>NC_134175.1:690809-1381618 GCF_964188355.1 Buteo buteo
CCGCTGGCGAGTCCCTGTGGGGCACCGGTCGGGGTAAGTGACACTGGATGGACCCCAAGGCCACCCAAGAGCATCTCTGTGGGCAAGGGTACCATGCACCAAGCCCAGCAGCCCCTTGGCTGGGACGTCCCACCTGGCCCCGCATCCCTTCTAAGCCCAGTTTTGGAAACAGCATCAGCAAATAAGCTGAGCGAGCTTTGCTGAGAAAGGTCAAAATACCAAAACTTGTGCGGATCCAGCTCTGTTTCTGACTGTGCCTGCCGATTCCGTGGCAATGCTCGGAGCGTGCCTTTCCCACCTAAGTGAGAGCCTGTAGGACCGAGCCCTACGTTCATAGCTTGTAAGAGACTGGTGAGGAAAAAAGGCTTAATTTGATCAGCTCATGGAAGCACCCCATAAAGCAGTGAGGTAATTTCACATTAAAATCACACGAGTTATGTTTGATCCTAAACTTGGTCATACAATTCAGTGGCTTAATTTATACTTTGTTGCTTGGGCTGAAAGCATTTTACATAAACGAACATTCATTTTTATTTTGCGCTCCCCTGTTTGCTAAGATTATTAGTTCGAACGCGTCCAAGAGCCATCAGCTGTAAAGCCAAGCTAACCGCACCAGACGGGACACGTGCGGGCTGTAGCGTCTCCAGACGACCACCACCGAAGCCCTTCCCGTCGCTCGTCCTCCGGCTTCGTCCCGACAGCCCCGTGCGCTACGTGACCACAGCTTCTCGGCCACTTCAGGACTCTGTCCTGCTCTCAGGTGAAGGACCGGCAGGGGAACGCGCACGTCGTTTGGAAGAAAATGTTATAAAGAGCTCGGAAACTCGCAACAAATACCCCTGCCTGGCAGCAGACAATCTCTGAATCTGAATTTCAGCCCGGAGGAGATGCAAGGAAAGGCTATCGCACAGATGTCTGTCAGAGACACGAGCTCCGGAGGCGGCAGGGCCGCAAGCGCAGAGGCATCGCTCGACAGAGCTGGCAGGCAATCGTCCCACACGGCTCTCGCCCAAAACCCTGAGCGCGGGCGCTCATTAGCACGAGCTAACTGGGATTACTGTTGTCCCAGAGATGGTACCGAGGGGCTGGCTGAAGCCACGGATTTGAGCGGCGGCGGCTCTCTCCTCCCAGCTCGACCCCCTCCAGGTCATCTCTGCATCCTTGCGAGGGTATCAGCAATTCCCACCTGATCTCTTAAAAGAAAAAGAGAAACTGGAACCCAAATAGGATTCCCCGTGCCAGGTAGCTTAGGCCACCTATCTTGTCTCCAAGCAATAAATCATTAGTTTAAAAAAAAAACAAAAGTCTGAATTTCAAGTTATTACTTTGTATGAATTATATGCATCCAAATTAATAAGCTTGAAATGTATGCGTGTTTTAAGAGGAAGCAGGAGAGTTTGTACACATCTCTGGATTTATACCACAGAGCTAATAAAGTTGCATTCTCTTGAGCAAGCACATTTATTCTCTTAGGAAATCTTCACGTCCTCGCTGCTATAAAGACAAATTCCAGCCCATCGCTTCCTTATCGTCCTTCCACTCTGAAATGAAAATACAAATTCATGTTGATTATGTAGCATCTCCTCAGCTGGGATCAAGCCATTTTCATTTTCTAGCCGTCCCTGCTCTCAAAGCCATTAATATTCTGAATATTACGACTACAAACTGATCTGAAAGCCACACAGAGCAAGGTCTCACTACCTTGTTTAGCATCACTGAAACAAAAATTGCAATACCATTTCATTCGTCCAGTTGCTTGGCCTAAAATAGCAATGCAGCCTTGAAAGGGACATCGCTCGGTGAGCTGGGGAGAAATGAGAAGCAAGAGAAAAGCAAACAAAGCTTCTGAGTAACCAGCAGAGAAACACAAGTCAGGCTGCCGTCAGGTTGAGAAATACCTGTCAACAGCAAAACACTTTTACACCAAAATGTTTTATTTCCTTTTGCAGGCAGTGCTTTATTTTTTGTCTCCAAGTGTTACCCATCTGCAACTTTCTTAAGTAAAAATGTTGATCTGCACACTCCAAAGCTGAGAAGAGGAATAAACCCAAATATTACTACGGTTTTACTGACAACCTGTGTTAGCGATACAAGCTGGAGGCCGATGGGATAGAGGTGTCCTCGTGTTGCATTTTGCCAAGAGAAGCCAGAGTAGGTTGTCAGGCTGGATTTGCACGGCTTTGGTTTTCCAAAGTGTGCCAGGGATTTTCTTCCAAAAACCTGCCCAGCCTCCCAGCAGCAGCCGCGCTTTGCTGGGACTCGCTCTAATTGTCCCCAAATGCGCAGCAGGGAGAAGCGGGACGGCGCGGTGTTACCCCGTTTTGTGTCTGATGAAAGGTACCTGAAAGCAAGCTCCCCAGTTACTACAGCACCTTTTCCATTGTGATGGAATTAAAGACAAAAATAAACTAAAACTTCACTTGAAATGTATTTTTCTAACCGAGTAAGGGTACACTAACTAACATCCTATCAAATTAGATGGAAGCTGGGTTTTATTATCAGTATCTGCAGCTAACTAATTGAATCATTTACAACCACCGCCGCACTGAGGGGCTCTCTGTCCCAGGAGGGGGAGGCTGTAGCAGGGGGGGCTGCCATGCACAAAAACCTCCGCTACGCCCCTGTCCCCCATGGGAAAAAACCGGCATCGGTCCCCGTTTCCTCAGTACCCTTGCAGGGGGAGAGATCCGCTTTGTAACGAGGTCCCTGCCTCCTCGGGACTCAAACTTCGTCTCCTCAGAGCCAATGCAAATTCCTCCTCGCTGTATAGCTACCAGGCGCTATTGGGAAAAGTGGATCCCTGCATCCCTGACACCCCTCCCTCCGAGCATCCTCCATCCCGGAGCGATGCTTTTGCCCTGGGGATGCCCTTCTCCATCGGCCGCCTGATGGCACCTATGCAAGGATGCTCTGCTTCGCCCTGTGCTCCACCACCACAGCTCCCCCAGCAAATGGCTGGATTTTAAATGCCCGTTTTCTGGCAGACAGAAAAACCGCAAGTCGCCAGGACGTGGCGGCTTCCGGAGCCATCACTGCTGGGGGGTCCCAGCTAGTCGCCTGGGGAAGAAAAGGCTTTTCTCTATTCCTGGAGCAATAAGCCAAACCCCGCTCCGGAAGGGTCTTAAAGGAGATTTATTTTGCAGAAGCCGTTTTAGAGCCTCTGTGTAGGAGAGAGTGATAAATATTCCGGCTTTCCCCAGTCTCCGCTGCTGCCGCTTGTCCCCCTGGGAAGCGGCAAAGCAACCGGAGAGGGAAGAGGGAGAGAGAAAGCATAAAGGGGGGAACAAAGGATTCGTTTCCAAAACCTGGGACAGGCAAACATGACCTGGTGATGTTCGCCCACGAGGATGCAGGGATGGAGAGGGAGAGCTCACCCCTGTTAACCAGGGCTGTGCTCGCGTGCAGCAGGGGTGCTTATTTATACCCATGAAAATACCATTAAATAGCTTAAGCCAGACTACTTGGTCTATTACTCTAATGGATGAGAAAACCACAGTTTTGGGGGCCCAAAGTGTTTCTTGCTTTCCCTTGCTTTGCCAGAGAGCAGAAGACGACCTGCAGCCCGCCGGCTGCTGCCAGCTCCTTCGCCCAGCCTCGCCCAGCAGAAAGCACCTCTGCAGAGTTTAAATCTTGCAAAAGAGGCGCAATGGCAGCCCTGGGACCGCTAATTGGCACCGCAGGAGAATAAAGCCACGGAGTGGAAAACGCATTTGGTGGGGGAGATGTACGTCTTGTTTCTCCGCGTTGTGCACGGCGACGAGCGGCTGGATTGCAGGCGCTGGAATGTTTTCATTAATAACAGCGTCTCGCTAACCATCTGCTAAAGGTCCACACTATTAATTTAACAGAAAAAAATGGAATAGATTACGCTTACAGTTTTCAATTAAAGTACATGATGTCTTCAAACTGCAACCTTAATTAGACATTACAGGATGACATTTAGGAATCCTGAACTGATCAAGTCATCTGATTGCGAAGGCGTTCCGCAGTAATGCCAGGGCAGCACGCACCCAGGGTGCCGCCGAAAGGGGTGCCCCTCGAGTTTTAACACTTGAGCAGCTTGGCTTAACTCCTAAACTTAAAGGAGTAGAAGGGTGAAACCAACAGCAGCCTCAGCACAACAAAAAAAAAAACAGCTTCAAACAGGCTTGGACACATTCCCAAAGAAAACTTATGGAGAGAGACAGGAGTGCACAAAGGGGGAGGGGGGAGAAAAAAATAACAAAGGTCAGATGTGTAACCAACATCATCCAAACCCAAGCCATGGCACGATTTACACCTACACCTAAACACTTCCAGGGAGACTTCATGGAAACGGAGAACTTGATCTACCCAGACAAAGGTGCCCCACAGCACCCCCACTTAACAACCACTTTCCTGCATCCCAGCAAATTCTGACCGTCTCCACTGATAATTAATAATTAATGATTATTTTACACAATCCCATTTAGACTGCATTCATAGAACATTCTCCAGCACACGTAAGACTTCAGCCCACTCTGCTATACTTTTCATTGTAATTTTAATTTGAGAAGTTGCTGGAGATTGTTTATTACTAGAAGGAAAACGCCGATTGAGCTGTACAGATTTGTAAGGCTCAGCTCAGTTAAGTCAAGGCATTTCCTTCAGGTCAGCATGACCAGAGCTAAAGGGGCTAGCCCTTGTCACTCTTAAACTTCTATAAGTTTAGCAAGCAGACAACTTAAATGCTTTATTTTCAAGGCTAAACCCGGTATGAAGAAACTCAATCAAGACGAGAAATAATTTTCTCTAAAACTGATGAAAACGAGAAGAAAAAAAAAAACAGTCAAGTGAATAAGCAGTGATTAACAGACACCAGAGTTAAATGACATCTGCTCAGCAAAGTCACCTGCCAAATACACGTGGAAAATAGTAAACTTAAAATATGCAACAGGTCTCTATAACAAGACCACAATTCTGCACAAAGGCACTTAGCAATGGCTGTCCTGAACTGCTCAGCTCAGAAGTACCGTTAGTCACAAGTATTAGCGACGTCAGACCTTGAATCAGGCAGTGCCTAATGGGATTAGGATAGATTTTATCTTCCATTTCAGTCCCAAACTGAGGGATAGTCAGTGGAACAGAGCAATATTAAATAATGCCCAATCTTTAGTTACTGGAAAATACCAACCGATCATTACATGATTATTATTATTATTCTTTTTTTTAAAATGACCTTGGACTAAACTTTGTGCTTTAAAGAAATATATGAACTATCATCTTGCTGTCACTGTTAGCTTTAGTACACAAATGGGACTTCTCTTCCATAGCCTGAAAGCCTCAAATAGGCAGTGGGATAAAAGAAGAAAATTCAGTAAGATACGTGTATCTACGTTGCATCAATTACAGTATAACAGTAAAAACTTCAATTATTTTACATAGTTCGAACAATCATGTGGTTTGAAGATGCTGAAGAGTGTCCCCATCCTCTGGAGCAGGCACGCACCATGGGGAGATGTTACCCTGCTCTCGACTCCCACAGAAACCAAGGGTAACATTTAATTTTCTGCAGCTCTCCTCCATTGACCGGCAAACCCCACGCGTGCTTTGGTGCAGCATGGTGGAACAGACCAGATCACCTGCCGTTAACCCACCGTTGTGGGCAATGCAAGGCTTTGAGCCCTGCTGAATGCAAAATCAAAGAGCACTCTTCACCTAAAAAATGCAGCAAAAACACAGATTTGGGAGAGAAGAGGCCCCAAATTACTTTGCCCTTGAACCGCTTCGCGTTTATTCTGGCAGTCTCCCACGGAGCCCAGCCAAACCATCACACGTGAGGGAGAAACACAAAGGATCTCTATATAAAGACATATCACTCCACTGTAATGCTGTATATAGTGTTTTTCCCCCCTTCACCTCTCTAATTCTTCCCCAGCGCTAAGGCATGCAGGCTACATTATTAAACATCTTCCAGACAGCCCCTCACATTTTTATTGTCTTCTTCAATTAAGGACGACAAATTGAGAATATTTAGCTCTTTTGGCTTGTTTCAGTAAAACCGCCGAGTTAATGTCAGCTGGAAGAACGGCGGCTGAAGTAGTACTTCAGGCAGTATCTGCGTTATTCATCTTTTTTTCCTTCTTTATTCAGGTTTAAGTACCACACCATCAGCAAATGTGCTACATTTAACTTTTTATTTTCCATCCAGATTGGAAGAGTTCAAACCCACTTGATTTCTGGTTTTTAAGGGAAAGCAGCAGCTTGTTGTAGCCAAGGAAGCACCCAAAGCTGAACCCCCACCAAGGGAGCAATCCCACGGCAGACACTGGAGGAGATCCGTGGAGAGGAAAACCCGCAGAGCTGTTCCCATCACCTCCCGTCAACACCACTGGGCACACCCTCCTGCGAGAAGCCGTTCCATATCTCCAGTCGAGACCGGCCAAGTCCAACATCTCCAGCCCTAGTAAAACAAGGGGGCTGAAGGATGCTGGTGGATTTTAAGCCATAAGAATCTGGACTGCTGGCCTTAGGAATACATTTTGGGGGAAAATGTCAGGTTTTGTTTATTTGCAACCTGCTGCTACAATCACTTGGCTGGAAGCCTACAGGGATTTCCTCCTTTTGGGTTTCAAAGAGTAAAATGCGGACACGAAAAGAATAGCACTGGTCAGAGCAGGATATCGTGCTTGGTATTTGCAATTATTCTTTCCTAACTTGCCAAATGTGTAGCCTTAAATCGCAGTCATCGGCGCGAGGCTATGAGGATGCTACACGGATGCTGTGCGGATACCGCCCGTACACCCGCTCGGGGAGGAGATCTCCATCCAGCACCAGAGCAAAGCCCTGGCTGGCCCCAGCTCTCGTTCTGACTCGAGACCAGAAACCCACCGCGTGTTCCCCCGTGGATTGGGACTGACAAGCCCGCACGTGGTCCCTCAGCCCCGGGTGCCCTTTGCTTCCAGCCCCCCGGGTGACAGCCGACCCGGCTCTGGCTGCGAGCATCACCCTCCAGCCCAGCTCGCCCTCCTTCCCACTGCCTGGGTGACACAAAGTCCTGCTCTTTGCAGCGAGGCAGCTACACCCAAACGCCAGATGAGGTGAAAATGTCCGCGCTTTCTCGATTTGCCTCTCCCTGCAAGGAGACAGCAGCAAACCCTTCCACCAAAGAACTGTGCAAGGTTCATTAAAAGGAAAATATCCATGGTAATTGCCCCTTTCTGCATATTCCTCACTCCAATATTCTCTAACATAATAATGTTCCACATTCCTGCAGAACTGTCTTTTCAGCATGTTTTTGCATTATGCCTAATTTTGTAAGAGTTTTTCAGTCCCACATAATGACACAGTTCAATGCAGAATCAGATATAAATCTGGCTTAAGAGACTCTCAACAGGAATTCATTTAAAACTGTAAATGTTAAAAGATTCTGTCTCTGATTTATGGCGTTTCCTTATTTCAAACAGGGAATTAAAATCCTTCTTAAAAGATACACATTAAATCATGATAAAAGCTGTGTTCGAATGAAGATGCTGGTCCGACCGAGAGCCACAAAGCACAGAAAGCTGGAAGGAGCAGTAACGGGTGCATTCTACGTTCTCGGCTAAAGCGGCGCTGTCCTGCGACGAACTTGGTCCCCCACATCTTCATCAGTGTAAACTGGATTTCTGGCAGTTGCTGCTGCTGCTTGCATGCTTCATATATCCCCCTCCTGCCCTCCAAGTGCAAGGATCTCCCTTCTCCTGAAGATCTAGCTAAATAAAGGAGTTGCTTTACCAGAAATGATTATTTCATTGTTTTATTCCTTTTGTATTGTTTACATGGAAGACTCTCCCAGCTCTCCAAGGTGCTCTGTAATATCGCACAAGTGCCCCTGTATTGTGCAAACAACATTTAACCTTAAAAGAAATTACCAATGCTAGTCATTATTATCACTCCTATAATAATTCTTAATGTTTTATACTTGTGAACAGATAAAATGGTACTGATCAAGTCTTGAGCATCACGGCATTTGCAGCCCCACACCTGAGCATGGAGACACTGATGAAAGTTTACAAAAAGCTTTTGAAATGAAGCCGTGCAGCGTGCCGATACAATTCCCAAGTCCTTTATTAAGTAGCCAAGATCCCAAAAGAAGAGGGGCCGACGAAAGACTAACGGCTTTCGGTTGTGCCTCCTAGAGGCGCACTCACTGCATCGCCAGATGCCAATCTGTTGCAAGAGTCCATAACCTTGTATTGCTCAGTTAAAATAAAAAATCTAAATGGAAGTAGGACCAATATCAAATATAGGAGTAAAGAAGTAGAGGCGGCCAGAAAAAGCGTTATTCAAATATTTATATAATTAATTGCTCATTACTTGCAGGCCACAGAGCTGTTAGCAGAAACCGAGAGCTCCCTGCCGTGCAGCCTTCAGAGATGCAAAAGGCGGTGCCCGTTCATTCATTAAAACCTTTGGGTCACCCTGACACTTGGACCTGAAAATGCTCCAGGTAACTGCGGTGACGAGGCTCCAAAATTCTATTTCTAGGAGCCAACTATCCCTCACAAATCTTCCCAGAGACAATACAATGGAGTTTAAGGTCTGCTGCCGTTTCTCTTCATCACACAGCTGGACAAGCAAAATCAAATACCAGCAGGTATTTGTTCTCTTCCCCAAACATCCACCCAATTAATCCAAACAAACCTCAAACAAAGCCTAGGGTGTCAACGGGATAAAAAAGACCTTTTGAAATTGTTGGTATTATTACCTAAAACATTATAAATGATCCCATTACACAACCAATTAAGAAATTTGTCTTCCTTCCACCAGGCAGGATGGAGCAGCTACGGACCGAGCTTCAGAGCCAAGAGATCTGCAGGGATCCCCCAGCCCTCCCCGCCGGGAAGCAACTGCAACAGCAAAAAAAAACCCAAAACACCTTGGGAGGCAGAGTTTTGTTCCCAGGCTAAGTTAAGACCTGAGCCATTTGTGTTGTAAATCTAAGCGCTAGGCTCTCTTTCCTCATTTCAAGCATTCACGGCTCGTTAAGTTCTTCCTCCTCCTTTTAACTGTTACTCGAGGTTTAGAAAGAAAATAAAACCATGAAAAATGAGGATTGGGAACACAGCTGTGATTTCCAGTTCCCAACCTGTGCTGCTGGGTTGGTTGGTTTAGGTGTTGGGTTTGGGGGGGGATTTTTTTGGTGTTTTGGCGGTTTTTCCCCCCCAGATCTCCCCCAGTAAATCAGTGGATTCTTCCCAGAAATGGGACTGACAGGTCAAGTATCTAGAAGAGGCTCACGAATACTGATTAATGGGTGGGATCAGCTCCTGTGCAACTCATTACGCTCATGGCTGCAACCAAACCGTCCTCCCTTCTGTGTGGGGCAGGAAAGTGGAAATATTTCTGCTCTAGGTAGGTATCTGGCCATGCCTATTAACCCAGGGCTGTTAGTCTGGGGCCTCACAGCAGATCCGACCCCCGAGAAGGACCTGCTTTCGCCAGCTGGTTTTCATCCGCTGGAAACTCACCCTCCAGCCCAGAATTATTTGATATGTTGGAACAGAAAGTCAACAGCCTAAAACCAGAGCAGCATCAGGGAACCATAAATTCTTTGCAAGTTATTTGCAGACTTCTGAGATTTTACTCATTCCTCACATTCGAAAAAACATTTAAGAAAAAAAGGACAAGGGAAAAAAAAAAAATGACAAGAAAAAAAGGGGCATTATTTGTGCAATAAAAGCCATTTACAATTCTGAGCAGTGCCAGGGCAGCAAATTTCCCAGGATTTCTAGCATTTCTCCTCAGAAAGGAGTCGACCAGAAGGTTGGTGTGAAACCAGGGACAATGTCCATATCACCCAGGGGAGAGTGTGAGGGACGCACGCTCCCGGAGCGGGCCGGCCCCTCTGCCTGGCACGGCTGCCTGCGCAATCCGGGTCACCTTTTGGCTGCCAACAACGGCTGGAAAATCACTGCAGGCTGTGCCGGGGCTGCCTCGTGTTTTATTAAATAGAGAGGAGACAGCTGAGAGCGCTAATAATGTTTTCCAAAGGTTAAGCATTACAGGCGGTTTCATGGTCTTTACATTTTTAAGTGGTGGATTTCTGCCTTTTCTTTTTTTTTTTTTTGTAAATAAAAATAATCATAAATCCTAACATCTGCTCCCGGGGTGGCAGCCTGAGCCCTTGGGGTCTGCGTTCAGCCAGGGAAGGGAAAGAAGCTGCCAGGGGCTGGTGCAGGTGTTATTTTTAGTGCAACAGCTATTTACCAGCTCCATTCCCAGAGGGAATTCAGGGAGGAAAAGGGATGCTGATGCATTTCTTACTAAATATAGAAAAAGGGTGAGCCGCTGTACACGGCATGACTGCAGCCGCCAGCTCCCACCGGGGATGCAGCCGCAGCGAGGGGGAGGCCGGCCCCAGGTGGTACCTGGCACCCCGGCAGAGTCCCGGCGTGCAGGGCTGGATGCTTAGTTCCCTGCATTTTAACCTTCAAGCTCTTGGCGTTTGGAAAAAGCTTTTTAAAAGCAGCTCTTAGACCTAATTGGCTCCAATTTGAAGCCTTGATCCTGTAATGAATGGCTCCAGAAATCAAACAAAGCATTTTCAACACAAACAAAATTGCCTGTTATGAAAGCAGAACGTTTTTAGGGTAATATTGACTTTAACGCGCTGTCAAGGCAAATCGACAGCAGGGATGAAAACAACCCTCCCTCTTTTAAGGCAGTCCAAATTCAGCCGCTGAGAGGGGACCTCAAACACTCATCCAAGTCTGTTTCATGCCCCCGACAGCGGGCTCATTTCATAACTTATTTAAAATTCTATACCTTAAAAAAAAAAAATAAATCTTGTTTAACAAAGAAAGGGATGCATTTCAGAATTACTCTTCTTCCCTATCTTTAAGCATTTAAAGTTCTCGAGAGTCAGTTTTGACATCAAGGAGCTCCGCATTCCCAGCTAGATGGGGATTCCCTAAGTCCTTTCATATTTAGTCTTCAGCCTACATCCTGTATTGCTTAATATTTACCAATGACCTGGAAGGCGAGCAGTGAGAAGGAAGCATTTGAATATGACAAAAGGCATTTACAAGTGAGGATCAGACAGGCTGGAAAACCAGCCGAGAGACCTACACAAACTGCAAACTGGGCAAACGATCGACATGATAGAAACAGAGTGCATGGCTGGGGGAGCGTGGGGGTGGAGGGAAGCAAAGTAATGGGGATTGGAAGAGAAAGATGCATTATTCATACAGCCTGCGAGGGTCTGCGTCAATGGCATCACCTCCAGGTGATCCGAGATCATCAGAGCATCGGGGCATGCAGCACGACAGACGCCTCTGCTCAGTGCGCCAGGCTGGTAGAGAGGAGAGGGAAGAGCCAGGCTGCAAAAGGAGTGGGATAAAGTAATAAAAGCTTATAGAGCCTTTGGACCAGTCAACGCTGCTGCCACACCTGGATCACCACGTGCCGTGCCGGCTGCCCTCGGATCCATCCTGCACTCCCCAGGGCTCAGTGACCGGGCGGCCGCTCCCGCCCCCACCCAAGAGATATAGACAGACAGACAGATAAATACACACACACACACACACACACTCCCTGGGACACTTAATTTCACTCGTTTCCAGAAGGGTTTCCAGAAGGGTGGCCACTTACAAAGAAGAAGAAAAAGAGTTTAATGAATTAAAGTGCACTTAAGTTAGGGAAAACTAACTGCAAGTCCCACATTAATTGGACATACTTGAGAATCCAACCTTGCCACTGTTTTGATTATGAACTGCAATTTCTGGGCACAGGTGAATTCGCAGCTACCTCCTCCTGAAGCAACCTGCTGAGAACAAATTGCTTGGTCACCTACTGCCTGTTAAAGCGCTCTCTATTTCTAGGGGGGAAAGCACCAAGGCTCACCTCTTATTTTCCTTTCCTGGGGTTTCCACTGCCTTAATTGGCCCCAGTTTACCTTGTGACCATCCTAAAGCAGTGCCGGCTCGGGGATGCCCGCTCTCGGGGATGCCCGCTCTCGGGCACACAACACGCGTGCTCGGCATCCCTTAGGGCAGCTCAGCTGCAAAGCCCACGTCGGCCAGCGGCGGGTCTCCTGGAGGCGCACGTAATGCCGAACGCGCCGGGCACAGAGACGGCCGGGAGCAGGCGTGCCCCGAGGGAGAGCCCCGGCAGCCCGGTCCCGAGGACGGGCTTTGTGCGGGTTCGCACCCAGCTGTGGTCGGAGCTCTCCTGGAGCGTTTTGGAACAGGGGAGCTCCCGGGCCGTTTCATGCCATCCCACCGAGTATCGTGCTGCCAAGAGGAGTCTCTGGCACGCTGAGATCTTCCAGCCTCTCGTGTGCGCTTAAAATACCATTTGATTTAAAAAAAAAAAAAATTTAAAAAAAAAATTGTATTTTGTGGGACCAAGAGTTTTCAAGTGCCGGAAAAGCAGCAGAAGCAATGTTCGCCCCGACCTGTGCTGCCTAACCAAAACCACTTTTGCTAGGTCTGCTCATGCCCTTCTCTTCAGATGGTGTTGTTTCCATTTGGCTTAGTCCACGTGGGAAAGTCAAAGACGGGGAGGCAGAAGTGCCATTTCCTCAATCCCCACCCTGGAGACAAGCACTGTGAGAAGGGGTGATGAGAAAGAAAGGCTACGCTATTTGTGGGTATACAAGAAGCATATGGAAGTAGAAAAATGCCATCCAGAGAAGTCAAATGCATTGAGGTTTCTCCTCCTCGCCCACCAAAGAGGTTTTTATGCAGGGAGGGCTGCCCGGGCAGACGGCAGAGAGGCGGCAAGACCCACCATACAGATGTGGTCCATCCTCCGCCTTCGAGGGCTGCCCAACGCGACGGCCTCCGAGCTCAGCTCTCTCCCTGTTCCAGCACCGCTGCCAATGGGAACTGCCTGGGTTCACACCGAGGAATTCATGTTTGTTCCTCCTGGTTTTCCTCTCTGAGTCGGAGTTACATTTGTTATACTCCGTATCCCATCACTTAATGTATGCAAATTATGTTAAATATTTCATTCATTAAATGGCTCAGGTTATTACTGAATTGCACCTTAAGCTGTTCAGAAAGTTAATTCTTCTTGCACTTGCTCGGTAATGTGAAATAACCGACTTAAATGAATATTTTACAGTTTGTGCTAGACAGAACATTTATTAAAAATTCTGTCCTTTTCAGAGTTATTCTTTTAAGCAGGCTTCAGTGCACTATGCAACTTAAATTATCGAGAGGGAATGATTTTTTTATTTTTTATTTTTTTTTAAAGTTTGTTTCACTCCCAGTATGGAAGAGCCCAACAACCTGCCAAGGACCCAAACTTAAATCTGCTGGGAGAGAATAGCAGTTCGAAAGTGATTTTCTAAAAAGCTAAGGGAGGGGAGGGAAGCAGCAGGAGAATTTGAGAGCTTTTTTGTACTCCTGTAACTCTCAGATAGCTTTGCTGTTTGAAATGAAATAGCTCCCGCAATAGCCCATAACGTGCCACGAGTCCTTTGGGAGTTTAATAAGAGTAATTTGAAGTGACAGGGCTCCAACGCCCGCGCATCGCCCCCTCCCGCGCACGCCGCCGCCATCCGTACATAAGCAAGGCGAAAGCGGTGGGGGGAATAGGTGCAATTCCAGGGCAGCTCCACCTCCTTCCAGCCTCACCAAAAGCCAAGGCAACAGCATCCTCGCCAGCGATGACGAGGTCGTTACTATTTCTCACCAAGGGAACAGGTACTGGCTAACACACCAGCACGGTCTGGCAGCTCCCAGCCCTGTGGACCATCACGCAATCCACCTTCCCCGGGGGTTAAGGCAGGATAAAACATACTCTGATGTACGCCCAGAGGATGGTGTCACACCAGCAGCAGCCCGAGAGGCGAGGCGGGCGTCCTCCGTGCCGGTGCCTCCTCCCGCCGCATCTCCAGACGACTTTCCCGTTCGCACGCCACGGGCAGCTCCTGGGGAAAGCCTGCCAGGCTTCAACCCGTCTTTTAACCGCCGCCCGGCAGCCCCGTCTGTACGAACTTCCCAGGTTTAGAGGAGATGCAGCTGGTTAAAAATAACGATCGCTGGAACGGCGGCACAGGCATCTAAATAAGTCCCTGGCCAGTGACCCAGGGAAAGGCGGCTCCCCCCGGCACGGGCGCATCCCCCGGGATGGAGTCTGACAGCCTCAGCCGTGAGCGGTAGCACAGCGGACCCCCTGGAACTGCAACGACGTCTCATCAATCTCGGCTGGGAAAAACCTTTCCGTTTCCAATGGAAATATGCAAACCAGGCTCCACACTGTAAATCTTCCTTTCCGGCGCTAAGGAGATAAGTAGGACCTATTAACCTCCCATGTTATTTCCAACTTCATTATTGGAGCTGACACGACGAGAGCGCACGGTGACGGCTCTTTTTGGCAGAGTGCATGTAAATCGCTTTCTCAAAGGAAATTACTTCTCTGGGCTGAATGTTATTAATCTAAATTCTCCCTTAGTCAAATTGTTGCCCATAATAAATATGGAACAGGTTGCTATGCTCATCTCCGAGGGCATCCCAATCCAGCTGCAGGTTTTCCCCCGCCGTTTGAAACCTCTTGAGGAGCTGCTCCGTGAGAGCACGCTTCACCCAAGGGTGGGGACCGTCCACCCCGACGGCACCCTGCGCTCACGAGCCCCACGATTTCATCATGAATACGTATTTTCATGCTGCCGGCATGGAGTCCTCCAGCACCAAAACTGTGAGCAGGAGCAAGATGCGGCACGGCGAGGCTGGGGAAGAGACAGGACACGGCCTTCACCTGCGATGTGACGTGGTGGCCTTCCACGGCCAGCAACTTCCATGGCTGGCGCATCATTTATGTCAGCTTCGGTACTGTTAAAGCAGCAAAACTTCCAAGGTTTAAGAGTTTACGCTCCTTCCCAGTGCATATACATCCTCCTCATGCAACTAAAAAACCCCAGAGTTTAAGGAATAACAGATCAAAAAACCCATAAAAACTAGATCAAAACCAAATCTAAACTTTGCCAAAGATGCAGCTAGAAAATAGAAATTTCACATCTTAAATGCTTAGAGGAATTATAAATGAAGGGGAATTTTATTTGCACGGTATTCCTTCATTTTATTGAGAACCAGCTTATAGCCAATAAAGATTTTCACTAAAAATACTCACGGAACACCTGTTTTTTTTCCCCTCCCTTCCATAAGAAGCACGCAATCCCTTCTGCTTAAATACGAGCACACCACAGGGCGAGGGCACAGACCTCTGGCACACACCAGGTACACAGCAGATTTGAAGCATTATAAATCCAGCGGTACAGAAAGCCCTTCTCCTCATTTGTTAGCCAGCCGAGTGTGAAAATGTTAATGAAGGCAGCTATAGTAATCTATGGGAATTTCACAATTAAGATTTCATTCACGTCCAACAGCCCCTGCTCACGCGCAGCCTGTTGTGCATCCACCCTTCCACCTAATAGCAGCCGTAATTGCTGCGCTCTGTCCAGCCACCCTCACCCGGCGGCCCTGATGGGGGAAATTACTGTCATTCTATTAACTCGAACTTTTATTACCTGTATTCCTAAAAGAAAATAAATGCAGAAAGATTTTAAGTGTGTATCTACTCCCCTACACGAGTATTTTTAAAATATAGCACACTGAAAAAGAGCACTGAAGTCAGGCACTATGACGGCACCTCCTTTTATTGAAAAAAAAAAAAAAAAAAAAATCTGAATTTTACAGGTGGCTCATGAAAGCCCCGACTCGTGGGAAACTGGTGTCTTCCTGTTGTTCAGAGAGGTGAGCCTTTAAAGCTTGTTGGGTGCTGAGAGTGCCGGGCGCCCTACTGTGGGGGATAACGAGCTACTGACGCAGAGCAGCATGCCATGGAAGTCAAACCATACAGGTCAACTCTGAAATTAGAAAAGGGAGTGATTTTTCTTAAGTCTTCAGCTTGTCACCAAGATTATCTTGATGCCCTTCCACCCCTCAAACATCCCAGACCAGTCGCTGGTCACCTGGAAGCAGTTGGTGTATTTATTAGGGCTCATTGCAGCACAGTTGCATTTTTATGGGGATTGGGGCGTGGGCACGCTCCCTCCAGCTCCTTGCCCAGAAATTTGTTCTTGGGGATTTGTTTCCGAGTCGGGAGATGGATCGATCCTGCTTTCCCCAAACACCTCCCACGCTCACGTCCCCGGCACCCGTGCCCCACGGCACGCCCAGCGGGTAAGCCGGGCACGGCAGAGGTGCCGGACCCTGCCGGCCACGGCTGGGCACTGACGTTTTTGGAGAGCTGCCCATGGTGACTTCCAGCTCTCCTCCTCTGTTAGAGCTGTTAATTTATCGCTGCGTATAGTGCATCATCAAGGCTGTCCCTCCCTTCCATGTAATTTAAATTTAGGGTAAATACATGCGTTTTGTAGAGTCGTGCTGGCCGCTGTCAAGGCGTACATTGACATGCTCGGCATTTGGGCAGCGCTAACCACGAGGTCATGCCAAACTTTGTGTTGGACGCACAACTTGAACACAAAGTCTCTGCCCACCCTGAGCCAGGAGAGCGGTCTGCCCTGGCGAAGGCAGCCCTGGGACCGCAGCCGCTGGAGGCTTGGTGTTACCGTAGGAAGCAGGAGAGCATCGGCAGCACCGAGCCGTCGCTGCCACGAGAGGACAACGCTCGGCACCGCGGCCGGCAGACAGGTTGGAGGCAGAAGGCACCACGCAAACGTTGTGCGGTTGGAGGCACCAGCGAGAAATGCTTCCAACCCTTGGAGCAGGAGGCTTGAAACATCACAGGCTCCCGCAGGAGCTCCTCAAAGCAACCCCACAGCATTTCGCCACCCTTTTTTTCATCTGTGTTTTGCACAATGCCTCTTCCTGGGAAGCCTGATCACTGTTGAGGCACTGCCGATTCTCAAACATGTTATTCTCAAGCCACGAGCACCACGAAGGCGCGGGCGGGAGCTGCCGAGCAGCACGGAGCCTGCCACAGGACGAGGATGCTGCCCCAGTGCAATTCGCAGCCAGAGCAGAAACAGCTCACGGCAGTAGATGGGAGAGGACCGGCGGCAGCAGCAATCTGTCAGCGGCGGCCCCCGACAGAAGACGTGCATCTCTCTTTTGGCAGAGAAGCAAGGGAAAGAGAATGCACGATAAAACGAAGGCATGCTCACAAAAAAATTACTTCCCTACCACAGCCGTGTGATTTTTAATTTTCCTCTAATTTCAGGACTGCAGCACTGATATAAAAATCCCTATAAGTGTTTTAGGGAGATGGTAATGGTCCTATACTAAAATAATTCAACCAACACTATAATTTTAGTACCACTATCAAAATGAAATAATGGCTGTTTACTATGTTACACCTTTCAAATGACCTTCATTTGAATACAAATTGTGGCTTGAAACTCTAAAAGCTGCTCCATTTCAGGAGGCAGCAAATTGAGGATGTTTACCCAGGGTTTACTCTGCCAGCAGATTCCTCAGTATAACCACATAGGCTAAATTGTTTTTGGGGGGTTTTTCTTCTCTTCTGAAGCTGCTGGAGACTCGCTTAAAGGGCCCGTGTGGATCTGACCGGGAGCCCAAGCGAGACAGAGCGACAACCCTTTGCTCCACTCCAGGCGCAACAGGAATCGCACTTTCTGTTTTATCTGGAAATACTCGTCATCGACAGTGAGACCCGTTCGCTCGCACCTCCCTTGCTTGGATGATGGATGAGGATTATTCTGCTAATAATCAAGTACCCAGCCCGAGAGAGGAATGCAGGTGGGTCCGATCTCAACCTGCACCTGTGAAAACACCATATTTTATTTATTTTTTTAAGGTTCAGCTCTGTCTGTCTATCACGGGCACGGTACTGGTTTGGGGGAGCCCCGCACAGCTGCCTCTTCCCGGAGGAGCTGGCCGGTGCCTGGGAAGCAGGGAAACCCTCGGCGCAGACCTGGGCGGACACAGCGGACACAGGGGTGCTGCGCGGGGAACGGTGTTTCGAAATACCTGGGTTTGTGCGGGTCTTGCAGCTCAGCCCACGCAGCATGAGCAGTGTCTGCCACTAGCAAGGTTCTGCAGAAGAAATTTCACTACAGAAGTTCCCCAATATTTACTCATCCACCTGGGGAACACCAGCCCAGCATCAGCTATTTCTCTCTAATAATGAATTTTTGCTCTTTCATCAACATTAGTCAGAACAAGCTCTGAAAAAATTCCCATTTGGTGCCAGGAATATAAAAGAGAATATTGACATGACCGGCAATAAGCAAAACCAAGCAGCACGCACAGCTGCAAAGCAGCACAAGCTGCTAGCACCCAATTCTTAGCCCTTCTAATATCATTACTAAGCAGGGAAAAAAAGTATTATAAAAAAAAGAAATTTCTTTATAAGGCACCAGAAGTTGCACTATGAACTCCCCTCTGGCAGAGACAGCGATGGGCAACGATCCTGCAAGGATGCTCTTTCCTCAGAAGCTCAGGGACACTCGCCTTTCCCTCCTCTCCCCCCGTTCCCAAACAAGAAAACAACCAACCAAACAAACAACCCCAACTTAAAAAGGCGATTCAGGCTTCAGGCCAAGCAGACGTGGTGCCTTTGGTGCTGTTCACAACGTGAGTGCCACAAAGGGAAAATCCCCACGCTCCAAAAATACGGAGTATCTGTAAACACTCCCACTCCAAGACACCTACGTGTAATTACTCACAACAAGCGAGGAGGAGGAAGAAAAACCCACTTTTTTTTAATTCTCTTCTCTGCGCATAAAAGCTATTGCAAGTGAAGCCCCCAGCCGGCTGATGTTTCCACAGGGGAAGGGCAGCACGTGGCCGCAGCAGCAGGCAGGGAGGGACCCACAGAAAGGGCAACAGTCTGTTTGGCAGCAGCCCCGTTTTGGGGTGGAAAAAAGGGAAATCCCTTCTGTAAAGGGTGACCTCTGCCTTTTCCCAGAGCCCCCCTTCCTCAGCGGGTGCAGCCCTTTTGGGGGAGCAGCCCTCCCCAGGCAAGAGCCAAGCCAGTGACAGATGCTCCAGCCAGAGATCCTGAACTGACGCCGATCTCCTTCATGGTGACATTGTGGAGAAACAAATGGGGTTTAAACGATAGGTGTTGTATAAAACAACTGAAAAACAAGACAAATTAGTCATTAAAAATTAATTTTGGAAAATTACAGTCTTGTTAACAGACACCGTTGCAGCTTTGCACGTTCATTTTCAGGCAGGAGGGAGGAAGGGGATTTAAAACACATTTTCTCATCTTTCATCAAAAACTGAAGCGATAAGAGACAAATGCCTTCGAAAGCCCGTGTTTCTGCACTGCACAAATTCGCAACCTGAGTATATGTGCATTTGCAATTTGTACTCGCAAGGAGGAAAAGCCATTGTATTGAGCGATTCTCCCATCTCCTCATAAGCTGCCTCCCCATCCCTCCAGCTCGCGGTGTTCCACTGCTGTCTGACCTCACTCCCCATTACACGTCGGGATTTCTGGGGAATCGGGGTCTGGCACTGCGGGGCCTCCAGCACCAGCTCCTCCTGGCTCTGCTCCACCGGGAGCTCTCAGCCGGTCTTCCGACACGGCACGGGAGAGACGAGGGAAATCCATCACATCCTGCCTGAACACCATCAGCAGGCACAGCTGGGAAAGTTACCCCAAACCCCACAAAACCCTGGAAGCTCTTTGCACATTTGACAGCAAAAGGCAGCGTCTGCTCCCAAGAAGATGGGAAGGTGCCTTCTCACCTAAAAAGGGACGGGATCCTGACCACAAGGCAAGAAATCACAAAAGATATGGGGGAAGAGCGGAGCGGACCCACGCCTTGCGTGGAGGCAGGGGACCCCAGGCAGGGACCGCTTCTCCTGAGAGCATCCCCCTGTTGCACCCACATCCCCCAGTCTGCAAATGGCAGGGCCCGATCCGTCCCCCTGCACCACGTCCAGGTGCCTGGAGGACGGCCCCATTCGGCGAGGGCAGCAAAAACGAGCCGGTGCCAAACGATGCAACCAGGGGAAGGCGAGCGCCTGCAACCTTGAGCCGAAAGCCCCCACCACAAAACCACCCAAGGGATGCTCCGACGTTATTTTCACGCTCTCGACAGCGAGGACTACGCCAAAATACTCAAGGTCAAGAGACCAGCATGGTTCGAGGCAATCTGCGCCTCTTAAAACAGTGACAAATATGTTATTTAATTTTAATGAGCTTTTTTGCATCTCCAATCTAATTACGGCATTATCAAGTACTGCTCCGAACTGCAGGTGGCTTCTCATTACTTGGGGTAAGGCTGTCACAAGCATTTTTCATGAATACTAAAAACCGCTTCACTTCACTACCCGCCCTGAAACTTCCCCAGCCCGGCTCCCCCGCTCCTGGTTAGGGGCTCACAGGAGAGCTGTGCCCCCCCGCCACCACCCCCAAACTCTGAAGAAGTGAGAGCATTAATGCCACAAGCTTTAAAAGCTTCTTTTTCAAAGACCCCGTTTTCCAGCCAGTGGCTCCACTTTTGAATTTGGGGTTTATTGTGGTTAACAGAGAGCAGTGCCCACCCAGCACAGCCCTGCGCACCTGCCCGGCTCCTCCAGCCAA
The DNA here is from genome assembly GCF_964188355.1 of Buteo buteo. NCBI lineage: Eukaryota > Metazoa > Chordata > Aves > Accipitriformes > Accipitridae > Buteo > Buteo buteo. Next base: position 711,282 of record NC_134175.1, read on the forward strand.
AACCCCAAGGGGAAACCTCTGCATCCACCAAAAAAGTCGTGTTTTGGTGCGTGAGATGCTCCTATTGGGCGAAATCTCCCCCAAAAGCAAACGTCTCCCTGTTCTGCACACAAAAGCAAGGACACCCTGTGAAAGGGCACTTAAGAAAACCCCTCTCTTCCAGATCACTTCTAGTTTTTGCTTTCAACTTCATGTTTTTTAACATCATTATTAAGGACAAAGGAAGTGCTCCAACGTCAAAAGTGTTTTGGCAAGATCAAAATACTTCAGTTTCTCCTCAAGCTTTTCAGAAAATCAGATTTCTCCAACGGTTTCTGGCCGACTCCTTTGACCGCCTCTAGTCATCAGTTATTGTTTCCTCCGTGTGGTGCAAAGTTGCCAGAGTTCACGTCCAAAAAGCTCCTGCCTAGACTGTTATTCAGACGCCATCAAAAATCAGATGTTTTAATTCTCCCCAAAAACCTTCTTCCCCGAGCGGTTTGGTGAACACAGGCAACACACAAGCGATAACAAAGCCCTGACAGCAACTTCTCCTCTTAAGAAGCGTGAAGGCCTGGAGGACACCGGCTCCGTGGTGACCCCAAATCCTCAGCCCTGGGGAGCCGGGAGCAGCCCCTGCAGAGCCACAGGGATGCAAGGACAAGGAGAAGGAAACCAGAGGACGGACGATCCCTTCCCCACAAGCTCCCTTTGAAACACACACGTCCCGCTTAAAACCCGGATTTACTGGTGGTTTTTTTCCCCGAAGGCTCTGCGGAAAGCACCGTGGGCTGCAGACAGCTGCAGGGAACAACACAGCTACCCGTATACGGGATGCTGTCCTACGCTCCCGCGAAGGGAAAACAGCATTTCCTACCTTGGCCGTTTCCACAGACACAACGCTGCTGTTAGCCAGGAGTCACAGAGCACAGCATCGATCCCCACGTGCTGGCACCGACAGCGACCAGCATCTTACAGCCCCAGCACCAGCCAACACGCAGCCCAGCTCAGCCTCTGAATTACCTCTTTTTGCCCCAAACAGCCACAACCAGGGGCAGCCCGCGGGCTTGCCCGAGTGGGAGCACTCACCAGCATCCAGGGAGCCACAGGGCTGATGGGGGGGTCGGCGAGGGGCACTCAGGACCACTGGGTTCTGCACTGCAGGAATGCTCCGGCAAAGTGAGCTCGGCCGCAGGCAGGTGCTGGGCTTGTCCCAGTTCCCCCAGCAGCCTCGTCAGCTCCCATTGAGGGCAGCTGGGAGAGCCCCATCAGCTGAGCAGCAGCACCTGGGCCACCTCCTGCCACACGGCCAGATATCTGTGTATAGACGTATACATGTATACGCATGTATGTATAACTTAGCATGCACAATACGCACTAAAGCTCCCCTTTGTCGCATGCAGCTTTGTATTACAACAGAAAAAGTTAACGTTGGAGGAACTGTCACTTGGAAATGAGACTTATCAGCGCCTCTGCTGCAGTAACAGCATGTTTTGTCTCCCCTGACCTTGCTGCAAACCGCAGTCGCCTCTGAGAGGCGTCTCCCCCCCCAACAACTGTAGCCAATTACTGCCGCATGGTTGTTTAATTATATTTCCCTGTGCGCCGCGACGGTTGCCGCTACCGGTGCCCCAGCATCGCAGGGCGATGGTAAAGCAGAGGCAGGCAGGTCCAGCCGGGCACGGGCAGCCTGCCCTGCACGGAGGCTGCCCGGCACCTCCGGGGAATTAGTAATTTGGGCTGGGAGAGGGCGCGTTTCCTCGCGGAGCGGGAAGTTGCCGGGAAGTCCAGCGAGTGAGGCAGAGAAGGCAAGCGAGCGTAACGCAAATCTGCATTTGCTCAGCTGCGCCTCGGAGGAACTCGCCGGTTCCCCGCTCCCCCCAGCCAATTTACTCGGGGAGCTCGGGCTCTTCTCCAGATAAGCACATTGACTTTAAAATAAAGTGCGTGCCAACAGCTGCAGCACCGAGACTGGAGCAGACAGAGATGTGGCGCTGAATGATAATTAAATACATTTTCATCATCTGTCATTTTTTACTGCAGGTGCCGGTGTAATAAATCCGAGCTTGACTCTTTTGTCAGCTGGCAGCGAACACGTTTTAACGCCAAATCCTGGGGGACGAATTCAGAGTCGCTTGGCCTTGCAGGGGGGAGGAGCTGCCTCTAACGTGCCAAGCGGGTAACTTATACCTGATTGCTTTCACAATGCTTTTATTATTTTGGTGATACGGATGTCTGATGCAGCATTTCAATCCGCTCCAACGGGCTACAGGGAATGCAAACACCTCCACCGACGTTCCCAACTGGACCACAATTCTCCCAGCGCAGCGCCGGCTCCGCTCTCCTCGCCCCCTCCGTGCTTTCCCAGCATCTCGGCGCGCCCGCGACCGACTGGGGATGTTACGATTTTGGTCGAAGAGGAAACAAAGTCAAGGGAAAAAGGCAAACAGACAGAATTTGCAAATTAATTTAATTAGAACAACTGCAACTCAGAAAATTAAACATTTAAGTTAATAAGCCGTAAATCCAACTTGTAAATCTAGCACACAGTGAAGGAGCAGCTCTGCTTCCCTGCGGATGGATGCAAAGCACTCGTAATTCATCTCATGGAGAACAAAAGTTCTTCGCTGGAGACGCTGCTGGGACACCCCGCGTGACATCATCTTCCATGGGCACCTGCCCGTGATGCAGCACCAGCCCGTAAACATATTGACGCCGTGGTCCTCAGTCCAAAATTCCCACTGGAAATGAGATACGGCACATCCAGCCCTGCCACGGCGAGGAGGAGCAAGCGGAGCTGGACACAGCGGCCACCTTTGCCCGGCAGAAGGGATTTTATTGAAATGCTGCCATTTTCTACTGATCTTGAAAACTGAAACTTTTCGGGTCTCTGTCACAAACCAAAGAACCAAGAGAAATGTGGAAAAAATCTCCCTGAGCCTTTTCTGGGCTCCTCCATTTTAACTGATCAACCTTGTTTCACCTGCCTTCAGCCGAGCACATCAATTAAAAATGCCCGACCCCATAATTGGTATGAGAAAGCTCATGGGCAAAGAGCCGGCACTGCACCCTGCTGTAACTCTGGCCTCACCTTGTTTTCTGAGTCAGCGGGGTAGGACAAGTCCCAGACAGAACCGTTTTATTTTGCTCCGTGTGCTGCAGTCTACCGCGACCTGTCATTTCATTTAAGGTCAAAAAGGGATTTCTGCCCATTACCTTGGCAGTAACAGAAAGCTGGCAAAAAAAAGACATTTCCAAACTTTTCCCCCAATTCCCTTCAGCAAAGAAAACAAAATCAGCAAGGATAACAAAAGTAGCTATTTGTGTCTGTGCGGACTGACATGGGAGATGAAACCAGCCCAGATGCTCTCCTCCCATGCCAAAGTCACCCCGACGGGCTATTTGCTATTTCGGGGGTTGTTTTTTTCCGAGCGCTGGAACTTTAGCTGCAACAAGTCAAAGCCTCGGTGATCCGCCTGATGCATCCCACCTCTGAAGAAACACAGATTTTCTTTTTTCCATTACTGGCAAAAACACTGCAGACAAATTTTTAGGTGAACTCTACTGGGACAAAATGCCTGGTTTATCGCTTCCCCCCCCGCCCAGGCTTGGCTAGGGCTTTCCACAGATACTAAAAAAAAGGCGGCTCATTAGCATCACTTTGACGGCAGCACAGGGACCCAGGCTGGGCAGCTGCGGTCCACCAGGGAGAGCAGCTTCTGCAGTTGAGTCCATTCATGGGAAAGAAGATGTTAACACTGAAACCTGGGTGCTGCAAAGGCAACGACTCCCTGCAACCCCTGCAATAGGCAGAAATAAGCTCCCTTTTCTCCCCAAGAAGAAAAGCGCAGTAACAAATACTTATGAAATAAAGCCAAATCTGGCAATCTCCTGCGCAGGAACTCATTAGGAAAGTTGAAATACTGAGTTTACATTTTTCCAAACAAAGCACTTGATCCCAATATTCACTCTCACAGGAGTAAACTGTTTGAAGGAGATGGATTATTTTACCGAAAGCTTTCTTCTCTTTGGCTTCCACACGCAGCCCGGCTGATGCACCAGTCAGGTACAAATTCAGGTGCCGCGGGATGCTCCTGCCTCCGAGCTCGCCCCATCCCCAGGAAGGATCACCAGCCCAGGCACTGGGCTCTGCAGGGACAGGAATCATCTGCAACGAGCTGGGGCTGGCAAGAGCATGGAGTGCAAGGGGAGAAGTCAAAACACCAGTGGAGAATTGTCCTCCCGGTTTTCACTACCGAGCGCAGGGTAACTCAGCGTGCCGATGGCTGGGGCTTGCCAGATGCACCCAGCTAATTATAACACCAGCACTTATGTAATTAGAGCTTGACAACTTATAATGCGAGCCTGAAAATCAGAGCACTTTATTTATCCAGACAAACCTATATTAATGCAGTTCTCCTTAAGATGGTAGAAATCGTGTTTACGGAGTATTTGTAGGTGCCTCTCTGAATCCAGCTGCCCTGAACGGTCTCTCCCCTCCCAACAGCACGGGCTGGTCGGGTCGGAAACGCGCAGGTAAAAGCTTCGGCAGCACTCTCGGTCTTCCAGGACTTACTGCACTTTCAGTCCAAAAAAATCCCCATTTTTATTTGAGGTGGATAATGCATCTGAAGGGATAAATAGCTGTCATTCCTGCCCTCACCACCAAAGCAGGCACGAGCAACTGCTTTTGCCCCTGAGATGGTTTCCATATGTATTCGCTCTGTGCTTCACCCCTCAACAAATTTTGAATTTAGCCTGTTGCTTTGCCAGCGGTATTTGTGTCTGGGAGCAGTAAATGCCTTTTTTAAAAAATTAAATTAAATTTAAGCATAAATAAACAAGTGGCTACAGGAGAGTGGACACCCCCCCCCCCCCCGTTTTGCGTAACAGGAACCAAACCTGATGCTAGCCTGCTTTTCTGAGTTTTCTTAGCAAGCGCACTGCGTCAGCTCTCATTTAACAGAGCAGCAACAATTACAACACCATCAGAACACAATCTCCAAACGTAAACCTCCACAAAAAGCTGCGATTAAACTTGCAGGCAGTAATCATAAACACTTAATTTACAGCACATACAGACCTTTCCCCCAGAGTTGGAAACCCTCCCGAGACGGGGTTCTCACCACTCTCCCTGTCACGTTCCTAAAAACCCATCACCTGTCAATCAGCTCACAGACAACTATTTGCTTTTCTCGACACGAGCATCGTGGCACCAGCTCAGGGTAGGTGAGCACTGGGTGTTTCCAAACAGGAATCGCCGTCCACCTCCCCGTCTCTGGGAGTGGCAAACCAGCCTCTTTCCACCTCTTCAAAACCGTATCCATCGACTTTTGCTTCTTCCAACGTCAGCCGCGTAGCTGCACAGCTACCCGTACCTGGCCGCTGCCGAACCTAACAGACATGGGAGTACAATTCCCACCTAGAAAGTGCCGCTACTCAAAACACCTCTCGGGCGGCTCATAACGCCTGGTTTAAACAAAAGCACGTTTTCATTTCATTTTGAACGTTCCCATGGATTAAAGATTTGGATGCCACAGCAAAGCAAGTTAAACATTTACTTTCTATTAAAACATCTAAATGAGAAGATTAAAAACTGGTTTACATTTAACAGAAAGGGAAAGTCAAATCAGCACAGGAGCAGCTTAGCGGGTACTTAAAGCCAAGGCGCTCTGACGGTGAGAGGTAATCAATTTAAGGAGGCAGGGATTTCTTAAAACTACTCAGAAAGGGGGAAAAAAGTAATAGACATGCATTTGAAAAAATCTTTCAATTATCTCTCCCAAAGAACACCTCCCAAAGCCTTTCTGCTGCCAAGTCTAATAGGCTTGCTTCAGCAGACAGCTCTTGCCCCAGATTTCCACGTAAAATGTTTTCACAGCTTATTAGTCTATTTAGCACGTTGTGTGCTTAAGCCCTTTTGTTTATTTTTCATTTGAGATGGCAGGAGGAAAAGATCCTATAGAATACATAAGGCAACTGTCTGAAGTAACAGCAGGTAGAGGTGACGGAGGTGACACAAATGACACAGCTGATCGGTGTAAGAATTTATGCTCTAATTTTCTAACATCCAAATAGACCCTGCTTGGTAACCAAAAACTACCAAAACTATGGCTGGTTACCGCTAGGCCAAAATTCCTCAGGGAAGCAGAAAGTCTCACTTTACAAAGCCAAAATCCGAGTCTACTTGCAATAACCTGCGGCCAATTTAACACGCGTGCAGATTGGAGAACGGCTCGGTTTCATCACGCCGGTAACAAGGCAAAGCTCCAACGCTGCTGCCGGGGACCGTCCTTCCACGGTGTTTATTACGTAAGCTTCTTGACGATACATCTCGTCAAGAGATTTAAGTGACGCCATTTAAGACGACCACCAAACCCTCAGGTTAACACAAAGCACCCTCTCTGCCGCACACAGTCCCCATCCAACATCCGACATCTAAAATCTGGTACAGCACCGGCACGTGCAGCGATACCCACGCGGCCAGTAGTGAACCCCCCTCCTTAGGGACTCGCAGACGGAACCCCGTCGCCAAGTTTAAGAGTGATGTATTCTTACTTAATGACTAGTAGATTTTAAAAACCCTACAATAATAGAGCTCTATCAGTTTATCTCACTGCCATTAAAAGAAAGAATCAGAGCACCCATTTCCTGTGTAACAGAATTAGATTTAATCCCCCCAGGCGCTTTAGAGGTCATCCCAAAGATAAGACTCTATTTTAGCTGTAATCCTCGGGTTAAAAAGTTTATTAAAAACACAGAAGTGAAAAGCAGTAGAAGGAAGCAGGGTGGGGGGGCAGAGTGGAAGCGCGAGGCAAACGAGAACAGCCCGCAGCTCCCCCTGGGGTGGGGTTTTTGGTTTTCTTTTAAATGATTGTACTTAATTTCTGTTTGAAGCAGCACCCCAGCCGAAGAAAGCAGCATGTGGGAAATGCTATTCAACCGGCCTTGTCAAATAAAAGCATTTTGGCACGAGTATATACTATACAAAAGGAACAACGTCTTTTAGCTAAAATATTTGAAAGAAAAGTTTTACAGCTATGAGCTACAGAGAGCTTTCTCCGATATTTTCCATTAGCCTCTCTGATCATGCTGAACGAAACGATCTAACTTACAAAGTATTTTAGGACAGAACTTAGAGGTTCTACTTGCAACCAAGTGGATTTTGCAGCTTACGCTACACACAGACGGGAAAGTAGACGAGCGGCTCCAAGGCTCACTGGCGAGAAGCCACGCGACCCGTTGGCCACGGACGACGCTCATCGTGAAGGGTCCCGGTACCCGCGGTAAGCGGGAGGCGCGGCAGCAGCCCCGGGACGCTTCGCCGACTACGGCTCGCTCGACCCTGCGGCGCCCGAGCGCGTCGGCTTTCTCGCGGTCGCCGCTCGCAGCCCCGGCACCTTCACGCGGGAGCCCACCCGCAAGGCAGCGCCGACGCCGGACCTCTCCCTGCGTCCCTCCCAGGGGACGATTCATCTGAACGACACAGCTTTGGCTTCCCTATAATCGCCGTCTCCTCAAAACTCTGATCTTCCCTGCAAAATCTGCACATTAAATGCCTTCACAGCACCCTCCTGTGGGGATTCCGCGTCCATACAGAGACGGGGGCAGCTAGAAATGGGGCGTGCGAAGGAAATCCTCCTCCTCCTCGTCCTCTGGCGACGCCGGCAGGGACAGGCAGCCCAAGCCGCCTTTGCCGCCCGCTCCGAGCACGCCAGGCTGACCCGCTGGCACGCGCCGTGTCCCCGGTCGCTGAGCGGAGCCGGGGGTGCGAGGCGACGCCAAACACACCGCGACCACCAGCCCGGTCCAGCCCGAGGGGACGGGGCGAACACGGGGACTGCGCCGCGCTCCTCCGCTCGGCGTGCGGGGCCCGAAACCATCCAACGTGTTGGCCTGCGAATTACCGATTTGCAAAGCCAAGTAATGACAGGTAATGTTAAAAAAAAAAAAAAAAAAAAAGAAAAAAATGGTTAAAGCAGATTTTCCTGTGGCAGCCACTGACAAATAAAAATGCCACCTCGACTATTTCACTGGGGTTTGCAATTGCTACCCAAACAGGGTATGCTGATGTTTAAAAAGCTGCTCTCAAAACTAGAGAAATCTCCATTCACCAGCACATTATTCTGGAATCACTTAGGCTTTAATACTTCTGTTTTTGTGGTGATGCTACAGTTTAATTCAGATACTTGAATGCATTTTTACCATAAGCTACAGTGGGTTTATGCAACGCTTTGCCACCGCGATGAAAACCTGGCAGTTCACTTATTTCTAAGAGGAGGAAGACTTGAGAGAGTTTATAATTATTACATTACTAAACATTTATCTTTAAAAAAAAAGTTCCTATGTTACTTACGGTGTTGATTTACAGCATGCAGAGTGGAACTGCGATACAGAAATCCCATAGATACCACATACCTTCCCGCTTTTTGCAAGAACGCTGTAAAATTAGCGTTGAATAAATCTCAAATCTGAATTATTGACTATCCTTTAGGATATGTCGTAATTTAATGCGCCTCACCGTATAAGACTTGTGGAGCGCACACAGATCAATTCACTTGTGCAACGTGGAATAAGAACACTTACATGGCATTATTCACTTTCAAAGCATCTCGCACCACATTAATTAATCTTAACAGATGATGCTTCTGTAGGAACAAACCAACTTTTTTGGTTCCCAAATCAATAGGTTTTTTTTTAAAAAATCTAGATATTCAGTGAAGTGCACAGACACACATGCAGACAATGATCTAATATTTTAAAAGGTTTAGAATGAGGTAAGAGTGATCGCAGGAGGGATGATATTCCCACATTTACTTTTTCCTCCACCTAACAAGAGGAGTTCTTTCCATACGCTTATCAATTGGTAATGACTGTTTTCACTTGTCTGGAATCGCATGTTGCTCCCGTCCCTGGAGCACACAAGGATTCCGTCATGAGAAAAACACGTTCTTTACAACGTCAAGAGCAAAACTACAGAAGCACACGGTTTGCCGTGGCCAAGGAGGCTGGCCAGAGCCCAGCAGCTCTGGTTGCAGGGCGGCAGCTCGCCCGTGCAGCTGCAGGGCATGCAAAGGGCAAAAGCGGCACAAAATTTGGGAGTTGGGTACACCGTGGGCGGGCGCCCGGCATGCTGCGTGGCCACGCTGCTGCCAGCACGCCTGCGCCACAGACTTGCTGGTCTAGGTCCTGGCACAAAGCATACATTTCCAGACAGAACTGCAACTTGCGTCAATGTAGATGTGTATGTCAATGGAGATGTAAACGCATCTAGAGAGCGGTAAAGAAATACAAGTATTTGGTGGATTTTCAGTTACGATTTAAGAAGTTTTACACCTAGAAGCCTCGGAAAAAACCTGTACTTGGAACCATTTGTCTCCCTTAGTTATCCCCAAACAGAATAATAATCCAATTAGGGGCCTTAGATGGACTTTGCATTGCCAACAGCTGAAATACTGTGAGGACGTGATATACTCCAGATTGATTTCAACATGTAGAATCAATCAGAAATAAGCCATCAGAGAGGAGCATCTAGTTTGGAAAATTCAAGTGCAAAACTGCGATTAAAAATTGCCATTCCGCTGCTGGAAAGCCTTCTCGTATTATCTTACTGGGCAATAACTAAACCCTCCTCTTGAAAGTTAAAAAAATCACTGCAACCATGTACCTATGAGAAAGGAAGAGTTGCTCAGCGTGTCACCTCTAATTTGCTACCAAATTCTGAAGACATGACTGAGACCTGCAGCTGCTCTTCCAGGGCAAAGAAAGGCTGAGGTTGATGGCAAGCAGGGGCATGGAGGTGAGGGCTGAAGTCCTTCCAGCGGAACCCAGAGAGGCAGAGCGAGCAGGCAGGAACAGCAGCAAGATGAACCAAGAACACAGTTGTTACTGTGACACAACATGTGTGTCCAGGGAAGGCTGGTATTGGGTAGGAGCCTCTCATCGTTAATGGATGTAAGACATTACTCATTATTACTACCATCAGAAACGACAGCATCATCCGGGCAGTAGCAGCAGTATTTTCTGGATGAGAACACTCCATTTCTACCTTGAAGAATATCAATGCTTCCTCCACTGCCCAGCCTTGCTAGTGGATAGTAGAGCTATTCCCAGCTACAAAGAAAATGTGTCCTAAACAAATGGAGAGGAGAAAGGCAAATACAATGTTTGATAATAAAGTCTTGCAAGCTGAAGTCTTTTACAGGAGGGAAATAATCTCAACAGCTGGAAGGACACCTTTCCTCACACCAAGGTCAGATCTTCCAAAGGAACCGAGGCCGCAAGGCAGCACGCAGATTGGCCCCAACCCAATCGGTATCGCAGAGAGTACCGTTCCCAATCTGCTTTCTTCTACACATCTCCAAGAGGAAAAGCAAATGCCAAAGCATAAACCCTTGTTAACAAATTACATGTGGATCCAACTACTGAATTAGTAATTTCTTAGCCTCTCATCAGCCTACCACCCTGCTAACACATGAGGACCAAGGAAGACGGGAAGTTAATAGATTTGACTTGGGTGAAAAAGTAGCAGTGCTTCTCATCAGGAATTTACACGAGTGCCACGGCACCTTCCCCCTCCAGGTCCCTCGCAAAGAACGGAGAAAGGCAAGTTGTAGTATTTGTTTCATACGTTCATCACAACAGGAACATCACCCAGATCTAGACTAGGTCCAAGTAATAATCACTGTAATTAGCACTTCATTCATATAATTACCAGCAGACCCCATAACATTTTACAATGGAGGTAATTACCCATATTTTACAGCTGAGGAAACAGATACAGTGCAGGTGAATAACTTAAAAAGAAATCATCAGTAAATCTGTGGCACAGCCAGACACTGCAATTATCCTTATTTCCAGCCAAGGCTCTCCCCAATAATCCATGCTGAATTCACTTCTGTCTTGTGGGAAGGAATCCAGAGAAAATAAACACAAACTGGAATTTCCAATGTCTAGAAGAGCTGAAAAGCAGACAAGGCAAACCTGAAGGAGAAATAAAAACACATTTTTATCACTGAACATTTTCTCACCCGAGGTCTGCAGCTAAGAGCGAAGGAAAGACACAGGACCCTAGCTCTAGCATACACAGAAAGCCAAATGCAGGGTTTCGATTGCTATAGGAGTTCTACTTCCGTAAGCAGAGTAAAAGCAGAAGCAGAAGACTGAGTCGGGGAAGGCTGCCCAATGGCGCCGGCTTACCCCTCCAGCGATCAAAGACCTTAATGCCTTTTGAGCATTTAAAGATTAAAGCAACAGCAGCAATTAAATTATTTAAGGACTTTGCAAAACAATAATACACACAGAGCAGCAAGCGGGGTGAGAAGCCTGGGAAATTCACCCCCAGCCCCCGAGGAGAAAGTCCCGAAGAAGCCGACTGCCAGGGCAGCAGTCCTCCCGCGGCCGCCGCTCCGACAGCCTGGCGCAACCGCCCGCAAGGCTGGAGCAGCTCTCGGGCTTTCCTCCGCTAAGTGAGAATTCCCCTTCCCCTCCACGCACCAGAGCAACAAGATTCTCACCCAGAAGCCGCTGGCCCTGAAACACAGTAGTAGGGGACGGCTGCCCATTTGTTAGGTTTATGGCATACAGACAGATTCTGTACAGAAATCTGTGTTTTCTCAGATACAGACTTTGGGGGCGGGGGGGGGTGGAAATCTGCCCTGCACACTACTTCATCCTGCATGTGTGGATGAGTTTTATTATTAATAGAAAAATGTTTGCTTGTGTTGACTGATAGATCTGTTTTTCAAAGTAGGCCAGACTGAAGTGAGCAATTTGTCTGCTGCCTATGTATATTTTATTAAATGAACAGCACATGCAGATGATTGATACACAAGTGTGTCTATTAGGCTGAATAAAGCAGATTAGGTTAATCCGACCCCAGCTGCATTACCTGAACTGCAAGACATGCAATGTTCTAAATCTAGTAAATGTGCCAAGTATTTCATTTCAGCCATTTAGCCTTATCGTAAGGTTCGCATATAAAAGCATCCAGCAGTAGAAGATATTGCACAAATTTCAAAATTAAGACTTGTTTCAGGGGTGGATGTTATCAATATTCTGGCTTTGAATAACAGAAAAACCTCATAAGCAGGAACAAATCTCTCAACAGAGTATTCTCTTAATATTTAAATAGACAAATGTTTTGCTTTGCCAACATTTTGCAGCATTTGTGTAGTTCTTTGATTAAGCGTTTGAGGAAAGCATGTATTTTAGTTCCTGTTCAGTAAAAAACAAGCTCAGTAAAATGAATTAAGTTCTTCATGGCATCTCTTGCCATAAAATGGACAACTGTTGCTAGTATTATCTACAGTCATCCAGTAACACTGCAGCAGAAACCCAAAGACAGACTTTAAGCTTGGGTAAATGGTAATGCTATTGCCATGTTAACAAAGCAGCTTTTCTTACTAATATTTAATGTTGTTTATACAGGAAACTGAGAACAATTCCCATCCTCCCTTTCCAAGGGCTCTACCTCCTCCTTCCCCAGCAGCTCGAGCATCCTGGAAGCCCCTGCAATAGCTAACAGGCATAATCCATGCTCATTACTCCGATTTCTGTGAATAACCATCTGCATCTGCCAGAATACTTGGAAAGATCATGAAAAAGATAGCATGCATCATCCTGTGTCACCCAAACATCTTGTGAGATACACCCAACTATCTCCATCGCTAAGAGTGCTTACCTTATGAAAAGAAGGCAGGACGGACATGGCAAAATGCCTCCGAAATAAGAAATTCTACCCATCTTTTAAGCCCGTGTGTTTTTATATTATTGACTCCAATTCCCAGCATCAGACGTTTTTATTCCATCACTTTTTTTTTTTTCCTTGCTATTTGTTCTACCAGGAGGCAGCTGAAAGCCAGCCCTCTACACAGAGAAGGGAGATTCCCTTTGGTTTCCAGATGTCTAAATAAAGTTTTTTTAAAAAATTGCTTTCCTAGAAAGTCAAGGCATTCATGTCTAACTGCTGCTGATATAAAATATGTGTTACAAGGAAGAGAAAAATAGTCTTCAAGGCATTTTCTTGGGCAAAAAAAAAATATTTTCTCCACTGAGTTTTAAAAACCCTGTTCTGAAGACTGGAGAAATAGCTCGAGATGATTTTGGAGGATCATACTTCTCCAGCTGACAGGCAGCATTAAAACCAGAGTAAAAGCCAAATCCCAGCTATCCAAAACATGCTCGATGTAGGAGTGGCAGCTTTGCATACCAGAATTGATGACTCTAGGCCTACAAAAACTATTACAGCTAAAATTTGGAATAGGAAGCAAAAAGGGAAAAACCACCTGAACGCTTCAAACACTGATGTAGGCTGTGATTGTCCATCTCAGCTCCTAACCACTGGGTCAAAGAGAAACAGGTGCATCAACGCAGAGCAGATACTGGTCAGCAGAATTTTGTGAATACTGCTTTTGACTGCCACATTCTTTTTAACAGGTGACTCTGCAAACACAATGAAGGGCAGTTTAAAAGCAGAGCTCTTGCTATTTAAGCACAAAGATTAGTGTTGGAAATACCTTTTTCTCAAGCACGGATGCTAATTAAAAATAGAAGATGCTTCCTGAAGCAGACTCCGGTGATGACAGTGCATCCCCAACGCTCAGGGGTAAAACCTGCTGGGGCTCAACCCACCAAGCCTTCAGAGGACTCACAGGTAAATAAGGCAGCTCAGGCTCAGCCCCGGGGGCCAGCAGCACCCCCAGCAAACACTGCAGCAGAGCTTGCTGCAGCCTCTGTGGTGCTAGGGAAAGTATCAGCGGGAGGGTTTTCAGACGGGCTTCGGGCTCCTCCAAAAGAGGCCAGGCATGGGCAGTGGCCAGGTGAGGTTGGCAGAGCCGACTTGTAATATGCGAACAGCTCACTACAATTTTAATCTGTAGTTCTAATGAACGATATAAAGTTTTATAAGCATCAACAAGGCTCAGAGAAGACCTAAATCCATTTCAGTGCTCATTTAGCAGCTTCATCTGTGTGCAATTAAAACTTCAGCATTAAATGTTAGAGAATAAAATAATGAGACACTTAAAAAATAATCTGTGCTTCAGTGGGCTGTGCTCAGTAGATTTCATACGATCATTTACAAGATAAAAATAGAATCTGGCCAAAATCTGTCTTACATGCCAGTACCCTTTCAATAGAAAAATGGAAAGAAAACACCTGCTTAACTTTGGGGGGCTTTACTACCCCATGTACGCACAACACTGCTTCTTTAAGCACATCCATGCTTAAAGCACATCCCAAAGCATTGATAACTTCCCTTTTGGCTTCAATGATAATGTAAAAATAAATGTAAATTAAGTTTCAATCGAGATTTTCATTTTGGTCTAAAGCCTAATCTTTTATTAAAATAGCTATCTGTTTTAAGCTGATGGCTAGGAAAAGTTATCTTCAGGATGGGGAACAAAATTTTAACAATAAAGAATATTTCTTAGTCATAAGAGTATCTTAAATGCTCCCATGATTACTTTACGCTACCAAAATGTGACTGGGGTGGGGTGGGGACATCAGCATGTGTTTTACTGACCAAAAGAACTGCACAGAAAAGCAAATTAAAACCAAAGATGTACGGAAATATCAAAATTAAAAATTAGATTAAGTACTGGGATAACACAGGTCAAAAAAAAGTAACGTACTATACAAGAAACATACACACAGTTAAACTTAAAAGAAGCAAAACCCAATGAAAATTACATACTTTATTTTTTTTAAACAACTGAAATAGTTTTTATTCAAGAAAAGCCAACATTACATATCTTCATAGAAAAAAAAAAGACATTTGGGGAGGTCAGAGAACGCTACAGTTTAAAATGATGAAATGTTACAGCTTGCACACCAAAATTAAAAATGAAATGAAATTAAAAAAATGAAATGGTTACCAAAGTAATGCAGGTCAAGGGATCAAAGGTGAAGGGTCACACATTATTAAAAAGAAATCCAAAAGGGCGTCTGCATCAAGATCTCTGCAAAACAAAGGAGCTTCAGTGAGTAAAACTAATACCTTCCATGGAATCACATCAAAGCTCTCGCAATTCACACCCAGCACACGGCAGCACCCGCCGGCCGTCCTGCTCCCCCCAGGCACGCTGAATTGCAAGGTGCCTGCTGCAGCAAGCCCTCCTGCACCCACGACCACCCCGGCTATGGACGTCAACTCCTACTTCTAGCAGCTTTTTTTCTACCCTTTGGGTTTTTTTGTTTGTTGTTTTTATTTTTTAACCTCCCTGTAGAATAGTTTCTACAAGTCTTTCCATTTCCATATTGCTGCATCAGTTTCTTATTAGACAAAATGTGTTTTCAGAGCTCGGGATAAAAACCAGCAGGGCTCACGTGCTGGCACTGTGCTGCACAAAGCATGCAGTCCAGCTCCAGCGCTGACAGGTTACCTTCAGCAGGTCAGAACCCAAATGGCTGCCAATACAACTTTTAGATCACCTCTTTGCAGGGTAAGCATTACATGCTCTTTTTCAAGAGTTTGCTGTATTCATTGTAACTGTGGAAATATAGTCATTATTGACACACACGCACACCGAACTCCTAACATCATAATGTATTGGTTTAACGCTACAATAAAAAAGTAATTCAAATGTGGTTACCAAGACAAAGGCCTCTACTCCTGGAATTTCAATTACACAGAAGCTATAAAAAAACCTTTGGTACCCATTTCCAAGCAAGATGCAGTCAATTATCTATACTAAATTTATGCAGAGCATGTAATATTTACATCAGATAACTTCAGGAGAAAGACACCCACCAAGGGCATTACATCCCTTTTCATTTCAGCGCCTCTCCCCCTGTCTGGCAAGGCATTAAGTTTTGGGAGTCTTTTGTCTGGACCAAAACAGCTTCATTCTCGAAGCCAAGAAATAAACCCACCCCACAAAACTGTGTCTTCCTAAGGTAAAGAAGCCACCGATGACAGAAAATCTCCTAAGTTGAAATGCAGTGCAATGACCTAATTTGCCCGGACGTTTTTCCAGAACACACACTGCATCTTTCTGCATTGCTCCTGCTTTACATGCATCACAGTCAAGAACCCACTGGAGAAAGTGGGAAGGTCTGTATTTTTAACACACCCCCCCCCCCAAGCAGCAGCGTCTGGCAAACCCTCCTGCTAAAGTTACTGCCACGTGTTGGAGTTAAAACCAAGTTCTTGCCGTTACTTCCAACACTCATCAGTTCCAACTTTTGTGAACCCAACCAAAAAGTCAGCTTTTCTGCTGTTATTTCACCCACGTGCAGAGGCTGGGTCCTTTCATTACGATTTACCCTACCAATTTGTAAGACAACCTCATTTTGGAGGGAAGTGATTTGGAAACCAAGTGACTCGGAAATAATTCAACAACAAAGACACCAATTTGCAGTGACTCAGCAGCTAATTAAGTCCGGACGGCATTAACTGAGTCACATGGTCAGGAGGAGCCCACAGCTCAGGAACTCCTCGAAGGTGAGAGATGGGGACCTGAACACGGTCACCCCGCATCCCCAGGCACGAGCCTGGGGCTCCCTCCCGCCTCCTCAGGTAACACAAAGTGTGCGTAAAGGCGAGTTTTAGGTAACTCCCAGAACGTTTTACCGGTGGGATGGCAACTGACGGGCATTAAATGCGGGGCAGTCCCACAAAGCCCAACACCTCACCCGCATTTTGCTAACTCCGCTCTGCTGTACACCGGCCAGCAAACAGCTCCCCGCTCCTGGTTTTATGACCCACAGCCCCATTTGTAAAGAGCTGGGTATAGACGCCAGTCCCAAAGGAATGGACGCAAAGACTTTTTTTTATATTTCTCCCCTAGTGCAACAGATTTCTCCCCCCTCCCCCTCTCTCCCCCCAGGTACGCTTCATTCCCCCCAATGATCACTCCTTTTGCAGAAAACAAATCGGGTTCACTCTTAGTCCTTTTTCTTACGTACTACCCCTGCATAAAATCTTCGCTTTTATTGGCACTAATTTTTCCTTCATATCTAGTTGTTCTTTTTCATCTAAATCCCCTGGTTTTCCTCTTCAAAATGAAACAGCCACCCTTGGAAGTAGCGAACATGAGACAGAGAAGACAGGATTTCAATCACTTACAAAATATAATATCCTTAGTTTCCATTCATTTGACAAGTGAACCAATTCATTTGTGTTTATATATGCCAGTCCCTGGCAGAGAGACACTTCAATTGACTTTGTAAATTGACTTTGTTGTAACATTTTCCTTGTAAAATGCGTTACAAAGCACAACTTGCGTAACACACCAGCAAGTATTTTACTCAGTGCTGGGCAAGCCAGAGACCCAAATACATGACGCAGTGATACCTACCACTACTGTTGATGTTCCTGTAAACAGCTAAATAATAATTTCATTAATGCCCTCTGCCGATTCTCTCACATTTGAAGAAGGGTTTACATAACTGGTAACTCCAACTTCTTATTTCCCCTACATCCACATTCTCTTTTGATACTATACTTCAGAGTAACCACATACCATTAAAAAGGATGAGCCCCAACAGATGATGCAGGTTAGGAAAAACACACCAGGTTAATCAATTGGATGAAATAATATTCCACCTTATTTTCCCCACATTCCTAGAGCAATCTATGATTTTTTTAAATTGTGCATTATTGTGTATACACTAGACAAAGGATTGAGAGCCTGCTCTTACAGAGAAGAACAGATGTCTGGACATGCATTTGTTGCTGCTAAACTACGGTTGTCTACACGACACACTTTCAGTAGAGGAGCCTTGCCTGACATGACAAAAACCCAGAAAGTCCCTTCCATCTGAAGTAGACACTTCAGTTTGCTGGGAGGTTTCGTCCTTGTACCCAAGAACTGCTCTCGTCTGCTCTCTGGCTCGGTGCAGCACACAAACCAGTACATCCGCTTCCCAAATAACACAAACACAAGCGGCTGCATCTCTACATACAGGAGCACCGGGAAGCCCAAATAGGAGGCACGGCCACGGGAGCACTCAAACCAAACTGGACCGATTCCACTCCAAACTAATTGCTAGAAAAAGTTTCAAAATTTGTAAAAATAGTAAGAGGTATTTCGACAGGTTACTAATGTCAAAAAGCCAGTGAGTTAAATACCATCAGCATTTTATACTTTGTATAATATGCTAAAACTAATTATGAAGTAATTTTTTTCTTCAGCTGTCATTAAGTGTAAAAAAGTTAATTTCATTCATTCAATTGAATTCACTTGGGAAAAAAAACCCCAACAAACAGGAGGGCAGTACATTATCCAAAACAATACATTTCATCTGTTTGCTACGCTTTACAGGATTCAATCTGGTTCCAGGACACCAACACATTAACTGAACAGAACTGCAAAATCAGCCATTTTTAAAGACTTATCGTTATACAATCACAACATCAGTCCTAACACTAACAAAAGGGAAGGAAAAAAAAAAGTCAGATTTTCCTAAGAGGAAGATGAGGAATCTCTCTCTATTAGAGCATGAACAGCATAGCAGGTATTACTGCTTTTGTTTAAAATTGCCAGGAACAGTAACCTTTCAATTCTGCTAAATCACCGAGCCTGCTCACAACATTTACTAATTATGTAAACATGACTGAGAAACTGCAAAAGCAAAGCCACTAGCAGATTTTCTGCTTTGTATATTAAGCAAAGCACAGAATTTCATTAATTTCACAAAATAAACCCATAATGAAGTGCTTCTGTTAAAGAGAAATTTCCATCTCGTTCACTGATTGGCCTTAAAACCCTAAGTATGCACGCAGTGAGAAAAGCCGCCCACCCGTGCTAGACAGCATCAGTCAGGTGTACAAACAGTTTACTCCTGACTCTGCTCTAGTCAGGGTGTAAACGTTATTTCCTTTTGATCTTTCAGAGCCACTGCTTCTCCTTTAAAGAAAAGTGGGTTTTCTTACATTTCTGTTGCTGGCCAAGGGGATGGACACACTTTGGAAAGCACGCTACCAACGGCTGGTAGAGCAAGCATCCAACTAGCTAGCGACAAACTCAGATGGGACATCCCTTTCCCAGCTCCAACGGCTAGCAGAAGACCACCGCCACTGAAACAAAGGACTTGAATCAACACCGACGTTCTTGATTTTACAGGTGCTCTGGCTGTTCCAGCACTTGGCAAACATGGTGCCCTCAACTAGGCACTTTCAACTAGGCACTTCCTCTCAGTCACAAAACCTTATGTTAACTTGGTTCAGCCCCCAACTCGGCACAAACCTAAAGGCAACGCTGCGTGCCAGACCAATGGTGGCGGGAGGAGATGCCATGTCAGAAGTGTGCACAAGCCGGACTGTGACCGCTTCCCCACTACTGCTCCAGCAGAGGATCATCAGGTGGAACAGAAAGCAACAAAACTTCTCATCATAGCATTTGCCAATACCACCGTAATATTTTATATTCCGTGATCACATGGGTAGTAGGCAATTAGTCAAAATTACATATTCTTATTGCTCGTGAGAGATCACAGAGCCGATGCAGACAGCGAAGATGTTCCAGCTTTGTAAGAGCTCGGCAGCCGCAGAGCTCTCATTGCAATGGCCAGCCTCTGGCTTCGGGAAACTCTGCGCTTAAGCAAAACACATCTGAATTAACTTGACCTTAATGGAAAGCATTAAACAACATATACTGAACAACTTTACAGTCCTCAGGAAACTGTAATGAGCACTGTTGCTTCTCCAGAGAGTTTTGCCATCTTGATGGCATATCGCAGAGGGGATGCTGTGACCTGGACAGACACCCCCTTTCTTCCTCGCTCTGACTGTGGTGATGAAAAAAGCTGATCCCATACACTTGCTCCAACCCATGAATTTATAACACATTAAGCTGCTTTGGTAAATGAGGTATGAACTGGTACAGTAACGTAGCCCAATGTTACAATACACCCTACTGTCCAGGGCAGCCTTAAAACAAGCAGGTGTTTTAAGTTTTCAGACATAGGAGTTAATTCTAAATGGCACTTGAAAGCATTTACAAAAAAAAAAAAAAATAGTAGTAGTAGTATGCCATACTGCTCCGTCTTTACCCGGAGTGGTACTTTGATGAACAAACTTGTGATGACAGGAGCCATGCCAGTAACTGGCTGCCTGACACTTATCTGCCAGGGGGCTGAGGGGGAATTGGAGTAGCAGGTGGCAGGCGACGTATCGCTTTCACCTACTCCTTGCTAGTGTTTCATAGCATAATAGCCAGACCAAATGCTCGAGACTCACTTCCCAAATCAGTCTAGGTCCCTTACGTCCCTCAGGCAATTCTCCAAACCTTCAAGATCTTCTCTGCGCTTTAGAGAAAAGACAGAAAATAACTTGATGTCAAGCGGAAGAGGAGAATGTCGCTGTCGTGCAAGCAAAGCAAAAATGCAAGACCACATCAGAGATGTCAGTGAGCATGCAACTCAAGGTCCCCAACACAGCATCGTTAAAGAACTTCTTCTTATGCTAAATAATGCTCAAATAGAGAGTTTTGTTATTGCACTTATTTGCATACTACCAAGCAATACCTAAGGCTGAAATTTGTAACAAGTTGATGCTAGATGTCACACTAGAAAACAGGGCATTTCTGTCTTGCCCCTCAAGAAAAGCCTAAGCACACGAAGCAATTACTATTGGTTTTTTCTACTGTGGAAATTCTGGGCTTCTCCCAACAGAGAACGTAAATATAGAATACTGTCAGAAACAAAAGCCCTAGGTAGCATTTTACATTTCCAATGTTTAACTTTTTCCTTCTTTCTCAGACTGTGTCATTAAGTTTACAAGGATGATTAATGACTGCGTCTGCCAACTCCACTAATGAAAGGCATCTCTGCTCAAAGCCACAATCCCGCTTTTGGCAAGCACCATGCAGAGACAAGGTTATTCCGACACCCTTGAGCCCCTGCACCCACCGTACCGCTGAGAGCACAGCAGCCTGGGAAGCTCCCGGTTCCCGGATAACCTGGTCACTTGACAGAAAGAAGCAGGATGCCTTTCCTGCGGACAATGTCTCTTGCTGCCCAAAGCAATTAGCAGTTCAGAAGCTAGCGACCTTTGCCACCTGCGTTAGTGGACAAGGCACGAGGAGCGCCGACAGCCGCCAGGCGAAGCAGGAGCTCAGCCGAGCGCCCAGACGGACAGGCAGACAGCCGGCTCTGCACAGCGGTGCTTTGGGACCATCCGTCCCGCTCCTCGTGGAAGGGACCCGAGACCCAGCGCCCCCGAAATCCACCCTCGGTGCGCACCGCGAGCACGCCGAGCAAGCTACAAGCGGCACTGCTATGGGAAGTCTTTGCTCCATTCGCTTGCTAAAGCCAAGCCAGATCTGCATTACACAAACACTAAAACGGTTCAAAATGAACGACAACTAAAACCCAAGAGCAAGGAACTCTGTCAAATGCACAGAGCGTTTGCAGAATTTTCTGGCAATTAACTGATTTGTCCTAACGTGAGAAATCGTATGAAAAACCCCTTTCTATCCTCCCCCAGAGCAAGAGAAATAAGCACACACGCACTTTCACAGGCATCTCAAAAAATGTAAATCTGTAATTAAATTGCTTGGATTGCTTGGCTAAACTTATGATTTTGTATCTCTGGTTAAAAAAAAAATTGAATTAGAGGGAACACTTCCTTCACTAGGAAATATAAAACCACTATAAACTTGATTTAAGACAAGATGACATCTTGATATGGAAATATATTTCCATCAAACATTTCAGTTAAAACTGCATAATCTGACGGAAAGCAAACATCTCAGTAACGTGTTCTAAGAATTTTTAAATGCTCCATTTCTCTTGCTGCTCATAGCATTATTTTACTAAGTGTAAAGTCAACCACGACCTATTCAGCTCTCAAAGGATATTGTTTCTCCATCCCAGTTACCCAATCCAGAGCAACATATGACCATTATCCTCAATCTGCAGATGAAAGCGCTCAGAAAAAGTTATTTGCGGCGTTCCCATGGCGATGCCCTGGTAGAGGAAAGAACAAACCCCAGCTGCTCCCTGACCTCCGCGTTCAGCCTCAGCAGCAGCTCATTTGCAGATACAAGGCAATCATCAGCAGACCAAGCCTACGCATCACCGTGCAACTCTGGCCCTTTATGCCACCCACCAGCCCCAGTGGCTGAAGATACATCTGCACTTTATTTCAAGGACCCACAGATGCATACAAAGGCCATGTTTAAGTTTCCTTGAAATATCCCAAAAAAAGGAGCAGAAAGAGGGGTTTGGAAAGTAGCCAGGTCGCAGCTGGGTTAGAAGGGCCGGCGCCGGCCACCCCTTGGGACACATCCCACACCGCATCCCACCACGCTCACACTCCGGAGAAGTCTACGGTGAGACCGGACATCTGTGAGTTTGTCCAAACACACACAAGTTTGAGGGAGGTCAACAATGTCACAGACATATTCAGATCTGTAAGTTATTTTACGCATTTTATTTTCTTTTATACTTTTTAACTAACCTCCCTATCCATGAGACACCTTGCAAGCAGTACCCATGATCTTGAAATTAACACAAAGATTCCGGAAGTACCACTGTATAAAATACATCATCTTCGTTTGTATTTTACAACTCACGCCTTCACCAGCATAGACAGAACACCTGTGCACTCAGACGAAAACTTACATTCCCTTAGGAATGACTCTGAAATGTAGTCCAACATTATTATTCAATTATACCATAAGAAAAATTCAAGTATTATAACAGTGAACAGAATTAAACTTCCAGGTTGGGGGTGGGGAGGGAAATAAAATCTGTAAGCTAAGCTCCCTCCTCCCCCATAATTAACACAAATTTTCCAAGACTTCATCTAGGCATAAGATTCTGCTTTTTTTTTTTCTTTTCTTTTTTTGCACGCCTCTGAGCTAACGAGGCCAAAAATCTCTGGCCACAAGCTCTTCCTTTTAAATAATGCAATAGGGAAACTGAAACCGACATGCCACATACACTGGCAGAGGCAGTGCCAGTAATAACCCATGTAGAGAACCAGCTCCTTGTCCCCACTGCGTGGCAGCCACAGTGACAGATTTTGGAGGAGAGAGAGATATAAATGAGTGTGACAAACTTGACATTTAAAAAGACAGAAGTGGGTTGGGTTTGGTTTTTCAACATACTAGCTCATGATTTGTGATTATTAGCAAACAATCCATCTCGAATTAAGGTATGAGACAAACCTACACCAGCAATATGCTGGCAAGCACCACCAAAACCATTCACTTCCCCCTCTCCAGAATGCCGACATGTCCTGCAGAAGGAAGGCTATGCTCCCCAACTTTTCTTCTAGCTTAATACACCTCACAAGCACCTACGCCTTCCCGTCTGTATCATGCTTCTGAATAATAAAAATTTTCAGCTATGTGATTAACTTCATGTGCCACATTCTGTACCCTGGCAGGCTACACACACCAAACATTGTTCAAAAAGAAAAGCTGAAAGCCTGCATGTGTAAACGTATACACAAGGCTCTAAACTAGGGACAACAGAAATACTAGAGAAAAGTGACTAAAAACTAACAAGCTGTTCCCAATAACAAGGAGCATCATTCTGCCACAGACTCGTGCGGAGAGCTTGCTTTCTCAACTGTCTTTGTCAAAACATCATCTTTTAGAGCCACTGGAATTGCTATTACTCCATGCCCCATTCCCATTAGTATAAACGCTATCACAGAATAAATGGCAACCCACGTTTTCTACAAGTCACATTTCAACTCAGATGACCCAAGACAAAAACATCTACACAGAAGACCCAATGCCAGCAACTCTCCCCAAAACCCGATTAATTCTGTCACGGTACTTAGTATGTTAAAAACATATACTTGACTTGAACTTTCAGACAAAAGCAGGGGGGAAGGGGTGTAATGGACTCTGACCTTGAAAAATACACACATGAAGTGATCCGTACTTGATTCTGCGCTCAGCAAATATACACATGAACTGATCCATATTTGATTCTGCACTCGGCTTGCCACTTGCAGTCATTAAACTCGTGGGTACAGGTTTTGTTAATGCGTTTAGACGTTACAAACGATTGATTAGAGGGACAAGAATAGTTAGCTAGCAACAGGCAGATACTAACTGGAGTTTTACAGTAGCTTCTCAAAGTTGACTGCTGCTATTATTAAATGATTCACACAAATATGGCAAAGGTACTGTAAGACAGTGCTACTGGAAACCAAAACTACACTGGGTAGGTATACCCACTATACTACGTGGGTATTGCAGTGTAACTTCCAGCTTTGCTGCCCAGAAGGAATAAAGGCAAAGGATCGTAGGCCTATTTGGATTGTTCTTCAACTTTACTTTGGTCCACAAGACACCTGAATTTTAAATACTTCTGTTTCATGTCAATGAACCCAACCATGAGGTATTAAGAGGAGATATGCAAACCAGCACATTCAGAGTAACTGGATTCCAGTATAAAACGTCCAATTCTGTGTGTCCCCTGTTCTTAACAGGACTTCTCAGATGGGAGCAAGCTGGTTATTTCTCAGGACCCCGTTTGGCAAACAAACACGCACTGACTTTTTGTTCACAAGTCTTTACACGCCGTAAGATAACATTTTGTTTAACATGGTACCAAAAGACCTATCTAATTTTAAACAATTTTGAAACATGTCAAGAGGATGGTACGAGATTTGACTCTTTGAGACCAGTGACATACACACACACAAGCAACAGACTCCTACTATACTAGTAGTCAGCTTCCACATTTGCTTTCCTAGTCTAGTTTAAACCTCACTTTCAACATGTAATAGGACTTTATTATTTGAACAACAGGTTCCAGAGCCAGCAAATTCATATTCTGTAACTTACGTGGTATGCTCTCAAAAAATAATCCATAAGCATCAAGTAAGCTGGTACATTTAAGAACAAATAAGAGATGTAACTACCTCATTAGTGTTCCAGCGGTGCCTCTCTTTCGGTAAACTTGAACATTTTGGTAGACATTCAAGCAGCTTCTTCGGTAAAAAGATTTTTACATGACTGCCATTGCTGTTCCCATGATCATCTAGAAAGAAGAGGAGACACGTGATGCATACACAGGACAACAGGCGGTTTCCACTAGGAGACCCTAGCTACGATGAGACTCGGAAACCCACCAGTTCACTTGTCACAGAGCAGGCAATTTGTCATTGCAAAGAAGAATATGGCTTTCTGTTGAAATCGCACCTTTATTTCAGAAATATAAACACAGTTTAATTCCTTGTGGTTGCAAAGTTTGAGAAGAGCTTTGATGGATTTGTGCATGAGGAGCCTGTGTGTGTGCTTACCTGTGCCTATTTCAGCTTATTATTTCCTTCGGTGACAAATTTTACAAGCAATAGCGACAAAATGTTAGAGAAGCTGTGACCACAACAGTATGACCTGCCAGCAAAGTCATAAATGAAGTTCACACTCGCCAGGATTTGCAAGTAAATAAGCAGAACCCCAGTACCTGCTATAATTTTGTCAAGCTGCAGCAGAAACGCAACTCAAGGTCTATTAGTTCATTTAAAACTAAAATGCGCTGTACCCATTAAAAACAGGTTACTTTTCTTTCCACGGACAGCTCAGAAAGCGAATGCAGTTCCTCAACTGGAAAGTAAGGTAGAGGGATGGAAATCTTCCTACCTCACCACACCCAGGGGTCGCAAAAGCAGAAATACTGCAGAACACAAAATTATTATTTTTTGTTGCTAAAAACGTAAAAGGTGCATCAACTGCCCTTAAAAAAACAACAAAAAAGAGACCCCAAAACCCTTTAAGTCCAACAGCAGCCCGCGTAAGTCCCAGAATCATTAACTTCATTGTGCCTCTCTATCCTCCCTCCGACACCGCCTAAAGAATCACAGCATCCACGAACGGTGCATATACAGATCACATCAGTCCCCGCAGAAAAGGGAACCGGAGTGGCAGGATAAGACATCCCAGCCACACCACAGGAGTTTTACTACTACTTCTAAAACCCACCATCTCTGCCTGCTTCCACCATTCTCACGCTTTGCGTGACAGATACTGGGCAGCAGTATACGAGAAATACACTTATTCATTGGCATTTTAGCCTACAAAATTCATTTACAGTCATCTCCCATTTGGAAGCGTACAGAAAAAAGGATATTAACTTTTTCCTTTTACACATCTCATCATTTTGTGTCATTAAACAGGTGCCAGCATCATGATAAAACTCCTCTGCAATTACATACGATACGGAAATTTCCCATGACCTGCAGCAAACCCTGAGAGAACCTGTCCCGCAATCATT
This sequence comes from Buteo buteo, assembly GCF_964188355.1. Lineage (NCBI taxonomy): Eukaryota > Metazoa > Chordata > Aves > Accipitriformes > Accipitridae > Buteo > Buteo buteo. The sequence goes on from NC_134175.1 coordinate 737,445, forward strand.
TTAGAAAGCAGGCGAAGAGCGCAAACCAGCAGCTAGACAACCCTAGTATTTTTAAAGCTTGATTATACTCTTGGATGTGTCAAGTTCAACAATATACATGCTGTTAAATCAACTACTCGTGCAAGCACAGCAGATGAGTTTACAAGATAAGCAGCGATGTGTATGATAAACGTGAGCTGCTCTATAATTTATGAGTCCTGCGTGCTCCCTGAGTTATTGGGAACTTTACTGTACGACTGCGTTAGACTAAATCAACAGGGTTGCCAGTTTCATACTTCTTCCCGGGCAAACGAGCAGTCGGGCAGCACTGATCCTTGCTGAACTGATAAAGAAATCAGGAAGAAGGTTGTCTCAATTATTATTTTTTTTGTATACTATTCCAGGATTTCTAGCTTGACGTTGAGTATCTCAGACCGTTACTCTACAGGGCTTTTTGGCCACATCTTCCCAGTCAATGTTCCACACGTGTGGCCGTCACCTTTGTTACCTCCCACCGCCTCTGGCCGCTCAAAGCCTCACAAACACGCATGTCGAGACACTTGGGGTTATCCACAAGACACCAACTTACTTGGGGCAAAGAATGGAGCCAGACAGGGCCCTGCTGCAACAGCAGCCCCACGCCATTCCCACCTGTACTTTCAGATCTGCCATCTGATTTAGCCGGTACCTACTTAACATTCCCTGCATTCATTTTATACCGTTTTCATTTCTCATTCAAAATATTGCATTGCACTACATTCAATTCATTAAGGCGGCAAAGTATTTTACAGCACACATTATTGCTTTTATCAGCCAAACTACATCCCCAGTTACATCTCATCAGCTTATTTTCCATGGGCACATTTTAATTGACATTAATTGTATTACTTCCCCTTACCTCCGTATCAGTCAAGTCCTCTATCATTCATTCCATTATTTTGCAGGGCTGGCAGACCTCTAATTATTCAGCTCGTTTTATTAACTTTCTTCCACTGTCATCAATTATCAGTATTATTAATCCAGAAAGTGCCTATGGATAATACATCCCCTAAAAAATGTTTTGGTAGAACTTATTAGAACTTGCTGACTCTAAACCTTCCAATTCCTGTTGTTAGCATCTCATACCTTTGTGTTATTATAGCAATGGAAGGTCATTTTCATCATCCTGTAACGTGACTACATCTCACGTAGGCTTCCCTTTTCTGTGGCTAACAATGACACTTCTTTCCAAAAAATCCCCAACACGGAAAACAACAACTGCCACCTGCCTCAATCTGACAGGCTTTTCGTTAAAGAATCCTCTATCTGCATGGTCAGAACGACACCCAATAATCACATTATGGGAAGTGAATCCTAAATTCAACGACCTCTAAACAGATTTGACCTTGGAAAAGGACGGAGTTGGCCAACCAGCTACGAGGATTAAAAGCAAGAAAGCACCTTGCCCCAAACGATGCGCACGCACTTGCTTTAAAACTTGCTTCTCTACCCGCTGGAATCATTCATGACGTATTCCCAAACGGAGGAAAGTCTATGCAGGTAAGATGGGGAAGCCAGGCACAGAAGAGGAGGATTGGTCTCCCAGCTGCACCAATGGTGCTGGCAGACCTCGGTCACCCCTGGACCTCCACCCCGTGACTCGGCCTCCTTTGTCCAAGCATCTGCCATCAGCAGATCCCCAAGCATCACACGGGATTTGTCACCCCCACCTACAGACTGGCTACTGAGAGTTCACGTTCCTCCAAATCCACCACTGCTTTGCTACTCAGGTTCCTCACAAATAAAATCACAATCATTCAAACTAAAACACATAAATCTTTAGGGAGGTGGAGCAAAAAAAAGTGGTTGCCCTTTGGTTTGAATCAAATCTGTCATCTCTAGTCAACCTGACGCACCCACTCCCCTACCACTGAGTCTTCTGATAAAGTCAGAGGAGTGAGAATCAACACTCCTCAGCATCCACACCCAACTTACAGAGCAGCCAGCACGTTCCAGAGGGAATATTTTACATTTATTTAGAACTAAAATTTCCTCTGTAGTTAAAAAAAGGAGCTGCAATTTCACAATGCTTATTTGATTTTACTGTGCAAATCCAGGCCAGATGTGTAATTGAACTTTCTTCCTCGCATTATTTTTGCTACGGGTGCGACTTATGACATTGTGATCTGCAAACCCATCCAGTGTCAATAAAAAGTGCTTTTGCAAGCAAAGCTGCACTTGCACAAGGAGGATTTGCCAGTAAAGCTGCATCGACATGGGGTTTTTTTTAGTGCAAAGCTGGCCACAGCTCAAAAACGCTTCCCCAGGCACGCACAGCCAATTCTGAAAACTACAATAAGGAAGCTATATACTAAAATATAGCGGCCTACAATGTATCTTGTTATAATTCAATACAAAAATCCAAAAATTAAGTTCCATTAGCAATCTTCAAGATTACTTATTAGCAAACCAGAAACTTGTGTAAAATTAAGAAAAGTACAACTATTATAAAGTTCAAGGAAAGTTCCATATTAATTATACCACATAAACCTTTCGTAATTTTATGGGTTTCTTCATGCTCCTTGCACTTTATCCTCCCAAGGGATGCAACATGGGCCATAAAACTTTAAAGCACACAACAGCAAATCACACAGCGAGTCTGTGCTCTACCCTCGCTCTCCAAACAATCCCTCCTTCCCCACACCCCCCCTCCTTCCCCCCCCCCCTTTAACTGGTTCTTAAATCTTCTGTGATCCAGGAGGTGAACTTAGACCTGTAGACCATTTAACTACTGCAGTTTATCAATATAACGTATAATTGGAGAATACAGAAATGGCTCAATGGATGTTGATCAACTGCTGATTTGCAGACAGTTCTATACTGAAAATAAAGAATAAGCCTATAAAATCACAAACACAAGTTTCATAAACCCATTATTACGAAGTAGTAACTTAGGGTTGGCCATCTTCTTAACTACCGCACAATAGGTAAAAGGTGTTTAAACGTTACAAATAGGTGCTTTCGTATAAAACAAACGGCTAAAGTCACAATGTAATTATTAGCTACTTAAATGGAACGGGAGGGCATCAAGTTAACTGTGACACCACTCACCACACTGCTGTTTAAGCAGCAGAACCAAGTAAATACAGTTCAGAAGTGGCACCTGTACGAACACAGTCAGCGTAGGCTACGCAGTCATCCAGTCTTTGGCGTAACGCAGTATTAACCCATGCCCCAGCCCTCCTCACAAGGAAAATCACAAACACGTGCCTTAGGTAAGAGAACTCAGTAGTAATTACATCGATACCCAACGCCAAGGCACCGACTCCACTGTCCTTTCTTTGGAGCTGTGCTTCTCAACCCTATTGGCTTTTCTGAAACTCTTCCCCTTTGTAAAAAGCTACTCTTCTAGTATCTTACTTTTCTGAAGATGATATACGAAGAGATAGACAAAAATGAAATCAAGATACCTAGGATTTAGTAAAGAGAAATTCAGGGTTTTTTACATATTTGTATTTCCCATGTATTGGTTTGGCTCTGCTAGGTCCCAAGCCATGGGTGGGAGTATGAAGTTCCCTTGAGGTCCTACATTCTTTCACTTGCTGACCTCCAGACACAGACAAAAAAAGTAACTTTAATCTGGCAGAGTTGAATGCAAAGAATTATCCCCGATCCAAACATCTGAACGACTGGTATGCTATTTCTCAAAGTTAAAACTTCATTCCTGGCATTTTTAGTCAGTAAACAAGTGGCAATATAAGCAAAACCAACAGCTTTTGGTCTGTTTTCTAGAAATATTTGGACGATTACAGTTGTAAATCTCTTGGCAACAAAAGCAGATTTCTAAATATCAGTAGAGGGTGGCTAAGATGAGATAACCAGGTCCAGCTCTCCAGCACTGCTTCCCCAGCAGGGTTCCGCTGGATGCCAGCACTCAGCTCAGACACCGGCCGAGCAAAGGCATTCCTGATCCTTCACCGCCAAAGCTTCGGGCAGCCCCAGAAACAGCCTGGGGGCTGAGGGGAGGACACAAGGAGAGGGTAGACAGCTCGGGCAAAGGTAAAAAACGTGCAATGGGAGCAAGGGAGGACGAGACACAAACCAGCACGCGTGCAAGCTGTGACTGCTGCCTGCGGGGAAAACGGGAGGAACAAGGAAAACCAAAACGGATGAGGAGGAAACCATAGGAATGGTAGTAGTATCAAGGATGATCAACAAAATAGTTTTCCTCCAGTAAGTTATTGAATCTAGCCTAGCTTCTTGGAATATTTGTGATAAATACTTTGTTGCTATGATAAGCTCTACAAACCATTCTAAAACTGTAAGAAATACAAATATAGCTAAAATTCTGCTGCCACATATTACTGTCCCGGTTCTCCCCACCAATAATGCGCTACTTGTAAGCTATTTTATCCTTTTCACATAGCAGAAAGTTCCCTGACATTTTATAACTGAATTCAACTGAAACAACACAGTTATGTAAAACTGCACATGGTGCGTTTTGGGGAAGAGTTGATAGCACAATTCTTCTTAATGAAAGCCTACGTGCTGGTCGAGAAGGTCTAGTTTACACAATTAGCTATTTATTTCTTATGCTGTACATTTATCACTGTGCTCAGCGCTGAGGAGTCTACTTCCCCCCACCAACAAAACTGGCTCCTCTATTTCACAGGCTCCACTTTTCCTCTCCCTCCTTAGCAGGCGGTTTAAAGCACCCTGCTAACCACGCAAGAAAGGAGAATGTGGTTAAATTCAGAAGGTGCACAAGAGTAACTGTTTTACAAGCAATCTTTAGGAGCAGTAAAACAGTGCAGTCACTTCAACTTTCTCCTGCAGCTCGCAAGTGTGTTCATGCATGACTTTCACCGTGTTGCTTTTAAATATGACAAGTGCAACAGAAGGATTAGACCATTGCTCACTGTCGCCAACACTCACTTGTTTTAGACCCGTCATCAATTCCTTCATCCCTTGGTCTTCACTAAAATTACATCATCAAACTCAACGGCAACGAAACGAAGGCAAGATAGATATTATTGGTCAAGCCTAGCAAAGATAAACTACCCATTTGTACAGTTTTCAATCCTACAAATGTTCTCAACGCTACAAGCAGTTTTCCGGAAGCCCCAAAGTATTGGCTAAGCCTAGTGAAATTACTTACTCTGAGCCTATAGGCTGGCAGCCACCAGCCACAGATATTTTTACCCTCACCCCTGCCCCCCCCCCCCCACCCCACTATGAACAGTTTGAGTTTGGAAACCTACCTGGAGAGCTGTCAGGGAAAAAAAACAAAATCCTTGAACAGAAGATGCGACAAGAACAGGAGAAGGACACCGAGCTCTCCATTCCCAGCAATAATGGGAGTTTGCTCTTGCTCACCCAGTGTCATAACTGCTCCTCGGTACAAAGCCGCACCTTCAGCATCGCCCCAGGGAGTTGGCAGGTGCTGCACCCCAAAAAACTGGGGTTAAGACAGACGCCAGCACCCACAGGCTTACTTGCCTTTCAAAACCCACAGGGTTTAGAACAGGGTGAACACAACACAGGGCTGAAGGGGTGCAGGAAGCCACAGAAGGTGAAAACAGGATGTGAAGCAAGGGAAAAAGCCAACAAGAAACAACTCAGCAAGGTGTGGAAGAGGAAGCCAGGCAACACTGAAGATGCAAGAAGCTGCTGGAAGCACTGCATTTTAATTAACCGGCACTGTATTCCACAACGCACTCTACCAGCCTCATTTCACTCCATGGAAAGGTTTGGGTTTCTTTGGTTCCCCCCCCCACCCCCCCTGATATATTTGGTTTATTGAAGCACAGACAGAAGGGACACTAAAAAAGGAAGGTCACATTCCAGCTCTCTCTTTCTGAAGGCTGCCTGGACAGAGAGGTAGCATAGCTACTTCCCCTTCCTCCGATAACATACACCTTTGTAAGCAGGTCTTTAAGAGACTGCGTGTTTGAGAAGAATAATTTAAAAATATTAGTAACATAAAGTTAGCACCGCGCCCTGAAAGATTAAATTTCAAAAACATTTGTTTTAACCTTACTTGCACGTAATTCTTTTACTGTTTCCCAATACAGGAAATGAAATCTGAGTTACAACATCTGTAGGAAATCTTCCTACAGAAGTAGCTTTACAAACCCACACAAATAAATCAGAAAACCTTTGAGCCAAAGGGTTTTGGAAAATCATTAAGAAGAGATGTGGAATTGTATTAGAAAACCAGAGCTTTAAACAAGCCCCATGCCTTACATCTGGAATCTTGCGCATACCACAGTTATAATACCAAAAGTACTCAAAAAATTTGACCTCACACACACATGTAGTTCCTGCTGTTCAGAAAAGGCAAATCGAGTCCACTCTCTGAAACTGTCCTGCTGGCTGACAGCCCTCCGAGTGGGTCTAGAAGCTTCACCAAAAGGCAGTTCGCCTCTGACAACAGTAATTTTGGTAAAATCCCAACTGCTTGAAATTCAGCAAAAATTCTGGGGCAACGAGTGGACTGAGCCGAGCGTCAAACCCTGCCTCCTCACCGTGACAGTCCGATTTTGCCAAGAAGGACAGCAGTACGGAGAGCGCGGCACAAAATCCAATCCGTCACGCTCACAATAAGCTCAGGTTTGTTTAAGTAATAAAACGTTATGCAACACTTCCGCAGAGGGAAGTAAATATTTGCTGTTTAACAACCAAATCAAGAACGTTTTGTTTTCAAAAGGTATGTTGCCCAAACAGTCTCTCAGCATTCAATAATATTTGAATGCTCTAACTTCCTTCTCGGTCAGTATCAACAACATAGCCCAAACAGCTGCCAAAATCCCTGCCGCCATCCTCCCCCGGCACCCTCGGCTCCCAGGGGAGTTCCGAGGAGAAATTCCACCTCCTGCCTTTCCCACCTATTGACCCTGCCCAACTAACAGACATGAAATTCAACAACTGCATATAACCGAACTTAGCGGGCACAACAAATAAGGCACCCAGCTCCTGCGCCATTTAAATAACATGGGCACCGCTCTGCTTTAAAGCTATCGGTTTCAGATACCTGTCCACAAGAATACACAGAAATCTACAGAAAGGTTCTTGATGCACATTCTTTCTGTTTTGAACTTTTTAAAAAACTTCCTTTTTTGAATTTAAAGAAGAGCCCCGCACCCCAGTTGAGTTCAGAGCCCATTACAGCTGCCAAGATGGCACCTCCGAGCGTCAGTCCTCCCATTTCAGTTCAGACACGCAAAACGTGGCAGAAACTACAAAAGCCACAAACCCTCCGCCACGCAGACGGTAAGAGCTGCTCAGTCATGGAGCCCAACTCCATCCTGCCTAAAGAAACCAGAAAATAGGCAACTCACCCAAGTCTTCCAAGACGTGGAAATCTCTCCTGCAGCCAGGGAACAGAGAGGCCAGCCTCATTTCAAGCCCTCACCCACTGCCGAGGTTTTTCTGCTGCTAGCTGGGCACGAGAAGCCCCGACTGAAGCTTGACAGGGAAGCTCTAAGACCAGGCAGGTCTGCAGAGCTCTTCGTCGCTGTTCACGAGGTTCGCTTCTACTGTACTACTCTGGGCGGGTGGAGCAGATTGCTCCCCAATAAAAGCAGCGCTTCTCTGCGCAACTAACTTGCTAGCAGCCATTTACGATTGTTTTTTAAATATTAAAGTAACAAAACCCTCAAGCGACTTGGGTTCTCCCCTCCAGCATCAGTGTTACTGGTGAGACACTTGTCTTGAATCACGCTTTAAGATGACTCCCATTTAAGTTTCTGACAGGTGGAGTTTAAGTTTAAGGAATGAATGGTTTATATCTTGCCTCCTTGAAAATATACCACAGAACTAGGTCAGCGCGAGGAGCTGCTTACTACGAGAACAACACAGGCGCCAGTGCCGAGCCGAGGTGAAAACTCTCCGCTCCTGCCCGAGCGGTGCTGCCAAGCAGCGAACCAGCTACTGACCAGCCAAGTGAAACGCTGGTTTACGACACGGGATGGGCACCCTTAAACGCCAGGCACAAAAGTCCTTTCTCCAGCAGCTCGTGCACGGCACTACCGTACAAGAGCGAAGGCTGCTGCGGACCCACCTCTTCAGCCCCAACACGCCTCAAGGGCCCACAAAAATCAGCTACCAGTACGAAAGGTGGTAAAAATCGCATTAAATAACAAGCGTAAAGGCCAAAGTGCCTTTCAGGTCAAGGACCGCTGACCTGCACAGCTCCGTAAAGCCATGGCCTCGCAGCAACGAGTATTCTGAAACCGGTGCTTCACGTAGAAAAAACGTCACCGCCCACTGGCACAGGAAGCCCAAAAAGAGAATCAAGCCCAACGTGCTTTGGCAACAGCGCTTTCATCCAGTGAAGAACCAAAAGTTCACCATTTGAGCTACGAAGTCCAGACAGACGCTAATTCTCTTCTCACTTACGCCCCTGTTCACCAGTTGGCATTTTGCTACTTCAGTGGAGTTGATCATTTACTTCAACGCAAATGAGAAAAGAATGAAGCCCGGCGTTTTCCACACCACAGGAAAGATGGAACTAATGAATTTGGGAGCATCAAAGAGATTAATAAAAGACAAAGCTGACGATGCTCATCATCACCGCTACTACTTAAAACGTACATTCTTGTAGAGCACTCAGCCTTCACCAAGCTGGACAAGGCGCAGGCAAAATGCAAACCCAAGGCGGCCATGCCTACAAAGGCTCTGCAACTACTAAATGACGAGAAACAACCGAAAAAAGAGACGTTCCGACAGCACCTGGAGCAGAAACCCAGACAAAGAGATGGGCTAACGAGCCTTGTATCCCAAGAAGGGGTTTCCCGGTAAAGAGCGCAAACGGGTTAAAAGCGAGGAAGAGCGCTGGCTATAGCGGATGAGGAAAAAACGCCTCTTAGCCGGATGAAAGGTGGTTATTTGAGGTGCCCGACTACAAGCAGATAAATTCCCGAGGCGTCAGCAAACGTACCCCCTTTCAGTGACGCAACCGGTTACTTGCGGGATGCAAAGCATCCACCTCCCTCTCTCCTCCCGCCCCTATAAAATGGAGGCCCTGACACCGGGTACCGGTTGCGTGGCGCAACGCCACGCCAACCGAGGCCGCGGCCGAGCGGCTCCGGCCGCCGCACTCCCGCCAGGCTGCAACACAACTTGGGGCGACGGCCGGCCCGCTGCGCGATCCTCCCCCCCCGCGTCCGTCCGGGAGCGCCGCCGGCGTCCCGAGCCCTTGCCCCCGCCACCGGGGTCAGGAGTCCCCGCCGGCGCTTCCCGCCAGGCTGCTAGAACGAACTTTGCTTAAATAACAGAAAATATTAACCGCCACGCGGACGGGCCCCAGGACACCGACCCGCGCGGCTCCCCGCCGCCCTGCTCCCGCCGGACGGCCCCGCCGGGGCGGCGGGAGGGGGGTGGTGGTCGGGGGGGGGGGGGGGCCGGCCGCCGCGGGGCCGCGCACGGGCGGAGCAGCGCTACCCCCTTGCGGACGCGGCGCGCCCCGGCTCCCCGCCGCGCCGGTAACTTTCGGCCGGAGTTGGGCGCCCCGGCTCTCTCCGCCCCCCCCCCCCTCCATCCTCCCCGCCGCGGCCGAGCCCTCCCCTCGCTTCCCCCCCCCCCCCCCCCGCCCTCCGGGCCCGCCGCTCGCCGGGCGGCGCCGCTCCCCTCCATTCCGTTCCGTTCCGCCCGCCCCAGCAGCGCCCACCCCCGGCCCGCCCGCTGCCCGCCGGCGCGGAGGCCCCGGTGCGGCGGGGCCGCGGACGAGGCCGCCCCGCTCGTGACGGGCGCGCGCCCGCGAGGCACGTGCGCCGCCGCCGCTGCCGGGAGCCGGGGGGGGGGGTGGCGGGGGCGGCCCGGCACGGCGTGACCCCCGGGCGGCGGCAGGCCCAGGCCGGCGGCGACGAACGGCGGCCCGGAGCCCCGCGCCGCGCCCTGCGCCGGCCTCTGCCGCCGCAGCCTCCATGTTGGCGGCGGGCGGGCACGTGCCGGCGGGCGGCGGGAGGCGTGCCCGTGCCCGTGCCCGAGCCCGTGCCCCGGCCCCGGCGCCACGCGGCCTGCCCGCCGCACATGGCCTGCCCGCCGCCCGCCGCACCCCCCCACCCCCCACCCCGCCGGGCCGGCCCAGCCCGGCGGGGGCGCCCGCCGCCGCCAAACTTCACGCCGCGCGGCCCGGGCCGGCCGCCGCCGCCCCGCGGCGGGGGCAGAGGCGCGGGGCGGCGCGGGAGGCCCGGCGCGCCGACAGCCCCGCGGTGGTGGTGGTGGTGGCGGCGGGCAGGCCCGGCCCGGCGGCGCGGAGCGGAGCGGGAGCCGGCCCGGCCGCGCTCTCACCTTCCGGCTTGTTTTCGGCAGCCATTTCCCCTCCGCGCGCCACATCCTCCTCCGCCTCCTCGCGACCGGGACCCAGGCGCGCGCCGCCTCCTCCCGCTGCCGCCGCCGCCGCCGCCGGGCCGGCCACCCCGCGCGCACGGCGCACACCCCGCGCCGCCCATTGGGGGAGCCGCCGCACTGACACCCGCGGCGGCCAATCGCGACGGGCGGAGGGCGGGCGCCCGGAGGGGATGGGCGCGATGGACAGCGCGCGCCGCCAATCGGAGCGCGGCAGCGCTTCAGTGACACGCGCCGCAGCCACTCGGCGGCCGCGCCGGGAAGACGAGGAGGGCGGCACGGGACGCTTTACTGACGGCCGCAGCGGCCACTCGGGAAGCGGCGCCGCGCGACTGACGGCCGCCGCAGCCAACCGCGCCGCGGAAGACGCGGGACGCGCCGATTGACGCACGGGCGCCGCCGGCGCCGGCGTCCAACGAGGCGCGCCCTCCGCCAGAGTGACCGCGCGCGGGGCCAATGGGGCGGGCGAGCCGGGCGGCCGCCGGCGCCACCGCCCCCAGCCCTATCCATTGGCTGCGGGCGGCCCCGGCGGGCGCACGCCCCCTCCGCGCCCTGTAACCCTAAACAAAGCCGCCGATTGGCGCGGCCGGCGGCCCGCTCGCCAATCCCCGCGCCCGCCCCGCCCCGCCCGCCCCCCCAGCGGGGGCAGCCCCGCGGCCCGGCCCGGCCCTTCCCGCCCTCCTCCCGGCCCGGCCCGGCCTCGCCCGCCCGGCAGCCGGGGCGAAGGGCGGATCCGAGTCCTCCCGGGGCGGGGCGGGGCGGGCGAGGGAGCCCGGCCGCCCTCCTCCACAGCCGAGCGAGGGCCGCGTTTACCCTTCTCCGGCAGCGCGGGGCCGAGGCGGTTCAGCTAGCCCAGGCGCTCCGGCGGGCCGGGCTCGCCGGCCGGCGGCCTCCCGCGGCGCCGGTCCGCAGCCAACCGGCTTGCCGTCGGCCTTCCGTACAACGACCACGTTCCGCCGCCGTTCCCCGGCTGCCCCGCCGCCCGCCGGGACCGCGGCAGCTCCGGTGCGAACGGGGCCCCGCGGCAGCCCGACGGGCAGGGGCGAAGCAGCCGGGGCCTGCGGCCCTGCCCGCTGCCCTGCCCGCTGCCCGGCCGGTCACCCCGGCGGCGACCCGGTCGCTCTGGGGCCCCCTCCGGTCAGCGGGACGGTCACCCGGCCGAGGTTTGGCCAGACGCCCTGTCCGGAGCGAACCGCGGAAGCTGCGGTTTTCTTCTTCAGTGAGCAAAGAAACGCCCAAGCCGAGATGTTTTCAAGAAGGGGTTTTTAAAAGGGGGGTGGGGTGGGGGAGGAAGCTGGAAACGCAGCATTTTCTGCCATCGCTTGGTACCGCTAGAGCTGAACCCGCCTTCCCCCCCGCTTTCCCGTCAGGTGAGGGCTGCCCGGCTAGGCTGCTGCCAAAAGCAGCACGCAACCCCCCGTCCCCCCCGTTGAAATCACGGGCTGGGCACCCCGCTCTTTACCTGACCTAAGCAACAGCACCAGGGCTGCAAAGGTTATCTCCCCCATCTTTTCAATGCTGCTGAAAAGTCAAAGTTCTCTAGGCCCTCTTCCACAACCGGAGTATTTTGGGGCAGATGGCCCGATGCTCGGGGGCGGGGGGGAAAGCCGCTCTTGGCACGGTATGCAGCCGACGAGGTGAGGATTTGTCACCTGCAAAGAGAACCGAGTTACCGTTGCCAACGAGATGTAACGAGTCTGAGGGAGTCCTGCAGATCATATGGGAAGGAGTTCACAGCAAGCACTCGCCCGTTCTGTGAGAAGGGCGACAGTCTGCGGCCATGCAGACCCCTTCCAGTACCCCCCCCCCAGCCCGCAGCATGCCATCTCAGGATCAGGATGTCGAGGAGCTTTTGCTGTAAAGAGCCTCCCAAGAAACCAAGTAAATTGCTCAGCCCTCTTAAAAACGGAAAATGCCTTGGAAGAATGAGGTGTGATTTGCCTGGCCGAGTTTTCTCCCCATCTCGTCAAAGCTTGAAGAGTCCTGGCGCTTCTGCCTTCCCAAGCAGAGCTCCGTGTAACTGGACCACATCTAATGCCTGCACAATGCAAATGAAGATCGAAACGGTTGTTTCCTTTGATGTGTGTGACTAAACACGCAAAAAGGATATTTTCCCTTAGATCCTCAGGAGAGTGGAACTTCTTTAAAAAGACCTGTTGGCTCTCTGGTTTTGCTAAGGACCGAAGCCATTTCCGAGCCAAGACGAAAGAGGAGTATGGTGTGCTGGCTCTCTTCTAAGACAGAGGAAAGGAAAATTCCTTCTTCCTATTTTCAGCGGCTGCTAATCTCATGGAGCGTGAAAGGCACATTGATGAAGAGGCTCTAGAATGACAGGCTCACTCCCGACGGTCATAAAGCTAATCTAGTACGCTCTGTCCTATAAATACACACAAATATTAACACAGCTAGAGGATTGGCTAAGATAATTGTTTCCTTCGGCCGTTCAAGATACACTGGAAACTTTTCTAGTTGCCACGCTGGCAAAGAGCTATCATTTTCTTGACGAGTTCTAGGGAATTTAAGTCTTGCCTTGGATATTCTTCTGAGATGACCCACATGCTTAGCAGAGACACGAGGTAGCCATACAGTCGGTGCTACTCGCAGTCCGCAGTATGGCAAAACCAGAACAGTAGATTAAAGCAGATATCCCTCTGCAGTTAAGAGATGGAAGGTAGTTTCCTGATGCAAGTACCAGATGTTTAGATGACACCTTACTGAGATGCGAAGGGCTAGCCCACGTTGAACTCATCCCCAGCGCTCCACACGGAGTGGCAGTTGCCAGTGTCTACCCCCTATGGACAGACCCACCTCGCTATCTCTTCTTCAGCAAGAAATGGGCACCTGGATTAGCCAAGCAGCATGGCCTGCAGTGCCTTCAGCGTGCCAATCCTATCCACCGCCTCTCTCCTCTGAACCGGCTTATCTCCTGGCATGTCGGTCTCCTGCCCAAGATTAACGTCAGGCTGGTATTCAGAAGGGGCTCGAGCTTCCACTTGGATATTCAGGCAAGACTACGTAACAAAAAAGAGATGAGAGAAACGGTGGAGCCGACACATCTCTCCAAAGACTATCATTCTGCTACCAAACACAATGATGCCAGAGAGCCATTCACATTTGGTTTTGCAGACACTGGTGCTTGTGGCTGAAATGCAAGCAGGAACCCAGGCTGCTCCCAAGTACGGCGACAGCAACCATTGCCACAAACAGCCTTTCCGTTCTCTTCAGGGAGACGAGCACAAATGTTTATTTCCGTCATAGCCCTCACTGCATTATTCACTTACGTTCACTCTTGAGAACAAATAACCATAAGGTTCTCCACATGGGGTTAGACCTTGAGATCACCCAGAAACATAAATAAATGCAGAATCAGCTACATGCGTGCACAAGAGTGTCCATCTCTTTCTCTTCTCCAAAGCCCAAGTAGTTCCTTATGTGCTTCCATGGCTCACTAGAGTAATGAGGTCCATGTGGTCCGATTGACAAGGTTGTTTAGGACGCCAGCTGCCTTCTCTCAGCCGTTACAGTCTGGGGAAGGAGGAACTTCCACCGAATCACTTGGTAATAGCTCCACTTCCAGAACTAAGGCAACCTACCTTGCTTGGCTCTAGAGTAGTGTGCAACCTGCTCTATGAAGTGTCTTCGGGGGCACTGCCTGGCTTCCTAGATCCTTCCTGGTCTGTAAAGACGATGAGAGTTTTTGTGGATGAGGATGAATAAGGCATTTTTAAGGGGTTATTGAAGTAGTGTATGAACTCAGCTACGTACCGCTAATGAACTCATTCTCTTCCTCAATATAAGCTTTTCTACCAAGAGAAAAAAATCCCTAATAAACTGAATCTTATATACCTGAAATCATACATAATTTTAACAGTAGCATATAGGTTATTACAGCAATATGATCTATGTAATATTACAGATGCCATTTGAACATGGATTTTATATCAAGCATGCCAGCAAAGTCCCAAATATTTTCATTTAATTCCTTGTGCAACACAATGATAAGAAAGAATCCATTTGAATTGAAGTGCTGCTGCTGGTATCTTTCAAGTTTCCCAGCTCCCCACTGTTTAAAAATCAAAGGTCTAATCACTATTAAGGCACAGAGGTACTGAACCGCAAAAGATTTTGCACATGGATGGTATAGGATAAACTGACTTGGTCTTACCTTTCTAGGGGCACAAACACAGAGCTACCTCCAGCTGATAAGCGGCAAGAAAGTAGATGTGCCAGGAGTTTTTGCAGTCTGAACCATGAATAATTTTGAACAGCACACTGATAAAAGCTGCTGCTATTCTGATGTACGGTGTTTGGGTTTTTTTGTTAAGACGGAGGTGAAATACAAAGTTCTTTAAAAAAAATCTTGATTGTCATTCCATGGTGGGTCTGGCTTGGTTAATTGGGTTAATGTGATGATTTGGCATGCTTAGTTATATGCAGAAGTAAAACTGTAAAGAATATATCCAAATACCCTGTTACGGATATTCAGCAAATTATACATCCACTGTTGCTATGGCAAGCATCAAAAAGCAAAACAATTCAGACAGTTTTAATAGCTATAATGACAATTTTGGAACCCCATTTCTTTTGAATTGTTTGCACAAAGTTACTCCACAATTTAGAAGCAAGGAATGCCAAGTGTTTTCACGAAAATACGCTTAGAAGTGTGAATAGAGATGCTTAAAAAACCAACCCCACAATGATAGAAATGAAATGGTTTTGGCCTATCCTCTCTCCAGTTACAGAATCAAAAGCTGTTTCTTCTAGGAATAAACCTAAGACTTAACCAAGCTGACGCGTATGTATAAATCCACTGTTAACTTCACAGGACTTCACTGCATTTGTGAAATATAATTGCCAATTCCCAGGTTCATCAAAACCAGGAAAATATCCCAAAACACGTATTTCTTCAGAAAGGTTCTCCAAAGGAGTATACTCTGTTTAGGGCTCTGCCATCCAAATAACCTGCCCCAAATGATGTGTGGAAGTTGAAGAAGAAAATACTACCAGGAACTAAAGGTTCTGGGTTACACTCAGAGTGGACAAAACTGCATACGACCCTAGCAGGAGGCCGAACTCGGTCATCATCCATATTCTGGGGTTTGGACACATTCTCCTCCCGGTTCCTTCTGCAGTTCTGAGCTCATTTATTTCCCTCAGAAATACAAACACTACATTCAAATAATCTCTAGTAAAACTCTGCTGGCTATAGGGAATTTACACCAGACTAAACCAAAGCATAACTCCAGAGCCATTTTAATGGACCCCAGAGGAAAGATGTTTTTCATCTATGCAAAGCCTCATGAAGTTTTTGTAGATACTTAAGCCAGTAGCCTCAACACTAAACACAGTATTTACCTGTTTAACCAAGAACAAGGGCAAAAATGCTTTGTTCCTCTACACCAGCATCGACTGCAGAAGAGAAGCAAGTGGCTGGCTGGGGGGGTTTGCAATGCTGGAGCCCCATTTGTTCCAGTGCAATGTCAAACAGCTTCAGAACTGACTTACACGGGTGCCAACCTCCAGCATTTTGCCGCAGCCAGCAATGCCAGGGGAGAATGCCTGCCACGCCGTGCACTGCAGCACGCTGCCTCTGCCACCAGCCCCGTTGTTCCTCCCTCTGCAGTCCTTGGTCCTTTATTTCCCTACAAGAACAGGCCAGGTTCTGTCTTCACTTTGGTTCATGCTCCAAGCACCCTGGTGGCACTAAGAAAATAACAATTATTTTGCTCTAATATACATCCATAAGCCAGTTAGAGAGGAAAAAACTGAAATACGAGGTAAATTAAAGCTTCCAACTAAGGGGATTTACCAGTAAGTCACCATAAAATTCAGATAATTTATTTTTTCAATTCTGCAGCAACTTTCTCCAATTCGTTTGGATTAGCTATTAGAAATTATGTCTCAAAAATTAAAGAAAATGTCTATTGACCATTATATCAAATTCTAATTTTAGCCAGAAAAAAAAAGAATAATTAGGCTGTGATTTACTCTGGTAGTCAACTTACATTAACAATTTTTTCCCCGTTTATGTAATTCTGGCAAAATCAAATAATATATACAATGTTCATAAATGCTGGGCTAGATTTAGTAAAGACAATTTCCTACAGTATATTCAGGACATTTCTCTTTGCTTTCTGTTATAATAAGACAATCAAGTTATTTAGTTTAAAGAGGTAATATGATTGTCATCCATGGTAGCCTCAGTTATAATTTTAGTGCAGTCTTCAATAAGGTATATGGAAGGATTTTTTTATTATTTTTTTTTTAAGCTGTCATCATCCTGTAATAAGCTGTATATCTTGGCTCCTGCTCTCTGGGAATGTTCTTCCCCCACATCCTAACCCCTCTCCCCTGCTAGTATGCAAAACTCCACTTACTACCTAAGAAGCAAGAAGACAGTGTAAATCCTACAGACATTCAGTAATGCAAAGCTCTCACACACAATGTTGGTACACAACTGGCTCTGTTCTGGGCAGTAGATGAACAGCTCCCAGCTCAGGACTGGCCAGGAAAAGCTGCTTGACAAAGGTGGCAGCACCAGCTCATTGAATCCCAACCGACAGCACGTGCAGAAACCCATACAGTAACCAATATTACTTGAGGGAAAGGCCATTTTTCACGATTCTTCTCTTCCCCTCAACTCACACAAGATAGCATAATCTTCAGGCTAGTTTGATATCAGATCTCTAGTGATAGCTGAAGCAAATAATAACAGGAAAGTATGTTTAAGTCTAAGATCCCTAAAGGTATGCTCCTAAATTTCTGTTCCTACTCTTAAACAAGTATCTTTTCCAGGATACTTAACTCCTCTGAAATTGGACTGCTGTCTAAATTAACCGAATAAATACAGATCTAGGAGCCAAACTTTAGTCACCAAGGTATGAAAATGTCAGCCTCAGGCACTGAAAACAGAAGAATGAGTAATGGAAGACAATGACAGAACAAAAGGAGAACCGAAGGAAGAGAAATTGATGATGGTAACAGAGGCAGAAGGTGTTCAAAGCTATGTAGATTCAGGAACTGGAAGCCAGAGGCAAAGTCAAATTTAACTGAGTCAGTCTGCTCCCAAGGAACTTCTGGTGACAGCACCACCCAGGCTCTGCCCTCTGCCCAAAAACCTGTCCTGCAGTTACCAAACCAAGTCTTCATTCATACACTTCTGTGATTTATTGTATGTATGTGTAATACGGAAGCATCATTAACAAACAATAGAGCACTCACACTTTCAATTAAAAGCATCATTGTTGAAATCATTATCTCAAGTCTTTAAAGGACTCCACCACGATTGGGTTCTGCCATGCTATAAATTCACAATGAGAATGAACTTCCCTGACTTTTTTTCATCATTATTTATGAATAGATAAACCAAATGGAAGTATAATTCCAGCATCACAAACTACAATCAATTGTGATTTGCTTACAGTGGTACTATGGCAGTGCAGCTAGTCAAATTATCTCTTGGGTGCCTGTCCGGTGCCTTATTGCACAAAGCCCTTCTTCTCTGTCATCAAGGATATGCATTAGTTCTTATAAACAAAAATAATTATTTTAATATTTTGTCCTCGTTTCAGCTGGGATAGAGTTAATTGTCTTCCTAGTAGCTGGTACAGTGCTATGTTTTGAGTTCAGTATGAGAAGAATATTGGTAACACTGATGTTTTCAGTTGTTGCTACGTAATGTTTAGTCTAAAGTCAAGGATTTTTCAGCTTCTCATGCCCAGCCAGCGAGAAGGCTGGAGGGGCACAAGAAGTTGGGAGGGGACACAGCCAGGGCACCTGACCCAAACTGGCCAAAGGGGTATTCCATACCATGGGATGTCACGTCTAGTATAGGAACTGGGGGGAGTCGGGGCGGGGGGATCGCCGCTTGGGGACTAACTGGGTGTCGATCTGCAGGTGGTGAGCAATTGCACTGTGCATCATTTGTATATTCCAATCCTTTTATTATTACTGTTGTCATTTTATTAGCGTTATCGTTATCATTATTAGTTTCTTCTTTTCTGTTCTATTAAACCGTTCTTATCTCAAACTGCGAGTTTTACTTCTTTTCCCGATTTTCTCCCCCATCCCACTGGGTGGGGGGGAAGTAAGTGAGTGGCTGCATGGTGCTTAATTGCTGGCTGGGGTTAAACCACGACATATTTCTCATTAGTTTTAGCTACAAAACAGTGTTTTCTTTCTAGATTTGCCTAAACCTTGTCTAACCACCAAAACTATTCTTTCCCATATGACCCATGAGAGTTGCACGGAATGAGAAATACAAACAAACAGTATATGCAGAAGATATGGAGAAATAGCTAGTCTTTACTTAGATGGTTTCATTTGTGAGTTCTTGGCTTTCCCCTAAACTTCCTCTCCTGAAGGACTGGAACAGCTATACTTTTTTTCCTGAAGTGGAGTAAATCAGTTCCTACACTCTCAGTAGCAGAGTGAAAATTAAGATGTAAAGGAGTAAAGAATGCAGGAGAACCCTATTATTCAACAACAATACAATTTGCTGCTGATCTTCAGTTGCTAAGACAGGCATGTCAATTATTTATAGAACCCAGAGTGTTAAATATGAAGTATTTCAGCCTGGGACAGCATGAAGGTAAAACCAGGAATGTGATCCTGTCAGAACTGCAGAATTGTGGGCAAGGACAGAATATCCCTCCACAGATTACCCTTTTTATTGAACTATAAATTGAAAGAGGTCCTTATGAAGTGTCACTTTCTGTGTTAAGTGATATGCATTCTCCCTTTTTGACAGCGTCACTCTGTATTTAATGTTTATCTAAAGGGCTATTTCTGCCAGGGAAACAATGCACAGCATCTTCCAAAACCACAAGTTAGCATAACCTCATCTGAATATTTGCATGAAATCCATGACCTTCTCTTTATCTGTGCTTACGTCTACAAACAGCCCATCATGCATATTTTAAAATTTGCTCCAAATGACCACGACTTTGCCATTCTCACAGTGCTGAGAAGACCTCGCCATGCAACACTGAGCAACACTGTAGGATTAGCCCAAGGATTAGATACCTACTACCAACTCACCTATAGTAACCACAAAATGCAGCTTAAAATAACTTCCACTGACTCCTTAGAGTGGGAGACACACTGAAAATTAGTGAGCGCTCCTAAAGAAAAGAATTATGCATAAAATGACTTCTTTTTAGCTGGTAAGAGAACTATTAATATTGGAATTAGCTTTTATACTTGGAATGATGTCTTTCAACTTCCATCTCTGATTAAACCATAAAACCTGTGACCTAGTGTTGCACAATGTCAATTTTTGTAACACCCCTTCCTGCTTAAAAAAAATAAGTAGATTTACAATAATATTAAAACTAGAAGTTAATCTTTCTGCAGGATTACTGATTGATCAAAATCAATGAGAAGTATAAAAAGTAAACAGATCTTAGTGCAGAAATTAGTACAGGATCAATGGAAGTGGGCAGTCACCTGGATGACAAGCCTGAAGAGCACATTTCAGAAATGGATCTGCAAGCTCTGCCTATGAATTTAAGTGCTGATTAGGACTGCATTTACTTCTGCTGTATTTGGCATTAAGCCCTTACAGTTCAGGTGAAAGCCTGGAGGATGAAATTATGTCCCTAACCTCAAGCACCCACCATAATCCAAACAATTATGTTTTGCATGAACTATACAAAGGTGTAAGTGCCAGTACTGGAATTGGCTCACAACAATGGCCAGCGTTACATGACACAATCCTGTCAGCACAGAGACTTCCAGTTACGCAGACTAACTACAAAGTTTCAGATATGAAATCAGAAAGAACGTATAGGCTTGCTTTTAATAAATGTCTTATCATTGTCTACAATAATCCCAGAATTTTGGAAATAAAATATTTCCCACCTCATTTGGCCATTTGTTTGCTCAGAAAACATTGCTTCCTGTCTTGCGCCATTTAAGACGCAAGGGCCAAAGGCCTCTGCGTATGTATTGTCATTACCGGGAAGCTCCTTGCACGTGGAATCCTGCGGAGCTCTGTCCTGCTCCCCTCCTCACAAAGGATACTCTCTCTCATTAAGGGAGGTGTCAAAATGCTAAGGTTCTTCATGCCAGCAATACAGGAACGTGTGGTTTACACCTCTCCCACATTGAGATTTAAACCTCTCGCATCTGAAAAGTTTAAATCCAGTTTCATCAGTCAGCTGACTGGATACTCAGGAAAAATGAGCATAGGGTGAGAAGCACCCACTTCAACTTCAAGCCGGGTCAGATAGCCGTTACTGCGGTTAGGAAGGTGAATACTCCAAGGCATACACTGGGCATGCAAAGATACCTTCTTAAAACAAGAACTGTGCCTTAGGTCCGTTTTGAACTCAAGTGTTTTCAGACACCTGACTCAAACTGCCCTTCCCCTCTGTAAGTGGTCTTTCCTCTCATATGTGGATCATGCAGCTGCAAGCCAGCCTGGGACTCTCGACCCGTGCAAACCAGTACATACCCGTCAGATTGGCCACTCTTAGAAAGACAGTGCAAGACGCATCTGTTAGCCTGTTCCTCCAACGATGGCAGCTACAATGCAGTACTAATGCTACACAAAGCCCAGAGCAGGCTGCGAGGCTTGCTTCTGTAGTGGGAGAGGCTTAAACAATGAAACCAAGACGGTTTTAGTAGCATGTAGTGGTTATTTGGAAACAACCTATGCAAACTGCACATGGTGGAAGGTCTGCTGAAAGCACCGGGTAGAAGCCACTTCACCACCAAAGACTTAGAGACAGACTGAGAAAGACACAGTTCTCTCCTTTGCGGAGAGCACCTCCTCGCTTGAACTCTGCTAGTGCTTTGGGCCACGCAACATGCTGATAAGCACCACAAGTCTCTTTCATTTCAAGAACGTATGTAATTTTACCCCAAGTCTTTACCTTGGTGTCAAACAGATAGCATATTTGACTTTTTATATGGTGCAAGCCCTAAAATGCATAAATGAAAGCTCACACTGCTGTACAGACTGAAAAGAGTTTAATCAATCCCAAAGTGTTCGCTTCTTGGGGAAAGTAAGGCACACAACAACCTTGTGCTTACTGAATTAGACTCTTAGAGCCACTGTACCTCAATCTATGAGGGTTTTCCTCCCTGAGGGATTTTTGTTCGTGGTGGCCAGCTAGCTCCTTCTAATAAAAATAAGTTTTCTACGGACAACAATGATTAAGAAATACTGAAAACACTGTTCATCCTTCACCAGAAATAACTGATATGATGGCACTCAAAGAAACTATCCCAGATCGTGAAGGGGACTTCTTAGCATTTTGCGTCTTGCACACTGACTCTACAAAAGCCCTTATTTACTAAACTATTATAAACAACTCATTAGCCACACTAATCCCATAAAGCAAGCAGTGCATTACTGGTAGGTATCCACCATCTAATACGCGAAAAGCTACACTGTCTGTCTCTGAAAATACCTCATTTATTTTATGCCAGCCAGTTGCCAGCTTTTATTCAAAAAGGGTGAACTTTTACTTAAGAAGAGTACGGTTGGAAGCACACAAATTGTGTGGCAGATATTAACATACTCATAACTTCCACAGAATCAAAATTTCAACTTATGTTCGCATGAGTGATACTGAAAGTTTATCTGCACAAAAGGTGCTTGTATGGTTCATAGCAAGTTTGTTGAAAGCAAGCATCTGGATTAAAACACCCAAAGTTGCAGTGAAAGGTTGTCCATGGCTCATCTGAGGAACTAATCTGTACTAGTCAAAAATGTCCACAGTTTCCTGGGGAAAAAGATGAAAACAAAACAAAAAAAACCACAAACAAAACCAGAAAACCTTGGAGCCCTACATTCTAGTAACAGGAACAGTAGTAACGGCCACTGAAAAGTGATATGGTCTTAATAAAATGCACTGATAGCTCCATTAAATATTTTATGCCCAATCAAATATTTCAAAGATGGAGGAACTCTAACTGCATCTCCTCCAGCTGCCTTGCCTCTGACATTGAGGGCAAGATCTTCAAACAAAATGACTAAGAAATTTTGTCTGACAAACCACTTACAGAGAAGGAATAATACTGAACTTTAAGATCAAAGTATACGAGTGATTCACCTTCCTTACTTGTACGTTTGCAAGACATAGGCTAAACACGAACATAATACTAGGTGCTTTGAAAAGCTCCACCTGCATTTGACTAAGAGAATTTGCATCAAGTGGTAAGGTGAGGCTACAGAACCCTGAACGATTGGATTCGACTCTCTCCTAGATAACCATCCTCAAGAGCTTTGTCTATCAGACCATGTCACCTGAATGACTAACAGCACAGTAACTCCCACTGCTGCCATCTCTCACTGACTCCAGCAAGCTAAAGCATTAGCAGGACAGCAAGCAAAATAGAATACATATTTCCCAGTGCTCCCCTGCAATTGAAAGCCTGCATGCTGACAAGACTGAGGGAAAAAAAAAAAAAAAACCACCAAAAAAACCCACAAGCTAGTCTAGTAGGCTCGGGGTCACATAAAATACCACGTGCTGGGGGAAGGAAGAAACAGCGAGGAGCTGGCAACATCCAAGGCACAACGCCCGCAGAAGTGATTGTGCTGATGCCAAACCTGGTCCTATCTGAGCTTTCCAGCCACTGCTGAGTTGACAGCACGTGCCACGATGCCAGAGCTGGCAGAGGCGATGCTGAGCACAGCTAGTGGCCACTAGCCACCTTAAAGCAATAGCATCACGCATCTTCCCTGAGCTAACGTTTAGTGGCATAAATAGTAAAATAACATGTATATAGTACTCTGTCGAAACCACAGCAAATACCTAAGAACAATTGCCTGTTCTCCGTTTCACCCAGCCTGCTGTGATGCCGGACTCGCAGGGTGCTGCAGTCCACCGCTGAGCCACGCTGGCTGGGCTCCAGGGCCCCAAACAGCGAGCAGGAGGAACGGGGAACGGCTGCAAGTCCTGGCTCTGGGGAACCAGCTCCACCGTAAGGACACAGCTCCTTGCCAACACTGACTGTACTCCAATTTTAGCACACTTAAAGCCTTCCAGATCAATGGTGAAGAATTTTGAAACTCAAAGAGCATGACGGATTTACATCTGAGTTTACAGAAATAGCTGAATAATATACCAACAGCCTTAACGTAAACGCGTGCAGAAAAAGAACGAACCAAACTATCAGATCTCCCAAAACACAGATTAACAACAGAAATTTGCTAATTACTATTTTAAGTACGCCTGAATTCTCAACTCTGGTGTTATAAAACTAAAAATTATAACATCATATATTTTAACTATATGATAGCTCATGATATACAATACTTCAAACATGGTTACATTTCCAAAATGACATAGGACAAATTACTGCTTTTTCACCAAAACATCTGAATCTGGTGTTGCTCCTCCCCTGTGACATCATGTGGCCTAAACATAACAAGGATTTTAGGACATCCTGTAGCATCCAGAGCAGCTCCTTATCATGGCAACAATGGAAAGTATTTTACTAAAGAGGCAAAATTAAACTGTAGAATTAAGCCCAAATAATATTCTCACTGAGAAAGCAGGAGAAGTCATTGACTTCTTCTCAGAGAACTATGCTACTAGAGGCAGTTGGAGGCTGATTTTGGAGAGAGAAGAGCTGGTAGGGAATACGGGTTCCCAACTTCCAGTCACGAACACTGCATGAAATCCAGAGGGCTGGCCATGGAAAATGGTATCTGTAATTCATTCCTATGTTTCTCATCTTCAAAGTGTAAAAGGTTGGCTTTCTGGCAAGCTCTACATGTTCTGAAAACAGCTTCTGACAGATGAAAGTGATGCCCTAACACAGAGCTCTGTCCCCACGACAGGCTCTTTATGCACTTGGCTGAAAGGATCCAAAGACACCGAGCGCGCTGGTTTAAGCTATACTGCTGCAGGAAATGCACTTTAGTGGGAAAGAACAAGGTGCCAAAGGTCAACAGAAAGCCAGCGTCTCCCTTCCCAGACACCTGGTGCGCATACGGAATTGCTGGATCTTTCAGAAGATTTCCTAGCAGTATGAATCAGCCTGAAGAAATAATTTCTGACGCTGTCAAAACTGCGCTAATAATCTTCAGGAAAGGCTATGGTGCTAGCACATTCAAAAGCCTTAACCCTGCCCTGCACAATGTTCTGTGTGATGGACCACATCTTGATTACAAAAAATTTAAGCTCATAAAAATTACAACTGGCACCAACACCTGAACTATAGCAAATTCCTCCCTGATTGTTGTTTTGAAGACAACACTTCCAGCAGAATAGAACTGTTATTTATATATATCAACCATTCACACCTCATCCTGCTTCTCGTACTGACAAGATCTTCTGCTTGCCACAGAAATGCCCTTCTGTCCCATACACTTGCTGCCAGAAAGAGCCGAGAGGCAGGGGGCAACATGCAGATAATTACTACAAACCTGGAACATTTTCAAGGAGAATGTTTGCTTTTGACTTTTGGGGGATTAAAGCCAGTCTTCCATAAACAAGCATGAAAATATCCCAAGGAGAGCTACATTACTAATGAAGATTTCCTTGCTGCTTGTCATTTGCTTCAGCCACTTCTGCTGCCTTTGGATGAGTGTGACGAAGGCCTTTCTACTGCATGGCTCTCTGCAGGTGTGATTAAATCTGCCTCTTACTTCCCAAAGTCCCCAAGTGGACTATCATGCCTCAGTTACAGAGATAATTTCTCAGAACGAAAGAGCCAGTAAGAAGTGATTCCTTTGGGCATCTCAACAGCATTAACACAAAATGCAGTAAAAAGCATCACAGTACCAGAAAGCAATTTAGTCCTTGTGGAGGCAACATGTTTGCAATACATTCCAAACATTTTAACCATGTGTATCTGCCCCAGTTTAAGTCAGAAGATGGTGCAGGCAATGGCTGCACTGAACCGTCACCTCAGGAGAATGGCACTGGCTGCAAATTAACTGGTTGAGATCATCTCTCATTTATCTTTTTGCTCTCCTCACAAAACATGGCAGCAGATTGCTGGACTGGTATGATTGCTAGACTAATTTGGCAGCGTGAGCTGCAGGTTGGGACGAGACAGCCGCTGGACCTGCAAGCGTGTGCATGCAAAGACACATTCGAAAGTATGAGTCTTGCAGGGGTTTTAGGTACAGAACGATGCAGCTTTGGGGAAGACCTAAGCATAGAAAGTAGTAAGTCAGGAGTGAGAGGCGTCACTGGGACTTCATGCACAATGGAGGAGGAGGGAATTCAGAAAACTCAGCTAACGTTTGAGGGGGTGTGCCATTTGCCTCATGAGGGAGGGTACCACATGAAGTCCCACAGGCTCCAAAATGCACTCAATTAGCTGTTCCTTTTACCTTTTTGTTCTACCCAGCATTTCTTCAAGAGCACTGTCATCTCTGGCTTTGGCATCCTACTCATCATCTATGAATTCATGTTGCCGTTTCCTCCCTGAAAGGAAAAAGTCCCATAGTCAGTCATTTGCTACACAGAGGAAAGGACAAATTTGACAGAGTATTTTTGCCACTGTTCAAGTTCAAAGACCATTGCTCCTTGAGCAGACAGTACTGCAAGCTGTGTTCTCCTCTATGGTGTCATTCATCTGAAATCAATCAGCCTGTGTTGACTCTAGAAACTTAGCCCGAATTTACCTGTAAGCAGCTGAAAAGCTGTCAGTATCGCAGACCTGCCTGGAAAGAAAGAGCAGGGCAATGACTCACCCAGAGTAAAAAAATCCCAGCAACAACAAGAGAGACTTGCGCCAAGCAAATATCTTTATTTTATTTTGAAACATTCTGAAAGTGTTACTCTATATGAAAAAGAAGCAATACAACTCAGAGAGCACGCTTAATGTTAGGGAAGCCTTCATTTCATATCACATGAGCCAAATTAAAAATAAAGCTAAACACAAGCGTACAAAGCAGAGACAAAAAAAAAATCAATTTTCTGAAAGAGATAACATGAGGGGCTCCCACAGGAGCTGGCAAATTCTGGAAGAGAGAAAGAGATTATATTTTATGGGAAGAGATTCAATAACCATTCTTTTCCCATAAAGCTAGTGATGGAGGATTGTCACTGCTCCATAGACACACTGTGCACATTTCAGGACAACAGTAACAGAAAATCAATAGCATCTTTTATACGTGAAAAGACATTATCTCTATGGACTCCTAATACTAACAAATGGGACCAAAGAAGACCTTTACTAAAATTTAGTAGTCAGCATTAATCTGGCTGATAAGAGAGGGGTAGTATGCTAGTCTACATCCTCGAATTTTTTTATTTTTTTTTTAAAGAAATAACTCTGCTCAGAGCTTCACCCTCCACTGAAGCCAAAGAGCCCCCAGATGACACTACATTAAAAGTCTAACAATGTTGAACCCTGGCGCTGTCGCTCGAAAGCCCCATCGGCATACATTTCCTCTCTGGCTGATGGCTGTAATCATTAGGAGGTAGGAGCTTTATCAGGTGGTAATTTGACAGCTTTGACAAGCTCGGCTGAATTTATGGCACTTTCTAGTTTTTCCCTCCATTGAGCTGAGATGGAACTAAAGTTAATATTAGCAAAAAACACTTTGTGCGGGGGCAATTTTCCAGCAATGACTACATGATTCCAGTTACTAAGAAAATCTGCTAAACAAGGCCTCCTCACAGTCCTTTGCCACTCTCCCCAGACTAGGGAAGATGGTTCCCCATCCAGCCCACTAGCTTAGATGAAAGATTCAGTCCATAGAAGGAATCTCTGGTATCACTGGCTCTAAAGCAGCAGAAGTGAGTCAATTCTGGAACAGCTCTGCACCTTGTAGAGGAGCCACTAGCATCCCAGAGAAACACAAGGACGGATGTTTCCCTTAGCTTAAAAAAAATAACTTTCAGCTCCAAAACCAGTTTTCCAGACAGGGACATTCACAGTTTGCTGCTCCATTTTTCACCACGCAGCACTGTTCACTGGTGCCTAAGCTCAGGAACGCTGGCACTTCAGATGTACCCTTCCAACATGTCCAGATAGACTGCGAAAGCCCTCCTGAAGGACCCTCCTGAAGGACCCTCCTGAAGGACCCTCCTGAAGGACCCTCCTGAGCACATTCTACTACCCACTGCTTACCCAGAACAAGCACCTAACCCAAGTTCATGAACTCAACACCTCAGGCCAAGAATGTGATGTTCAGGATCATTATGCTCAACTCCCTTTCTAGGTGCAGGCTAAAAGTCTTTTAAACAGAGCACATAGTTTCTTTTCTGTCTGTAAAAAAATCAAGCAACAATGAGAGTTTCTTATATTTGCATGGATCATACGGTCCACTCTAAGAAGGAACCTAACCAATTACATCTGAGGAGGAGCAATGCCAGTAGATTGTAACCTCTGGAAAACACCAAAGCTGTGTCAGGACACTA
Source organism: Buteo buteo (assembly GCF_964188355.1). NCBI lineage: Eukaryota > Metazoa > Chordata > Aves > Accipitriformes > Accipitridae > Buteo > Buteo buteo. Next base: position 765,092 of record NC_134175.1, read on the forward strand.
GTAAGGCTACTCACAGTTTACAAAAGGAGCACACTACACACACTGGAACAGAAGCCGCAATGTCACGTGTCTGACAGCACACAGGTCGGCTAAACCCAGGATCTGATTCCTGGGGTCTGCTTCTCTCATCACAAAAATCACATCCCACACAGCACCACGATGCTTTCTTGTGTGGTGTGAGGAATCTGCGAGCAGTGACATGGGCAAGAGGAGCACTGGACCCTGAACCAAAACTTGGCAAGTCAGTAAAGCACAAACAAGTACTTTTTTTTTCCCCCAAATTGCTTTTTGCCCTAGATGTTAAATTTCCTCTGTTATAATCTAGGGTTTTAAAGAGCTCTCTCTGCATGCTTAGAAAGCACAGTTCATATTTAGCTCCCTAAAGTCGTATTTCTCTCTTCCTATATTTCCCTGCCAAGATGTGACATCTGTGGACTGTTCCCAAAAAATTCCCCTGAATCATCTGTGATGCATGCGAAACAGCGGCCAGAGCTGGCAACGAGCAGCTGTGTCTTTTAGGAAAGCGTTAGATCAATCTGGTAAGGGGAAGGATTCCCAGTAACTCTGCCACCAACACCCCCGAGGACTGCACAACTCCCAAACCACGTTAGAAAAAGAGCACAATTACGACAGGACCAAAATCCATGGGAAATAGCGTTGCCACAGCAACTGGCATCCTCAGAACTCGAGTCTTCTTTGCATTTTTGCACAGACTCAATGACTCCTAAACCACGTGGAAAAAAAAATTAGTCTAGCAGGTGGGTACATTCAGGAAAAGGATGCTGCCAGGTGATTCCCTGTAAAACAGACCCATTTCTACATGGTTGCTCAGAAATTGAGCCTTTGTGGATCTCTTGTTCCAAACACTGCATCTCACTTACTACAAGCACAGAGGAACTTCCATAACACAACCAACACTCCCTTGTTAACTACCCTTGGACCAGAAAAAAACTTATTAAATATTAAAACATTCCTGTTTTCAAACAAAAGTTACATGAAGATAAATCCAGAACAGATTAGCTGAGCTTTGGAATGGGAAAACACAGTTTCAGCTTCACACTAGACTGTATTGGTGTTATTGAGTGGTCTTTCAAAAGCTCCTCTTTGAGGACAGCAGTACTCTAAAATCACTCCAGCACCCCCTACACAAACATCACACCCAGTCACTGGGGAACATCGAACCACGAGCAGGAAAGGCCTTATTTTTCTTCCTGGCTGCCTCATCACAGCGATAATGCCAACGAACGCCCAGTGTGTCCACCAGCATGCTTTATAACAAGGCACAGGTTAAAGCACAGACCAGGAAGCCCTTCTGCTAAAAATTCTGTCTGCTCCCCACACTTTTGGGGCATTTCCTTCCATTTCGCTACTGGGTAAGACTTGGTGAGTGCCCTCTCCTGGTTAACCCGCCATCAAGACTGTCTGCTCTTTGGAGGGCAACACAGCATTCTCTGCTCTGTGGTGAAAAGCCAAAGCACCTCTATTAACTCAAAGAAAGCTGCTCCAGATTTATAGTGGTGACAAATAAGAACGAGGTCTAGCCCTGGTTTACTGCCAGCTGTTTTGTGCCAGAAGGTTTGACATTGCTGAGCTGATCTTCTGCTCACCTCCCCATTCTGTGCAAGTCAGAAGATCTGACCTCACGACATTGAGCTGCAACAGGTTGCAACGTTTCTCAGCTAACCTCTGCAAGTCAACCTCGTAAGAGCCAGAAGCTACTCATGAAATAAAGACGCTCTGGGCACAAAACGCTGTGGAAACGATCCTCTAGCTATGCCAAGCAAGAGGCCTCGGGGCAACGTCCGGGACTCCTGGGCCCGCGAATAAGAGGCAGCCCTTTTTGGGGGGCACGTCTGGCGGGCAGGCTGCAGTCTCGGCGGGACCCCCACCGCCGCTGCGCTCCACCGCCAAGGCGCTCGACGCCAAGGGCGAGCACCGCCGGAGGGAGCCTACCACGGCCGGCGGCACCGCCTGCGGCCGCTCTCCTCCCTCTCTTACCTAGGGACGGAGACCCCGACCACCCGCGGCTCCGCCGGCCCGGGCCCCGGGGCCCGCAGGCTGCTGTCACTACCGGCCGCCACTCGGCCCCCCTCCTCCCGGCCGGGGCGAGTGCGCGACCACGGAGCGACGCCTCAGGGCGCCGGGCCGCCGCCGCCGGGAACAGGGCCGGACCCGCCTATCCCGCGCGGCTCTCGGACGCGCCGGGCCGGGCCGGGCCGGGCCGGGCCGGGCCGAGCCGAGCACTCACCGCGGCATCCCGCGCCCGCCGCCGCCCGCCTCGCCTCACGGCGCTCTGGGGCGGAGCCTGGCCGCGCATGCGCGGACTGCGCGCGCGGGGGGGGGGGTGGTGTGTGGTTTGTGGTTTGTTTTTTTTTTTTAACCCGGGCGCGTGCGCGGGCGTTCGGACCTCCGGTCCGCTGGGGGGCGCGCCGGCGGGGAGCGCCGCGCCTCGCGTCCGCTCTCTCGTCCGCCGCCGCCACGCCCGGCCGTGCGGGGTGAGAGGTCGGGAAGATGGCGGCGGCCTTGGGGGAGGAGGTGCCGGACAACGAGGACTACTACTCGCTGCTCAACGTGCGGCGGGAGGTGGGCCTGGCGGCGGCGGAGGGCTGCGGGCGGCGGGGCTGGGCGGTGGGGCAGGGCGGAGCGGCGGGGCCCGGCGGGCCGTGTGACCCCGGTGCCCGCCTGGGCGGGCCGGGCCGGGCCGCGCCGGGGCCCGGCGGGCGGGAGCGGCGCTGGACCAGCCGCTGCCCCGGGAGCAGGAGTTCAGAAATCCGAAGCGGGATGGCGGGGCGGGAGAGCGGCGGGTGAGGCGGAGGTGGGTTGCGGTGAATGCTTCCGATTTGACTCTTCCCGGGGCAGAGGGTAGCTCGGCCCCGAGCCTCAGCCCCGCGGGTCCGTGGGACTCGTGTTGCTTGTCTCTTTGGCTGCCTGTTCGTTCTGCTTTTAACCAGGGCTGTGCGGACTTCCCAAACGTTTCCAAGTTGAAAATCATACGTGTGTTGCAGGGCATCTCACTTAGCAAAGAAGGAGGATCAATACTCCCCAGTTTCATTTTTAAGAGTAGATGGGTATTAGTTGGTGCAGTTTTGTTATGCTAGAACAGTTTGGAACATAATGGGAGGTAGCCTTTCTTATAGTAATAATTAGGCAAATCGCCAAAGATCAGAGTGTATAAACTGTGCTATAGCTTGTTTCGTCAAGTGTAATAGCAATATATCTATATATACTCTCTATATGTTCATACATATATCTATAAAGACTTAACCGTTCAAACACATCGGCCTAGAGGTTAACGATTTGGACTGAAGAAGGCTTTTGCTGAACTACTACTACTACTGCATATAATAGGAGTTCAGGACTTGGAAGCAATTCAGTCTGATAGCTTGGAAAAAATTATCTTTGGAGCTAATGTCGGTACTTGCGGCCTCAGTGACAGCCTCCTGTGTCTCATTTGTGGACATGTTCCACATTTCTGAAGGAAAAATGTGTAACAGTAAGTCTGTTTGCAGAATTCCTGAATGCCATGCAGCAAAGTGTGCTCTTTTTAGAAAAACTTCTGTGCAACTCAAGCCTGAGTCTTGTTAAAAGCCGGTGGGCCATACTTGTAGATCACTCAACAGCTTTTGTAATTCATCCTCCCAAATGTCAGCTGTGTGCAGTTGTAGAGGTTAATGGAAAGACGTAGGAACCGCACAGGGGTTACAACTGCTTGGGAGATAAACAGCGAAGGCTTAATAGTTAACTTAGCTAGGCTTTCAGCTCTGTGCTGGAGACCAGCAAATTCAGGTTTGGTACAGCAGGGAGCTGGAAACCAAGTTAAAATGGTCTTCGAGGGAGTAATTCCAACTGAGAGTAGTAGTTGCTTTCTTAATTACCCCTTGCTAATTAAATTCAGTAGTACTATCCTGCGTAGCAGTGCAATGCAGTGACTCACATTTTTGTGTGCTGAGCCAACTTCGTGTGATGTGGTAGCTGAGCTTAAAATAATAGTTAACCACTGACCTTTGCAGCCCCGATGAGGAGAGTAAGCCTGCCGAGCCGTGATTTTCGTGCGTGTATGTATATAAATGTTTAATCTTTTACAGATTTCAATCCAGTAAAAAAGTGGTGACATGTTTGAGACGTTAAATGAAGCCATTTAAACCCCAAGTAGGGAGATGGGATGCCTTTTAATTTTGCCTGGAATTTTGGTAATAAAGATGTAACTTACGTATGATTATTACTGACTTATGTATTTCATTGCAATTTGAAATGATGTCAGTATTTCTTTAGCGGTTTCTAAGAGGCTATTGCTCATGAAATATTGAGCTAATGACCCGAGCTATTCAATGATGATGAAAGGCCCAATCTAACATTTTATTGAACATGGCATTTATGAAAAATGAAACTGCTCATTTCTATTATATAATCAATAGCACATTAAACCATTTATCATTAATTTGATTAAAGAATGCCATTTTAGACCTATATGTTCCCCTGCCTTCTCAGTCGAGTTTAATTTCGATGTCCGAGAAAGCACAAGGTGGTAAAAAGAAAAAAAGCTAATCTGTAGCTACATTTACTGTCTTGGGGCCAGCAGATTTGGCAGGTCCCATTTTGCTCTATCACTTAGAAACATGAAATAGTACACACGTGCAGAGAAAACATTTATTCTAAGCCGTCCTCAAAATTGAATGGATTTCTAGCTTTGGTACACAAATGAATGCGTTTCTCTGATGAAAACCCAGACTCTCCTTACCACAACTTGGAAAAAAGATGTTACTCTAAGAAACAAACTGTTAGGGCCTTTGTTTCCACGGTGAAAGCTTGGAAACTGTGAAAGCTTCAACCACTGAAGAGTGTTAAGAGTAAATGGAATTTGTGTCTTTAAATTCCATTATCGAAAGTCATTTTCTGGATGCCCCCTTCTCGCTTGCCTGCGTTATATTCCTGTCTATCGTAACCCCTGGCTGTAATAAAAGGGATGGCATTTGCTTGAAGGAGGCCAGCAAGTACCCGTCATGTTGTTTCGGTTATTTTACTCTGCATATTTCTCCTGGTGCAGACAAGTGGCTTCCTGCACCCTGGGAATTGAGTCTTGCCTGGACAGTTTTGTAACTGGCTGGTTGGTAGCTCTGTGCAGCTGCATGCACTACCTGTGCCTTTCAGGGAAGTTCTGGCTGGTTTTGGCAACTGCGCTTCTAAGCAGGTGTTAACCAGCTGCCAAGGCATAGACGGCTGCTGCAATATAAGGACTGTTGCAGGAGCGAGATAAGACAGGGGAAGTTACCAGGAGTCTCTAGAGTCAAAAAATAACATTGCTGTGAGGTTGTCTCCTGAGAGGTGGTAATGGAAGGAGTGGGGGTTTTATTCCATCAATTCTGAGAGCACCATCTGAAATCCCTTTCCTGAAATCCCTGTCTTTGGAATGAGGCCAGGTGCCGTCTGAAATTCCAGAGTGGTTGTGGTAAAGAACAGGGCTTTTTGTTTTTTCTTGATGCGTTTAGTGACATGCTGTTCTTCTGGTTACCCATCTGCTGCAGGTGAGTGTGTTTCTGCGGGAAGATGATGTGTCTTCCTTTCGTACAGCACAACAGAGAGCCCTTGCTGTATAGGAAGGGAGGTGCTAGAGAGCATGGCGGTGTAGGGGTGGATGTAAAACTGTAAGTTTACGTTTCTTAGCTTTACTGCTGTGGAAAGTCAGTGCTTTTGGATAGTTATAGTATCTACTTGAGGGTTTAAGCTGAAATATGAGTAGAATTTGATGTACATCTCTGGATTTAAGTGGTTTTATCCTGAGGTGACTATTTCTTTTGCTTTTCTGCATTTAATTGAGGAGACATTAGTTGTGTAATAACAATAATGTATGAACACAGATTGCTTGGGCGTTTGGGGGGGGGGGGTTAACTTATCTTTTTACACCTAGGTATACACTGATGAGCTGTTGCTGTCACTTGTTGCACTATAAATAGTGTGGGAAATACTGGTGTGCATAATTGAACATTTTATTAACTTACGTAATGAAACAAAAGTCCATTATTGATTTTGTGTAAGTAAGAGTAGTGTAATACGATAGCTGATGGACTTCTCTTTTAGGGCTGATCTTGAGAATGGTCTTTTTTAAATAGCATTGGTTGTACTTTAATTCATTTTTACTGCTGTTCACAGGCCTCTCAGGAAGAGCTAAAAGCTGCCTACCGCCGACTGTGTATGCTCTACCATCCAGACAAGCACAGAGACCCAGAGCTCAAAACGCAAGCTGAGCGGCTCTTTAACCTTGTTCACCAAGCTTATGAAGGTCAGTGGAAGTCTGAAGTTTGCAGAAACTGTTTTCGGTGGTTGTCTAGAAGGAGGGCTGTGTCTTCGTGCTTTTTGAAAAGTATATATATTGTTACAAAGTAATAATTAAACTTCCTTAGCGATGCTTTGTTTCCTGATTCTGTCCTGTAAATCAGAGGAGCAATGCAGTATAAATTCTTCAATGAACGAAATGTGGAGTCTCCGTCTTATTTCCTGCGTGTCATAAATAATCTTTTCACCACTTCCCTTACTTCTGAAAAGACTCTCCCATAAGAGACTGAGGACTGAAAAGCTTCAAACAGAAAGACAATTTTATATTTTACTTTTGAACTGATACATCCTGAGTTTCTGTTCTCTATCAACTGGTTGCAGTCTCCATTGTTTTTCAGCAAGTTCTTCCATATGCTAAGACTGAGACAAGGACAGTAATTTCATCCAGGGATGCCAAAGCCCTTTAAAAATATTCTGAATTAAGCTGACATTTACTTAAATCCTGGTGTCACCATAGGTAATAAGTAGTGTAACTGAGGCACAAGGAAGTGATTCGTTAGAATTAGCTTGCAGCATTTTGCAAGTGTGGTAAGAGGCACCTGGAATGCAAGTGTATTAGAGGCTGGTAGGACTCCGCTGCATTAAAAAAACTGGTGCACCAAATGAGATGCTCTGTCCTGTAGCCTAAAGAGAAACTAAAGCAAAATGATGAATAAATATTCCTCTATTAAACCTCAAAGATGAACTAAATTTTTTTTTTCTTTTACTGTCATGTTTTCCGAATGATAAGCATTTGTTTCTTCCAGTTGGGCTTGAACATGGGTAAAGTCTTTTACGTTGTCCCTAGCTAGGCGTTAGGACATACGGAAGCTTTTGCTGGGGAGAACAGTGAAGGTCTTACATTGACGACATAGGGAATAAAAACTCAGGATGCTTCAATAATTTCATTTTAATGCGGTGAGTAGGTCTTACATTAGAGTCAGCTTTCCCTTTGAATTCTGTGTCTCTGCTTGGCTCTGTGTTGCAATGTATATGTAAACGGCTGTTCGTTTAGTACTAAATGTAAGCATAATACTTTACAAGCAAAAGTTTTGACATCTTGAAAATAAGCCACCCCGCCTCCTGCCTATTTTCTCCCCCTTCTCTTCCATCTCCTAATATCACACAAGAAAAGAGTTATTTTTTCAGAATTTATAAAAAATAGTATCTGCCTGTGACATTTAGCAAGTTCAATAATCTTCAAGTAGTTCAGATCAAACCTCAATTACTAGTATAAGCCTCTTTTTGTCTTAATATACACACCCAGCTCCCTGAAGACTCATCAGTTCCTCCACAGTCAAAAGACATGCATGATGATGATGATGAAGCTGATCTTGGAACCCTGTGGGAAAAATACGGATGATTTTTTAATTTTTTTGTTTTTTTTAAGGAAGGGTGTGGTATGAGAGATTATGCATTTAAATATGCCTTACATTTTGGAGAGTATTCTTAATTCTGTGTGCAGTCGTTTTCCAAACTAACTGTTCTACAGTCTCCTGGTTTATTTTATTTTCTCCATTGCATTGTGTGACTTTTGGGGAGATTCAGATTCTGCATGCATTTTTGGAATTACCCTGTAGTTGATGTTGGCAAGGCAGGAACTGCCTCATGGAAATTGCTTTGTTGGTGCTTGGCATGTCCCATATGTTTGGACTGAGTGGGAAAAGATCAGTGGACAGGGATGGTAAGGAAGATCGAACACAGGGCGTGAAGCACCAAAGAGCTTTGAAAGCTAGACAGAGGTAGGTGTCATTCCTCCTCAGACAGTTTCCAGGGACTGCTATTGCTGAATGGCTAATAATCCTAATAATGCCATTAATTGTTAGAGGGCTTATGTCACCCTTCAGTCAAAGAAAGCAATATTAAAAAATCCTGCTGCATATTCAGTTAGTCTGCATGTCTCTTTTGTGTTCTTTTCACTTTTTGATTTTAGAAGTAAGGAAAAAGAAAAAGGAATTTGCTGGGGGGAAAAGTGAGTGTGTCCTGTTAATGTAGCATGTGAAAAGGTTAAAGGGAGTTAATGTAAAAATTGGATGCAACTGTAGAACAACGTGTTTCCAGGATCTGTGCTTGAATTCCAAATAACACTAGTGTGTTGGTCTGAAATTTGAGGAGAAGACCAAAAACTGAGTTCTCTCCTCTTTTGATTTTAACTTGCAGTGCTTAGTGATCCACAGACCAGAGCCATCTATGACATATATGGGAGGAGAGGACTGGAAATGGAAGGATGGGAGGTGAGAGAAATTTAGCACCTTACGGCCAGTGGAATTGACTAAACCCACCTTTATCTGACATTCTTGTTATATCGAGCTGCACTGACACCTTGATGGTAATAAATGCCTGTTTGTTTGAAGGCATCCCTGTTTAGTTATTTCTGCCTCTCTCCATCTCTGCTGAAACACCATGATGGATTTTCAAAGAATACTTAGGTTTTTCACTTGACAAGAGAACAATAAACCTGACATTCAGAGTTCCCTAATAGGATATTACCGTGACAGGCAACATCTTTGTCTGAGAAAAATGCGTCGTTATTGTCCATCTAGTCTCATCTTTTTCATCTGAAACTTTTTTCCCAGCGTCAGCTAGCCTCTGAGTTTGAAATTACTTTTTCTTTCTGGGCTCTTTGGGGTTGTTTGGTTTTGTTTGGTTGGTTTTTATGGGCTTTGAAAGAGAACTTTTCCATTTGTGGCTTTCCTGTTGTTAAGTCCCCTTGCTAGCCTCTGCCAGTCTTAGTTGATTGCACTACGCTGCTTGCTGCAGAATATATTGTATTGGGTCAGGCCAGTACAGAGGTCAAATTTGGAGTTAGTAGCAAGACATGGGGAGCAGTGGCAGGGTGTAACAGACGTTTTTGAGCTGCCTGTGGCAGACTTGATCTTATTTTGAAAAGCTGAATCCATACCTAGAGCCATACCTGCTTAAAACCTTCATTCCCTGAGCCACGTAAGGGAAAAAGACATGAATCGGTGTAGCCTAAAATCACAAAACTCTCACTTAATCAGTTTACCTCAGGCCAGAAGCTTTCAGTTGTTTTCATTTTTTTCTCTACCCCTAGTACAGAAGTTAATGGATAGCTGTTGGTAACGGTTGTGCTGCAGTATCTTGTACTTGTGGTTTGAAAGCTATTTGCCCTGGTTTTGTCAAGGAAATAGAAATAACAAGACCATTTTCCCTCCTGTCAAAGCATGGGGTTTTCTCTTGTGCCTGCCATTTGATCTGGCCCGAGTGTTTGCTTCCAAACTCTGAGTTCAGAGTTTCCAGGGTGGCTTACAGCAGCATCAGGGACAGCATGTTAGAGCGTACCAGGTCAGTGGACCTCCGTCCCATCAGCAATGCAATACCCTGAATACCTCTTTCTGGTAATCTTCTGTTCTTAATTTCTTTTTGAGCAGGTTGTGGAAAGGAAGAGAACTCCAGCTGAAATCAGGGAAGAATTTGAGCGTTTGCAGAGAGAGAGGGAAGAGAGAAGACTGCAACAGCGAACTAATCCAAAGGTAGGCAAAGACTTCATCCTAGGGTCAAGGGTGAATCTGTAAATTATTACGAATATGCAGGGTGTGATTAGCCTGGATGAGGGGCTATAGTAAATAGCCCCTTAGGTATCTACACTTAGTGAGTTACTTTTCCTGTTTTGAATATTCAGTTTCTCTGGGCAATGTAGGGAAAACAGCTAATTTTTTTAACAGTAATCCTCTATTGAAAGTTCCTTTTCTTTATTTCGTTGAAACATGTAGGAGCAAAATACCTGTTTCAGCAATTTCAAGAAAACAGACCTAACACTGAAATGTTTATGATTTCTTTCCAAGTATTCCAAATACAATGAAACTCCCTGCAGTTACCTGATGAGTTTCCCTTTGACACTGCTGTAGTGTCGCAACAATGCAGGGAGATATTCAAACGCAGCTTTGAAGCCAATGAAAAATGCAAGGCAGCTACCAAACCAGCTGGGTAGCAGAACCCTTCTGGCTGCAGCACAGTGAGCAAAACCAACCTGAACAGGATTGGGGTCTTGCCAGTTTCACAGTTAGTGCCTGTACTAGGAAAGCTTGATTGCACTCTCAGGATGAGAATCATTGAGTATTCCATTCGCATCTCTCAGTCTGTTTGAGCAGCCATAAACTGACACTAAATGACCCACCTCGCAGCTGAATCTTGGCTGTTCAGAGATGATCAAGAATACCGTGTTGAGAATGATGTTCTCATGGTAGCATTGGGATGGCAGGGAGAGGTGGAAATGACGATCAGCCGCTGCTTCCTCTGTCACCTGCTGCGACTGGAATACTCCAATAGTTTAGAATGCTAACGGCTTTGCTGGCTCTTGGCTTGATAAGTATGCTAGGCAAACCCCGGTTTTGTCAGGATTGTCACGGACTGAGGTTTCAAAGCTTGTTGAATCACAAAAATCTTGGTTCTCATGCAGTGAATGACATTATCCAAGGGCTGCATCTACACTGGCCAAATGTATTCATACTTTAGTTTACCTGTATCTATATTTTTCTCGGGGTTTTTTGCTTAAACTATCAGAAACCATTTTGTACCTATTTTTTGAAAAGTGTTAGAAATCCGTTTATTCTATGCAGTATGGAAGTGGTCCGTGGTGGAGGAGCCTTAATTTTACTCTGTCTACCCGAAGGTAACCGTACAGATATTTATGTAGACCAATTTTGTTCATCTTGAAAAAATAAACTGTAATGAGACATCAATTTTTGTTTTATTTATAAATGCTTCTATCCTTGGTGGAAAACTGGGTATCCCCAGAGCTCTCACTGCAGGCTTGCATTCAATGCAGATTCTGCATCCTGAAGCATGGGTGGCTGTACTCTTCTGATGGCTTTGAAAGAGGAGGTCTCCTGTGTTGTTGTGTTCACGCATGGACCTCTAAAGTGTTGCAGCATAACTTGCGTAACCTGAGAAACAAACTACCAGTTGATTAACTACTATTACTGTTGTTTTTGAAGGTTGATGGTATTTTCATGGGCAGCAGTTTAAAATCACAATGTTTTCTGATTGGACAGAAGAGTACGGTAATGCTTAGGACTGTATCAGAAAAATGTCCATCCGAGAAGACCTGTAATGTTTTGAGATATTCAACTTGGCACAGACTTTGGATCTGTGCTGGTCTTAGCAAAGCAAAGGACTAATACAGATCACCAGGCTGTTGTGGATAGTGCACAGATACTGAGACCTTGTTTGTACTGGAAGGGTAAATAAGCATAAGGTGTTACATGAATAACTGCTGACAACATTATTGCAGGCAGGAAGGGATTCCTGGATGCCACTAAAGGGGCAAGTCGAACTGTCTCTGCTGGAGATGAGGGTGATTGGGGTCAGAAGGGTATTCTGAGAGAGGGTGATGTTTATCTCCACCTCATGATTCTCTGTGACTTCAGGAATTTGACATTTTGTCTGGGCGCCTCGCTGTGGCTGTGAGCCGTAAAAAGTGGAGCTGCATTGTAAGCCTCAGCCTCTGTGTCCTGTGATAAAATTAGCCATCTGGGTGTTTACAGCAATTGCTGATTGGCAGCCTATAGAAATGTCTCTCCAGGCAGTGTTCCTGTGGAATTAGGTAGCGCAGCTGTGATCATTTCATACACGAACGCAAGTTATTTTAAAATTTCCAACATTTTGTCAGTTCTATAAAACGGTTCCAGCAAAATAAAGCATTTTCACCAGAAATGTTGAGCAATAACCAGATGTAGGCAATTTGGCAGGTTTCGAATTGAGTCTATTATTTGCTTTTAGAGCTTTGTTCCTGCTTTCAAAGATGTGCAGAAGGGTTGAAAAGTTCATTACTTGATTTGAGAAGAACCGCTTCCTGTTAGGAGAAATTAAATCCCATTATTTTCCTGCTGCGGAAGGTCAGCGTCTAAGAGATGCAGGTCCCTCAAGGCTTAGTCTGGCACAGCTTCCATATGTCACCTTCCAGAAGGTAAATCCCTAAGAAAAGAGGCAAGGAGGGAGTATATTCTTCTCTGGCACACCTCTTAATTCCAGCAGTAAAGTCTGTTTCGTATTCTCAGGATGGCAAATAAAGGTGATTTTAAAAGAGGATACCAGGTATCAACTCTGATGGTTCTGTAGTGTCGTTCCCCAGCTTCCCGTCCTGCTGAGCTGGTGTGCTTTGCAGCACGTCGTGTGCGTGCACCGCTGACTCCTGAGCAGAGCTTTACAGCTTTTTCCCTGCTGCTCTTTCTTTGGGGAGGGCTTTTTCATTTCCAATGGTCTGAGCAGGTGGCTGATGGGGAGTTGCGAGCAGCAGCGGTCCCCTCTCTATTATCCGGTGGCATAGGGGGTGCTGTCGTTCTCTGGGAATATTTTTAACTTTACCATCTGCTGCTTTTCCTGTGCTTGCGCCCGAGCCAGTTTCCTGGCCAGGATCTATAGACCTCTGAGGGTGACTTCACCTGCTCAGCGGGAGGTGAAATGTCTGCACGGAGTCCACCGCTCGCTTCAGCAAAAGGCAGCTGAATAGAAGATGTGCGGAGGAGGCAGAGAGGGAGTGGAGACGCTCCTTTCCTCTGAATGGGTCTTGTGGATTTTCATGGATAGGTTCAGGTGTTTACCTTTTTTCATTGGGAAGGATATTTGCTCTGAAATTCATAGGTGTGAAAAAGGAAATCATAAGATTTTGAGTATGACTGAAAGAAAGGAGGTGCAATGAATTTCAGGAATGTGTGTGGACCTTGATCCATCTTTACAAAGGGTACAAGCATTGCAGTATGAGTAAACGTAGTATAGTAAGGTGTTTTTCAGTGTTTGGGTTTTTTTAGTGCAAATTCTTGAGAAAGATTTACTGCTGCTTATATTCCAGTCTGAGTTGAAAACACACAATTTTCTGTCTTTTTGCCATTCAAATTCAGCATGCTTACTACTCGGCATGCTATCCCTTGTTTAAAAATGTTTAACTTGGAATTTAAGGTTGCAGTCTGGCAAAGGTTCTGCACTGAATGTGGCGCTCCACATGGAAAGCCTTTCTTTCCATCCTGCCTCTGTTAGGAAAGATCTTGGGTTTTACGCTTCCTTGAGTTGAAGAGCATCAGGGAAAAATTAAAATAGTTCTCTCTTTTGTTAAAATAAACACTCACCTGTATCGAGACATGTTCGGGTGGCCACTCTGGAGTGCATTTGCTGGAATTTCATTGAGTGGAGTTGGCACTTTCTGTTTCTCTTGGGCTGTTGTACTCCGTGTCTTTCCAGAGGGCTGGAGAGCAGCACAGGGCTGTGCTGCTTCCTAGGCGGTTGGCGGTTTTGCCTTGCTTCGCTCTTAATTTGGCCTCGTTTCAAGGCACAGCACAGCGTAGGAGTGGGCTGAAACTGAAGACGCTGTAGCGTCTGGAGAGCAGATCCCTTGAAGGTGACTTTGCAGATGGTTCCTGAAAAGTAGTCTTCTGCATAAAGGGCAGGAGCTCGTCCTTGGTGCTGCCACAAAGAGAACGATGAGCGTAATTGCTTTGAAATTTGCCAGCCTGCCAAGAGTAATCTGTAAACAGTTGGGCCACAGCCCCTGTTCCAGAGTTCTCCTGGAAATAATCACACCTTCCTGTGTTAAAATATTTATCCAATTTTTGCCGTGCAAGGAATCAGAAAATAAACATGGAGAAGAGGTCGGGAATCTCCACAGCAAATAAATAGTTGGGAGCCAAACCAGAAAGAAGTTTTGAGTCCTGTCAGACTCTGCAATTCTTCTTATATTTATGGTTCAGCATTTGATTAGAGTGGAGTGAGCAAAGAAAAATGCTCACTCAGGTTGAAATAAGAACTTATTCCATCCACACTTGGACTCTGTGTGAGTGGGTTTTGTACCTACGCAGCTATTGAGTTTCTTTATACAAATTGCTTGGGGTTCGTTCTGTGCTTCTGCACAGAGGGTTGTTTTTTTTATTGCAACTGGTACATTTTATATGAGCTGGAATGCTGTTTAATAGGTCTATAGGGAAGGTTTCCAAAGCCTCTTGAAGTTATATGACCCAGACAAGGATCTAATCGTGCCCTTTTCAAATAAACCCACTCTTGCAGTTAGTCTGAGTGAGCACAGCAGCAGGTAGCCAGACTATTTAGCTGTGGCCTAGTTTTTTGTAGGAATAAGCTTTCTTTCGTCTGAGAAAGGAAATATTTACCACTTCCTAAAAGTCTCCCTTTGTCAAGCTTTTCTTCTGATTACAAGATATAAACTAGGAAAAAGAAAACTAAATTTTTGACTAACGAGGTCAATTGCAAGCGAATGATGGCAGCTCAAAACTAAATTGTTTCAGATAACTCAAAGAAGAAAGCATTTAGAGGATTTCTGGCCAAGTTCCATGGAAGAAAATCAATTTCTAAAATATATTATTTCAACTTTAAAATACTGACAGTGCAGAGTCAGTTGTGGGGGAAGAAGAAACCTGCTGTGTGAAAGTGTTCTACCTACTTCTGTAATGTGTCACAATAGAACTACCTACTAGTATTACAAGTTGCAATCCTGCTGACAAATTGTCTTTTATCAAGTTTATTTATGATTTATATTGCTGTTTTAGAATATTGTGATCATTAATTTTTGTTTGTCTTGAATGTGTAAGAAATGCATTTTAAAGTGGAAAAGGTAATAGCAGAACAAGAAAAAAACGCAAAAAAATTTAAACATGTACAAGGACTGTTTAGCCATTTGGCCTCTATATGTTGGATGTTTGTTAATGCTAAGTACTTGTTTCACTTGTCATTCCTTAGGGAACAATTAGTGTTGGAATAGATGCCACTGACCTCTTTGATCGTTACGACGAAGAATACGAAGATGTGCCTGGGAGCAGCTTTCCCCAGATTGAGATAAACAAAATGCACATATCCCAGTCCATTGAGGTAAGGAGGGCAGACACTGCTGCTGGTGTGGAGCAGGGCCTGAGCTAATGAGGCACTACTGTGCAAAGCAACGGGAAATGAAACACTGCTCAGGGGGTTCTCATCTTGATTTATGGAAGGATGCGATTACCAGTCTGGGTGGGAAGAGGAAGGTCAGTTCCAGCAGGACTGCGTGTTGACTGTACAGCGTGCATTTGCATGACTCGTTTGTAGGCTACAGTGCTCCTGCCGGCTAGCACAGAGGCTCAGTCAAGATTGAAAATGGGTATCTACTTCTCACTGAACATGGAGTGTTTAGTGTATGAAAATGAATGGTGCCCAGTTTTGAGGATGTGGGGTAAGGAAAAGAAAAAGGAGCGTTTCCTCTGTTCCAGAGAGGTGACGAAATTTAGTCTGCTAGTGACATTAGAAGGGTTTGCAGCTCAGGGTCAGGACTTTAAGGTGGTACATTAAAGGTGTCACAAATGTCTGGTACTGTAAGAATTATCTCCCTTTTTGCCATACTTGATCTTTGACTACAAAATTTAGAGCAAGTGTGGCCATGTCTGGTTTAAAGACCTGGGCTCAGTGGATGACAAGGAGTCACTGGAGAGTTACCTTTTTCTCTGCGCTTTCACTCACTGCAGTCGTGATTATGTCCTTGCAGAATAAGCACTAAATGTGTGAATTGGGATCAGACTAATTGGTAACAATATATTCATTTTTCAGGCACCACTGACTGCCACGGACACAGCAATACTGTCTGGTAACCTTTCCACCCAGAATGGAAATGGAGGTGGATCGATTAATGTTGCTCTGAGACGAGTGACATCTGCCAAGGGATGGGGAGAGGTAAGAGTACTAAGTGTTATGCGTTTTTATATCCAGTCTATTTCAGGCTGATTGGATTAGTTACCTAGTGTTTATTTTCTTTAGGGAACTTTAGTTCTGTTTTATCTCTCATTTTCTATGTTCTGTAGAATGTAGAAAAGGAATTCTCAAAGGAATTTGAGAAAAAGGGAAGGCCAAACTTTGTTTTTTCTTAATTTTTTCCCCTTTCCATTTGACCATGCATTTTTGGACTTCACTTGTGCTGACAGAATTGTTACCTGTTGTCTCCAGCCTTCCTAATTTCACTGTCTGAAGGTTCTCAAGTGCCTTCCGGTGCTGTGAGCATGCACCTTAGGGCAGCATGATAGTTTGCCTTCGCTTCAAAAACTGCTTTGCTCACAAGGGAAGAAGTTATGGGGGAAAACAGTTTGACTCCCAGGAAGATCTGATCTAAGGAGCTGGAAGGTCCCACGCTACCACCTGCAAGCTGTGCCTCGCTAGACCGGTGGCTTTGTTTGAGATGCTCATGGCATCGCTGCTACGGCTGGCAGGCAGCTTGCTTTCTGCGCCTTCCTTTTTGCACACTGTCTTCTGCTAACCTGTTTCTTCAGCTTGTGAGAAATGGAATTTTTCCCTCTTGTTTGAGAATTCATAGATTGGAGGCATTTGATTTGCATTAGAATTTCATAATATTGGTAATACAGGAGCTTGTGGATATTGTCGTGAGTCAGTTGACTAAAAAAGTCTTAAAAAAAACCCGTGCAATAAACTTACTTGGGAGATGCAGATGTAGTAGGAACTGCTTTTGCAGGTTTTGTCATGAAAAGTGTCAGGTCTAAGAACTGCTTCCGTTAGTGAGACTGAACAGCATCAAATAAACATTGAATAGCAGCCCTGGAAGTCACCCAGACTTGTGAGTGAAGCAGCAGGCATGTTTTGCAGGTGCTGAGATGGTGCAGCAGCAGAAGTGCTGACAACATTACTGTGAGGCTGTCCTGTGAAGGACTCTTACCCTCAGAGGGCAGCAGCCATGCCTTGCTGTTTGCTGTTGTGAGGCTGCAATGGAGGCGTTTTCTCCATTTTCACTGGAGCAACCAGAGCAGGTGCTAGTAGTAGTAGCTTGTAGCGCTATGGAACTGGCTTTGTTTTACTCATGAGGACCCTACTCAGTCAGACACCTCTTATTCTGAATGCAAAGCTAGCAGAAAAGAATGGATGCTGAAATACATGGTAAATGTTACTCACGTGTAAAATGTCTGTGACATAAATGACACTTGTGAAGTACTTGGTCACTGTTGTAAAAGATGTTTTCTTCTAACAATTTGGCATTATGCATTTCAACAGTTGGAGTTTGGAGCAGGAGACCTTCAGGGACCTCTCTTCGGTCTGAAGATATTCCGTAATCTTACACCAAGATGGTAAATATTAGAAAAATGGTCTAATGGTTAATATTCCACGCTAAGGAACTAAATGGGTTGAATTCTTTTCCATGTTGATTCTGTATTTGTTTTCTGTCCTACAATATATGGTATTTCTTCCTCAGACTTAAGGTTGTGCTTTAGTATTGATCAAAATGCTTGTACTCTTTTTGTGTGTTGCTGTCCTCCATTTTGATACCTCCAGTTTAAGGAAGGTCTGTGTTCCACATCCTTAGATTTTGTACTTGATCTTGTCATGAATTCATGATACCTGAGGCATGGTCTCACAATCAGAGCCACAGAAGTTTGCTCTGGGAGCAGAACAAAAAAATTGGGGAGCTCTTCTGGGGCTTCCATGTGTGAGCCGAAGTTTCTGACAGGAATAGAGGAGATGATACGTCATATTTTTAGGGAAATGATGCCAAATTTGCCACTAGTGTGGTGTCTGTTTACAAATGAACAGAGGTCTCAAGTTGCAAAGGAGAGTACAAGGTAAGGGCTGTGATTGTAGACACATGCTAGAGCATTGTAGGTACCAGTGTAGACTTCCTTCTTTTTATATTTTCTAATTTAGTAATGCCATTCCTCAGAGCTTATACAGGGATCTTGTTCTGCATAGAGTCCTTTATTGCTGGTTTTTGGAGCTGATGCTTGAGGATTATTAAATAGCAGGGCTGCTATCTTCTAGCAGCCAAGTGTGCTGCCTTTACAGAAGAGCAGGACTTTATCTGCCTAGGGCGAGAAGGGTAAAGGCTGAAAGGTAGCCTGCTGCGTTGGCTGCAGTGTTGCGGCACAGACCAATAAATTAGGGCATGAGCTTGCTCTTCTGGGTGGTGCTGTGGTCAGTACGGTCTAAATTAGTTTTGAGTTTTTCCTGAAACCCTCAGGCGTTGTGCTCTTTGCAGGATATTCTCTGCATATTCAGCAAGGCTCTTGGGCAAGAAGGAATTTGAGGCCATCTGGGAGCCTGTGTTTTATCACTGATGGGGCTTTCCTTATTTCTCCTAGTTTCATCACTACAAACTGTGCCCTGCAGTTTTCGTCGCGTGGGATCCGCCCAGGCCTCACCACGGTTCTAGCCCGCAACCTCGACAAGAACACAATGGGGTACTTACAGTGGCGGTGGGGCATCCAGTCAGCCATGAACACTAGTATTGTCCGGGATACAAAGACCAGCCATTTCACTGTGGCGTTACAGGTGAGAGTCCTGTTGCTGTACGCAGGGAACAGTGATACCACCCTGTGGGAGAAAAGTGCCTCAGCTTTTCTGCTCTAGCAGTATTTTCGCTTGGGACTAGAGGATAACGGAGCAGTTGGTACTGTCTCGTATGAATATGTAACGTAGGTAACCAGCTGCATTTGGCAGAACGCAACACTTTGCACCCAACATCATCATCTCTAATGTGGATCAGCTCAGATTAGGGTCAGGATGCACAACACAGACTGCAGAGGTTGCAGGCTGTGGCGTGTAAGTGGCAAGCATTGCTATGTTTTCTGTGCTACTTAAAGGATAAGAAAGGAAATTTGAGGGAGCATTCAGTGGTGGCAGAGGGTATGTTTTCATACATTTGTGCCTCTTGTATTTCAGCTGGGAATCCCCCATTCTTTCATGATGGTCAGTTATCAGCATAAGTTTCAGGATGAGGATCAAACACGAGTGAAAGGCTCTCTCAAGTAAGTGTGCAAGAGGAAATTCACATTGCTCACAGCCTGAAGAATCTGTCCTGTCCTGCTGTTGTAGGCCTCCAGGTTCCACACAAATCAAATGCTTCTGTGGTCTTTGGGAATCTGCTCTTCATTAATTAAATCTGGTAAATGCTGAAGTGAATGTCTTGAAGGCTTAGCTCTGTGTGCCTCTTCAGATAAGTGGAACTTAAAATATTTGTGTGTGGTATCTCTGTATCATCACCAATAAGAAAGCCAGAAGTTCTTGTAGTCTGTTTACTACTTTACAAGCTGAAAAGGCTAATTTCATCTTGTAGATACACAGTGAACCTTCCAGTAGCCAACATTTGCTGCAGAGAGGTGTATTTCCATGCTTTACTTGTTGGGGAATTACAGGATTCAGTAAAGAGAAATTCAGGAGTCTTCTCTGTCTTAGCAGTTTTTGGTTCTCTCGTTCTAGGGCGGGTTTCTTTGGGACCATAGTGGAGTACGGAGCAGAGAGGAAGATTTCCAGACACAGCATTTTAGGAGCCACCGTCAGTGTTGGTGTTCCCCAAGGAGTGTCTTTGAAAATCAAGTCAGTTCAAGATTACAACTCTAGATTTCAGAGGCTGACCATAACCTGCATAATTCTATTTCCAGTATTCAGGTGGGAAGGTCCCAATCTTAGGGTAATACAGGTATATTGATATATCACTATGAAAGGTTGCAGCTGCCCTCACCTCTAATATAAGTGGTGCCCATCGGAAGCAATGTGTGCCTTCTGCTGGTGTTACGCTGAGCCTGAGCCACCTCTTTCAGGACTAGTGTGTGTGCGTGCATCAAAATATTCTGAAAATACAGCTTAAAGTAAGGTTTGGAGCATTATGGTAAGTGGATGGAAGATTCCTGAAGATATTATCGATAGAAATGTATTTAATTGCATTCCATTTTTAAAACACTGTACGCAAGTATATACTTGAATTAGTGAATTATCATTAACTAATCTAGGTGATTATACTATTAATAAAATGCAGTTCACAAAGAGGGGCAGAACTCCCTTAAGGGTTCATATACTGTAGTGCATTTTTAATTGGTGCCAGCAGAGGGCGAGCCAGGATGCATAAACTGTAAAGAAGCCCTCTGTCCCAAGAAAACTAAAGTTTTCTAAAATAAATATTATTGTAAGTGTCAGAAAAATATTAATGTACTCCTCCCCTGAAGGCACATGCCGGTGTTGTGCACATAGACCTTTTCTCTAGGCGTTTTCTTTTCTTTTTATGATGATGGTAGTCCCTTTCCCTGGTGAAATTAATGACCAAATAAATTCTCCTAAGATTAAAAAAACACTTTAGAATGGTCAGGTACTACCCCAAGAGAAGTCTGCTACGTAAAAGCCTGGCTATGGGTGGTGTCAGCTGTCTGTCTCACTGTTGTCTTGTTTCAGTTTATCAGATTTTCACCTTTTTGAGCTCATCATTCATTTCTCCTTTGGTTCAGCAGTTCTTCAGCAGCATACCCTGCTGCTAAGTGTACTTAATCAAGCACATTAAACTCTGCATTTCCTCTTACCTGTCACTCTGTTCTTTTTTGTTCCAGGTTGAATAGGGCTAGCCAGACCTACTTCTTCCCTGTCCACCTAACAGATCAGCTGCTTCCCAGTGCTGTATTCTATGCCACTGTGGGACCTCTAGTTATCTACTTCGCCATGCATAGGCTAATCATCAAACCCTACCTCAGGGCACAAAAGGAGAGGTAAGCTCGCAAGACTGTGTTTTAAATTCAGAGCTGGGAAGTCCCATGCAAGTGCTTCTGGGAGCCTGGTGCAAAGGCTGGAATATCCAGCTGAGGCACTGTGGTTCACTACATCATCAATACTACTGAGTTCTGGAAGCCTACAAAAATATCTTGAAAGGTGGGCAACAACCTTAAAACTGAGCTCATTTGTGTCAGGTTGTGGGCCAGTTGTAATTGGGGTGGGTAAGTAGACATCTGCCACTTTGTGGCTGCATCCCATCCACTGTGTAGACCTGATGTGATGTTGACTTCCTTACGCCAGAGAGCTGGAGAAGCAAAGGGAGAATACAGCCAGCGACATCCTTCAGAAGAAGCAGGAGGCTGAAGCTGCGGTGAGTTTTTCCTGTAACTAATCCTTCTTGGTTAGAGGAAGCTGTTTTCACTCCGGGCTTTTCCCTTTTGGACACAGTGTCTGACAGGGCTTGACTTTTGCTCTGCCCCTTGTGTTGTGACAGGTTCGGTTAATGCAAGAGTCTGTCCGGAGGATAATTGAAGCGGAGGAAGCCAGAATGGGTAAAGATTACAACACCATTTACTTGTTCCATAAATTTGGAGAGAGGAGGGAACAATACAAATGCTGGGTGGTACAGGGGGGAAAAATGCAAGGTATTGTTTCTTCATTTCCACTCCTAATGAAGCACAGCATAATTGCTGTTGCACACATAATGGGGAAGTTCCGTTGCGCTTTGGCTTACGGTGCCTGAGTGTAGTAGGGATCCGCTGAATATTCTCTTGGGACAAGCTGTGAGGTGGGTCAACAGGCTGAAGACAGTTGTCTGGATTCAATTCTCCACAAGAGAGAGGTGTGTGTATAAATACGTGCAAAAGTTATAGTCTGAAGTTTAGGTTTCACTGGTCTCTAGCTTACACAGTTTGCTCCTGGATCATAACGGAAATCTGATTTCTGATGTTTGCTAGCAATTTCCAAGCAAATGTTTCAAAGTGACCTGACATCCACTTGAACTGCCGTGTCAGCGTGGGGTTGAAGTCACGTCATTCTGTCCTAGTGCTGAAGATTGCTAACAAACACGCAAGTAGAAATGTTCTTCTGTCTTGAGAAGCATGGGTCCAGGCAAGGAGAGTTTAAATGTCATTGAAAGCAAGAGAAAATGCCGGGATGGTCTTTTCATCAGTGTCTGCCTAGCTGTCGGTGGGAAGCCTTTCATCACATCTCTGATTTCATGTGAAATGCAGGTTTGATTGTAGTCAACGCCTGGTATGGGAAGTTTGTTAATGACAACAGCAGGAAGAATGAGAAGGTGAAAGTAATAGATGTGACTGTGCCCCTGCAGTGCTTGGTGAAAGACTCTAAACTCATCCTTACAGAGGCATCCAAGGTACGTAGCTGTTCTGTCAAAGCCCAGACTCAAGGGCTCCAATGTGTGACTCAGAGTTTCAACTGAACCGTATGCTGTCCTGCCAGGGGATTTCTCCAGTGTGCTTGAAGCTAGTGACTCTAGATCAATTTACAGTGTTATGAATGTCCAGGAACTTCTGTTTCTCTGGGCATTTCCAGTGCCAAAGAAACAGCATCTCCATATCTGCAGCGTGGGACAGTGTCTGTTACAGACTCTGGGGCTGTACACCAGAAACTTCCCAAACCCCTGATTTTCTTTTTTCTGCCATTAGAACTTGTGGAGGCGATTCCTTAGCTTGTTGTCTCATCTCATTGGCAACAAAACTCCCTTTTTTTTAATGACTCCTCACTCTGGCAGTAATAAATGGTCTGGGTCAGTTGAAGAGCTGTGAAAGTCCACTCCCTGATGCTCAGTCTGTCCTTCTCTGGTTCAAGGCTGGGCTGCCGGGTTTCTACGACCCCTGTGTGGGTGAGGAGAAAAGTTTGAAAGTGCTTTATCAGTTCCGAGGAGTTCTGCACCAAGTGATGTCAGCTGACAATGAGGCCCTTAGGATACCAAAGCAATGTAAGTAGCAAGGACCACCCTGCTTCTTCCTTCAGGAACCAGTAAAGGACTGCTTCAGCTCTGTGTGGCAAAGTGCACAGAACTGGGGTTCTGGGGTTCAGAACTGGGGTTACTGAAATGGGCTGACCATGATAGACCTCTGGAGTATGACCTAAAAGAGCTCAGCAGCACCACTGCAGCTGTTTTTACCAACTAACCTTATATATCTAACTGGAATTAGAAGCAAAGGCCTCCTGCAGCTGCCAGTGTCCCTGCCAGGCAATTCACAGCATCGGATTGCCCTTTGAGGACTGAATTGAATGTATGAAGGCAAGTTGGAGGCCTGAACCAGATTTCTTCCTCATCCCCATTTATCTATCTGCCAAAATATTTTCCCTGCCAGAATAATTTTGTGAAACTGGTATCTGCTAGTGACAACATTTACCGGTACCCCTGTAGTTCTGGGGAGTTGGCTAAAGGGCACAAACCTCGTGTTTACTCTAGACCAGCTCCCTAGCCCAATTTAAGAAGCACAAGAAGCACATCCAACTTACAAAGCTTCCGTAAGTATGTTGGAGGTGTATATGAATCGTGTTTAATTAGCAGCCAGAAATGTTGCGGTCTGTCCCTGGTACGGTGGCAAGTTCAAGCTAGGATGTGTCTTGTCCAACAGAAATGGCATGTGTCTATTTAATTGTTCTTATCCGACAGCTCACAGAATCGATGCAGATGGCTAACGTGGTGAGAGCGTGCGTGTCCATTACAGTACCTGGGTCAACGGAAACTACAAAACCTTCCCCCGGATGCTACAAGTTTGAACAGAGACATTTTTATTTTTACTATCCATATAGCAGGTGGTGTCCTACCAGTTATGTTAGGAGACAAAATGAGAGAACCTGCTTCTACAGGTGGCTCCAAGGCAATACTTCTCTGAATTGTGGCTGAGTAACCAATAAAGCAACGTGACTCTGAATGCGCAGTGCTTTCTGCTGAGGTTGTGCGAGCGGGCACTGAGCACCACCCATCACGCAGCCAAGTCTTTCCTGCTGTGATTTGGCCATGGTCTGTGTGGTCTCACGTCTATCTTCTTGCACTGAGCAGGGAAGAAGACCTGTTGTTCTCCCTTCTCCACATACTTCCTGGGGTAGGTAACATACCTTTTTCTACTCCTGAGGGGAAGTTAAGTTCTCTGGCCACCTCCTGGAAGGCCTCGAAAGGCCTCTGTGTAAATCCTTTTGTTGGAAAGAGGACAGAGATTGTTTTCCATGTCAAATGTGTATTTGAAATGTACTTGTTAAGAACAAGTATGTTTGGAATGGAGTTCTTTGCCTTTTGTAGTAACATGGACCTCTTCAGCATGAATCCATCCAGCTGCTAATTTCAAACACTGCTATTCCAGCCAAGGACATGGGGTATAATAGTCTTATTAATTCTTCTGCCACCTAGAACCATGTACTATCAAGGTTTTCCAGAAAAGAGGAAAGCAACTGGGGGAGAAGGACAGCAATTCATTTCGCTTGACTCCAATGCTGGAACTCTCTCTTCCCATCTAATTTATTTCTAGGAAAAAGAGGAACATAGGTTATACAAGTAAACCAGACCAAAGTGAGGAGAGATGCCAAATGGGCAAAGAGCTGAAAACGTAAAATTCAGCTGGCCTTTCTAAAAAGCATCAGTTATGACATCAATCCATTGGATTAATCTTGCATAGAAGCCACGCCAGTCATTTTCCAGCAAAAAGGGCAGTCGTGTTCTAGTGACACAGCAGATGGAAACGGCAGCCTTATGGTATCTACTACACACTGCATACATCAACACTACCGAGGCTTTTTCATAGAGAAAAGGAATAATCGTGGCTGTTTCTCAGTCACAGTTCTGCTCTTGGTGAGTCCTAGAATAGCCTTCATTGCTTACATGTGAGACAGAGGGGAGAAGAAAAACATATCTTGGCAGTGCATTGTTGCTCTTGGCAGTCCTGAGATGTACCTGGACCCTTTTTCTGTGCAATGGTGGTTCTCTTTGCTCAAGTCATTGTAACAGGAGAATTAGATTTCCAAAAGCAGACATATTTGAGCCAGTCTGAAAGAGATGCCCCCCACCCCATACAGGTTCATACAATGAAGGGGTGTTCACTTGTTTTTATTAAAACCAAAACAAAACTCTTCAGTTGTGACCAGCTCCTGGTGCAGGATTTTATTTCACTTACTACCAGTGTTCTGTTGATCTGAAATTAAATGTAAAATGTGCAATAAATTATATTCAGCCGAAAAGTAGCCCATGTTCCCCTTGCATCTGTAGGACGCTCTTGAAAATAAACTCTGGAAAAGCAAGGGTTGCAAGTTTTGTAAATGTAGCTGCACCCTCTGTCACATCCTGCTTATTGACCTCTGTTGATCGGTTGTCTCTGTAACTAGTTGAACTGGGCAGAAATCTCCACCAGAAATTCTGTTGTCGTGTCTTGTCACTGCATGAAGTGCATGGTCAAGAGTGAGAGCCAGCCTGTAGTGACTGGGATGTGGCAAAATATTCGCAAGGAGGAGTACTGAGAATTAAGTTTTGTGTAAGCAAGTGCAAAATAGTGACAATGCATTTACTGCTAATTACAAAGAACCTTAGCATAGCCCTGTATCTAGTTTGCAGTGACACTGCGGAGTGTTTACACAAAAAAGTTTACACAGTAACACACTTTTCCTCCTTTCTGACAGCTTCCTGAGATACAGTTTCTGCTGTCATGCAAGTGTTTGTCTACCTTAAAATGGAGAGAAATAGCGATGTGATGCTAAAAACTGCTTCAGTACTTCAAGAGGTCCTGGGGTATGTCTACACTTGAAAAATAAAGTTTCTGAGGGGCAGAGTGCATTGGTCCTACTCCAGCAGCTAAGACCTCTAAAACAGGGTAGCATCTTTGGGTGTAAACTTCAAAATGCATTAGAAACATGAGGTGGCGCATCCATCCCTAATTGACCCAGCAAATGCTTAAGATACCTTAATGAGGATCCAGGAACACACACTAGTCTTTTCAGCCAGAGCTTTTAAACTGTAAATTCTTGAGGTGGAGATTCAGGTTTAGGATTTACTTTATGGCATCTTCCCTTATCTTCCTGTACATGCTCTCCTCTTTGACAGCCATGTGCCAGGGTGGCTCAGCTGGTGAAAGGCTACAAGGAGCCAGAGCTCCAGGCACTGGTTCTGCTGTAAAAAACATCTAAACCTCCTCCCATGCAACTCAACTGGTGTGTTCGTACCTCCAAGCCAGGGCTTAGAGTCAGGCAAGTGCTTTCCTCTTAACCACAGCTGTGTTCTCATCAGAGAGCTGACTCAGTTCTCCTGCCTTCCCCCAGCACCTTGGAATTGTCTTTCTGTCTAACTGCAAAGAAGTTTGTGCAAGGCACAGATGAACCGTAACTTTGTACTTTGAACATTTGAATTTGCGACACTTGTTAAAGTAAAATCTCTCACAATTAATACTGACACAGGCCTTGCCCCGTTCCCTGGCTAAAGATCATAAAAAGTATATAGCTTGGGTTTTGCTGCCAGATTAGCCCACCAAGCATTCAGATCCTTGCTTTTCCCCTCCTTTCAAGTACTGCGAGTGCCCTTTCCCATCCACGAGGCTGCTGCGGTAGGCTCTTCTCTGTGAGCTCCTTTTTTGCTTCCCTGCGGTGTTTGTCATCAAGCGATGCTGAACTGTGTCCACAGGGTGGAGTCTGCTGCCTGTCCTGTCCTGTTTGTCCCCTCCCTTGGTGCCAGGTATTGGGTTGGTCCCTTCTACTGAATACTTCAGCCCACCTCCTCCTCTCCACCTTATTGTCGTGGTTGACGCCAGCCACCAACTAAGCACCATGCAGCCACTCTGTCACTCCCCTCCTCAACTGGACAGGGGAGAGAAAATATAACAAAAGCCTCGTGGGTCAAGATAAGGACAGGGAGAGATCACTCAACCAGTTACCGTCATGGGCAAAAGAGACTCAACATAGGGAAAATTAACTTAATTTATCGCCAATCAAACCAGAATAGAGTAATGAGAAATAAAACCAAATCTTAAAACACCTTCCCCCCACCCCTCCCTTTTCCCAGGCACAGCTTCACTCCTGAAGCAGCAGTGCAGGGGGATGGGAAATGGGGGTTATGATCAGTTCCTCACACCTTGTCTCTGCCACTCCTTCCTCCTCAGGGGGGAGGACTCCTCACTCATCCCCTGCTCCACCGTGGGGTCCCTCCCACAGGAGACAGTCCTCCACGAACTTCTCCAACATGAGTCCTTCCCACGGGCTGCAGTTCTTCACGAACTGCTCCAGCGTGGGTCCCTTCCACAGCATGCAGTCCTTCAGGCACAGACTGCTCCAGCGTGGGGGGGTCACAAGTCCTGCCAGGAGCCTGCTCCAGCATGGGCTTCCCACAGGGTCACAGCCTCCTCCGGGCACCCACCTGCTCTGGTGTGGGGTCCTCCACGGGCTGCAGGTGGGTATCTGCTCCACCGTGGACCTCCATGGGCTGCAGGGGGACAGCCTGCCTCACCGTGGTCTTCCCCACGGGCTGCAGGGGAATCTTCGCTCTGGCGCCTGGAGCATCTCCTCCCCCTCCTTCTTCACTGACCTTGGTGTTTGCAGGATTGTTTCTCTTACATGTTCTCACTCCTCTCTCCAGCTGCAGTTTCTGTGCCCCAGCAACTTTTTTTTTTTTCCCCCCTTTTTAAATATGTTATCACAGAGGCGCTACAACTGTTGCTGATAAGCTTGGCCTTGGGCAGCGCCAGGTCCGACTTGGAGCCGGCTGGCACTGGCTCTGTCAGACATAGGGAAAGCTTCTAGCAGCTTTTCACAGAAGGCACCCCTGTAGCCCCCCCGCTACCAAAATCTTGCCACACAAACCCAATACACGTATTTTCTGTTGGTGCAGAGTTTTAAAGAGACTGCAAGAACAGCCCCACTTGAGAAACCACTGCTTTCAACACCACCATTTCTGCTCTACAAGAAACTGCCATTTTACAGCTCCAACTCTGCTGGGACTTTGTTTCTTACTCTGTATAATACAAAATTGCAAATAGAATTAAAATAGAAGCTATAAGCAAGCAGAGCTTAGCTTCTAATACAATCCAGTCCTGTTTCCAAAGAATTGAGCCATCTTTGAAGTTTGCCGAGGTGTTAAGGCTGCAGCTTTGAACACAGCTGGCTGAGCAGCAGTGCCTTCAGGGTCGTGGCATGTACAGGAGCACATACAGGGGTGGCACCAGGGCACCAGCATCCCTTCGGTGGTTTGGGGTCCTCGGTGCCACCCTGCGGCACGGCAGGGGTGGGAGGGAAGGAGCCCTCCTTCAGCACAGCTCCCAGGGGGTTTAAAGGGGGTTTGCTTTAGGTCTGGCTGAGCAGCCTGTCTTTGCCAGGCAGATGCAGTACAGCCCAAGGTCCGTTTCTGAGGCTGCCCAGTCCTGCGGGGACCTGGCTCTCACGCAAGTGGGACAGGCACGGGGTCACTTCGGCCAGCAGTCTCACCTGGTGTGACCTGCCCAGCTTCTACACACCAAGCCTGCCTTCAGGCGCTCTCCACGAAGGACCCCTGCCAGGACAGCACGCTCCCAACGCCACAGGCATCCTGACCCAAGCCCTCTCCCCCCGGTCTCGCGCCAGCCTTTGTACCCTTCAGCAGGTCCCTGTCAGCGAGGCCGGTGCAGCATACCAGCTGCGTTCAGCCGCTCTGGACTCCCGCAGCAGCAGGCATCGCCTGCCTCCCATCGCTGCCCCATGCTTGTCCCTGCACCAGCGACAGGGCTCCACCACGATTTACCTTGCTCACAGCAGAGGCAGGGCAAGGAGCAACTGTAACAAAGAGAGGTAAGGATACCTGTCAGCACAGGGAAGATGCGTTTGCAGCGCTTCCTATCCATACCTGAATTAGTGAGCGTACCGTTGAGGGAAGAGTGCTTGAAGCATCAAGTCTTGCTGCCACCTGGCACAACTGCTTTACACACCGGTAAATCATAACAGCAGACTCCTGAGTTTGGAATAAAACAAAATCATTGTTCACTTGTTTCACATTTAAGAAAAAAACATGGTTCATTAAAACAGTTTTAATGAAAAAATAAAGTTCTGAATTAAACTATAATTATACATGGTTGAAAGTGATGAACTAAAAGAATGGAGATGTTACTTTTTTTTTTTTTTTTTCCTCTCTGCTGATACTGTAATGTGCTGGACTTGTCAGACACCATCTATGGGGATAAATCTGAAAAGGTAAGAGAACAAGAGTCAGTCACATTGATTAGTATCGAACCTCTGTGAAAAAGAGCCAGTTCGCTTGGCAGTTCGCCATTTCTCCCATAAAAGCTTCAGGAACGCGTTCCACGGAGGTCCAGTTGAATTGCAGACACGCTGTAAACAAAAGAGATATACCAATTTTCAGAGCAGGTCCAACCCTCACGCAGCTTGCGACCGGGATCTTCCAAAGCCTTTCTGTTTGCAGAGGGAAATGGTGGCATTTGAGAACTTTGGTTATTTTTCTGGCTGCTAAAACAGTCAGGCAGCCGGCAGGGGCAAGTCTTTGGCAAACTCCTCGGTGGTTCCATGCAGCTTCTGGAAGGCAGCGTACCATGGTCACGGTCTTAAGATTTTGCAGAAGCTGGCGCTGGTTTTCAGAACCTAGAGTCAGTTGTTGCAGCTTGGTGGAACGGGATTTTTATAGAGAAGCATACAGTCGCACGTCATGCTGTTCTGTCATCCCGACCCGGGCCTGCGGATCCTTCACACCCCCGCGTCCCACACAGCAAAGCCCCGGGGTGCTGCTGTGCTGGACTGTCTGCCTGAAGCTTTGGCAGCCCCGTGTCAGACACCTGAAGGAGGGTACCTGACTCTGTGTACTGGAAAAACCCTTAGTCATCACCAGGATGCATCTCCTGATGGGCCAGTACTCTGATAAGGCGGTGGTCTTAATGTGGTGTATCATCTGCAGGACTAACGTGGACACGTGCCAACCAGTACAGCTAGTCTCGCTTCAGCCGTGGTATCAGCCAGGGACTCCCCTTGCCTCCCGGTCTCACCGGACAGAGCACACGTTGTCCATCAGGCATAACTTCAGAGAAATACCTCGACATGTCAACCGAATTTGTGCGATACATACGGCTCGCTCTGTTTGGTCATCGAGGAACAGTGCCGCTGGCTCGGCGGCCTTGTGTACAAGCCTCGACTCCCTGTCAAGTTTCTGAACAGATTTCCCTCGGGCTGAGGCCCCAGGAAGTCCCGTCGAGGGAGCGCAGCGTCGGCAGGGGCCTCAGTGCTCTCCTGTCCTCCCCCGCACTGGATGGATCTTCATTGCACTTCATCTTGCTAGCTGCATAGCCTGCATTTGCTTTTATCTGTGTAATTTGCAACCAATAGGTTAAAGATTCCGTCTTTTTGATTACAAATCCAGTCTCAAAACAAACAGCGAAAACAAAAGTCAACTCAGCTGTAGTACTCGGATGGAAATGATCAAATCCCAAACCAGCCCTGCCAGGTTCTAAGTTTACTATGGCCCCTTTTACAGTCCACGTTTGAATTCTGGGCTGAGAAAACGGAGGGTCATCGTCGTCTTAAAACAGCACCTTAGAGTTTAACGACGGGCCGGGAAATGGAGCGAACAGTATCCCCCCCATACACACATTGGAGCCAATCATGCAAAACAAAGTCACGAAAAATCACCGTAAGAAGAGACCACCTAGCAAGAAATCCAATGTCGCTAATCCCCAGCGCTGCCTGTCCAGAAAAAGAGCTGCTCTCTTCCTTGAAATGCGCGGGTCTCAGCACAGAGGGAAGCCCCGTTTTCACTTGAACAGTGCCAAATCACAGGACACCCCTACTGCCCGGGGCCTGCTGAAGAGGAGGCAGATCGCGCAGAGGTTGGTATGTATTGACGCTCACTCCCATGGAGCCTTAGAATATCTAAGATTGATATATATGGACAAATGGGCAGGTATAGTATTACATTAAAATTAAAACACATGGCCATTTACTTTTCAGACTCTTCACACAGATTCCCTCCTCCTCCTAGGATTCCCTCCTCGAGTTTCCTAGCACAGAGAAGGTTCGCAGTTTCCCGATGGGATGAGAAAACATACGTGGCAAAGGTATTATACATTCCCCAGACATCACCTAATTCATAGTTGTGACTGGACAAAACCCCACCAAACCCAGAGAGCTTAGTCTGTGCCTCGAGCAAATCGGTATCTAGCAGCAGTTTTGACCAGTCGGCCTCTTCCAGCCCCGGCTGCCCACAACTTGGCAATTCCTCGTCCCTGTTACCGCAGGCTGGCCGGGCAGCCCTTCCGCCTGAGCAGCAGCAGTTCGGGGGAGCTCTCCCCGGCCTCCCGGCCGGCGTCAGCGGCTCGCCCGCCCGCCCAAGCAGCGCACCAGCACGCGCCTCCCTCCCCTAGTCCAGAAAGCGCCTGCGTGAGCCCGTCCGGGAGCGGTTCGAACGGCGAATGTCAAACTTGGAGTCCCGGCACTTCTGACATATGTAGACCTCTGGGACATTCGACTTGCGGATTTTGGCGCAGGAGAGGTGGATCCAGGTGTGGCACTCATTACACTCAATCATCGGCCGCCCGGCAAAAGGCTTCATGCAGAAGCAAGTGACTAGGTCCCATGAGTCGTCATCTGCAAAGAGAAACAGCAAGCTATGTTTTTAACGGCCAACGCCTCTTGACCACGCCGGGAATTTACTCTCCTTTCGCGCTAAATTAACTGCCTGGGTTTCAAAGACAGGCAGTTTGCTGATCTTTCCAGGTCTCTCTTGCACGGGAAGAGACTCTCGGCAGCACAAGAGAGGCCATAATCCAGGAGAGTGGAACCTGCTGCTTCTACGAAGTCGCAGCTTTTCACTCAGTTTATCGCAAAAGCAGCCAAGCGGTCCCCCCCCTTCACCCCGAACACCCAACCGCCACTTAATTCTGCCCAGGCAATGCACCGTGGCGTTATCCTCACGCTACAAGTAAAGCACCACAGAGATCGGCAGCGGCACCGCCACTTCCACCTGGCTGATCCTCTTCCGACAGCCAGGCCACCTACCTGAATCCACCATGATGTCCTCGTCATCGCCGGTGCCGTCTTCATCCCGAAAGACCACCTGCTTGCCCTGCCGGATGACCGTTCGTTTGCCCACGCTCTGGATCTCCACCGTCGGCTCGGCCGTCACAGCAGGGTAGGAGACGCTGGAAGGCGTGTCCGAGTCCCACACCGAGCAGTGCTCGGTCGCAGACTGAGGGTCACCCTCCGACGAGGGGCTCATCGGCGTCTCTACGTAAGAGTCCTCCGCCTCCAGCTCCAGCAGCTTCTCCTCGTAGTCCTCCTCTGCAGACACCTCCGTTTCCCTCCTCTTCAGCTTTTTCTTCTTCCTGATCTTATCGATTTGCTTCCGCTCCGGCAGGAAGTTGCCGGGTTTTGCCCGCTGGAACAGGGAACCGTACGGTTTCGCTCGCTTAAGCTGACTGAAGTTCTTTCTGCTCTTGGCAGGCAGGGAAACAGCGGAGGGGATGTCATTGAACCGGGGGTCCCAGCTATCACTGTCAATCGTGCCTCCGGTGCTGTTGGGAGGGCTGGGGCTGTTCCTCAGCGGCGTTTCCTGGAAAACGTCGAGGAAGCGGGTAAAAGCGTTAACTCGGCTCAGCACTGCGCCCTTTCCCCCGAGGCGTTGCTTGCTCTCGCCTCAGTCCAAGCTCCCGCTCTCCTTGCGACCTGCCCCGCCGCAGGCACCTCCAGCCGGGCCGACCCGCGGCCCGCGGCCGCCCAGGCCCCACCGAGACCGAGGCGGCGATGCCGGGGCTCCGTGCTTTCTTCCCCCCCCCCGAAAAGCGGCCACCCGGCTGCTCTAGTTCCCCCTTTTGTTTCAGGGAGCCGGCGCGGAGGCGTCACCTCCTCGCAACGGCCGCTTTTACAAAACGGCCCGGCAGACGGCTGCTGCGGAGGACCCGCTGCGGCCGCGGGACCGGGAAAGCGCCCGGGCCTCCCCGGGGGGGAACCCGCCCGGTGCCCCCTCACCTCCTGCGGGTAGGGGATGTAGCCGGCGTAGGCCAGGACGAAGGTGCAGAACTTGTTGAAGTCTTCCACGGTCCGGTGCCGCCGGGAGGCGGGGGAGAAGTCCTGCGGGGGAAGGGGACGGGGGTCAGCGGCGGCCGCCGGGCCGGGCCGGTACGGGGGGGGGGGGGGGGGGGGGGGCAGCCGCCGCCGCCGCTCCCCGCAGCCGGGCCCCGCCCGCCGCCGCTCCCCGCGCCGCCCCACCCCCACCCCCCGCGGCGGCAGTAGCCGGGCAGAGCCACCGCCGTGCCCCCCCCCCAACCACACCACCCCCCTCCCCCCCGGTCTTGGTACCGGCCCCTCAGGCGGGCCGCCCCCCGCCGTAGGAGACGGCGGGGCGCGCCGCCGCCATTCCTCGCCCCGGCGCTCCGCGCTCGGGAGGCACAAGATGGCCCCGGCCCCGCGGCGGGGCGGCAGCGGCGGCGGGGAGCGGGCACCGGCGGCCGGGCTGGGCCGGGCCGGGCCGGGCCGGGCGGCGGGGGACGCGCCCCCCGCCCTGCGCCGCTGCCGCCGCCGCCGCCGCCCCGGCCTCCGGGGCCCCGGCTCACCTCCGGGGCGAACGGGGAGGCGCAGGAGTCGGAGTCCATGTCCCGGCGCGGGAGGCGGAGGCGGGGCCGGGGAGGCAGCGGCGGCAGCAACCGGGCAGCGCCGACACCCGCGAACCGCTCGGTACCGGCGGGAGGCGGCGAAGGGGGGGGGGAAAACGGCCGCCCGCGCGGGGGCCGCCGGGAACGGTAGTCCGCCCGCGCGGGGAGTGCTGGGAACGGTAGTCCGGGCCTGCGCGGTGGCGGCCGCGGGGGCTGCCGGGAGCGGCAGTCTGGGCCGGGGCGGCGGCGACGAGCGGAGCGGTGAGCCCGGGGGGGGGGGAGGGAAGCACCGGGGCGGCTGCGGGCCCCGCTGCGGAGCCGCGGTGGGCCTCGGGCGGTGTGTGGGGGGGTCGGTTGGCCGGGGACGGGCGGTGGCGGGCAGGGCGGCCGCCTCTCGCCAGCCTCGACCCCTGGGCCCCGCTGGAACCCGCCCGCCGCGCCTTCCCGGGGGGGGCGGCGGCGGCCTCCCTCCGCGTTGTCCGCCCCTCCTCGCCCCGCTCGGTCTCGCCCGGCTCCGGTCTCGCCCCGCCGCGGCCTCCCCGCTCTCCTCCCCTCCCTGCGCCGATCTCCCGGCCCTCGTTGCCGGGGGAGCGGAGCGGCGGCGGCTGCAGGGCCGAGATACCGGGCTGGGTCCCGGCGGAGGACCCGAGGCAACAGCCGCGTCTTCGGGGACCGGCTCCCCCGCGCTCCCGTTCTTCGTGGAGCGGGAGTCCCGCTGCCCGCCCGCCCACGGAGGCTGCCAAGGGCACGAGTGCAGCGCAGGTGAAAGCGCTTTATTCCTCCGGTGTCCCTTTGACTGGGAGCGAGCGGGGACGGGCAGCCTGGCAGGACACCAGCCGTAACGCTTTTGGCCAAAACCCCGGAGCTCTCCGCTTTTACGCAGCCGAGCCTCGCCTGCGGTAACTTAGGCCGGGGCGGTCAGCGAGCGTGCCTCCCGGGAACACCCCCTTCGGCACCTCGCTTTCGAGGAAGACCCCGCTGTCCGCCTCGAAGAGCGGCGGGGGCTGCTCCCGCTGGGCACCCTATCCGCGACATGAGGCGCCGGGGGCTCGGGCGTGACATTCGTGAAGGTGTTGGGTTCACAAAGCTCTGCCCAGCTCTTGTGAGGCTGCCGTAATCCTGGGCAGCGTCAACACGGGCTTCTTAAAAATATAATTAGACTAAGCAGGGGAGGCTGCTGGCAGCACCAGCTTGTTATGCAACCCCCGCTCCTCTGTGACGGGGGAAGGAGGATGTTTTCCAGGGCTGTTTAGTTTATCCCGCTTCCCAGCCAGAGGACGGTTTTCCCTGTGCTAACCCACCTTTTCTTTTCTTCTTTTCTTTTCTTTTTTTTTTCTTTTCCTTTTTTCTGTCCTGTAAGCTGCTCTCAGGGTTGAACCCCAAGGGGCTCCACGCAGGGCGTGACGCAGCGTGTGCTCTCCCACAGGCACGGCATGGCAGCGAGCACAGGCAGCAGCGGTGGTGAGACGGCGGCGACGGGGGAGCCAGCACACGCGGTGTCGCTGCTGCGGGGGCTGAGCGCGCTGCGAGCGGAGCGGAGCCTGCTGGATGTGACGGTGGTGGCGGGTGGCCGGGAGTTCGGGGCGCACCGCGCCGTCCTGGCCGCCGCCTCCGGCTACTTCCGCGCCATGTTCGGCGGGGCGCTGCGGGAGGCACGGGCCGAGCGGGTACGGCTGCACGGCGTGGAGCCCGAGTGCCTGGCGCGCCTCCTCGACTTTGCCTACACCGGCCGGGTGGGCGGGCTGGGCCCCGACATCGCCGAGCGCCTGCTGCGTGCCGCTGACCTGCTGCAGTTCCCCGCCGTCAAGGAGGCCTGCGGTGCCTGGCTGGCACGTCAGCTGGAGCCCGCCAACGCCCTGGACATGCAGGACTTTGCCGAGGCCTTCGCCTGCCCGGCGCTGGCGGCTGCCGCCCACCGCTTCGTCCTGCGGCACGTGGGCGAGCTGGGCGCACAGCTGGAGCGGTTGCCGCTGCCGCGCCTCCTCTCCTACCTGCGGGACGACGGGCTCTGTGTCCCCAAAGAGGAGGCCGCCTTCCAGCTGGCGCTGCGCTGGGTGCGTGCTGACCCCGCCACCCGCGCTCCGCTGCTGCCCCAGCTCCTGGCCCACGTCCGCCTGCCCTTTGTGCGCCGCTTCTACCTGCTGGCCCACGTGGAGGGCGAGCCGCTGGTGGCCCGCTGCCCGCCCTGCCTGCGTCTCCTGCGCGAGGCCCGTGACTTCCAGGCCGCCCGCCTCGACCGCCATGACCGGGGGCCCTGCGCCCGCATGCGCCCCCGGCCTTCCACCGGCCTGGCCGAGATCCTCGTCATCGTCGGTGGCTGCGACCGCGACTGTGACGAGCTCGTCACCGTTGACTGCTACAACCCGCGCACCGGCCACTGGCGCTACCTGGCCGAGTTCCCCGAGCACCTGGGCGGGGGCTACAGCGTCGCTGCGCTGGGCAACGACATCTATGTCACCGGTAAGGCGTGCAGGGCATGAAAGCACCGCTGCTGAGATTTCCATTGAAAATACATGGGTTCTAACAGTGAGACCTGGCTTTTCTCGGGGTAGCAGAGAGTTTGAAACTCTGCTCAGGCTCAGTATGACTACAGCCTGAAGGTGGGTGTAGGGACTCCTTGAGTTCATGCTGAATTTAGCAGCGGGTCTCAATCCGGGAGGTATTTTGTTGTGATTAATGCTCCTGAGCACGTGGGCAGAAGTAACAGATCTTGCACCGGTAGAACTTTCTAACCACTCGCACTGGGGGACAGGAGTGACTTGAGAGGGTTTTGAATTTCTGGCTGTGAAGATGGTGTTTGGGTTCAGAATCTGTGAATCACAAGCCAAGCGCGTGCTCGAGGCAGAGGCGCGTCAGAAAGCCCCCAGTTCCTCAGCCAGCCAGCGCCTATGAGTCACGGTACCTTCCTCAGCACAAATGCTGCCTCCTCGCAGTCCGCTGGGGCTATAATTACTTCTGTCAAGGTGACACGGATGTGTAAATTCGGCTGTTAATCTGCATGTAGATGCCTCCTTTGAAGCACATCCCCGTAGCTGGAGTGGCAGCCCTGCGGCAGCCGTAACAAACCAGGGCCTGGGAAACGAGGTGCTGCAGAACAGCTTGCTCTGGGTGTGCAGGACGTGCTGACAAAGATTTGAAGGGCAGGTCAAATGCAGGTGAACAGGAAACTGTTCGTTTTCTAGTCACGAGCAGAAAACAAGGCTCTGCTTTAAGGGCAGAGTTCTAAAAATGATGGGCTACCACACAACTCGTTTGTATGGATGCTCTTACGTCCCGTGGGAGCTTTCTGGAGCGATCCCGGGCAGTTCTGGGGGCACCGATACTGCCGAGAGCTCCGTGCTTCAGCAAGGCCACTGCTGGCAGGGATCTTCAGTTGTTCTGCGTAGTGTCAGCATCGTAGCATGGGTAGTGGGGAGGGAGGGTTGGAAGGTTTCCGTACTGCCGGTGGTAATGCTGCCTTGGCAGCCGGGCACTGGTGAGCGTTAGTCTCGGCAGTTTCTGGACAGCGACGCAGCAAGGTTTGCAAAACAGGGAAGAAAACGGTTGTTTGGAGGGATGGAGCTAGTCAAACCTGGGAGACTTGTTTTGAGTCTGGCTGAGTACAGACTAGGAGTGACACGGGAGAAATCCTTCCAGGCTTGCTGGGAAAGAGACAGTGCAAAACTTCTGTTGAAGTCCTCACAGCATACGCTACTGTGGTCCCCCAGCGCTGAAATATTTTCATAACGTACAGCCCTGGGAAGGAAAAAGTGCATGTGGGTATTAAGAAGGTGCAGCTGGAAGACATAGCAAAGTCCCCTGTCCCCAGTGTCCTCCATCGCCCTGTAGTATTTCCCTTTGCGAAACCACATTTTGACATGTGGCATGCTGTGCCGCAGGGGGATCGGACGGGTCAAGGCTGTACGACTGCGTCTGGAGGTACAATTCCAGCGTGAATGAGTGGACGGAGGTGTCTCCCATGCTGAAAGCCAGAGAATACCACAGCTCCACGGTCCTGGACGGGCTGCTGTACGTGATTGCCTCCGACAGCACGGAGCGCTACGACCACTCAGTGGACAGCTGGGAGGCTCTGCAGCCCATGCTGTACCCCATGGACAACTGCTCCACCACCTCGTGCCGCGGCAAGCTGTTTGCCATAGGCTCCCTGGCTGGCAAAGAGTCCATGGTTATGCAGTGCTACGACCCTGACAGCGACCTCTGGTCCCTCGTGAACTGCGGCCACCTGCCTCCCTGGTCCTTCGCCCCAAAGACTGTCACTCTCAACGGCCTCATGTACTTCATAAGGTGAGTAGCAGGAGCAATAACCTCCCTCCCCATGCCCCTGCTGGGCAAGCCCAGGGTTTCCCCGGGAAGGCATGCGGATTTTGTGGGTGGTTGCAGGAAGAGCACTGCGTTGGGAAAGCACAGCAGTGCTTCCTCTGATGGTCCAGGTGGGTCTGTAAACTGCCACACCTCTTTGCTTTACTTCTGTTGTAGCTGGACCTCAAAGAACTACACTTAAAATTCTGTAAAAATGTCTGAATCTAAACCCACAGGCTGGGGAATAGCCAGGTCTAAATCTGGCTGAAGTCAGCAGCAGTGCTGCTTGGAAATAGACTTCTCAGTTTTCTTGGCTTCTGGTTCAACCCCCCTTGTTGCTATAAATAAGCGAGTAAGCTCCAAGAAAGCGTTAAACTGTAGCCCAGGGGAGGACATCCTCCGTCTCAGCAGAGATAAGAGGACTGAAGATGAAATGATTGGTCACTATTTTTAAGCGCCTTTCCAAATTGGGACTTAATTACCCATCTGAAGCTGTCCTGGTGGCGCAAATACTTTGGTTATCCACTTAATTAAAAATAAACTGAAAGGCATGCTAGCACTGAAGCATTTCATCTTGTTATGTTGACTTTGAGCAAACATAGACTTCTGCGATGGCCTCCAGACACTTTTCTTTTTTTAGTCTCCTCTTGGCTTTGCATAACACAGCAACTTCTACCCAGGACCTCTTATTTGATTCATTTGGGTTCAGCCGAGTGTCTTGGTTCCTGGCCATTGTTTGCAGGTAGCAGTCTGAGTCACCTGCTTTTCAGTAAAGACTGGCAGGGTTGTTCTAGCTGTTCGGCCACTTGTCACAAGCGGGTTCTATAGGTTTTCCTTTTTCTTATCTTTTTTAAGATACTGATGATTGACACTTCAGGATTTCTGATCACTTACACCTCTGCAGGAGTTAATGAGGAGATGATCAGGGTCAGGTTTTTCCTCCCCTCATTTCACGTGCTGCACATGGGCTGCTGCTCTGTGTAAAGCTGTGAGATAATCTTTGGAGGACAGAGGAATAGGTTATGAATAGAGGTCGCAAACTCATTTTTTGGTTAGTTTTAAATAGCTCAGACTAAAGCTTCTGAGTGACGATCCCCTCTAGTGGGACTAGTTTTATAACTATAAATATGGCACAGCAGCGAGGCTTAGGTCTTCAGCTGTATCCTTCTTTTTGAGCTAACCCTGAGACAGGAGAGGAGGTCCTGGCCTGCCTGTCACCAGTGCCTGGAACTGCGTGCCTAGAGCTTTGCCCCTTGTTTCCCTTCCAGTCCGTCAGGGTTTTCAGCTTCATACTTGGAAGTATTTGACTCACCTGCTGCTCTGTTAGTTACGGGAAGCGTTGTGAACAGCAGCACTTCCTCCAGGTACAAATGGCTTTGGAGCAGCATTTACCTCCCAAGCGCTGTGTGCTAAGGCAGGTACCGGCTCTTGGTTCTGAGCAGTTCTGAGGAAGAAAGGTTGGTCTTAGTGCAGCTCTGTGGGGCTTGGAGCGCTCGCTTGCATGTGCCTGCACTCAAGATGTTTCGTTCAGGTGAATATCGGTTCAGTTAAAGGTACATCGCAAAAGTAACTCAAACTGAAGAAACTGGTTTCAAAGTGTGTGTTGTATGGGTACCTTAGGAACGCTTGTCCAGAGCGTAACCAGAAAGCCCCATGGCACGCACCTTGGCTTCACCACAGGCTTTGCAGGTGGATTTCTGATGTAATGTTTGCTAAACAGATGCTGCTGTTGTAGGTGAGATTTCTCTTTTTTTTTCATTCCCTCCCCTGCTCAGATTCACGTCAGCAATTGATAGTGATACCTTGTCACCTGCACGACGCATGACAATACGCAATGTCACGATAGATACAAAGACAATAAAATATTCCTCGCAGCCTTTTGAATCCATCCCTAACAGGACTGTCTTGGAGTGACTGACAGCGCTTCTCCAGCTGCCCTGACCTTGTCCTCCTCGTGTTCTTGGGTCAGCAGCGCACATTTCTGCATTGTGAACATCCTTCACCTGTCACTGTCACCCTCCTGCCTCGCGAGCGGAGCGGGCAAGAGAAGCCTTGGGGAATTACACTGCCCCCGCCAGCTCTTCTCTCGCAGTCCTATGGCCCATCTAAATTTGGCACTGGCAAAAAACTCAAGCAGTAGGGATGCCGTTACTTGGAAGTGCATGGAGGTTTAAGCCTCTCCAGAACAGCAGTCATTTTTCTTCCAGACCCTGAAGACTTGGCACCAAAGCCAGATTGGTCTGTGAAATGCAGGCTTGCAGAAAGTTAGTCTGTGAACACACCTACCATAGATGTAGATGTAAATAAATAAAATAAAAAAAATAAATAAAAAAAAAGACTTGATTTGAGAAAGCCCTTGTGATTGTGGAGCCATTTCTGACCCAGCAGTGGCGTAGCTGTGTGCTGGACTCCGAGCGGGGCATGCAGTCCAGAGCAGCTCGCCCTGCCATCTCGGCTGGAGCGACCAGCTTAGGCAGGCAGAAAACAGTGCGTGCTGTCAACTTGCTCTATCTCCGGTTGTCTTGTCTGCCATCCCACCTAGGCAGCGTCCTGAAACTCGGCATACACCAGAAAGTATAGAGTGTGTTGCTTTGGCTGTAGAGAAGCTCAGAAGGGGCGTTTGGGCTCTTTGGATGTAGGTCACTGGCACTGAGAATGAGACGTGCTCCTGCGCTAATATGTGGTACGGGCGCAATGTCTGTGCCAGCCTGCTTCGTGGGTTAGGGGTGCAGCAGAGAAGTCCAGGCATTTTCTGGGGTTGAATGTCACTACAGGCACAGGAGAAGTCCACGCTGGAGGCTGAGGTCCGCATCGAGACCTGCACCTTTGTACAGGAACCCTCTGGTCTCCACTCTACGTAGTGGAATTGGAGCAGAAGTGGTTATGGCAGCATTTCAGGCTGTTGAACTGGGGGCTTCACAAGGTGGGAGGTTTTTAGAATGCAGAAGAGTAATTTTGTGTTATCTCCCACAGAGACGACTCAGCTGAAGTGGACGTTTACAATCCAGCGAAGAATGAATGGGATAAAATCCCTGCCATGCTTCAGGTAGGACGCTTACCGAGCTACCGGCTGCCTATTAGTGTTAAAAAACAGCGTAATTTACCTTTGGAAAAAACAGGTGCTCTTTAGATGATAACCCCTTGCACACAGAGTGCATTTAAGCATCTCACAGTCACCTGGTAGAAAAAATCCCAGACTGCGGTTGCGTAGTCGGGTGCTCAGCCCAGCACACAAGAGCTGGGCAAAGCTAGAAAACGCTGTCTCCTCCTGGCAGTTGGGCAATGCTGGCCGAGAGCCAGAGTCAGCAGCTGGTGGGCGCTGAGCCCCGTCCAAGCGAGCAGTTGCGGGACAGTACCCGACACCTTTGTCATCTGCCTAATTGGGCAAAACTCTCCTGTCTAACTGTTGCGTATATTTATTTTTAAATTGTAGGTTCACGTTGGGGGGAGCGTGGCTGTGCTTGGCGGGAAGCTCTACGTTTCTGGCGGCTACGATAACACGTTTGAACTCTCGGATGTCGTGGAAGCCTATGACCCTGAGACACGAACGTGGAGTGTGGTGGGCCGACTCCCCGAGCCCATCTTCTGGCACGGCAGCGTCAGCATATTCCGGCAGTTCATGCCGGAAACCACGCAGGAGGATGATGGCATCACACTGGACAACACCATCAACTTGAACCGGCAGCGCCAAAACCTTCACAGCCAGAACCTTAACGAGCTTCGTTAGCAGGGGAAGGCACTGTTCCCCTGGCTCGGCGCGAGTTCGTTATCCAGAACCAGTGTTGCTTTGAGAGAAGGCGGAGGCAAACCGGTGCTTGGAAACAAAAACGTACTGTTCAGAGAGGGAGTGAAAACTCCTAATGTTTGACGTGCTGTTGCGGAACCGCAGCTGGCAGACAGCGAGGCCTCCGCTGCGGCGTCCCTCGGCCCTCCTCTGGGGTGGGAGAAGGTGCTGCACTGCCTGCAGAGGAGACCCAAGAGGTGAACTCTGAGGAAAGCGATCGCGCTGAATGTCACTGCAGCATTGCAGCTTACAGCTTTTGGTCAGACGCCTTTTGCTGGGAGCTCCTTCACCCTGTAATGTTTCATTTGCCACCAAACTTTCTTCAGTTTCTTTTTTGGTAGGACGGTGGTCGGGACCCCCACCTCTGTTCTGTGCTTCGGAGGAAGACGGACCTCCTGCGCGTGTCTTCCTCTGTGTGGTTAGAGGGGGGAAAGGCCTTCCCACAAGAGCTGGAGGTCTGTTAGGGGCGAGAGGTTAATATGAGAACATGGCCCCTCCTGCCCTGTCACCGTGGTCCTCAGTCCCCGTTCATGCCTTCAGAAGGAACAGACGTCCTGTAGCAGGGATCTCGCCGAGGCTGGGTTATGAAGTTTCACCTTTCCCTTTGTCCGAAGCTCAGTTCTTCCTGTATTTTGGTGGGGTTTTTTTAAGTTGCAGCATTTAAACTTCTGCAGGTGTTTGTCTTCCAACCCTTCCTAGTAGCGCACTTCTTCCTTCCAAGAAGAAACACTCTTATTTATCTTTTAATTGCATTCTCACAGCTAGATTATTTTCATTTCTGATCACCCCAGCTGCA
The DNA here is from genome assembly GCF_964188355.1 of Buteo buteo. Classification (NCBI taxonomy): domain Eukaryota; kingdom Metazoa; phylum Chordata; class Aves; order Accipitriformes; family Accipitridae; genus Buteo; species Buteo buteo. Next base: position 807,312 of record NC_134175.1, read on the forward strand.
CCCTCCTGTTAGGGGAAGGGGAGAAGCGAGTACCCCTCTTGGCTGGCCCGAGGAGCCGCTCTCCCTTCCCGGTGTCATTGGACTTGTTGATAGTGGGGCTGAACTAGGCAGAAAAAGCTGCTGCTTGTGGCGAGGGCTCTTTGCTGCTGGTTCTCCTGTGCCGAACTCTCAGCCAGCACGCTGGGTTGGGCAGATAGGCCCCATGCAGCGAGGGCGAGTTTTTATTTCTTCACCATTTTGAAGGAGCCAAGTCAGCGTTGTACTGTTTTAGGAAAAAAAAAAAAACTTACTGGGAAAGGCGAGCGCAGCTTCCTCAGGAGATTCACCGCAGGCTTGCAGAATTGCTGGCTGTGTTTAGATACCTTGATGCAGAATTGCTTTCAAATGCATTGCCCTGTGTGAAGGAACCCACCAGACCTTCGGAGGGGTCTCGTGCCTGTCGTGCCTCCGGTTTGCAGGAGCTCTCGGGATTTGGGTGAAGGTGTAGGAGTTAGCCAGTGTTGAGGACTGAAAGGTAGTTATTTTAGGGTTGGGTTTTTTTCTTCTTTTTGCTTGGGGTTTGCTGGTTTTTTTGGCCTGTGTAAGATTTGCCTTTATACTCGCCCAAGTGACCTCATTAGCTTGGGCTGTGTTTCCTCTGTCTACCTTAGCTAAAGAGAAGCAGTTTACTTGTGGAATGTTTCTTGAACAAGAAAATGGCTAAAACTGCAGTACGGCTTACCCAAAAATGAGCATCGTGCCTTTTGGAAGAGTGTAAAGTGTGACAATAGCTGAAGTGTTGGCTGGATGCGCTTGCTTTTTCCATTTTTCACCAACAGGAAAGAAAATTGAACTTATTTCAGAGATGGAAAGCCCGTCTACTTGATTGCACGCCTGCCTTCTGGCTTGCCCTTGGATTGAGTAGTGTCAGAGCCCCATCTCCACAACATCAGCGCCTTCACAGCTTTAAAAAAAGCTCTTTGCCTTCAATGCTGTTTTATGCCACGCTCCTCAGCTGTGGAACTTGGGAAAGCTGTTCATGAAATTTAGGCTGTTCTCCAAGTCTGAAACTTTGACAGTGCCTTGAAACTGCCACGTGCCGGTGGAGGATCGCGGAGGGGCCTCGTCCGGCCACGGCAGCCTCTGGGTTTAAAACCCTCTCCGGCGCTGCCACGGGCTGGGGTGCAGGGGGGGCCCCCCTTGGGTGGAGGGGACACGGAGGGGGCCTGTGATTTGGGGCGGCTCCTTCGTTTCTGGCTGCATCCCGCCACGTCGACCCGTGAGGCCAAAGCAGCCCGTCCCCACGGCGCCGTGTCGTGCCCAGGAGAGACGGTGCACGCCACGCAGCTGAACTTGCATTGCAGACTGAAGTATTTACGCTGAACTATAAATAGTATGCACACCCTGTCTCATACTGTAGTGCTCGCTGCTAGACCTGCCACCCCTGAATTCCCCAGTTGAACAGTTACGGATCTGTATTTATTTTTTTGTAAAATTCATTGTGTCCGAATCTCTGAGTACAGTTTAAATACCGTCCTTTGAAACAAAGGCATTTTACATTTACAGATATTGTATTTTTATTCTCATAGTTTGTTTTTAAATTTACTTGCAGCAGTCAAGTTAAATAAAACACGTTATGTAAATCTCGCTGTCGTCTTTGAAGGGAAGATTACTGGAGTAAGTTTCTACTGCGATGTTTCTCATTCTAGGGCTGAGGTACGTTTAAGCTGAAGACTTTCTGCGTCCTTAGTGAGTAAAAGAGGGAAAGGGGAGAGAGCGTGGCCGGGATTTCAGGGCACGTGGGTACACTCTGTGATCTTCCCCCACCCTGGGAATACTCAGGAAAAGGTTCTCAGCATCACAGCAACCCTGGATCCTCATATTTCAGACAAGTACAAATTCAGACAAGTACAAATCCCCACGCCTAAGAGCAAGAGCTGAGAGCATTGCCCAGCTCCTGGAGATAATGTGTTTCAAGTTACCGAACAGCTACATTATCTCATTAGTGAGAAGATACAGGTCATGCCCTGCCTTTAACAGGGTAAAGAAACAGCAATTAGCAGAAGTTTGACAAAACAGAGTAGAAATAAGGCACAAATTTAACAGAGGAGACAATCCTTTCAGCAAGTGTTTAAGGAAAGGGGCAGAGCCGCACTCTCTTGGGGAAGGTAAGCTTTAATCACAAGCTTTCAGACTCAAAAGGCAGAACTGCCTGCGCAAGGCCAGAGCACTGGAGGAAAGGGGAGGCGAGCACCAGTTGTCCCTCCAGCCGCAAACAGAGCTTGTTAAAAAGTGATTCACAGTATTACACACACGGAGTCAGCAGTCACATCCTGCCTCATACAGCACACGTATGTTTATTTAAGTAGCCATTCTGAGTAGCTTCACATTTGTTTCTTCATTTGTGACCCGATTATAACTTCATGTCCCTGCAACCTGGGGTGGGAGCTTTGTGGGGAGGAGGGGAAGGGGCAGCTGCACAACTCAGAAAGAACAAGAGCAGCAGAGAGCAGCTCCAGCCTAACGCTTTATTGTGTTTTGGTAGGAAGGACGCGCACAGGTGGTCGTGCTATGTTTCGCAGTCTTCGGGAATCGTCGTCGTTATAATTAGCGATTGCTCGATCACATCCGCTGTAGAGAAGTTCTCGTTCGAGCAGAGTCTCTGCACAGGGAGCTCCTCGGGCAGGGTGCCGCGGGACAGGGACTCCACGATCACCTCGGCCGAGCCCACATCCAGCTCCGGCGGTGGCTGCAGTGCCACCACCACGGCCTTCTCGTCCTCGATGATCAGGTTCCGCAGCTTCCGCTGCCGGGGGTTGTAGTTCTCCACCCGGTCATGAATCCCCATGTGGCGCCTCAAGTGAGCCTGCAAAAGGAAGACGCAGGATGAGGGGCCCGGTGGGGGCTGGCTCCCCTGGAACAGCACATGCTGCTGGGGTTGCCAGAGCCGGGGAAGGCCTCACCTGCCGCGTGAACTTGTAGCCACACTCGGTGCACTCGAACTTCCTCACACCCTTGTGCCGGCGGACGTGGACGCGCAGCTGTTCAACAGCTGAGGAGGGAAGCAAGAGCTCGTTGGCAGCAGCACCACATTGTAGATGCTCGCAGTGATGCAAAGCCACACCACAGAAAGGAGGGCAGTTTCTAAAGAGCCATGTGAAAGCTCTGATGCCCTGGCCATTACCTTTGAACGTTTTCCCACAGATCTGGCAGAAGTGGGGCCTCCCCTCCTGGTGCCGGCTGGCAATGTGCCTCAGCAGGGGCCCCTTCTCTGTGAAGCGCTGATCACAGAACTCGCAGCTGAAGGGACGCTCCCCAGTGTGGGTCCGGTTGTGCTTGTCCAGGCTCGCTGCCGTTGGCAGGGGGAGAGAGGGGGAGAGCCGCCAGTCAGCGGCGCGGCACATGCCCCTGTTGCGGGGCTCAGGTACGAGCCATGCAGCAGCAAAGACCACACACGTGCGGTGCGGTCGGTCTGTGCCAGGCTGGTTAGGAAGGCTTAGAAGCAGTAAAATCAGCAGCCTGCTGGTCCAGGTGAACTGTTACTGGGGAAAACTCATCAATTTCTTCCTCTTTTGTGCCACGAGGGTAATGGAGGTAATGGGAACCTGCCTTCCTCAGTGTTAGTGTGCGCTCCCAAGAGCGTGGCTTTGCTCCCCGGAGGAAGTGGGCAGAAGAAGGTGGGTTTTGCAGCATGGCTGCTTTCTGGAGGTCCCGGATGCCGGAGCACGGTGCTGAGCACCAGCAGCCCCAGCCGCGCGCCCAGGGGGTACCTTGTGTCCTGAAGGTCTTGCCGCAGAGGTGGCACTGGAAGGGCTTCTCGCCGGTGTGCGTGCGCAGGTGCATGTTGAGGTTGGCTTTCTGCGTGAAGGCGTGGTGGCAGAACTCGCAAACATAGGGCCGCTCATTTCTGTGGGCAGAGGCAATGTTACCTTTATCTCTGCCTTTGCCAGCTTCAGCCCCACAGGTTAGCTGCTGCTCCTCGCCCGAAGTTCTTGGAATTAAACTCCTACTTCAACCCGTCTCAAACTAAAGTATTTTGGAGGCCCACAAATGCTATTCTGCAGCCACAGGCTCCCAAGCAGCAGCCTCCTGCCCCTTGGGCATTATAACCAGCCCAGGAAACAGAACACCAAGGATGAGCGTGGAGAGCAGCTGCTGGTGCACGCTGGCCACTTCAAGAACACGAATGAGCTGGGCTGACAAGCTTCAGTCATCGCCTGTATTGCTATGACCATACGCTCAGAGGAAGTGCCAACGGTCTGCACTTCCTTTGGAAGAAAGAAAAGCAAAACACCAATTGGCCCCTCACCAGATTTCTGGCAGAAGCTTCGGCCTGGCACCTTGGGGAAGGGGGTGATTGCCGCCTTCCAGCCAGCCCCTCTCCCCAGCACCACCCAGCTGGGCCCTCGGGGGAGGAAGCGCAGCCAGGAGAGCCAGGGCGATGCAGGAGAGGACACAGGTTACGTCATACCTGTGCTTGGCCTTGATGTGCATCTGCAGGCCGTTGCGACTCGAGGCCCGGTGCCCACACTCCTCGCAGACAAACAGCTTCTCTCCCCGGTGCTTGAAGGCCTCGTGCAGGCGCAGCTCTGTCCGAGACAGAAAGCACTTGGAGCAGGTCGAGCACTGCAAGGCCACAGGAGAGCGCAGGGTTAGGCAGCTCGCCCGGGCGCGGTTCGCGGCGTACGCCCGCGCCAGACCCGCTCGCTGCCCAAGACCACTCCCTCTGCCTGCCGCTGCTGCTTTGGGGCCCTGCCTGCAGCCAGCTGTGGCAGCACCCCCAGCTCCAAAATGCCTAACAAGACAAGACGGTCTGACAAAGGCAAAATACTGGTCAGTAGTTGGGTCTGTCAACCAAAAAAATGACGAGGACTGCTCCTGTTCCCAAAAAAACTACTTCCAGCAGCTCTATAACTTCCTGCCTTGCTAAAAAGAGCCAGACAGGACAACAGGCGCCATTCCTTAGGCCAGGCCTGAGCGCAGGCTAATTCCCTCCCAAAACCCCACCGCCGCCCGCCTTCTCCCTTACCGCGTGGGGCTTTGGCGCGCCATGCAGCTTTATCATGTGGCTCTGCAGGTCCTTCTTCTGCATGAACTGCTGGGCGCAGGAGGAGCACTGAAAGACAGGAGAGGAGGGTCAGCTTCCAGCAAACGCCAAACGGTGATTTTGGCGCAAGGAGAGGCCCGGCAGCGCGCTGGCGCAACGGGCAGGGGAGCGCCGTTCTGACATGGAACACGAATCCCTGGTAAGACCGCAGAAAGCGCCTGGCTTTGGTTTCTCCCTGGAGCACGTTCTGGCTCAGAGATGGGGAACGACCCTCAGCAGGCTGCCACGGACAGGGAAAGGGAGCCGGTGAGCTCTTTTCCCCTGTCAGGCTGGGACAGGCTGCCCCAAAACAGGACGCTCACCCCCCCTTTCTTCGCAGCAGTGTGGAGCCACTCGTAGGGACGTCAGAGGCAGGCACTGCTCACCTTGTACGGCATCTCCCCTGTGTGTGACACCATATGCAGCCGCAGCTCCATTCGCCTCTTGAACACCTCCTGGCAGACCGAACACGTGAAAACCTGCAAGAGAGGGGGGAAGCGTCAGCTTCTACTGAACCGAAAGTCCGACGCAAAGCCCGCAGCTCAGACCGGCACTTGGCACTTGGGCACTGGGACCTTGTTATGTCATTTAACCCGCACCGGCAGCAACCTGGATCTTTTACGGTACAGAGTATCCTCACGCGCTTGAAAAAAACAGACAAAACGAGAGTTGTGTGGTAAATCAGACAAAAGTTGCTGCCATCCTCATTGGCAGTGGACTTGGGGAGGGTTATGGCTGGAGATAGGCTCTAATTCCACTCCTGCAAAACGGCACCTGCTTTCCAGACCGCAGCTTCCTGGGCGTACCTGCTCAGATCGGTTCATGCAATTTCTGGCTTCGTGTTGCAGGAGGTTCTCTTTTCTGAAATAACATTTGCCACATTTGGAACATTCAAATGGCTTTTCTCCAGTGTGTTTCCTAGGGGGAAGACAAAAGGAGAGTGTCCATCACTGCCAGTCCCACAGCAGAGATGCACGAGCGGGCCCAGCGAGGACACTGGGAAGGGAGAGGGAAGGACCAGGCAGCTTCTATACCGCCCCCCCCAGCACCAATATTCACAGTTGCCCAAAAGCCACCTTTTATGCCAGCTTTGCAGATCCCATCAAGCTGTTGGCGCCCACTGTGCCCCACGAAACCTCAGTTTCGCAGGGCTAAGGTTCTCCCCTCACAGAGGAGCACAACTGGAGCTCACGCTCTCTCTGCAGGCACCCACTTTGCTCTTGATTATCGACCCCCAGGCTCCTGGCGGCACCCGGCCATGCCAGCACACTCCCCAAAACCCAGGCAAATTGCCCCACAGCCCATGCCGATTCTGAAAGCCCAGTAGGGCCATTTGCCATCACCCACCCGCAGCCAGCATGTCCCCTGGAAGAGCCCCTCAACGCTGCCTTTTTGAGGCAGGCTGGCGCTGAACCCTGAGAAGCAGAAGCCCGGGACAGCCGTTGTGGCTCTCGGAACGGTTTTGGAGCTGTACAACTCCCCCACAGCCGCCCCGGCTCAAAGCGACCCCATCCCGGGGGACAGAGGGGTCCTCCTTTTCCATCCCGGGGGACCCTGAGGCGTTGAGACCAGCTGGCCGCAAGTAGGGCTGATCGCCCACCGCCCCCCACCCCGTGGAAGAGCGGGTGGGAAGGGGCAGAGCCTCACGGCGCAGGTGCCTACGCGCGAACGGAAGGGGAAGGAAAAGTCGGAGCGTTTACCTGTTGTGCACTTTAAGGCAATATTTGCTGAGGAAGGTTTTATGACATGTGGGGCACTCGACCGGCACCGCTGTACCTTTTCTGCTACCCGGCGTCCCCGCACCGCCGGGCGCCTTCCCCGGGGGGGGGTTCTTTTTGCTCCGCAGGGCCTTTTTCTCGGGCAGGGACTCGGCGTCGCTGTCCCCCCGCCCGCCGTCACCCGCCGCCGCCTCCTCCGGGGCCGGGGGGGTGGCCTGCGAGGGAAGAGGCGGCCGTCACCGCGCCTCCCCCGCCGGGCCGCCGACCCCCTGCCCTTCTCCCCGCCCCCCCCGCCGCCCCGTTCCTTTCCCTTCCCCACTCCCGGTCCCCTCACGCACCGCCTGGCCTCCGGGCTGCGGGGGAGCCGCGGCCGCGATGTCCGCTTCCCCCGGGCGGGTCGGGGTCGGGGCGGCGGAGCCGGCGGCCCGGCGGGGCCGCTGCCGGGGCCCGGCAGGGCGGAAGGCCCGGCAGAGCGCCACAGCGTCGGGCACGCCGAGCTGCTCGGCGGCGGCCAGCAGGCGGGCGCGGTTGTGGGCGGTGAGGGCCAGGCGGCCGGTGTAGAAGAAGTCGAGGAGGAGCTGGAAGGTGTCGGCCAGACCCTCGGGCAGCGCCACCGGACCGCCGGGCCCGCGGGCGCGGAAGAAGCGGGAGCAGCTGGCCAGCACCGGCCAGTGGGCGCGGAACTCCCGCCCGCCCACGCCCAGCGTCGCGTCGCAGAACTGCCCCGCCGCGCGCTGCCGGTTCAGCTCCCGCAGGACGCGGACGCTGTGCGCCGCCGCCGCCGCCATGGCCGCGCCGTTACCGGGCCCCGCGCCCCGCCGCCATCTTGGCAGCGCGCCGGATGTGGCGTCAGGGCGCGACGGATGTGACGTGGGGGGGCGCCTCTGGGGCCCGGCGGCGGCCGTGGCGGCGGCGGCGGCTCGGCCCCGTCCCGGTCGGCCCCGTCCACCGGCCGCCTCAGGCCTCGGCCAGGCGCCGCGTGTAGCTCTGGATCGCCATCTGGAAGTGCTCGGGCGTGTTGAGGCGCGGCCGCAGCAGGATGACGAAGGCCTTCGGGAGAAAATAGCCGCCCAGGAGGGCGCCGAGGGTGCAGAGGGTGCCGAGCACCTGGACCGCCACCGCCTCCCGACCGCGGAAAGCGCCCTGCGTGCAGAGGACGACGGCGGCGCAGGCGAGGTGCAGGAACAGGCTGCAGGTGAGGCACTTGGCCTCGTTGTAGCTGGCGGGCAGGTCCTTGCCCGCGTAGCTGAGGACGAAGCAGCAGACGCTGAGCAGCACGGTGTAGGCGATGACGGCCACCCGGCTCGCCCCCGCGCTCGAGGTGCACTCCAGCACCACCCGCTCGGCCGCCACGCCGTAATCCCAGTGCGGCACCGAGGGGCTGGCGGCCTCCGCGGCCAGGCACAGCACCGCCTGGGTCGCCGTGCCGGCGGCAACGAAGAGCACCGGCCCCCTGCGCCGCAGCCAGGCCTCGTAGAGGGCCGGCCAGCGTGCGTTCAGCTTGAAGATGCAGATGATCTGGAAGGAGCGTGTCGCCACGCACAAGAGGAAGACGGTGAAGCTGATGGCAAAGAGGGGGAGCTGCAGCAGGCACGCCTGCCGGGTGGGCTCCCCAAAGTAGCAGAAGAGACTGCTGCCGGCGCAGGCCAGAGAGCCCAGCATGAGGAAGCACATCTTCCCGCCAGCAGACTTGACCACTGGCGTGGAGGCGTTCAGGGCAAAGAGGACGGCCAGCCCTGCCATGAGCAGCATGAGGAGGATGATGGGGATCAGCAGTGCCCAGGAGATGGGCTCGGACCAGGACAGAAACTCAGCGGTGCGGTTGAAGCAAGCTTCGCTCCTCGCCGGGGCCCACTCCTCTACCCTGCAGGACTGGCAGCTGTAGAGGTCTGCAGAGGACAGGAGCCCGGGCGGTGACAGAGGCACCTCGCACACCACGGACCCCGGTAAGATGTCTGCCGCGGCAGAGCACCCTGCCCTCGCGGACCCCCTGGGCTCTCTGCAAGAGCTGCCCACTCCTTGCGTCCTGCTCCTTCCCTGTGGGCGCTTCCAAGCCTTAAGGAGCAGAGGGTCTCTTTCCCCAAAAGTCCCCCCAGTGGACTTCCGAAAAGTCCATTGCTTGGGTTGAGAGGCACGAGGCCTGCAGGAGCTCGGCTGGGTGAGCTGAGGCTCAGGGGCACGTGGGCCGCAGGTGGGAAGGGGCTCATGCGTCCAGCAGTAGCCTGTGAAGGCCGGGACGGGTCTGCAGCAGCCCCCCTTCTGCAGGCTGGGGTATGGGACAGCAATGCTGACCAGCCATGTCTGGGGGCTCCCACTCTTCCCTGGAGCTGGCTGTTTCCGCCCACCTCAGCTGGAGTGCAGGCCGAGGCTGCCGAGTGACCAGCTGCTAGCAAGGGGTTTGTTGCTGTGGCTGGTGACGCATAGACAGGAGATTCCTGCTGCCTGTCCCAGGCGGGGGACATTTCCATATGCCAACTGCTGGTGACCACATGGTGCAGAAGCCCCGAGTGCCACCTGGGGCACAAAGGCAACCACCGGGTCAAATTTCCCTCCCAGAGGATGCGGTGCAGGAAACAGCTGTTGGGCTGGACGCTGCTTGGCCCCTGGCTGTGGGAGAAGGTGCTCTGCCAGCACCATCTCTGCTGGCTGTTTGACTGTGTGGTCCTACCTGTGGGCAGTGCTCCCCGGAAAGCACCGGGCATGGGCTTTGCATACCCACAGGTAGGCAGACGGGAGTCAGACCGACTGCGTTCAGGTCAGCTCAGAGGTTTTTACTGACCACAGGGAGGAAGAGAGAGCAGGAGGGAAGAGGCTGGGGGAACAGTGAGACGGAAACAAACAGCTGATGTGAGGGGGAGGCAGGGTGTGGGCAGGGGGTCCAAGCGGGAAGGAAGGGGAGGGAGCAGCCCCCCGGATGTACTGACCTGATCTGTTCAGGAAGGTTCCTGATGGACAGGCCACACAGCTGAAGCAGCATCGGTGGCGGCTCTGCTGCAGCCGCTTCTCCCCCGGTTGACAAGCCTCGGAGCACACTGAGGTGGGAGCCTGTCGGGAGCGTGGCAAGGGTTAGGCAGGCGAACGGGGCGGGCAGCAGGACCCCTCGCTGAGTGCCAGGCCTGGGCCTGGCAGCATTCAGGCAGCTTGCTGCCCGCTTTCAGGACAGACACTGGGCAGCAGCCAAGAGCTCGCCATGTTGTGGTTCTTATGGAGGTGGTGGGAAAATGAGAGCATTTAAAGGTAAAAGTAGGAACCTTTTTGGTTCGTGTGCCCTGCTTGTTTTTTGGAAGGATGAAAGCTGATACTCAGAGCATGGATCACCCCCCCCATACCGCCTCCGTCTGCCCTCATTTTTGTCCGATTTTGGGGAAATACACCAGAACTGGCAGCGTTGGAGATATAGCTGGCTCAGCAGTAAGCAATAAATAAGATCTGGATGCAGAACAGTACCTGGCGATCCTTTGTGTGCCACGGGATTTTGCCCTGGTCAATGCTCAGCCTGTCAGGGTTCACACGGAAAGTTCCTATCATGTTGAAAGCCCAGCTCGGGCCACTCCAGTCCCAGGTGATGATATCGTAGCCTTTACAAATGTCCCCATTGGCATCAAAAGAGATGCGGCTTTTGTACAGGGTGAAGTTTACTTGCTTGATTTTTTGTAAGAGCTGTAAAACAGGAGAGTAAGAGAAGAGCCCTTCCCGATGACGAGCCTCCCGCTGAGGAGTGCCTTGTCTCGGGAGAGAGATATGCTAGAGGGCCCCTCCTCTGCTCTGGCTCCTCTTTCCAACCCCCCAACAGCTAGCTTATGCCCAGCTGCAGAAACTCCCTTCAGGTTTCTGCGACGGGCTGGCAGTAGAGGAACAGAAGTGATCTAGGGCAGGGGTCTGGGTCTAGGTCCAGGCTGCTTTGACTGTGACCAGTGGCTGAAGCCCATGAGGCTCTTCAGCTGGGACACGAGCCTTTCAGAGGGACAGAAAACCCTTGGGCGCAAGGGGAAGATCCTTCCCTGTGAGGAAGGATCCTCATGGATCCTCTTCCACAAGGAAGATCCTTCCTCCTGTTGCTCTTACCTGCCAGGGGTAGACCTTGCCTTTGCTGCATGCCCCTGAGGCACAGCCCAGCAGGTCATGGAGGCCGTGGGCCACGGCATACACGGCTGAGTACACGTTGAAGGAGGCTTGAGCATCATACGTGTTGGGGGCAGTGGCGAGCAAGTGGCAGCCGGTGCAGCGCTGCGTGCAATACAGCTGGGCACTCCCTCCATCTCCCCCGCCTGCCTCTGGGCTGCAGGCACGCTCAGCTGCAGCGCTTTTCTCTGCCATCTTCCAAGATTCAAAGCGGTCCAGCATCGGGGACTCCGTGTTCTCAACCGACATCCCAATCACTGAGCCGATACTCTGGATGCCAGGCACCTGCCAGATTGTTTGGGCTAATGACCAGTCTTCAGAGCCTACCCATACCATGCCTGTGACATTCCTCTGGACCACCACTTCAAAGAAAGGGCGGGCGCTTTGTCTGTTGGAGAAGACGACGGTGACGTTGACCCTGGTGTCCGTGAGAATTCTGACCAGGTTATGGAGCTCCGGGCTGCTAGCGTCCTTGTTGACGGGGATGATGCCTTGGTAGGCAACACACACGTCACTTGTGGTCAACAGCTTGTGGAGGGCGTGCAAGCCGTCCCTACCATAGGCGTTGTCGCTGCCCAGCAGTGCGACCCAAGTCCACCCAAACTGCTGCAGCAGCAGGAAGATGGCCTTCACTTGCTGCCTGTCGCTGGGAATGGTGCGCAGGAACGAGGGGTAGAACCGCTTCAGGCTCAGCGTCGCCAAGGAGGCTTCGTAGCTAATCTGCAAAGGGAGCCAGGAGAAAGGGGGTTGTGCTCCCCCAGGCAGCAGCACCCTAAGAGCTAACGGCACAGGCAGCCTGTCTCCTGAAGAGACTTGGGGCTGGGCAGGCAGCGGAGCTGGAGCCGAACGTGCTGCTGCGAGAGAAACCTCTGAAGGACGGCGAGCCAGCCGCAATGCCTGCCTGCCAGCGCCTGGGAAGAGACCCGGGCCAACGCGTGCACAGGGGGACTGCGTTTCCAGCTCAGCCTGGCTCCACAGCTCCAAGCCCACCCTCCCTCAAACCACTGCTCCTCGGGGTCCCTTTTCTTCATCTGCTGGGGGAGCCGCGCTTACCTCCGGTACGAGGAAGATGCCAAGGATGGCCGCTGTGGTGACAGCCAGGCGGGTGCTGTCAGGCCCGATGATGGCCACCACCTCGGGCTCATAGTGGCGGAAGGTGGGGAGCACCTCGACCTCCCGCCCGCCTTTCCGGGCGAGGGCGCGCAGCGTGGCGTGGAGGCTGGCGGGCTCCGAGCAGGTGTCGTGGATGTCGTAGCCCAAGGTGACGTTGGGGAGGAGGGTGCTGGAATTGTTTATCTCCTCCACGGCGAAGCGCATGGCCTGGGACAGGCAGTAGCCGTGGCTCCTGAAGGCAGCGGTGCTGCGTGAACGCAGGAGTGGTTTTTAGGGAGGGAAAAAAATGCGTTTTGGGGGGAGGGGGGGACACACCAGAGGGGTGCGGGGGACTCACTCGTCGCAGCCGTCCACCAGCGGCCGGGCGGCGGCCCGCGGCGCCGAGCTGTGCATCTGGAAGAGGCCGGCCAGGCGGTAGTCGCCGCGGCTGGTGAAGGAGGCGGCGGCGGCGGCCGCGCAGAGGCAGAGCAGGGCGGGCAGCGGCATGGCGGGGCGGCGCCGGGTGGCGGGCGGCGCCTCTTAACGGGGCGGGCGGCGCTCGGCCCGAGGGGCGGCCCCGGAGGAGGCGGAGGCGGAGGGAGGCTGCGGCGGCCATGCCCGCGCGGCGCGGCCCGCCGGCCCGCCGCCCCCGCCGGGCCTCGACCCGCGGGGGCCGGGCGGAGGCGGCCTGGAGGGAGTTCGCCGCCTCCTTCGCCCGCGCCGGCATGGTGCCGCCGGCCGAGGCGGGCCTGGCGGCCGTGGAGGCGGCGGAGGGTGCCGCCGTCCTTCTCCTGGCGCCGCGGCAGGTGAGCGGCGACCGGCCCGGCCGCTCCCGCCCGCCCTCCGCCGCCGCCTCACCGCCCTCTCCCCTCCGCAGGCGCTGACCTTCACCGGCAAGTGCCGCCTGCGCTGCCTCTATGGCGCCGTCCGCCTCCTGGGCTTCGCCGTCGCCTCGCACCAGCCGGGGCTGCCGGTCTTCTCGCCGGCCACCCACTGCGCGCTTACCCTGGAGGCGCTCCCCGCCGACCGCCCGCCCGCCGCCGACCTCCGACAGCTCCGCGCCGCCGCCCGCGCCGCTATGCGGGCGCACAGCGTCCGCCGCCGTGAGTGCCAGCCCGGTGCGGGGTGGGCGGCCGGTTGCTGGGCCGCCATTTTGTGTGCGGTGCGGGGTGGCCGCCATTTTGCGTGGGGTGCGGGGGGGCGGCCATTTTGTGTGCGGCGCGGTGCGGGGCGTCCGCCATTTTGCGCGCGGCGCCACCACCGCTCTTTAGCGCGGTCTGAGGACGGCGCTCTCCCTCCGTTGCAGAGGCGCGGGTGAAGGTGATGGCCAGGTTCTCGCCGGAGTGTGCCGTGGTGCTGCTGGAGCACCTGGACACGCCGGTGACGCGGTTCCTGCTGAGCCACCCGCCGCTGTCACGGCTCTTCGAGCCCCAGGTGAGACGCAGAGGGTGTCAAGATGCCCGCTCCGCCCTGGGTGGCGGCACGGATGTCGCGCCTTCCCAGAAACAGGCCTCGTGCGGAGCGAGGGGCAGCTGCCCTGCTTTGGGTGCCTGTCAGCGTCCAGTAGCGCAGCTACAAGGCCTTATGCACACCTGTCTAAGCGTTTTTCCCTCTTCCCTAGAAAAAGGAAGAATCCAGCTTCACGCCGGAAGATGCAGTTCTGGCATCTGTTGGCATCGTGAAGTGTAGCCCTGACCGTGGGCTGCTGGTGTCAGAGAGCATGTTGCTGGCTCTGGAGGAGCTGATCCAAGTGTGCTGTGGTGAGTGGCGTGCACTTGGTGAGGTTGGGGGGTTTAGTAGCCTGAAGAAAGGAAATTCACGAGGCTTTTTGTGACTTCAGGTTAGGGAGGGTGTGCCCTGTGACAGGCACTGATGGAGGGTCATATTTTTCTCCTGAAGAGTGGGAGTCTTGAGCTTGTGCATTGCCTCGAGTGGGTTTGTGCCTCTCCTGCCAGACGGGCAGCTTGCTGCTGTAAAGGCACTTCCCAGTCTAACGTCAAAACTCTCATTGTGGTCTCTTTTGTAGCAGGTAGAAAAAAAAGTCCCCTTACCCAGCAACATCTAAAATACCATGAGCAACTGGAGTTCATACATGCTGGGTTGTAGTGCTAGGGCTTGCTTCTCGCTTCAGCAGCTTTTTCCCTTTACACTGGTACACTCAACATGCTTCTCTTGAATGTTTTGGGGTTTTTTTTCGTTTAATTCAAATGCATCCTAGTCAGACCGCAAAGTCTGTAGGGTTTTTCGGGCTTTTGTTTTTTTAACAAATTTATGTAAACAGGGCACATCAGAGTAACTGACAGCATTGGTCAGTTTCAGACTATGTTTATTTTTCCAGCGGAAGATGAAGGTGTCCCGGTGGTTCTAGTGTGTGGCCCAAAAAACACTGGGAAATCGACGTTTAACAGATACCTGATTAATCTGTTACTGAATCGGTGAGTCTTCTCATGTTCTACAAGTTTTTAAGTACTGCATGGGATTTAGGAGAAGGAAAAAACTGCCTGCCAGGATTCTCAGAAAAGCTGTTAACTGGAAGGTAGATATCTTTTAAAAGCAAACAAACAAAAGTGCAGAAAAATAGGTATTCTTGTCTTGGGTTCCTTTCAGAAAAGTTGACTACTGAAGCATTTCTATTGAAATACTACTAAATTGTTGTATTGGAGTATGTGAACTAATTTGGAACCGAGTAGTTAGCGTTCGGTAAGGAACTGGTAGTTGGAACGCTTAGAAAGACACAGTAGGTTATAATTTGTTAGGGTCTTTGAAGATTCTTGGCAGAGCAAGGTGTAGAAGCTTATTCTCCTGACCATTGCGTGCTTAAAATAAAGATAATAAAATTTATAAATTTCAAATGGCTGCTCTTAGGGTGCCCAGTTAATGTCGGAGAGGCAGTATACTTGATTAGTACCACCTCCGATTATTGTTCCAGCTGCTTCCCTTAAAGCTGGATGGGTACGGAGCTATTGTAATATAATATTGCACTATAGGGGAGCCTTTTACGTTCTCGCTTAATACCCTCTCAAGTGAGGGAAGGAGAGAGATGAGTTTTGGTTTGATTGTATTCAAGAATTTAATTTTGACAACCTGGAACAAAATCAGATTGTGCTTCTGATGTGTTCCAGGTCGTGTCCTGTTTCTTTTTTAAGTGGACGCTAATATACAGGCTTCTTCCACTGCAGCCTTCCCTCGGTTGAATATATGGAATGTGACATCGGTCAAACCGAGTTTACACCGCCCGGATGCGTGTCTTTAAGTAATGTAACGGAGCCAATTCTTGGTACGTGTCTTGCCATTTTCTGCAGTTGCACAAACCTGTTTCATTTCCAGAAGGTGCTTTCTGAGTAGAGACTGTCTTTAGGGGAAGCTGCCACGTCTGTCCAAGGTGCATAGAGAAACTAAAACCAAGGCTGTTAAAGTTTTCTTGCATGTAAAGTCCATGAGAATCTCGTAAAGTAACATGGAGCTATTCTCCCCACTCATTTTTTGTGTCTTAGAGACAGTAGCTGTTTATAAGGTGGTGGAACAGGCTGTGACATGTCAGGGTGGATTTTAAGCCTTTCAGATTTGAAAGGTCTCTTTGGGAAGATCTTTTCCATTTTTTAGTATCCGTAGATAAAGCTAGCTTGAGTTTTAGGGGGAAGTTTTAGGTTGGGGGCTGTCACTATGAGCGTAGAAAAACTAGAGCCAGAGAAATCGGTGGTGTTTCTGGTCTTGGGGATTTGGGTCACTGTCTGAAAAGGATACGGCCAGACTGGTTTACTTTCTGGATAGTCTGTCAGAGAAGACGGTGGTTTTAAAATTCGCAAGTATGTAACTAGTGACTTAAAACAAACAAGAAAAAAACCAAACAAACAAAATTCCTAGCATGGAGTCTTGCAAGTGACAGTAAAGTTTCTCCATAAGGTGCAGGCTGCACAGGCAGGACTGTTAGCATGTGAAAAGAGGACAGATTATTTTGGAAGGGATTGCACATAGGTGCTACGGGAATGGGAGCTTTCTGATTTGACTTACTGAAACCACTACAGCTTTGTTTGCTGCTTGCTTTTTCAGGTCCACCATTCACTCATCAGCAAACGCCACGTAAGATGGTGTATTACGGACAGACTAGTTGTGAGCAGGACACAGAAAGATACCTTGATGTTGTGAAGTATGTGTTCAGCTCCTACAAGAAGGAAGTGCCTTTAGTCATCAACACCATGGGCTGGGTGAAAGGTAAACAGGATAAATCTGTTCTTAAGGGGTGGTGCAGAAGGGAGGTAATAATTGTAGCGGTACACCACCACGCTTTCTAGACAGTCCAGAACCCAAAAGTAAGGCTTACCCACCTTGAGCTAGTAGTGGTCTTCCATAGCAGTGTTCCGACCTGTATATGTAGTGGTAGCAATCGTGTTTTCTCTGCTCCCTAAAGGTGAGGGGTTGCTGCTTCTGATTGATATCATTCGGCTGTTGTCACCCAGTCACATTGTTCAGATGGATGTTTATGACTGGAAAGCCATGGCTCCGCTCACCCCAGAGTATGTTCATCTCACTCCTGGCCTGTACACCAAAGGCAAACAGCAAGCCAAATGCAAGCAGATGGGTATGAGTGGAGTGGGAAGCTGGAAGTCCTCTGAAGGGGAGGAAGATGCATCAGCTCCTGAGTATAAGTTGCTGTACGTCCATCCAGAATTCCCTCGAGCAGGGGTTGCAGGTGAAGCGTAAGTAAAAAGTTCAGCGCTACGTGGCAGTTAGTGGGCTTAACAAAATCACGGGTGGTCCTGATGGTAAAGGCTCTTGCTCTGCTTTGGCCTCGAGAGTTCCGTTAAAGTGGTCAGAGCTGGTTAGTTTACTTACTAGGGGGTTATGTTTGGGGGGTGTTTGGGTTTTCTGGGTACTTGGGTTGGGAGAAGGGGAGGGTGTTTGGGTGGAGGTTTGTGTAGGTTTAGTTTTTTAGGCAGGGGGGAAGGTTGTTCCTCCCTACTCCCAGTGACTACTGTCAGTTACTTAGTTTTACACTGGGCATGACTTCCACTTGGAATTGTGGAACATTATGTCTCTCTTTTCTAACTGGGAGGTTCCTTACCCATTTCGTACAGACATAGATGATGGATCACCTTATTTCTTAATTTCTCTGATACTTTGAGCATCTGTGATGCTGATGGTGAAAGTTAATTAATGCCTTTTTAAAGTTGAAACAATGCCCTAAATCCTGCGATCCCTTAGCGGTAATAAAAACATAGCTCTAAATGTTCTTCAGCGGTAGATGTTTCAAAAACTAAATTTGGATGAAATAGCGGCTAATACTGTATGGTATACTTGGGACTGTCAGGGGTATCTGATTTGGGTCGCTGTATGAGGGTGCGCTGCCTTTCCTTGACTTGTTGCGGTTATTTTTCCAGGCGAGTACATAGCGGCATCTTGCGTGACATGTCCATACTGGGTTACCTGGGTCAGCTGCAGTCCCCAGACATAGGGGCGGTGCTTCCACTGCACAGTCTTGTGCCATATCAGGTAAGTGAGCGTTTTTGAAAGGCTTGGAGATGGTGCGGAGGGCCCGTCTCATAGTAATTGACAGTTCTGCTTGTACTGCGCATGGTTTTTGGAAGAGGGAAGAATGCTCTGTAATCCGCAAAAAGATAGTGATTTTATCCAGTGTGTCTAGAAGTGAGGTTTTTGTTGTGATGTCAGTGTGGCACGCGTTTTCTGCGTGTTCAGGTGTTAGTGTTGAAAATGTTGTGTTTGCCACTGAGATAATGCCTGTGCGTAGGTGTGTGTTGGGAGCTTTCAGAGAATTACCTTGTCTCTGAACTCAAAACTACATTGACATTGAGCTAATGAACAGGTTTTTTTCTTCCCTTTTTTTTTTAACCCCTTCAGGTACCTTTCAATGCTGTTGCACTCAGGGTTATTCACACTGATGTCGCTCCTACCAACATCATGTATGCAGTGAATGCCAGCTGGGTTGGGCTCTGCAGGATACCGGATGAAATCAGATGCCAAACCGATGGGCCAGTCTTGCTGACACAGACACCAGTCTGTGATTGCCTTGGCTTCGGTGAGTGAGCCTGGGAAACCTTGAGCTGTGTTCTCACCTGTCATATTCTGACAGATAGGTTGCAGAGTGACAGAATTGCCTACTCTTTGAAAAACAACTGAAAAAGTGGGATGAGATAAGAGAATAATCATGGGTTCTCTTCTATTGCAACCTGCTCTTCAAGTCCTTTGGTTTTCATTAACCTGCAGTAACAGCTGTGGGGAATGTCGCTGAGCAGAGCCTTTTGTCACTTGCTTCTCTTGCTCTTTCATAACTTGACAATTTACTTCCTTTCTGGATTCACATTCTCAAAAGCAGATTCCATGTGGCTTATGCAAAATACTTTTAGTTGTGCATTTCCTTCTACGACTCAATTTAATATTACAGTTCTGACTTGGAGGTTGATACTGAGCTACTCGGGTTCCTCTAGGAAGGTACCAGTGAACAAGGATATGCGGTTTGGGAAGTTGGCCGTTTGCTCATATGTACGCTGAGGTACTGGAGCAGTGGGATACAACAATGCAGGTTTTTGTCATGATGTGTCTCAAATCCTTCTCTTGGTTCTAGAAGAGCTGTTTATTCAGAGAGCGTCAGCTGTGTCCAGTTATTCGCTCCAAAGTGATCAGGTGGAGTTAAGACTGAACTTTGCCTGTATTTTTTTCAGGAATTGTCCGAGGGGTAGAAATGGAGAAGAAGCTTTACCACGTTCTGACGCCAGTGCCTCCAGAGAACCTGAGACTAGTGAATTGTTTGCTCCTTGGAAATATTGCTGTCCCAAACTGTGTTTTTGTGGGCCAGGTAGGAGCTGCACAGGAAGAGGGTGGAAGCTGGCTGAGCTTAGGCTGGCTGGCGGGTTTTCTGTTTTCTTATTTCTGAGGCTTATGCGTGCCTGGAGATGTCTGGGCATTACCAGATGGTTATCTCTCTTGGAAACTGTCCTTAGCCTGTAGAAACAAGGGAGAGGAGAACGTTCTTATCATGTTTTAGATACCAGCGCGGGATTTGTTCGATGATGGCTTGCTCCTTTCCACCAGTCAGCTCTCTCAGTCTGTAGAGGAAAGTGCTTCCCGTTCTGTTGAAGATAAGAGTTCTTAAAGTTGTTTCTGGTTTTGTTCCAGCAAGGAGTTGAGGGAGAGATCCCCTATGTCACATCCGATTATAACTACAGCATCTTGGGCTCTGGGAAGCTGAAAAAGAAGAAGCATTTCAAGAGGAGGGAGTACGCGTTCGAGTGTGATTACACCTAAAGCCTTGGAGACCTCGGACCATGGGATTTGTTTTGTACGGAGACTGGCAAGAGCCAGGTATGGTCACAGAAGCCCTGGGTGCTGCAGAGCTCTGAGAGACCCTCGGCATGTGTCCAGTGTAGATATTACGGTGTGTCTGTTTTTGATAATGTTTTATATTTTCAGTTTGTATTTTGGTGTTTTGTAATAAATATCTATTAAAAACATCGGTTTGGTTTGAATTTTTTCCTCAGCCTGTGTGGACTTGGACATGACTGGTGCCAGCTGGGGGTGGTTGCCATCGAAAGTGTTCTTGGCGTTGATTCGGCAGCAGTTCTCTGTTTGAAGCCCAGCCTTCGGTTAGCTCTGGGTTTCAGAGCGCAATGCGCGGTGGCGTGAACATGACTTCCTAGTAGCCATAACCTTAGGCTACTTGTGGTTTGGGGAAGAGCTCCTGCCGGTGGTTCTCTCCCTGGTGCTGCGGCTGACCCGCATCTGGGTGTTTCGCTTGTCCAGGAGACTGGGGAGGAAGGAGCAAGTCAGAAAATCCTCTCTCTCTTCCTGCGTGACCGCAGATACAGCCGCTGGAGGGAGTCCCCCGCTCTGTCACACCTCGCTGTGGCGACGGCCCCATGCAGCCCTCTGCGGCTGGTGACAGTGCTGCTTTATTCCGCCTTGCGGCTGTCTCTGGCCACATACCCTAGCTAGAGGCTAAAATGGGACAGAAGTGGGGAGGAACTTGTAACCCACGATCTGTGCAGACCACTGGGGTGCTTGGTCTTGCCTGACTCGTTACCTGGTCTGCGCCCCACTGGGAAAGACTAGAGGAACTTTTTTTTTTCTTTTTTTTTTTCCCCCCAGCTCTTTGTTGGGGCAGCAGTTTGCTCTGGAGTGAAGATGAGGTTGGTGGGAGTCACGCAGAGGGTGAGTGAGCATCTCGGGCTGAGTTGAGGACCTGTTTGGGAAAACCACTTCTGAATGGGTAATATCAGCACATCAGGCATTTAATGGATCCAAGACTGCAAAAATAACCGGACTTCTAACAGCGGTTCCTGCTAATGTGACACGGTCCTGCCTGTGTCCCAGAGCAGAGGGACAGTCTGGCCTGGGGGTCTGCAGCGCCCCAAGACGGGTGCCTGTTCAGACCCCCTGCAGACAGGTTTCTCCTGTGGAGGAAGGAGGGATGCAGTGGGCATGCCGCTCGATGCTCGGTCTTTTCAGCTGGTGGCTGCTGTGGGCGTGAGTAATCCACAAAAAATGTTTTTATCTGGTTTGCAAGGAGATTTGCTAGCACTCTGTGTACCTACCTGTAAACGAACAAATTAAATGGGATGACTGGCGGGGAGGGGACAGAGCTGGAGAGGAGCTGTGAGGGGCTGTGTGGTGTTGCTGCCTTTTAAAGAGTTAAAGCTTTAACTTAATCCAGGCCTAATTATCCCCATCTGGCTGGGTCTGACAGCAAAGGAAGGACTTGGCCAGCAACCTGGCCTGCACAGTGGCTAAAATAAATACAGGGGCCGCCATCGTGCAGCCAGGGGGAAAATCCTGGGTGGGGCGAGGCGGGAGTTCAAGTCTCGGGGGAGCGGGTGGAAAAGGCGCTGGGAAAGGTGAGACAGGCGAGCGGTACGGGTGAGATGCCCGGCGCCGTAAACCCCCCGGGGTCGAGCATCCCCCTCTGTGCTGTCACTGGCCCCCCAGCATCTGCCTCACCTGGCCGAGGGTGACAGACCCTGCACTGGCCAAGCGGGGCTCCCCTTGTCGGAGCCGGGGGACAAGTGAGTAACCCCCGTGCGCCTGTGCCGAGCCTCGAGTGTCTGGCTGGGGACTTCGGAGTGTAAACCTTGGCGTAGCATCCCGCTGGTGAGGGTGGGAGCACTCGGTACTTCGATCGATAGGAAATGGGTTACTTAGCACTTCAAACATCAAAGATGTGCTAAATAAAGCAGGATTTATTTTTTTTTTTAATATGTTAGCATAGCATCTATTAACTTTGCAGCAATGATTTCTTTTTTAGTTTCTGGCTATCTTTTCTGGCAAAGGGCACCTAGAAGCAGCAAAACTGTGGGGAGCATGTGGCACCTTTGGGAGAAGATGCTGTTGATGCCGATGACTTTGGGGGCTGGGATGGTCTCAGCCCAGCTGATTGTCCTGCGCGGTGTTTTGGTTTTCCCCGTTTTAGGGAGGAGTTTGCGTGGGGCAGGACAGAGGTGCTGTCCTTTGCTGCCTTTGTGGGTTTTAAGCCCTATCTGGTGCTTTCCCATTTACTCGGGTTTAGCAGGGGGGAAAACCCCCCAAAGACCCCTGGCTTTCCCCGCGTGGGCTGGGGGCCCCCAGTGTGTCCGCAAGCGCAGGGGTGCAGCCGGGGCCCAGGGCGGTGCATTCCTGCCCCCCCAAAAGCTGTCCGACGGCAGAGCCGCCGAACAGCCCCCCTCTTCATGCCGATTATTTTAATCACAAGCGCGTCTTGTCTCTGCAGCCGAATGTCTTTCATAGACGGCGGAAAGTGAAATTTGTGCAATGTCTGTAGGAGGCTGAAGAAAGGCCCTTTGTGTGCCCCCCGCGCGGGCGCTGGGCAGCCTCCAGCGGCACCCTCCGCAGCCCCGCAGCTCCCGGCCGCCGGCCTGAATGCACCGCTTGTCCGGAGACCGGGATCCGCTCTTAAAGCCGGAGCCGGGCTCCCCGGGTTAGTCCCACCGGTGGCCCCGGCGGGGCGGGCACGGCTCTGGGGGGGCCCCCCCCTCCGGCCGCGACCCCAGGATGTTTCTGTACTGGAAGAAGCGGGGCGCCTACGAGCTGGAGGCTTTGCCCGCCGGGCTGGCAGGGTTGGAGTACGGGGCGGTGGAGCGCTTCTCCTGGAGCTCCAGCCTGGACATCAGCGAGGAGCTCGGGGGTAGGTGGCCGGGGGGCTGCGGGGGGCCGGCAGGCTGCGGGCAGCCGTGCTCGGCCAAAAACCTCCAGCCCTGGCAACAAGGGTGAGGGTCTGGGAGAAGCTCCGGCCGGAGCGGGGATGCTGCTGGGATGCTGTAGGGAAGGCGGTGAGGGTGCCGCAGCGATGAGACGGGGAGAATGCTGCAGGTGCAGCCGGGGAACGCTCAGTAAACGGCCCTGTGCCACCGGCACCGCTCCTTCCGGCTCAGGCAGCTGAAACGGCGAGCTGCCACGGTGCGCTCTGGCGCAAGGACGGTCCGGTTTCACACTCGTTTGCCGTCACCGTGAGAGCCGGGCGTGATAACGCAGCCCGTGGCACCAGGAAGAGGAGGAGGCGACCGGCCGGGGAGAGGAGCTGGTGGGGACAGGATCCCTCCTCCGGCCCCCAAAGTGTCCGGTGGGGGGCCGGACACCCTCCTGCCTCTGCCAGAAACTGGGGCTCCCTCTGCGCGTTCCCTGCCGAGGAGCTCCCACCGGCACGCCTGAGGCCCTAGCGCGCGCGTGACCTGCTGCCAGGGTCACCGGTTGGGAAAAGCCACGCGGCTGCGGCCGCGGCACGGGGCTGGTCCTCGGCACTGCTGGCCGCTCCGGCCAACCTCGAGTTTTTGGTGAGTTTGGAAAACTTTCCCTTGGGTGCGTGAAAGAATTCCCCGTTTGTTTCCGTTATTATTCCCGATAGGTCAAGTGAAACGGCGGCGGCGGGGGGCGGGGGGCCGGCCCAGCCCGGCGGGCGCTGCGGGGCAGCGGTGGGGACAGAGCCCTCATTGTGCTTGTGCCGCGGGGGCAGCGCGGTGGCCCCGGTTCCCAGCCCTCTCCTGGGGGGCGGCGAGCCGAGCCCTGCCCGGCTGCTCCCGCGCCGTCGTCCAGCAGCGCCCACCTGCACCCGGGCTCGCCTCCTGGCCGGGAGCTGGGGCAGCCGGCACCGCTCCGGATCGCCTCCCCCTCTCCAGGCAGAAGCGGCAGCTTTTTCGGCACTGCCCCAAAAGGCGGTTTTTCCCGCAGACTGGGTCTAACCCCGGCCTTGGCCACGGTCCCGCTCGGGCCGGCGCGGATGCTGTTTTTGTTGGCAGGAGGAATGCGGGAGAGGGGAGCGGCGCGGCGGGGGAAGACCCTGTGCCGGCTGCCCTGCTGCTGGGGCTGGTGCGGTGGTGCTGTCCGGCGCGGCCGTGCCGCCTGGCCTCCCCGCGTCCCCTGCGTCGGCTCGGTGCCCAGCACGACAGCTTCCCATCGGAGCGTCCCTGCCCTGCAGCGGGACCGCCCTGCAGGAGGGTGTTCGTGCAGCTCGTTTGCTGCAAGCGGCCGGAGTCTGTTATTTTTAAACAATTAGATGCGACGTGTAACAAAAGCCTTCAAAATAGGATTTGTCCCTAAGGCCGATTTAACTGTCAAAGCTTAAAGTGCCTCCTAAGCCCCGTTGGGGGCTGGCAAGCGGCAGATTTAGCGTTCCTGCTGCAGCCCAGGTCCGTGCCGGCCCCGGGGCAGCTGGGGCAGGTCCGTGTCCTGATCCTGCGACTTGGGGCGCTGGGCAGTAGGTGCTGGATCCTGACGCTGCGGGATGCACGGCGCCTTCCCCCAGCGGGGATGCAGCGCTGGCTTTTGGGCATGGGGTTTCATCCCCCTGGGTGGCCTGTGGGGCAGGCGGGAGCAGGCATGCCCAGCCTCGGCTTTGCCAAGCTCTTAAACCCAGGGTTTGCGGTGTGGGAGCCTCGGCGCTGCCCCACTGCGTGGGCAGGGCTGGGAGCGGGACTGGAGGGGACTCCCCGCGGCACGCCGGCACTGACCTCCCTCTCTCCCACAGCCGAGCCGTGCCCGCCAGAGGAGACGGTGCTGCGCTGCCAGAACCCCAACTGCACCGGCGAGAGGAGGGCGGCCAAGGTGGGTCCCTGCGGGGGTGGTGGGCGGTGAGTGCCGGGCAGCTGCCTTCTGCCGGTGCCTGGCGTTGGTCTCGTGGGTGAGAAGGGGCAGCGGGTGGCTCTGCCTGACCTGCCGCTCCACAAAGCTCCCCTGGCACGGCCAGCGGCCCCCTGCCAGCCACGTGCCCCCTGGCCCGTGCTGGGCATGCAGTCCCTGGTGCTGTCGTGGTCCTGCCGGCATTTAACGGCATGGAGGCAGCTTGCCTGTTTCCCCTAGCTAACGTGATTCAGGCTAATCTGCTCCAGCCCGTCTGTCCCCTGCTTGCTAACATGACACCAGAGCGGATTTAGGGTCCCTTCTCTCCCACCGGCTGGCCAGGTGCGGGTCTGGCCAGGACCCGTGCACCGGCTCCTGGTGAGTCCCTGGAATTCCTGTGCTGGGCCGCAGGAAGTGTCTTTCTGGTGCAGCAGGCAGGACGGTAGCCAGGCTATGCCGGGAGGTGTGCCGCCGCGCTTTGTTTGCACAGCTGGGGTGGCAGGGCCAGCGCTGCCGGGGGCACATGTGGCGCTGGGCTACGGCCGCGCCGGGGCACGGCTGGGACCGCCAGGAGGGACCCACCGGGGCCACCCTGCCGCTGTCACCAGAGACCCCCAACAGCGCCCAGCAGGTAGCATGGGGCGGGGGGGGGTCCTGGCCGGGCTGGGGCTCATCCTGCCGTGGCACGGAGCTGCATCGCGTCCCCCCTTGCTTAGCGGTGCAGCTGCCGAGGGCGAAGCTGCCGTGTGCCGGCAGCGTGGTGGGGCCGGGAGCCGATCCCTGAGGTGGGCAGAGGGGTTTGGGTGTCATCCTGCGGGGACGAGCCCAGGGCTGAGCCGTCGGCACAGGGTGGGTGGGGAGCCCTGCATCCCGGTGGGGCGGCTGCTAAGGGCCCCGTGGGATGCCCACTGAGCGAGCGCCGGCCGCGGTTGCTGCCTGGAGCCCGTGGCCACGCTCCCTGTCTCGCAGGTGCCACGATGGCCGTGAGGGCGTTGGGCTTGGGGCACACGGTGGGAGAGCTGGAGGGCTGGGGCCGGGGGCACGGAGCATCCTGGGCAGGGCTGGTATATTGCTGGGGCCGGGGCTTTCTCGTGGCCCGGGGTAGGACACCGGTGGGTGCCGCGGCAGCGGGTGCCGCGGAGGGACCGGCGGCTCCTCGGGGAGCGCGCGGGTGGCGGGAGCGCGTCAGCTCTGACCTCAGCAGCGCCGGGAGAAAGGAGGGCAGGAAGCGGGGGCGGCCGGAGCTGCACGGGCGCTTCCTCCTTCCAGCGGCACGGTGCGTGGCAGGCAAGCCCGGGCAGGGCTCGCTACTCCCCAGCAGCCCCTCGCACCCCTCCGCACGCAGGGCGGCAATGGGGGTCCCGCGCGGGGACGTGCCGGCAGCGCAGCGGGGCTCACCGCCTCGGCCGATGGCGCTGCAGTGCCCAAGAGCGGGGCCAGCCGGACCCCCCAGCCAGGCGGGCACTGGCCGGGGGTCACGGGCCATGTACTGCGCTGGGGGCCCGGCCGGGGGTTTAAAAATAACCCGCTGTGAATGCCCGGCGGGGCTGGGGCCGGGGCCGCGGCCGGCACACAATCGGAGGAAACGCGCCGGCTTCGAGCATTGTTTCGCCACAGACGCTCGCTTCCTCTGTCCCGCTGCAGGGACGCTGCTCTCGCCAGCACAAAGGGGCCGCGGTGCGGGAGGGCGGCCTCCCCCGGCACCCGGCAAGGTGCGGGTGGCACGGGCACAGGTGGCTGTCCCCCGACTCCCCCTCTGCGCCTGGGCACGCACAGCCCTCCCGGGGTCCCTGCTCAGTGCGGTGGAGTGGGGAGGGGGCTCTGCGGTGCAGGACCCCCTGCCTTGTGGCCGTCTCCTGCTCACGCTGCTTTCCCTGTGCCCGCTCCGGCCTCGACGCTGCCCACGACCGGCGTGCCGGCAGCGGATGGGGATGGGAAGGGGGGACCCGGCTGCTCGTGGTGCTGCCCGTCCTTCCCACCGGCGTGCCATTGCCGGCAGCCCCTGGGGCAGCCCGTGCCCGGCTGACGCGTGCGCCCGCAGGTATGCCACCACGTGGAGTGCCGGCAGCTGAACCGCAGCGGTCCCCTCAGCCTGTGTGAGCTCTGCGACGGCCGCCTCCATGGCGCCATGCACTTCGACGGCCATATCCGCTTCGACCTGCCCCCGCAAGGTGAGCAGGGCTGGATGCGGCCAGCACCGCTGCTCCCGGTGGCTCTATAGCATTGGGATGTGCTCGGGGCCGCCGGCGCGGCACAGGGATGGGAGTGGGATGCGGCCAGAGCTGGCACGGGGCCGGGGGTGCCGACGCAGCCCAGCTCAACGCCCGTTTGCAGGCTCCATCCTGGCCCGCAACATGTCGACGCGCTCGTGCCCCCCGCGCACCAGCCCTGCCTCTGACGTGGAGGAGGAGGAGGAGGGACTGGTGGATAGCAGAGGGTGAGCCCCCGGCCCCGCGCGTCCCCTCTGCGTCCCCAGCCCGTGGCGTCCCCGTCACCCTGCCTGCCCTGTGCCCGCAGGGAGCGGAGGAGCTCGGCGCTGAAGCTGCCCAAGAAGAAGGCTCGGCGCAGGCATACGGACGTAAGGCACCGGCCCCTCTCCCCGGGGCGCTCGGCGGGGCGGTGGCACGGCCCCGGGCCGGGCGGGAGGGACCCTTGGGTGAGCGGCTGCCGCCTCCCCCCAGGACCCCAGCAAGGAGTGCTTCACCCTGAAGTTCGACCTCAGCGTCAACGTCGAGGCGGAGATCGTGCCAGCCGCAAAGAAGAAGTCTCTGGGGTGAGTCTGCTGCGGACAGATGCAGGGACCGGTGCGGGGACAGACGTGGAGATGGACGTGGGGCTCCTGTCCCCGCAGGGAGGTGCTGCTGCCGGTCTTCGAGAGGAAGGCGATCGAGCCGAGCAAGGTGGACATCTTCCTGGACCAGTCCCACACGCCACTCTCCCTCCAGTTCGAGGCGTACCGCTTCGGGGGGCACTACCTGCGGGTAAAAGGTGCGGCAGGGGCCCAGCGGGAGGCTTGGCTGCCCCGGGGGGCTCCCGGGGGACTCTGACCGCTCGTTGCTCCCGCAGCCAAGCCTGGGGATGAGCTGAAGGTGGAGCAGGCGGCACGGGATGCCAGGTCGGCCAGCTTGCCCCTCCTGCACCCTGCCGGCACCGCCGCGCTCCTTGGGCCAGCACCGGAGCCCATGCCAGGACGCCGGGAGGGCACCGACAGCCTGGTGAGTGCCAGTGCCAGCCCTGGGGAGGGGAACTGGGGAGGGGCTGGTGGGCCGTGGGATCCCCCTGTAGCCGTCCTTGCTGGGAAGATGGGGACGTGGGGCAGCGGCACGGCGTCTCCTGGATGGCCTCGTGGGGCGTGGGCTGAAGACCCCCCTGGAGTCCCAAAGAGCCGGTCTGGCTCCTCGCTGTGCCGCGCCGGTTGTGCCGTGGTGTCGGTGCACGGGCAGCGCCCTGTGCCAGGTGTGGCAGCTCAGCCGGTGGCACCGGCCCTGCAGCCGTGCCACGTACGGGCTGGCACCAGAGCAAAGGCAAACAGGAGCCCCGGCGGCCCCGGCAGTGGCAGCCGCTCGGTGCCGCCCCGGCCCTGCGGCTCTCCCTGGCCACCAGTCCTCTCGCCGCGGTGCCTGACAGCTGCTGAGCACAGCTCGGTCCTGCCCCGTGGACCCTGGCCCCAGATAAGCCGTGGGACCGGGCTGGCCGCCACTCCCCACGGGAGCAGGCTGCCACGCTCACAGGGAGCAGCTCCAGGGGGGCCGGCGGGGACAAGGTGGTGCTCAGCCCCGCGCCGGTCAGCCCCCGAGGGTGGCAAGCTGGCCGCGTGGCCGGGGCTGGTGGCCGCCCGCATCCAGCACTACAACGCCTGGCTGCGGGACCGGCACAGCCCCGGCGGGGCGGGGGGGCCAGCGGGCAACCAGCCGCCCCTGCGGGGGTCTCGGCCCCCGCCACCTGCCCGGCAGCAGGCAGGAGCAGAGCCATGCCGGGGCGACGGGGCCGGCAGCGGCCGGGGTCCCTGGGGACCCGGCGGCACGGTGAGTAACGGCGATGGTGCCCGCGGCGGCTGTCCCCGCCTGGGTCTGCGGACAGGGCAGGGTGCGGGGCCGTGCCGGCGGTGGCGGCGGCAGCGTGCCGCATCCCGTGGCTCAGTGGCAGGCGGGGAGCCCCGGCCCTGCTGCCCTTTGTGCCGGGGCAAGGAGATGGCAGCGCCCGTGTCCCGGCACGGCCCAGGGATACGTGGGGAGGCAGCCGGTGCAGCGGTGCCCGGGCCAGCGGGAGCCGCTTGGCCGTGACCCAGCTCTCGCGGTCAGCCGGGGGGCTTTGATCTCTGCCGGTGAATTGTTCGGCTCTGGTTAGCTTATCTGGTGAGGAGGGAAATAAGGTTTTCGGCGCTGGCCCCACCTCCTTTTGTTTCGGAGGAGCCCGGCCGCAGCCTGCCCAGCTCCGGCTGCGCCGTCCGAGCTGGGAGCGCGGCTGGGCGGGCGGCTTGGCCGGGGTGCTGCACCCCATGGGATGCCCTGAGGCTGCCGGGACCGCTTGCCCGCGCCCAGCCGGGCTCGGCCAGGCAGCACCCGGGGCCCCGCGCCCCCAGGATGCAGGTAGGCAGGTCAGTGCGGGCAGGGGATCGTGGCCGGGGGGACCCCGCTGCCTGCGGGTGCCATCGGGGTGTCTGTCCGTCCCACGGGCGCTCGAGGTCAGCCTTGCTGTAGCATCGCGCCGCGCCGTGCTGCTGTCCCCATCCCGGTGGCACAGCTGTGCCAGGCGCTGACCCCGGGGGCACCGGCTGTCCCCGCTGCAGGCTCCGGGCCGGCGGAGGAAGAACATGACGGAGTTCCTGGGGGATTCCAGCATCCCCAGCCCTGAGCCGACCTTGCACGGCGGTGGGTCTGCGCCTGCCAATGGCACCGACACCTGGAAGAACCGTGCCGCTAGCCGCTTCAGTGGCTTCTTCGGCTCCGGCACCAGCGCCGGCTCCTTCGGGCGGGTAGGTGGGACGCGGGCTCGGGGAGGGGGCGCGGGAGCTGCTCGCGGCTATGCTGGGGAGCTGGGATGGGTCCCCGGGGCTCGAGCCCCCCCCAGCTCTGCGGGCAGGGCGAGGGGGTCCGTGGCACGTCTCCGCCAGCCCCCCGCCCAGCCGCTCTGCCCCCCCACTTTCGGCCAGGAGACGGAGAAGCTGGAGCAGCTGGCGAGCAGGCTGCACGCCTACGGCAGCTTCGGGCTGCCCAAGCTGCCGCCCCAGCTCCGCTTCGACCGCGACTCCTGGGAGGAGGACGGGGACGAGGCCGGGCTGGTGCTGGAGGACAGCTGGCAGCAGATCATCCAGGGAGCAGAGGTAGGGTTGGGGGGTCCGGGGGGCCGCGGTGGCTCTGCCCAGCCACCGGCGCAGCGCTGACGCTCAGCCCGACAGGCCCTGTCGCGCCGGCAGTGCCACCAGCAGGAAGCCATCTGGGAGCTGCTGCACACCGAGGCCACTTACATCCGCAAGCTCAAAGTCATCACCGACGTGAGTGCCGGCGGCAGCCGCGCCGTGCCGCGCCGCGGCAGGGGGCCGGGGGCCGCGGCTGCACCCCACCGGCTCCCCGCTCTGTCCCTGCAGCTCTTCCTCTGCTGCCTGCTGAACCTGCAGGAGTCGGGGCTGCTCTGCGAGGTGAGCGGTGGGGGGGCCGCGGGGATGCCCTGGGTCGGGGATGGGACCTCAGTCTGGCCACGCCGGCGAGGCGAGGGTGCCGTCCCCAGGCAGCTGCCTGCCTCACGCCTGCAGGTGGACGCCGAGCGGCTCTTCAGCAACATCGGCGAGATCATCCGGCTGCACCGCGAGCTGTGGCGTGGCGTCATGGCCCCGGTGCTGGCCAAGGCACGCCGGACCGGGGCACTGCTCGACCCCGTTGACTTCCTTGATGGCTTCAAGATGGTGAGCGGAGACCCGGTGCCGCGGCGGGGGACCGTGCCGCGCTGCGCCCCGCCGTGACTCCCGCCTTGCGTTTCCCAGTTCGGCTCCCTCTTCAAGCCCTACGTGCGGTACTGCATGGAGGAGGAGGGCTGCATGGAGTACATGCGGGCGCTGCTGCGGGACAGCGAGCTCTTCCGCGCCTACGTGACGGTAAGGGGAGCGGCTGGGGCCGGGGCCGGGGCCGGGGCCGGTGCCGGGGCTGACACCTGCGTGCCGCAGTGGGCCGAGAAGCACGAGCAGTGCAGCCGCCTGAAGCTGAGCGACATGCTGGTGAAGCCCCACCAGCGCCTCACCAAGTACCCGCTGCTCCTCAAGTCCGTGCTGAAGAAGACGGACGACCCGCGCGCCCGCGACGCTGTCACCGCCATGGTAGGGGGCCGGGGGCACAGGGCGGCGGGGCACGGCCTGGGGTGGTACCCCCCGGCCCCTCGAACCCACCGTCACCCCGGCCGCAGATTTGCTCCGTGGAGCGCTTCATCAACGACGTCAACTCGCGGATGCGCCAGCGGCAGGAGCGGCAGCGCCTGGCCGCCATCCTCAGCCGCATCGACGCCTACGAGGTGGTGGAGGGCAGCACGGATGAGGTGGACAAGGTAGGCTGGGCGCGGCGGACCCGCGATGCCACGCCGCCCCAGGCCACGCTGCCTCATACCATGTCCTGCTACCCCATGCCATACCAAGTTATGCCACCCCATGCCACCCCATGCCACGCTACCCCGTGCCACCCCATGCCGTGCCTGGCACTGACGCCGGGGGCTCCCGGCAGCTGCTGAAGGAGTTCCTGCGGCTGGACCTGACGGCTCCCATCCCCGGCACCTCCCCGGAGGACACCCGGCAGCTCCTCCTCGAGGGCGGCCTGCGGATGCGGGAAGGTAAAGACAGCAAGGTGAGGACCGCGGGGGACGGGGAGCCTCGGCCCCGGCCCCTGCCCGCCTGCCCCTGCCCGCTGCGCCGGCTGGCGCCCACGGCCCTGCTCTCGCCCCCAGATGGACGTCTACTGCTTCCTCTTCACCGACCTCTTCCTCATCACCAAGCCCCTCAAGAAGGCTGAGCGCACCAAGGTGGTCCGGCAGCCCTTGCTGGTGGACAAGGTCGTCTGCCGGGAGCTCAGGGACCCGGGTGAGCGGCGCTGGGGGTGAAGGGGGCGGCGGGGGGGTCCTTGGACGCCGTTTGACGGCTCCTGCCCACAGGCTCCTTCCTCCTCATCTACCTGAACGAGCTGGGGAGCGCCGTGGCCGCGTACACCTTCCAGGCCAGCGGGCAGTCGCTGTGCCGCAGCTGGGTCGAGGCGGTGCGCAACGCCCAGGTGAGGGGCGCGGGGGGCGGCTGGGGGTCCTGCGGGCGCTCCGTGCCTCTCTGATGCCTCCCCCTCCCCAGAACCTGCTGCAGCGGCTGCGGCAGCGCCGGCGCCTGGAGGAGGAGGAGGAGGAGGAAGAGGACGGCGAGAGCAGCGCCTCAGCTGCCAGTTCACCCACCGTCATGCGCCGCGGCAGCGCCAGCCCGGACTCGCAGTGGTGGTAGGGAGCGAGAGGGGGGCCCCGCACACCCCCAGCCTGGCAAGGCCCCCTCCTTACCCTGCTGCCCCCGCAGCCCCTCCGACGGCTCCACCGAGACCCTCGCCATGGTGGCGGCGGCAGACAGCGGCGGCGGCGAGCTCTCCTCCCCAGACTGGGACACGGGGCCCTTCGGCTCGACCTCGGACGGCTCCTCCGTCGGCACCGGCACCTCCACCGGCACCGGCGCCTCTGCCGACACCTCCACCTCTGCCGAGACCCCCACCCGGGAGCTGCCGGCGGGCGCCCTGCCCGTACCCCTGCCCCATGGCGCGGCCCCCCCGGCCGGCGGCTGCCGCTCATCTTCCATCGACAGTGCCTACGGCACGCTCTCACCCGCCTCCCTGCGGGACTTCAGCCAGCAGCCGGAGGGGTTGGCCGAGGAGGGGCGGGAGCCCCCCACGGCCCCCCGGCCACCCCCGGCTCCCCGGCCCCCTTCGCCCCGACTGCGCCGCCGGCTGCCCATGCAGCTCCTGCCCTGCCCGGCCAGGGTGCTCAAATCCAAGTCGGAGGCCAGCCTGCCCCAGCTCTTGCCCCCCGGCCCCCCGGCCCCCCTCAGCCAGAGCCGCAGCCTCTCTGACCTCTGCGCCGGCCCCCCCCGGACTAGCCAAGCCCCTGGCCCCCCGGCCGCCCCCAGCAGCAGCGGCAGCTCCACCTCGGAGCTGTCGGAGCCGGAGGAGCCGGCGGAGAGCCCAGCATCCCTCCCGGGGGAGCTCGGTCGCGACCCACCGCCCGCTGCCCGCCGGACCCTCTCGGACCCGCAGTCGGCACAGCACCGCAAGCTGACGCTGGCGCAGCTCTACCGGATCCGGACCACGCTGCTGCTCAACTCCACGCTGACTGCCTCGTGAGTACGCTCCTGCCTGCGTGCTGCCGGACGGTGCTCTGGCTCTCCCGGTTGCTCACCGGGGGCCAGGTCCCGCTGCTGAGGGCGTTTCTCCCCGCTCTGTGCCTCGCAGGGAGGTCTGAGAGCTGCCGGCACGGTAAGGACGGACGGGCGGACACACCGAGGAGCTGCTGCCACTTCTAACTGTAGCGTGACGCTGGGGCCGGGCAGAGCAGGCCCTGGGACGCCGCGCCTGCGGGGACACGGATGGGGATGCAGACCGGTCCCCTCGGCGAGGATGTGCCCCGGGCATGGCAGCGCGGGGGGGCTGCCCGCTTCTCCCCGGAGCGGGGACAGACACGGCACACGGCTCGTGCCGAACCCGTGTTCGCAGAGATGAGGGTTGGTGGCTGGGGCCCAGCTGCCCCGTGGGGCATTGGGCAGGGGTCCCAGGGACATGGGGGGCTGCGGGGGGGGGGCGCGGGGCAGCTCCTGTGGGCGAGGAAGGGATGATGACGTTGGCGGTGGTGAGCGGGGAAGGTGCCGAGAGGGACACGGTGCCGGCGGCACAGTGCTGCGGGTGGCGCGGGGAGGAGGCTGGGGCTGGCGGCAGGAGGGGACGGAGCTGGGCTGGGGGGGGCGGTGGCCCCAGGGTCCGGCGGGAGCAGGGTTTGCCCTGTGGGGCGGGATGGGCGGCAGCGGCCGGCAGTGCCCGGGGCCGGAGCGTGGGAGCCGCGGGGGGACGTGGCGGCAGCCGGAGCGCCAGCTGTCGTCCCGTGCCAGGCTGCGCTCCGCGTCTCGGCCGAGCAATAAACCCAGCTGGTGCGCTCTCGTGCCCGCCTCGCCTCTCCTTCGGCCGCAGCGGCACCCTACGGCTGGGCGGCACCGGGGTGGGCGCGTGGCGCGGCTGAGGGAGCCCTGCCGGGGCAGGCACCGCGGCGAGTCTGGGGGTGGCTCCAGCCTCGGTGCCCCAGGATTCGGGGTGGGGATGGAGCCCGGGGGGGGGTGGGGGGGGCAGGTCAGCGCTGCGCCCCGCACCCCGTCCCAGCCACGGTGGGTCCGTGCCAGCGGGAGAGGGAGGGCGGCGGCCGGGCGGCCCGCGGCGAGGCGGCGCAGGTCCCTCCCGCGCCCGGCGCTCCCGTCATGTGGTTTCACACCCCCTGGACTGACTTCCAAAAAAGCATTTCCTCCTGCTGCGGTCGGGTGTAAAAGCCTGTGTGGGGAGGGCTGGGGCTCACTTACCACGCGTCGCGCTCTGCTGGTGGCGGCGGCGGCGACGGCAGCGGCGGCGATGGGGTGCTGGGGCACCCTGCCTGGGCGCTGAGCTGCCCTGACACCCCGCTGCGTCCCCCGCCCCAGTCCTCTCGCCGCCCCGGCATGACCCAGCTGCACCGGCCGCAAGGATGAAGCGCTGCTGTCTGGGGACGGCTTGGGTGAGTGCAGCGGTGCCAGCGTCCCGCGGACCCCTGGCACCGATGTTGGGGTGCGCCGTGGCTGTGGCCACAGGGGGTCCGGAGGCGGGGGGGTTAGCCTAGCACCAAGTGTGCCGAAAACGCTCGCCCCCCCCGGCTAAACACCTGGGACTGGGGTCTGCTTTGCCAAAGCGCCTGCAGCGTGGCACGGCCACGGGGACCGCGGCCGTGGCACAGCCAGAAGACTGCAGGCGCAGCCACGACGCCTGGGGAACCGTGGGCTCTGCCGCGGGGCCGCAGGCAGGGAGGGCGCTGCCACGGGGATCGGCTGTGCCGACAGCCTGCAGGCGCGCGTCAGGGCTGCCGGCGGTGGCAGCTGCTGGGGGCGGGCAGGCGTCCGCCGCGGCGCACGGCACCGGGGCCGCGTTACGGGCAGGGGTGGTGGTTGTGCGGCACGGGAAGCGGTGGCTTGCCCCACCACGCAGCCAGCGGTGGGATAGCACCTGCGCAGATGGCTCCCCTGCCCGCAGGGCACCTGCTCCCCGTGCCGGGGAAGGGGGCAGCCGCCCGCTTGCGGGCAGGGCGTGCAGGCAGGGCGTGCAGGCAGGGCCCCACCATGGGAAGGTCATGCTTCGGCGGTGACTCAGACATGCCGCTGGCAGCCAGGGCCGAGGCGGCCGCCCCGATCTGCCAGCGACGCTCTGCGAGTGGGGCGGCTCATGCGCGGTTTCCAGTCTGCCGGTGGTGGCGGGTTTAATAGAAAATGATTCAGCTGCCGTAATCGGGGCCATCACGGCTGGGAAATCCAGCCCCCGGCGAGGAATCCCCTGGCTCCCTGCCCGTGCCGCCGGTGCTGCGGCCCTCCCCAGGGCGGGGGGGTGCCAGCATGGGCACCCCCTCGCCGCCCCCGCCGGGGTTGTCCAGGGAGGTGGGCACCCCTGAGTACAGCACCCGGCTCCCCGGGGCGGAGGAGCGGTGACCTAGTTTGGGACGCACGTACGAAGCGCGATAGCATCGGGGGGGGGGGGGGGGGGGAGCATGAGCCGGGCACAGCTTCCTCTTGGGGAGGAAATCGCCTTCTCTGCAAGGGAGATAAACCCCAGGAAAGTCAAAGTCGGCAGCCTTAACCCTCCCGTGCCTGGCTGCCGGCACCTCTCCGGGCTGGCCATCGCGTGGGCAGGGTGACCCGCACCGCCGGCGGCCCGTGCGCCCGACTCCCTCGTCCAGTCGACATGGCAGTGGGTAGGTGGCCGAGCATCCCGGGCCCCCTCCCCAGCCTGGCGGCACCATTGGCAGAGCACCCAAAGAGAGCCCGACGGCGGCCCCCCCGGGCTCAGGGGCCGGCAGGGTGGGCCCCGCAGCACGCGCGTCCTGCGGTGTCAGCAGGAAGCCGCTCGCTTGGGTACCGTGGGGAAAGCGCGGTGCGGCGGCAGCCGTGGGGCGTTCCCAGCCCTGAGGCCACACCTGGGCAGCTCCAGGGCACGGGGCTGCAGCTCCAGCCATCGCACTGGGCACAGGTACCGGCGTCCACGCGTCTCCGGTAGCCCAGCGTGCGTGGCTGGGAGGGTGGGGAGCGCGGTGGGAGGGCTGCCCTCCACGGGTGCACGGCTCCTGGGGCACCCCGGCTGCCCGCATCCCTGCCCTCTCCCTGCCCACAGGTGATCCTGGCAGCCCTGAGTCTGGCAGCGAGTGAATTGCAGCCCCCAGGGTGCCAGGACCGCGCCGTGCCGCAGGGGCGGTGGGTCCTGGTGCGGCCGCCCGGCCGCCCGCGGAGGCACGCCACCAGACCCCTGTGCCCCGCCAGGATGAAATGGATCGAGGGGGCTCGCCGGTGCTGTACCCTGTGTCCTGCAGGTGAGGGCCACCTGGCCGGCGCAGCGTGGCACAGCGTGCCGGGGCACACCGGGCACGTCGGCCCAGATGGCCGTGCTCCCCGTCACCTCACTGTCCCCGCAGGGACGTTCCTGCGCAGCCCCTGCTCGAACAGCAGCAACGACGGCGACTGCACCCCCTGTCCCGCCGGCACCTTCAGCGCCCGGCCCAACACCTTCCCCGAGTGCCAGGCTTGCTACGAGTGCGACCGCCAAGGTGAGCCGGTGGCGTGCCGCGCCACGCCGTGCCGTGCCGTGCAGCGCCGCACAGCGCCGTGCCTGTCTTCCGCAGCTTTCCAGAGCGTGTTGAGCAACTGCTCGGCCACCAGCAACGTCGCCTGCGGCTGCGAGCCCGGCCGCTTCCGCGACTGCCTTGACGAGCGCTGCAGCGAGTTCTCCTGCCGGCAGTGCCAGCCCTGCACCGGGCGGCTCATCCAGCGGCCCTGTGAGTGCTGCCGGCCGGCCTGCGGCGTCCCCCCACCGGCTGCGCTGCCTCTGGCCGTGCCGCCCTGCCTGACGCCTGCCCTCTCCCCAGGCTCGGAGGCGCAGGACGCGCTCTGCGGCAGCTGCAAGCCTGACTTCTACGCCGAGGGCGGCGAGTGTCGGCCGTGCAGCGCGTAAGCACCGACCCCCTCCCCGTGCCCCAGCCGGGGACGCGTGCGGGGCGCTCGGCGTGGCGCGGCGCGGCGCCCACGGCTTCCTCTCTCCTCGCAGGAGCGCCCCGGAGACGTGCGGCAAGGAGTGCCAGCGGGTGTGCGGCGGCAGCGGCGGCCGAGGTGCGGGGGTGGCGGGGCCGGCTGCGGTGGCACGGGGGACGCCGCGGCGGCCGGCTGACGGGGACGCTCCTGTTCCTTTTTGCAGGCTCGGGGCTGGAGTACCTCCTGCTGGCGCTCACCGGGCCCCTCTTCCTGGGCGCCCTCGCCATCTACCACAGGAGGAAGCGGCTCCGGCACGACGCCCTGGCGGACAGCCCCCTCCCCACGCCGCGGGCGGCCGTTCCCACGGCCGGGGCCGCGGCCGCGCCGTGGTACCAGGTCAGCGCCTGGGGGTGGGACGGCCTGCGCTGGACCCGGCCGTGCTCCCCCCAGGTGACGGCGCTTGCCAGCGGCGCGGCGAAGCAGAGCCCCGAGCACCGGGCCTTACTGCGGGAGCAGCCCGGCGGCGTGGCGCGGCTGGGCGGCGAGGCGGAGCCGCCCGCCGCCCCAGAACCCCGCGGCGCCCTGCTGCAGGGCAGCCAGCTCTACGCCGTCATCAACGCGGTGCCGGTGAGGCGCTGGAAGGAGTTCATGCGGGTGCTGGAGCTGCGGGAGGCGGAGATCGAGCTGGTGGAGCTGGAGGTGGCCCACATCCGCGACCAGCAGTACGAGATGCTGAAGCGCTGGTGCCAGCAGACCAGCGCCACGCTCGACCGCGTCTTCGCCGCCCTGGAGCGCATGGAGCTGGCCGGCTGCGCCGAGGCGCTGCGCCGGAGCCTGCTGGCGGGCCCCTGACCTGCCCGGCGAAGGCACCCTGGCAGAGGGAGGTCCCGGCACCTCCCCAGCTCGCCGGGCACCTCGGGCGAGCCGTACCCCTAAGTATTGTTACTTATGCCGTGTAGACATTTTATGTCAGTTTTATGTTCCCTCCCCGCCTGCCCGCCCCCCCTATTTATGTCCCCCTGCTCCCAGGGCTGGGGGGGGGCCCCCGTGCCCTGGCACGCCGGCTGCCCGGCCGCTCGCGGGACGAGCGGGCGCCGAGCCCGCCGTGAACCCATGGGATAGTTCTCGAGGCCGCCCGCTGCCGGGCGCGCCTGTCCCCGCCCCAATAAAGTGGCACGTTCTCCATCCGCCGGTCCCCGGCCCTTCTTCCTGGGGCTGTGCCGGCCTGGCCGGGAACCGGTGCGCTGCTGGCGTAAGGGCCGCCGCAGGTGATGCGGCCGCTGCAGGTGACGGCGGCGATGCCGGTGACGTGGCTGATGCGGGTGATGGTGGCGATACGGGCGATGCGGGCACCGCGGTGGGCGCGGCGCGGCGCTGGGCAGGGGGGGTGGTGTGGGCAGCCCCAGGAAGGCGCGGGGCACTGCTGGCGGGGTTTATTGTTTTAATCGCTGGAAAGGCAGGCGGTCCGGGGCGCGGGGGAGCCGGGAGCCGGCCTCGAGCGGCTCCGGACACGGGAGGGGCGGGAGTGGAGGCGAGCGCGCTGCAGCCGCAACGGCAAGCGGTGCCAGCGGGGAGCACGGGGAGCCAGCTGGCACGGCGAGCCCAGCCGCAGCGGTCGAGCCGGGTGGCACGCAAGGAGCCGGGTGCCCCACGCCGCGGCAGCTCGCTTTGCGAAGGGCAGCACGGGGTGGCGGCGGGCTGGCGGCAGGGGGGTGGGGGCTACGGGTGCCTGGGGCAGCGGTGGGGGCTCCTCCGGGACAGGCTACGCGGCCGTCCGCGGCGGGAGGAGGGTGCCGAGGCGCGTCCCAGTCCGTGGCGGGACCTGCCAGCCTCCTCCCGCCGTGAAGAGCCAGGGCGCGGCGCGGCGCGGCTAGTGCTTGGCTATGTCCCCCTTCTTGAGGATGATCTGCCGCTGCCAGGGCGCCAGCTTTGTCTCATCGTACCCGAGAGTCCTTAGCTTTTCCGACTGCTCCTTCTCCTTCTCTTCCTCCTCCCGCTTCAGCTTCTCCTGCTCTTTCCTGCTCGGCAGTGGAGGGCACGGGGCGCCGCGGTCACCAGAGCCGCCGGAGCCGCCGTGCCCACCCGCCCGCCCACCCTGGGAAGGGGCTCGCGGCACTCACCGTTTCTGCTCCCTGCGAAGGCAAAGGGAAGAGCGGGGTTAGCGAAGCCGTGGGGACGGCCGACTGGCGTGGCATCCCCCGGCCCCGGCTCACCTCTCCTCCTCCAGCTTTTTGCGCAGGATGTCCCTCCTCCAGGCCGGCATACTGGCCAGGCGCGCTTCCTCCTCCTTCTCCTGCAACAGACAGCCGCGTTACCGGCACTGCCGGGAGCCCACCCTCGCTGCCGGCACCATGGGGCAGTGGCGTGGCCGCGGCACGTGGCACCGCATCCCGCTCGTGGCTGGGCTGAGCCGCGCTCCCGGCACGGCACCGGTGGGGGCTCGCCAGCACGTGGCTCGACGGCGTTGCCCCTCGCCGCCCGCCTTCTGCTGGCGCGGGGAGGAGGAAGGAGTGCGCGGCGTGGCCAGCCCTTCGCAGCACACCACAGCTTTATTGCACTGACACGCGGGGGCCCACGCCGCCCCGGCACCGCAAACGCCACGCCAGAGGGGAGCGCAGCCCCGGTGCCGCACACCCCGCACAACACACAGCCACAGCAAGCAGCACACCGCAACCTCGGCCCCGGGGCCGCGCGAACCGACACCGAGCCCTCCGCCGAGCCGAGCCGCGGCACTGCCGGCGCCCCTGAGGCAGCTGAGCACACCTGGGTGCCGGGTCTAGCTGCCTCCCCGGTCCCTGCTCCCGGCCAGCCCCGCACCGCACCGCCGGCACAGCCCGCAACGTGCTGCCGGGCTCAGGTGTCAGACATCTCCGCCTCCTTCTCCTTCCAGAAGGAGAAGCTGCGGTCGATGAAGCGGCAGATGTCCTCCTCGCTGAACTCGCCCAGCTCCGGCACCAGCACTGCCGCCCCCTCCCCTCCCGGGGCCGGAGGGGGGGGCTCCGGCGGGCTCTCCGCCACCGCGGTGGGGCCGTCCCCAAAAAACTCCTGCACGAGGTCCTCAAAGCCATCGAGCCAGTGGCGGTGGCCCGCCTCGACCCGCTCCAGCACGGCACGGTGGAAGCGGCGGACGCGGCGCCAGCTGTGGCCGCCCAGGCGGTCGAACATCTCGTAGCAGAGGAGGTGGCGGAAGCGCCGCTCCTCGGGGCTGAGCGGCATCTCCAGCAGCTGGAAGTAGCCCAGCATGAAGAGGTCGAGCGGGAGGCTGTCGTGGGGCACGGGCGAGCCGCCGACGTGGGGCAGGAAGTGCTGGGGCCAGTACAGCGCCGCGGTACGGCTCAGCCGCCGGATCTGCCGCCCCGGCACCCGGCGGGCAACGCTCCTCCAGCGGGCCAGCAGCCGCCCCGCCGCTGGCCGCCGCCTCCCTGGCCGCCGCGGCCGCTCCTCCCCGGGCACCGCTGCCAGCGCCCGCTTCTTCCAGTGCTCCAGGAAGAGGAAGGCGGCACGCTCCTTGTGCGCCTCGGCGCACTCCCGCGGGCCGCTCGGCTCTGGTGGTGCCGTCCGGCTCCGCTGCGGTGCCCCGTCCCCATACTCCTCCTCCAGGACGGGCTGGCGGGTGCTGCCCGGGGGCTGCGCCCGCTTGCGCTTGGTGACCCTGGGGAGGGGCACGGGGGCCCCTCCCGGCCCCTCATAGTTGGCCTTGAGGCTGCGGACGGAGACGCCGCAGCCCAGGATCTCGCGCCGAGCGTCGTGCTGGGCGCCGGGGCCGCCCACCGCCCCCCCTGCCCCGGGGTCCTCCCGGCCCCCCAGGGTGGCCGGCGGCGCGGCCGCGCTCCTCGGCAGTGTGGGGGACCAGCTGCCGCGGGCGGGCCGGTCCTCGCGGGCGAGGGCGAAGCCCTGGGGCGCCGGGGTGGCGGGCAGCGGCGGGAGCAGCGGCAGCTCCTCCTCCGGCCGCCCCGGCAGCGGCCGCGCCGGCTGCGCCTCGTGCATCACCCGCAGGCTCCCCAGCTGCCTCTCCAGGTGCCGCACGTCCTCCTCCCGCATCGGCTGCCCGGCGGGTTCCGGCGTGCCCCCCCGGGCGGGTGGCCCGTGCCGGCACGGGGGCTGCGAGTGGCTCCCGGGCTGCGGCGGGAAAGAGGGCAGAGGGGCTCTTGAGGCCACGCCGCGCGCACCTCGTGTCGCCGCCGCGTGCAGCACCCCTGGGGTGCGATGCCCCTGCATGCTGGTGGGGTGGTCCCCCGGCACGGCCGGGAGCCGGAGGCGATGCCGCACGTGCCGTCTCGCCAGGTCCTGGGCCGCCGGGCCGTGCCCGCGCTGCGCTCGCTGCCGCGGCCCGCGGGACCCCCCTACCTTGCGCCGCTGCTCCTCTTCCTCCTGCATGCGGAGCTGCAGCTTGCGCACCATCACCTGCCGCTTCCACTCCGGGATGGGCCGGCCCTGCTCGTCGTGGCTCGGCACCAGCACCTCCGCCTCCACCGGCGCCCCAGCACCCGCCGCCAGCACCGGCGAGCTCCCGTTCAGCACCAGCTCCGGTGAGCCCCCTGCCAGGCAGCGTGGCGGCCCGGCAGCCTCAGGGGTGGCCGGCGGGGTGGGCGTCCTGGTGGGTGACGGGGAGGATGCCGGCGACTCTGCCTGCAGAAAAAGGAGGGAGGGAGGGCGGTGGGCACCCGCCGTTCCGCGCCACGCCGTGCCACCGGCTCCCGTGCCCCCCCCCCAGCCACCTACGTTGGCCCCTGCCTGGCCACTGCCGGAGAAGACGGTGGTGAAGCCTTTGCTCTGTGGCGTTGGCTTGAGGCTCTTCCCAGCCTTTATCTCAGCCAGCAGCTCCGAGTTGTCACCGGTGGGGGACATCATGTTGAAGGACTTGGTGCCTGGGGGGAGGCAGGGTGGGCAGTAAGAACCCCGCTGCTGGCGGCCCCCTGCCCCTCCAGCTCCCCCACCAGCTTGTGGGGCATGGAGGTGGCCGGCTGACTGCCCCCCGCACCAGGGAGCCCCTGGGACGCCCGTCGGGGCAGCATCCCAGCATCCAGCCCCCCCCCAGGTCCACGGGACCCTGCAGGACCAGCGCCCCGGCACCCGGCTCACCAGGTCCGCAGGCACAGCACCCAACTCCCCGGGTGCCCAGGACCCCACTGGAGCAAAACCCCAGCACTCAGCAGCCTGGCACCCACCCCCCAAGGTCCGTGGGACCTGCTGGAGCAGCACCCCAGCACCCAGCTCCTGGGGCCCCAGCCCTGAGTGTCCCCCACCCCGCCGCACTGTGCTGCGGCAGCAGCTTTCTGACTGTGGAGGGATGGGTCTGCGGCAGCCCCGGCACAGCAGGACGGCCCCGTGCCGCCTCGCTGGGGGCCCTGGGAACCCCTACGCTCCCCCGCAGCCCCGGCAGCGACACACCGACAGCCTGCACCAGCCCTGCTGCCAGCCCTGAGCCCCAAGAGCTGCACAGCACCGGCACCGGAGCACGGCAGTGCCCCCGGGGATGCCCGCGCCGCCGCTCGCGCCGCCCACCCCGCGAGCACCCACCGTCCGTGCCAGCCATGCGCGGGTCCCTAACGGCCCATGGTGCCGTGCCAAGGCAGAGCCCCCTCCCCGCCGCCGGCACCCGCAGCTCGCCCCGCTCGGCCGCGCCGCGCCGGGGCCAGACGGCTGCGGGTGCTGAGGGCCCAGCGGGGCGCACGCGCTGCCATCCAGCGCCGGCTGAGACCCCCCAGCCCCGGGAGCCGGCGCTAATAAAGCGGGCGCCGAGCGGCGGCCAAGCCCGCCGGCTGCAATCAGCGGTGGGGGAGCGGCCGGTGCGCTCACGTGGCGGGGTCACGCCGGCCGGCTGAGCGCGAACAAAGGCCCTCTGTGCGCGGGGCCGGCTGCGGGGCCGCGGGGGCCGTGGGGGGCGTGGGGCCCCCGGCCGCCTGCCCAGCCCGGCCAGCCCTGCCCGGTGGCTTCGGCAGCCCCGCGCCGGCGCTTGGGGCGCCCGCGTGGCACGCCGGCCCGGCGACGCGGCGGGCGGGAGGGCTGCGAGCAGTTGCCAGCCCCGGCCGGCCGTCGACGCCCCGTGGCTCCGGTGCGGGACGGTGCCGGGTCGGACCCCTCCGGCCGAGCCCGGCGCCGGGGCACCCCCCGAGCAGGGAGGAGCGCGGGGCCGCGGTACTTACTCTTCATCTGCCTGAGCGCCTTTCCTCCTAGGGAGAGAAGCAGAGAGGCGGCGCGGGGCGCGCGGCAGAGGAAGGATTTGGCCACCGCGAGACAAGAGAGAAGAGAAGCGGCCAGCAGTGAGAGCAGGCAGGGGCGGGCGGGCTTGGGGGCCCCCGCGCCGACACCGGAGGAGAGAAGGACAGAGAGGCCGTCAGGAGCCGCGCGACCGGAGTGCCGCAGGAGGAGACGCGCCGGGGCGGCCGGCGCCGCGGTGCAGCCGACGGGACGGTGCCCGGGATCGCGCCCCGTGCCCACCCGGCACCCCGCCACTTACTTCCCGTGGAGGACGAGGAGCGGCGGGGGCCGGCGGGGGTCTCGGCCAGCGGGGGCGGTGGTGGAGGTGGCGGGCAGGCGGCATCGGGCAGCGGCGGGGGCGGCGGCGGGGGTGGCAGCTCGGCGCCGGGCTTGCTCTCCCCATTGCGCATGGTGTCCGCCGAGATGGGCGATGCCTGAAAGAGAGTGCGGGCAGGTGT
The DNA here is from genome assembly GCF_964188355.1 of Buteo buteo. Taxonomy (NCBI): domain Eukaryota; kingdom Metazoa; phylum Chordata; class Aves; order Accipitriformes; family Accipitridae; genus Buteo; species Buteo buteo. The sequence continues at coordinate 850,266 of NC_134175.1, forward strand.
CGCCCGGTGCCAGCGTTGCCCAGCGCCATCGCCACCGAGCCACGTGCAGGCTCGCGGCGTGGGGCGGAGGGCTCACCTCCTCGCTGTGCGCCATTCGCCGGGGGCCGGGCTGCTCGGCTGCGCCGTGGCCCAGGTGCTTGTAGTAGTCACCGGTGCTCGGCTGCTTGCCGAAATTCCTCGACCGCCTGGTGGAGTCGGCCCTGCGCAGGCCCTCGGGGCTGCTCTCGCGCGACGCCAGCTGCAACGGGGAGCGTGGCTCAGTGCAGCCGTGCCCGGCTGCGACCCGGGTGGCTGCGGGGCAGAGCCGTGGTGGAGTGGGGCCGTGCCAGCGGTGGCCGTGGGGCAGATGCCCAGCTGGGGGGACGGCAGGTGCGTGGCCCGGGGGTCCGCTCTGCACGAGGCTGCGCCAGGGGCTGCGTGCCGGGGTGGCGGCATGCGCCATCAGCGCCTGGCACTGTGAGCCCATAGCCTGTGCCCAGGAGCCTGGCCGAGCCTCCCCCGGGATAACCCCCTGGGAACAGGAGTGCCGAGCCCCGGCCCCGCGGATTACCGGGAGCTTATCCCCCATGGGGCCAGGGCCCGGTTCCAAACCTCCCTCTGAAGGGGGCTCTCAGGCAGCGCAGCCTCGGCTCACCCCGGCACATACCGCAGCGGCTTTGCGGGTCGCGCTGCCGAGCGCCGGCACTGCAGGGGGCCGTGCCTGCTCCCCGGGTCTGGGGGGGCCACAGCGGCACGGCCCTGCTCCCAGTGCCGGGGCCCCCGCTATTTGCATTTCCCCGTGCACCACTGCCGCCCGTGGCATTTGCACAGCAAGCCTGGGCGCTCGCCGCCGCTGCCAGCCCCAGCTAAGTCAACAAGCGCCAGCTCGGCACTTCCTGCTCTGGCCGCCATGGGCGCCGTGCCAAGCCTGGCTCCCGCTCCAGCGGCCCCAGCCCCGGTCCGGCGCGAGGGTCCGTGCCACTCAGCCCCGCTGCATGGGGCACCTGCGCCGCTCTGGTACCGGGCTGGCACGCGCCCGCACCTCACCAGGGCGGCCCGGCTCTGTAGCCCTGGGCAGGGCTGCTCGTTGCCCCGGTAAGCGCTAACAAGCGAGGGCCGTGCACAGTGAGCGCAACGGGGTCCCGAGGCCCACGTGGGCCTGGAACACTGCTCCGCCGAGACCCCCCATCCCATGTGCCTCTGTCCCCGGCGGTGCTGGCCTCTGCCAGCGCCCCGGCCATGGCTGTGCACCAGGCTCCCGTCCCTGGTGGGGTGGCGAGAGCCAGGGTAGGGGGTCGGGACGGCCCCGAGCCCACCGCATCCCTGTGCCCCCCCGGGGGGCTGCACCCCTCTTACCTGTGCACGCCCGGCTGAGCCCTCTCTGCTCCTGGCAGCGCCGGCTGTGCCACCCGACACCTGCGGCGCGGGCGACACCGGAGCCGGCCGCTCGGGTTACAGCCTGCGCAGTCGCCCACGCACAGCTCGGTGTGGTGCCGGTGGCATCGCCGGGGCCACGTGGGCGCGGCTGCGCCGGCCGGCCATGCGCCGGTCTGCACGGTGCCACCAGGTGCCCCAGCCGGCGCAGCGGTGGAGCAGGGCTGCCCAGTGCCGCGGAGGCACCGGAGCATCGCCAGCCCTGGCTCGCTGCAACCTTGCTGCCGGTTGCACCCCAGCCCCCCGGTGCATGCCAGCGTCGCGGGCACGTGGCCTCAAACCGGGGCTGTCCCCTCCCAGTGCCGTCAAGAGCTAACAGCTCCCCATGGGGGATCGGTGCCCGGTGGCACGTCCCCCCCCCCGGTGGCACATCCCCTGAGCTGCGTGACCAGGAGCAGCTGCGCACAGGGCATGGGACATGGCGCATGGGGCCGTACCTCTCGGCGCAGCGCCTGGCTCTCCACGTGCCGCAGGTTGTTCTTGGCCCGCACGTAGATGTCGGCAGTGTGGGGGGCGGTGGGGGGCGCGGGTGCGGGGTAGCCGGGGGGCGGCGGGGGCGGCCGGGCGGTGGGGGGCGGGGGCGGCGGCGGGGGGAAGGCGGGGGGCGGTGGCAGGGGGGGGCCCTCGCCTGCCGGCCCCCGGCCCCGCGGCCGCGTCTCGGGGTCCAGCATGTCCATGTACGCCTGCATGTCCACGAGCGCCGGCTCGGGCACCCCTGTGCAGGGCAGGGGGTCAGGGGGGGCTGGCCCCGCGCCCCCCACCCCGCGCCCCCCGGCCCCGCACTCACGGGCGGCGGGGGCCCCTGGGGGGCCGCCCCTCTTCTCCCCGGTGCTGGACTGGCTGGAGTGGCAGGAGTCGTAGTTGGAGAGGGTGCTGGCGGGGGAGCCCACCTCGAAGCGCGCCTGGGGTGCCGACACCGTGGTGTTGGGCGATGACATGCCCGAGTCAGGCTGCCGGCACTCCCCGTCCGCCGAGGGGTCTCGCGACAGCACACGGTGCTCCACGCTCTGCTGGCACAGCCGGGCGGTCAGGCGGCCGGGCGGGAGCGACAGGGCCCCGCGTGCTCCCTGCGCGCTCGGCCGCGGGACGCCGCTGTACCATGTTCTCCACAGTGCGCAGGTACTGGGCGCAGTGGCCGTGGCCATTGTAGTCGGCGAGGTCGGCCGCTGTGTAGCCGTCCTGGTCACGGACGCTGAGGTCGGCGCCGTTCACCACCAGGATCTGGCAGCACTGGAGAGAAGGGGGGTGCGTGGCAGGGTCGGAGGGTGGCCCCCCGCCCCCCCCCCCCGCCCCCACTGGCTGCCAGCCCCCACCTCCAGCTCGCCATTCTCAGCAGCATCGTGCAGCGGCGTGCCGCCCCAGGCGTCGGCAGTGATCTCCCCACCGTGCAGCAGCAGCCAGCTCAGCACCTTGGCGTGGCCGCGGCTGGCGGCGAAGTGCATGGCCGTGGCTCCCTCGCCATCCCGCTCCGACAGGCTCACCGTCGTGAAGCTCATCTGCGTGGGCAGGCTGGCTGAGTGCCGGCGCCGCCAGCCCCACGCCATGCCACCACACCGCCATGCCATGCCCGGCCAGCGCTTACCAGCCAGACGATGACGGTGTTGTGGCCCATCTGGGCGGCGGCGTGCAGCGGGGTCATGCCGTCGTGGGCACGCGCGTGGGGGTCGGCCCCGCAGTCCTGCACCAGGTACTGGATGATCTCCAGGTGGCCCTCCTGGCAGGCGAGGTACAGCGGGGTGGCCCCCGTCTTGGTCTGGGCACTCAGTGTGCTGCAAGCGGGGCACAGCACCCGTCACCCATGGCCACCGCTGCCGGCAGTGCGCCAGGATGGGTGGGCACAGGGGACACGTGGGTTGCAGGGACATGGGGGACACATGGGGGCACAGGGGACACACTGGTGGGGGGCAGGCAAGGCAGCACCAGGGCCAGGCAGCGTGGGCAGCGTGGGCAGCGTGGGCTGGGAGCCATCCACCCCACGGCTCCCCACTGGGTCCCAGCGCAGTGGCGGCCACTGAGGCGGGAGGTCGCTAAGTTAATCAGCCTGCTTAGGCTAAGCTCCTTCCTCCGGCTGTTTTTGGACACTGCAATTTAGCAGTATTTTTAAATAAGCGGCTTAGGCAGCACCGGCTGCAGGGGAGCCGGCAGGGAAAGGCCGACCTGCACCACGGCGCTGCCCGGCCCCGCTGCCCCTGCCGGCCCCGCTGCTGGGCACGGGCATCCCCCCGCTGCCTCCGGTGGGCCTTGGCACCACCGCATCCCTCATCCTGAATTGCACATCCTGCATCCCCGCTGCGCGGGAAGCTGCTTTATGAAGCGCTCCATAAAACCCCCTGTTGAATATTTCAAAAAGGAAGAGCAATAAATACTCCACTCTGTTATCGCAACGATCGCGGGCCCTTAATAATTGATCCCTGTAACTGTGAGACGAGCCGCGGCCCGCGTGGCCTTCCCACCGTGCCATGCCGCAGCGCCAGGCCGGCATGCTGCTGGACGCTCCCTGAGCAGGGGCCTGGGCAGCGGGAGGCCGGTCTGGGGTGACGGACAGGCATTCAGCCCCCGATTGCCGTTTCCCAGTAATCATGAAGGGGTTAGGCCGCTTGGGCGAGTGCCGGTAAACTGCTTTGCCAGATGGCCGTGACCCCACGCCGAGCCACCGGCTGCCGGGGCGAAGGTGGGCCGGGAGAGCCAGCACCCCGCAGCGGCACCCGGGGATTGGATTTCGTGGCTGTAACGGAGCCTCCGGCTGGGCGCGGGGCTGGGAGCGGGGCCAGCCCTAAATAATTCAGGGGGAAGGCGGCGACGGCAGCGGAGCAACCCCAGCAAGAAGCGTGAAAGCCAACGTGGGATGGCTGCCGCCAGCGCCAGCACCGCACCGGGTCCGCCACCGCGGGCACCGAACGGGAGCCGGGCCGCCGGGGGGGGAGGTTAAGGGGGGCTGAACCGGCACACCAGGGGCAGGGGCATAAGAAGCCGGGGCCGGTTTCCAGCCGCTGCCCACCGCGGGCAACCGGAGCAGGGGCTGCGGAATCGTCCGTGCAGCCCCGCGGCTGCTGGGGACCGGGGACCGGTGCCGCTGGTGGCGTGGGGGGGTGCGGAGTGCGGTGGCTGCCGCGGCGGCCCCGGGAGGGGCGCGGGCTCTCCGGGGCGGGCGGGCCGAGCCTTTTTACATAAGGGCGGGCGGACAAAGGCGGCTGTGTTATCGGCCCGCTCCAGGCGCCCCGCCAACCGGCCCGGCGGCGGCAGTTCTGCCGGCGCTCGCCCTCGCTCCCCGGGCCGTCAGGAACCGGGGACGAAGGCGGCTGCGGGGACCCCGCCAGCCCCGCTCCTGCCGGGGCCGGGGGGGGGTGTGTGTGTGTGTTGTGTGCGTGTGGGGTGGGGGCGCGGAGCCGGTCCCGCCGGCCGGCAACGGGGCCGTTACCTGGGGCAGTGTCCCAGGAGGAGTCGCAGGGAAGGGAAATCCCCTTTGGCCGCGGCGTAGTGGACGGGCAGCGCTCCCGTGGCGGTGGCCGCCGTGGGGTCGCTGCCCCCGAAGCGCAGGAGCCATTCGATCACCTCGTGGTGACCGAAGCGGGCTGCCAGATGCAGGATGGTGGCACCGGAGTTGTCTGTGTCCTGCGGGAGGAAGCGGGGCGGCCGTCGGCACCGGGGACGCCAGCCCCCCTCCCACGGCAAGGCGGCCTGCGGGGGCGGGGGGGGCCGCGGGGCAGCCCCCGGCCGAGACCCGGCCCCGGCCCGGTTGGGGGGGGGGGCGTTGCCCGGGGCGGAGATCCCGCCTGCAGGGAGCGGGGCCGTCGGAGGGGCCGTGCGAGGAGCGCCTCTGCCCTCCGGCGGGGCCTGCAGCCGCGCCCGGCCGGCGCCCCGCAAAGCCCCCCCCCCCCCCAACTTGTCCCGGCGGTGGCGGGGCAGCCCCTGCCCCGCGGAGCCCCGGCCGGGGCGCGGGCGGAGCTGGCCCCCGGCCAGGAGGCCGCCGAAGCGGGTCGGCCCCGTCCTTGCCTCCTAATCCCCGCCGCCAGCCCCGCCGCCGCCCTCCTCTCCCTCCGGCCCGTCACATGTCGTCAGCTCCCGGCCGGCCCCGGGGCAAGCCGCTTACCGCCCCGGCCCTGCCGTTGTGTAACGCCGGGAGGGGCCGGCGGCCCGGAGGGTCCGTGACCCCTTCGGGGCTCAGCCCCGCCGCGACGCCGGCCCCCCACGCCCCGGCCGCCACCCGCCCCGCACGGCTGTGTCCGCGCCGGCGGAGCTGGAAAGCCCACGCGCGACCGTCTCCCCGGGGAAGGCCTCCCCGGTTGCCCTCGGCACCCGCCGCCCCCCCCCACCCCTCGACCCCCCGCGCCCCCGCTCGCACCTGCACGCCGCAGCCCCCCTGCGTGAGCAGCCACTGGAGACAGGCGAGGTTGCCGGTGGCGGCGGCGTCGTGGGCCGGCGTGGCCCCGTTGCGAGCCCGCGCGTCCCCGCGGAGCGCGGCCTCGGCCGCCAGGTACCGGAGGCAGGCGAGGCGGCCGGCGCGGGCGGCGTGGTGCGCGGGGGAGGCGCCCAGGGCGTCCCGCAGCCCCGGCCGCAGCAGCCCGGCCGCCCGCAGCCCCCGCAGCGCCTCCACGTCTCCCTGCCGCGCCGCCAGCAGCGCCCGCTCCAGCGCCATCCCGGCCCCGGCCCCGGCCCCGGCCCCGGCCCCGGCCCCGGCGGCGGCCCCGGCCGCCGCTTGGCACTGCGCGGCGCTCCCGCCCCGCCGCCCCCCGGCCCCGCCGGCTCCTCCTCCTCCTCCCCCGGGGCCGCCCCTCCGCCCGCCCCGCCCGACGGCGCGGCGGCTGCCCGCTGCCCGCTGCCCGCTGCCCGCTTCCCGGGTCGCCGGCGTCGCTGCCCCCCCGGTCCCTGCCGGGGCAGCCCGCCTTTGCCGCTCCCTGCGGCCGGGACCGGGGGACCCCAGGAGCGCACCGTGCCCGGCGGGAGCCGCTGCCCCCCCCCGGCCCCCCAGCCCCACGGGTGTCCCGTCCTCCCCCCGCCCGCCGCCCGCCAACGCGGGAGGCGCGGCGGTGATGGGCTACTCCGGCAGCCCCGACGTGCGCCTGCCGGTCCCGGCAGCGCAGGCAGGAGAGGGGGGGGAGCCCGGCCGGGCTGCCCTGCCTCCTCCCGCCGCGGGGCGGGTGGGGCGTGTGGCGGGACGGACAGTGAGGCCGTCGGGCGGCACCGCGGGAACCGACGGCGGGACCCGTGGGCAGCGCGGGCGGCGGCGGCGGCGGTTACCCCGGGGGCGGTCAGGCGGGGACACCCCCGCCGTCAGCACCGCGGACAGCGCCGGCGCCGCTCCTTCAGCACCGCGGACAGCGGCGCGGCCGCCCCGCCCGCCCTGCCCCGCCGGCGGCCGGTAAAGGCGGCGGCGGTACCGGTACCGGTACCGGACAACCATGACCCCGGCGGGCGCCGCGCCGCAGCCCCCCCGGCCCCCTCCTGCCGCCGCCGAGCTGCGCAAGGTGAGAGCTCCGGCGCCCCCGGGCCGCCCCGCAGCCCCGGGACCCCCGGGCAAGGACGCGAGTGCCGCGGCCCCCCGCGCCCCCGGCCCTGGCCCGCGCCCCCTCTGTCCCTGCCCCATCCTGCGCTCGGCAGCGATCCGCCACTGCCTGCTCGGGGCCGCCGCCTCCCCCCGCCCTGGGACCCCTGGGCGCCCCGCCGAGCTCTTTCCCAACCGGAGAGAGCCTCCAGCGCCCTGGAAGGAGGGAGGCAGGGAGGCTGCCCGCCGGCAGGTGCCGGCAGCTGCCCGTGCCGGCCCGAAGGCCGTGGCCTCCGTCAGCCGCCGCGCAGGCAGGGCTCACCCCGGGGCAGGCGGGCGAGCGCGGGGGGGCAGAGGGGCACCCCGTCCCGGTGGGGCGCACACAGCTCTCCGGGCGGGACCGGAGCTCCGCCCCCCGGGCCCCGAAGCTCCGCCCCCCGGGCCCCGGAGCTCCGCCCCCCGCGCGGCCCTAGCTCCCCGCTGCGCCCCCGCGCGGCGCCAGCCGGCAGAGCGCCGGCCCCGCCCCCCAGTGCCGGCGCGGGGGCGTGGCGAGGCGCTGCCCGCCAATGGGGCGGCGCGCGGGGGGTGGGCGGGTCCCCCGGAGGGGGCGTGGCCTGGCGAGGCGTGGTGGTGCCGCAGCGCCGTTGACGGGCGGGGCGCCGGTGCCGCCATGTCGGAGCGGGGGGCCGCGGGCCCGGGGCCGGCCGCCATCCAGGTGTCCAGGTACGGCCCCGCCGCGCCGCCCGCTGCCGGGGATCCAGGGGAGGGCTGGGCAGGGGAGGGCAGGCGGGCCGGGGGTACCGCGGGCGGGCTCCGGGGCCGGGGCCGGCCTGCAACCGGGATGCTACCGGCGGTGCTACCCGCACTGCTGCCGGCACCGGCCACGCCGCCTGCACTCAGGCACTCCGCCTGCACCGGTCGCGCCGCCTGCACCGGCAGCGCTGCCCGCGCCGGTGACGCAGCCTGCACCGGGGTGACGGCACCCCGTAACCGGTGCCCTTCCCCGGTGGGTGTCAGCTGGCAGGGCGGGCAGGGCGCACCCCGGTTTTCCTGCGTTCGCCCGCTGCGGTTCCTTGGCATGGCCGCCTTGCCGAAGCACAGCTCTTCTTCAGGCCGGCACACAGCCATTGCCCCATCGCCACCGTGCCTCGCCTTCCCTCCTCCGGTTGATTATTTGCTGCTCCGGCAAAAGCCGCCGCTGCTGCTGCCAGGAAGCCGGGTCGAGCGGTGGCACGTGCCCGGCTCGGTCTCGGTTTGCTGCAGTGGGGTGGTGGTGAGATGCAGTCCAAACCGAGCAGCCGGCTGCCCCCAGCAGAGGGGCAATGCCTCCTTCCACTCCCAGTGGTAATTTAGGGCGGTTTCCACCGCCGCTCACAGGAAGCCGCGCGCAGGCAGCGCCAGTGACGTTGCCGGCTTCAGCGTGGTGAGATGGCCCAGCAGCTTATCTGGTAGGGTGATGGCAGTGCCTCTGGGTGGCTGCACCAGGACCCGGGCTGGGGGCACAGCAGGGGATGTGCGAGCTCCTGTGTCCCTCTCCTGGCAGGATCATGCGCCCGGATGACGCCAATGTCGCGGGGAATGTCCACGGGGGAACCATCCTGAAGATGATCGAGGAGGCGGGAGCCATCATCAGCACCCGCCACTGCAACTCCCAAGCTGGGGTGAGTAGGCACCGGAGCACCTGCAGGGCTCCAGTTCGGTGACTCTCTGACCCCCATGCCGTGCCACAGGGGTCTGCTGGGAGGCAGGGGTCCCCTGGGACGGCCGGGCATCCCTGGGGGTCTTCCCGGTCATCTCCCCCCACCGGAAGTGCTCGCTCCTGCGTGCAAACTGCCAGTGGCTCTGCTGCTGCCAGGGCATGGGCCCGGTAGCTGGAAGCATCCGCTGAAACTGTGTTTTACAAGCAGAACCATTATTATGCCGCCACTCATGGTTTAACTCCCGCGAAGGGTGAGTCAGAGGCGGCCCCAGTGCCGGTTACAGGCCGGGAAGGAAGCACAGCCACCGGCTGATAAGGCAGAGGTGGAAGTGCCGGAGCCGTGCGCGGCACAGGCTGGCCCCGGGGAGCCACCAGCTGCGGTCTTGCGCGGTGTGGCTGCGGCTGCTACCCTCGCTGTCCTGCCATCCCCAGGAGCCCTGTGTGGCTGCGCTGGCACGGGTGGAGCGGACGGACTTCCTCTCTCCGGTGTGCATCGGCGAGGTGGCCAACGTCAGCGCCGAGATAACCTACACCTCCCGGCACTCTGTGGAGGTCCAGGTCAACGTCATGTCCGAAAACATCTTAACAGGTGGGTGGCTGCCAGCGGCCCTCTCCCAAAACTCTGGGAATAACTGTGGTGTAAGCCGAGAGCTCGCAGCAGTGACCCCATCCTCCGCCCACTGTCGCCAGCAGCATCGGGCAGAGGGGAGATCTTGCCTTTTTATTGACAGTGCTGGGAGCGGCGGGGAGGGGTGGCGGCGCTGGGAAGGGAAGCCAAGCAGGCTCCCTGGGGACTACGGCTCCATTGATCACTTTTAGCAAAGAATGGCAAAACCCGCTGGTAGCTCCTCCTGCCTGGTTTGCTGCCCATGGCTGCCTTTGGCCTGAGAAAGGCCCTTTTCCTGCCGTCACCGTGGCAACCAGCTGTGCTTGCTGGGTCACCTTCCCAAAAGCGCATCGTCACATCTGCTCTAAGCCAAAGCCCGGCAGGAGCTGGCAGGGCAGGGGGCTGCCTGCTGCCGGCGGCATCGCCGGTGTGTGGCAGGCCCTGGACTGTGGCAGCGCCGGTGGCAGGTGAAGCGCTGCTGGAGTCAGCACGGTCACCCTCTGTCCCCCTCCCCTCCAGGGGCAAAGAAGGTGACAAACAAGGCGACGCTGTGGTACGTGCCGCTGTCCCTGAAGAATGTGAACAAGGTCCTTGAGGTTCCCCCCATCCAGGTAGGATGGCTCGCTTTGCTCCCCAAAAAGCGGAGCTCGCCCTCTCTGGGAGAACGGCGCTAACCTAGCCCTGTCGGCACCCCTGGCTGTGCCAGCGGCTTTGCCAACCCAGTTTTTACCAGCCTTTCCTTCCAGTATGCCAGAAAGGAGCAGGAGGACGAGGGGAAGAAGCGCTATGAGGAGCAAAAGCTGGATAGGCTGGAAACTAAGCAGAGAAACGGCGACGTGATCTTCCCTGTCATCAACCCAGGTAACGCGGGCGGTGCGTTGCCTGTGGAAGCATCCTGGCGATGCTGGGAGGCCAAACCGGTCCCTGAGGCAGCTCCAGCTGTCCCCAGGCACCCGAGGGATAGCTGCAAGTGCGCACTCTGAAACGCTGCACTGGGGGGGGGACTGGGATTTTGCAGCCGTGGTGTGGGAGCAGAGGGGGAGCTGGGTGGGCTCCTGTGATCCCCCGCTGGGGCTGGTGGGTGGGATGGCCTCTGCTAAAACATGGTTCCTGCCACTGCTCCCAGCATCCCTCGTGCTCTTCTGGGCAGCGGGAGCTAGTTTTGCTTAGTGTAGGGTAAATGCAAGCGTTGGGCAAGGGTTTTGCACACTCTGCAGCTGCAGCCCCTCTCTGGAAGCCAGGTTTTAGCAAGAAGTTCATCGGCTGGTGTTTGAAGGGGAGGATGAGCTATGGGGAGGAGCTGGGGGTCACGCTCTCCCTAGGGGAGCGCTGGGGATACCTCTCCTATCGAAAGTGTTGCCCTGGCTTCTGGAAACACGGTGGCGGCGCTGACGGCGAGCCAAAGGGGTGAGCGGCTGGTGGCCTCCAGGGCTGGCCATGGTCCTCGGACAGAGGTGGAGAGGTGGCATGTGGGCATCGTCGGGGGGGGATGATACAGGATGAATGTTGCTCAAATGCTTTTTTCCCCTCTGTTCTTCCTGCTCACAGATAGGCAGACAAAAGGTAAGGCTTTAAAGGCGCTGCCACGCGGGTGTCCTCCCCAAGGACGTGATGCTGAGCGGTCGGGTTGGTTTTTTCTGCGCTAAGCACCCTTAGCATCTCTCTTTAGACAGAAAAAGCAGCCAACCCCGAGAACAGGTTTCCTCTGCTGGCAGTTGGAGGGTGTGATTTCTGTCGCCTGGATTTAGTGGCGAGTCAGAGGTCACTGGCCTGTGCCGGGGCTGGGGGGTGTGGGGGCCGAGGTCTTCATGCCAAGGGCAAAGTGTGGCTCTTTGGAGATGCCACTGAGTGGCAGGTTTGGGGAGATTCAGCTGCAGCTGGTGGCCTGAGGAGGGAAAGCATACAGCCACACATCCATCCAGTTCACTCCCATTTGCTTTCGGGCTCTTTGAAAGCTTTAAAAGAAGAAACAAGCTGAGCTGGAATAAAATCAATGGGGAGGCATTAGAAGGAGGTGGCAGCCCATCAGGTTGTGAATAGCCTCTGCTCTCAGGGCTTCTCGGGGCCAATTTAAATGCTGATTGGCACATACTTCAGCTTTGCACGAGCCAGCCCTACGTTTTCTTCCTTCAGATGGCTTAAGACAGGGGCGTACGGGGGCGTACAGGTGCTGGCCCAGCAGCTCTGACCTCCACTTTGCTGTCTTTCTCTAACCAGAGCCGCACACCGTCAGCTATAGCCAGTCCAGCCTGATCCACCTGGTGGGACCGTCGGACTGCACGCTGCTGGGCTTCGTGCACGGAGGTGAGCGAGCGCTGCCCCATTCAATGGCTGGGCTGGTTTTTTCTCCGGAGCGGAAGCATGGTTTGAGAGCGACTCGCGTGTCTCGGTGTTTTCGGGAGGCGGGCTCTGCCTCTGAAGGCACGCAGGCCTATTCCCGCTCTCTGTAAGGTTTGGTGTTGCTTCAGCTGAGATGAAAGCTTTGTCTTTTTCTATGCTTAAAAAAACGCCCTGAAAACTGACATACTCAAGCTGTAAATACTACAATTTTGTCATCGTCTCTTAAATTGCAAATCTAAACACCCAGCATACAATGACTGCAATTTGCTGAAGTAATTTCCTCTTGGCTGGCAGTGCCTGTTGCCTGCCAGGCAGGCAGGGCAGGGCGGACACATGGGTGCGGTGTGAGCCCAGGGAGAGGCATGTTTGCCGAGGGCCAGGACGACGCTGGATGCTGCTCTTCATCTAGTTGCATCCTTAAAAAAAAAACCCAAACCACAACAATGTGGCTCAGAGCTTTTTCCAAGCAGGAGGTTTGTGGGACTGATCCTGCCTTGCAAGGCTGAGGTTTGCTCAAAGATGTTTGGGAGAGCCAGAGCTGGCCTAAATCTTAAGCCCAGGTCTGTGAGGATGTCGCCCTGGTGGTACTCTTGACAGGAATCTTTGTGCTGGTACCGGGGCTTTCCTGCAGTCAGGATTGACTCTCTGGTCCAACTCCTCGGCGTAGCTTTGGTCATGCAAAGGCCTTGCCGACTTACGCATTGTTTTTCCCAAATCCCACTGGCCTCCCTGAGTCAGGACCCTCTGCTTCCCCCCGCCCAGGTGTCACCATGAAGCTCATGGACGAGGTTGCTGGGATTGTGGCTGCCCGCCACTGCAAGACCAACATCGTCACCGCCTCGGTGGATGCCATCAACTTCCACGAGAAGATCAAAAAAGGTACTGGGGGTGGGGGCGGGCACTTTGCTGTCCCGCGGTGCCACGTCCTGGTTCCCCTGGGTGCATGCTGGGGACGCAGTGGCAGAGAAATTTAGTCCCCATTAGACTTGTCCTGTGCTGAGAAGCTCCCCTCAAGACGTGGCTTAAGCATTAAACATGCAGGGGACGCCTTGCTCCCTTCCTCTGAGCAGAAGTGGGGGCCACCTGCTTAACCAGCCCCTCTCCACTTCACAGGCAGCGTCATCACTATTTCGGGGCGCATGACCTTCACGAGCAATAAATCCATGGAAATCGAAGTCTTTGTGGATGCCGACCCATTTGTGGATGAGCCTCGGGAGCGGTACCGTGCCGTCAGCGCCTTCTTCACCTACGTCTCCCTGAGCAAGGAGGGGAAGCCCCTGCCCGTCCCACAGCTGCTGGTAAGAGCTCTCCCCGCCGGGCTGCAAGCCTCTCCTGCTCCTCCCGGGGCAGACCCCAGCCGGCTTTTTTGTCCAACAAATCCTTCTCCCTTGAATTTTTCAGCAGCAAAGTATGAGCCTGAACGAGCCTTTCCAGAGCAGGCTTGAGGGTTGTTTTCTGAAATTTCTCCTGGTTGAAAATTGCCAATGTGGAGACATTGGGGGCGGGGGGTTTCCTTTCTTGCGGCTGAGGACAGGCTGCATGCAGGCTCTGCAGCTTCCTCTCCTGCCTGCACCGGAGACGCGCGGGAGGGGACCCTGAGTGGCGACGGAGGCCCCCACGTCCCCCATCCCTGCTCTCCGTGGCATCCCTGCTCCAGCCCTCCTGCCTATTTTTAGCTCTCCTGAAGCCGGCAGGGCTTTGCTGACACGGCGCTGCTGACTAGGGGCTGTTTCTTGATTAATATTTTAGCCCGCGCAGGTCTCCTCCTGCTCTGTGCAGGAGTACCTTAGCTGTCAAAAGATGTATGTCACGGAGCGCAGGTTTTCCTTTACTTTTCCTGTAAGGGGAGGCACATTTCCCTCCCGCATACGCTTGCACGATGTGGCTTGGGAGAGCCATGCTGCCCCGAGGCAGCTAACACCGGCGGCTTTGCTTTCTTTCTGTCGCCGGCAGACGGAGACGGAGGATGAGAAGCGGCGCTTCGAGGAAGGGAAGGGCAGGTACCTCCAGACAAAAGCCAAGCGGCAGGCGCAGATGCAGCAGGCTGCCCAGCAGTGATCCCGTCCCGTGCCGCCCCGCGCTCTCGCAGCCTTCGCCCGCCGAACGTCTGGGTTCCCGTTAGTGTCGTGTCTGGTCCGCGCCGGGCCTCGCACCTTCGCCCGCCCCAGCCTGCTGCCGGAGCTGCCGCGGCAGCGTGGTTGCTTCACTGCTGACCGGTTTAGCGCCCGTAGACCTTGTGCTTTAGGTGGCCTAAGCGCCCCGAAAGCTGCCGGGAGCCTTCCCGGTCGCTCGCCATTCGCCTCTGGAGCCCTGTTTTCACCATTGAATCCTGTAAGTGGAACGCCCATGCTGGAGCGGGGCAGAGGCACGTGGCGGCACGAGGGATGCGCGAGGCCGCGAGTCTTTGTGATGCTGTGTTAAACTTGCCAGTTATGTCCTAAAACTGCACACCAAAGCTTACGTGCGATACTTGTGACTGGAAACGCACCCCGGTATCGCACTGAATGTCTCGGACCATTTTGTTGACATCTCTAGGTAGTTTCTCTGTGCACATCTAAGTTATTTAAGGAATCCTGTGGCATAAATAAAGTCTGTTGTCGTTGACTGAAATAAAATGGGGTTGTCTTTTATTTTTTTGTCTCGAGCAGCAGCAATTCCGGCTGAGGAGCTTTATTTATTCCAAAAACTCGTGCCACTTCCCCTGCCCCTTGCCTTTCCCCCAGCCCCTCCCAGGGTCCCCGGAGCGGCACAGCAGCCTCCCACCCTTGTTTTGCAGAAAATCTGCCTCTTCTAACGGGAACCCCCGACGGGCCCCCGCAGTTGGGCAGCCGCCCGGTGCGGCTCGCAGCCCCACGGCCACCCTCGCCGTCCCGGGACCGGCCCCCGAGGGCCCCAGGCAGCTCTTCACCCTGGGGCCCGCAGGCCGGTTTCCTCCACTCCCCCGCGGGGTACACCACGTTCCTGTGGGCCTCTCAGGCGTGGGGCAGGGGCCAGAGAGAGAGGGCCGCGGGGCCGAGGCCCGACGCCCTGGCCGGGCCCAGAGCGGGAGAGGGCGGGCGGGCAGGCCGCGGCCCGGCGGATGGCGAGGGGACGGTGACCCTAAGGTTACAGCCCGGGCCGGGAGCGGCGCCTTCGCCCCTCGGTGCTCCGGTTTGAGACATTAATCACCAACCGAAAGAAAAACGGGCTCCGGGAGCGCCCCGCCGCCCCCGGCGGCCAGTGCGCCTGCGCGGCGCCGGTGCTGCCCGAGGGCAGGTACTGCGCCTGCGCGGGGCGCAACTCTCGCGAGAGCGGCGCGGCCGTTGCCCGGGCGACGCGGGCGGGGCGGGCGCCGCCATGATGGCGGCGGCGGCGGCGGCGGCGGCTCCGCGGCGGGGGCGGCTGGGCCGGGAGGCCCGCGCCAGCCTGGCCGCCTTCTTGCTGGGCGCCTCGGTAGCGGCGCTGCCGGTGGCTCTGGGCTCCCCCTCCGCCCTGCTGGCCGCCCCCGGCCTGCGCGGCCGCCTGGCGCTCGCCCTACACGTGGCGGGCGTCAACGCGGCGCTGCTGCTGCTCTACCCGCGGCCGCTCTACAAGGTGCGGGGCCGGTGCGGCGGGGGGGAGGCACCGGGGGGGCGGCGGCGGGGAGGAAGGAGGCGTCGGGGTTGGAGGGGGCGACGGTGATCGGGAGACCGCGGGCCCGGGGGGAAGGCCGCGGCGGGGCCCGGTGGCGGTGGTGGTGGCGGCGGCGGCGGCAGCGCCCTCGGGCCCTTCCTCTGCTTGCAGATCGCCATCCGGGCCTGCTTCCTGGGCTTCGCCTTCGGCTGCGGGCTGCTGCTCAGCACCGGCCGCTCCGCCTGGCGCCACTTCGGATGGTAAGGGAAGGGCCCGGGGGGGCCGGGCGGGCGCGGCGGCCCCCGGCCCTGGCAAGCTTTCCCTCCCTCTCTCCCGCCGCAGGTACATGTGCTCCCTCTCCCTCTTCCACTATTCGGAGTACCTGGTGACAGCCATCAACAACCCGCGCAGCCTCTCGCTGGACTCCTTCCTGCTCAACCACAGCTTCGAGTACAACCTGGCCGCCCTCTCCTCCTGGGTGGAATTCACGCTGGAGAAGCTCCTCTTCCCAGGTCGGCCGCCCTGTCCCTCCCTGCTGTTCACCCTCCCGCCCACCATCCCCTGGCTCTGCCCGGCTGCAGGGCCCTCGCCTGGGGCCCACCTGCCTGGCAACAGAGCGCTGGCGACCCCCGCTTAGCTGACCCGTGGTGGCAGCAAAGGAGGGCTTTGATGTGGCCTTAATCTCTCTGTGCTCAAAGCCTCCCGGTTTCGGTCTTCGGGGGCGGGGGGATGCCAGGCCGTCTTTGCCGCATAGCAGGTCTTCAGCCCTTTTCTGCCTGCATCTTTCAAGCTACTTTGGTGGTACAAAGAAGGACGCTTCACTTACATCTGGGCGTCTTCTTTTGACCTGGAATAAAATCAAATCGGCAAAACCTGTTGCTGTTTGCCCAACCTGGGGTGCTTCCTTTTCTTTGGGAGAGGGGAGGTGTTCTTCCCTGCTTCTTAACGGCAGCACGGGCTGTGAAGCTCCCCGTGTCCGGCCTGAGCGCATCTGCTTGGCTGTGCTTTACATTGGCTTTACTCTACACCGAAAAGCCGGGCTCTGCCTCAGCACCGGGTTCCCCTCAGGGCGATCCACCGCGAGGATGTCCAGACTCCGCGTTGGGGGTGACTCTGTGGCAGGGGATGCTATTTTCATTTGTTTTGGTGGCGGGACAGCAGCACGTGGAAAGCTGGCTGTGTTTTACATGTTGTCGCGCTTTGAGACAGGGGGAAAAGCCCACCTGCCGACCCAAGCCCCTGTGACCCCCCCGCACCGCGAGCGTGACCTGTGCGAACCTGTTGTGACCCGTCCTTATTCACTTGCAGAGCTGAAGCAGATCACCTGGCTGAGTACTGTAGGGTTGTTGATGGTGATCTTTGGGGATTGTCTGAGGAAAGCGGCCATGCTCACAGCTGGCTCCAACTTCAACCATATTGTTCAGAATGAGAAATCGGATACTCATACTTTGGTGACAAGTGGGGTGTATGGGTGGTTCCGGCACCCATCTTACGTGGGATGGTTTTACTGGAGTATTGGAACACAGGTACCGTATACAACGCGCTCAGATACTTCTGTGTTATAACCCGGGTCTTTCTTCTTAATGCTGCCCCGCACCTGTAACGGGACTCAAACTGCCGGCGATCAGCGGTACCAGTGGCCGGTCGTGGGTTTTGATGCCTCCTGCCTCCCACCGGCACGCCAGGGGCCAGGGAACCCCGAGCGCTCAGGCCCACACTGTCTTGGGGGAGACCCCATCGCCTTAATTTTCTGTGTGGAATAAGCAGGGGTGGCGGGGCCGGGGTTTGAGCCAGAACGCCCTCGAAGGCTCGGGGTGCGATCTGCTGCTAGCCTAAAGCTGGTGTCCAGAGTTTCCTTGCATCCCTGTGGGCAAAACGCCTTCCGTAAGTGGTCAGACTCAACCGTGCTCCTGCCAGATACCAGTCCTGTGCCAGGCTGGCAAAGAAAACTACCTCTAAGAGTGCCCAGGGCCCCGGCCAGAAGGTAAACTGGAAGCCAGCTGCGGTCGAGCTGTAACTCAGCGCTGCCTCAGTCGCGCTCTTCTTGTGGTTGGCTGGTGGTTGGCACTTGGTTTCATTTCTCTGGAGAGAGACGGTAAAGACTGCACGTGGAGTAGTGCAGCCATGCGTGGGCTCTCTAGAGCCAAGGCGCTGCTCTTGGCCAGGGCAGCAGGAGCTGGCAGCTGCCCGCGGGCTGCTTTCTTCATAAGCACTAATTTCTCCCCGGCATGAAGTTCCACAAAAGGTGCTGGGATCTTTTCTTTTCTTTGGAGACCATTTAGACAGACCTCATGGCAAACTTAATGAAGGGTGATTAGCATGTGGGGGTGGGGGGCAGCCTCGGTCTCTTTGGGAGGCGAGGGGACGCTAACCGCCCGTGTCTGTTTGCAGGTGTTACTCTGCAATCCCATCTGTATGGTGGGCTACGCGCTGGTGTCCTGGCGCTTCTTCAGGGAGCGGATCGAGGAGGAGGAGATCACACTCATTCACTTCTTTGGAGAAGAGTACCTGGAGTACAAAAGGAAGGTGCCGTCAGGTCTCCCTTTTATTAGAGGAGTCAGAGTAGAACTGTAATGCAGGCAAAAACCGAACTGGCTGAGCGAATGCCCGGCTCCAGGCACTGCACGGCAAGGGATGTTGCATGGCACCGGGAGTAGCCCGGTGGTATTTCCCAGCCGCCCAGGAGGAGCTAGAAGGGCTGCGGAGCTCGGCAGCCTGTCGCGTCGCTGGCAGATCAGAAGCTCGCTCGTCCTCCTCGAGATAAGTCCTTCGTTGCACATTCAGGGATCTTCCAGATCACTTAGCCTGTAGCGACCCTAAAGAGAATTGAACCCTCCTGCCTGCAGCAGCTGCAGTAAATGCCTCTGAACCAGTTCTTCCAGAGAACAGGTCTGCCCTCCCACCCCCATGCAGGAAAGGCGCCGGTCAGCGGTTTGGTCCTATGACATAATTCGATTTTAAAGCTTTTTGACCTTGCGAGCCAGGCAGTGTGGCTTTAATCTCTTTAGGCCTGATTCTGCAAGCTGGCGTCCAGGCGGCTCACAGGAGTGGGCCTCCAGCTCTCTGCTCTTCAGGTGCAGGGGTCACCTACCCTCTGCTTGCCAGAGAGCCGGCGGTGCAGCACCAATCGGTTCTCTCCCAGGCGTTAACGCTCACAGGGAGGATTCTTCTGCTCGCCTCATGCCGCTGGATCATGAGTGTCTCCGTGAAACGCGGCAGGGGAGTGAGCCCACTACTTCCTTCCTTGGCTGCTGCCGTGAATTTGGGAGTCACCGTTTCAGCCGCCGCTTTCCTGAGCCTCCCTGTCGCCACCTCTGTTCCCTCTTCCTGCTT
This sequence comes from Buteo buteo, assembly GCF_964188355.1. NCBI lineage: Eukaryota > Metazoa > Chordata > Aves > Accipitriformes > Accipitridae > Buteo > Buteo buteo. The sequence goes on from NC_134175.1 coordinate 868,731, forward strand.
CCAAATCATGCTGCTTCCTAGCCTGCCAGGCTGCCTCCGTCCTGCAGAGATCCCAGGATTTTGGGTTGGGAAAGAACCGCAGCTGCTGGGCTTGCCGAGGGCTTTAGCGCTCAAGATTCTTGCCTGCTTTTTTAGGCGAAAGCTGGGATGTTGGTGCGACTAGGAGATGCTTCTAGGGAAATTCTCCAAACAGGGAAAAAAGTTTGGCTAGCTAATGCTATTTTAAACGTTACCATTTTGGAAATGGTTCCTACTCGAGCTTTGTGGTATAACTTATTCTGTCGTTATATACCAAAGAGGTTCACTGTTTTACTGAGTTTTACATTATTCTTCTTAGCTGGAATGGAAACGAGTTGCTTGTCAGTTCACACTTTGGGCTTGCGGTGTTCCTTGGTGAAGGTGCTGTGGTATGGCTCAGGAAAGGGGGCACTGATGGATATTGCTTTAGTTTTTGTTTGTTGTTTTGTGGTTTTGTTTTTTTATAAAAAAACAAGTAAAAATATTGCCAACTTCTGCCTGGTGGTTATTTGGAGACCTCGAAACTGGAATCCTTACTTTTACAATTCCCAGTGGGTTTTCAGAACGCTCCAGTGTTGGGCTGAAGCAGGACCACAACTCACAGTGGCTTATGGGGCTGCGCAGCCTCAGGGACAGGGCGAATTCTCTGTCTCTCCACTTAACCGATGCAGAGTCTTTCCTCTGCCGAGTTTGCTTTGTATTGCAGAGCGTGTTCTGCACAGAGCATTGGCTTTACGCCTTTGCTGGTAAATTGTCTTTTACTGAGCGTGGTTTTAGCTTGGGAGAAGAGAGCAAACGTGAAAATACACCAGCCTGATAGCACTGATTTCTCATAGGCCCCTGCTCAGGCTTTTCTCTGCCTCCAGCGCACATCCCTCATGGAAGCTGTGACCTGATGTTGTAGCCAGCATGTCTCAGGCAAGTTAATTTTTAACTATTTTTTTTGTTTCTGCCTTGAACTTGCAGAAATGTACTTTGAAAAAAAAACCAAACAAAGCGATCATTGCTTGGCTTTGACATGAGCTGACAACAGAAACTAAGCTTTATTCTCAAGTCCTTTGTAGTAAATGCACTTCGATCCTAATTTACGGGAGCGTGCCAGTGCTACCTCTGACCCTGGTTCCAGCTGTGCGGCACTAAGGTCTGCCCAAGGCAGGATACATTGGCACCAAAAGAAAGGGATAAACTTCACCTTGAGCAAAACCTTTAGAGCCCTCTCAGTGCTTTTGAGACCAGCAGCCTCTCTAAACCTTTTATTTTCCTGAATCCTGTGACTGGAAGCTTGGTGAGGAGACAGGAGCTCACCAGGCATGTGGAGGGTGTTGGAATCTTGCATGAAAAACCAGAGTAAGCTGCCAAACCCTGTCCTCCTGTGCTGCAGGAGTTGGTAAATTTTTAAATAGCGTAGGTGCACAATGAGCACAGTGCCTCTTTCTAGCGCCCTGCCTGTGTTTTTGCTCTGCTGCCTGTCGGCAGTTCACAGGACACTCTGAGACCCTGCAGTGAGCACCAGGGTTAGTCGTTGGGGTTTTTTTTCCGCCCCCCTGCCACATTTGCAAACTTTGTGGTTTTGAGAGCGGCTGGATGCCCCAAGCTGGCAGGCCCATTTTGCCCAGAGCCGCAGAACTAAGTGGACACGTACAGTTGCGCCCTTTTATTTCACCTCTAACACACAAGAGGGAGAGTATAAAGACAACTATTTTTTTCAGATGAACAAAGCCGCCCTAAGGCAGGCTTTTGATATGCTGCAGACACTGTTCCTCAGGCTGTATTTTCCTGCCTTCACTTGTGGCACAGGGCAAGAGGAGCCAGTTGACTACTGGGGCACGGCGCTTGTGCAGCAAGTGCCAAGCGGCTCCATGCACTTGCTCGGCGTCGGGCTCTACGGTGCAAGCTCTTTCTGGGTGGTGCTCTCAGCCCCGTTTTTCTGCTGGCCCCTGCAGCAGTGTTTGCTTTTCGGGGAGGGCTCTCCGGGGTCGCTGCTGGGCGCGTAGCCCTCCCCAGGGCTGGCCGGAGCCCCCTCCTTGCCACTGGCCAAGGCGTCTCTGGGGAAGGGAAGGTACCTTGGCAGGGTCAGCGGCTGGGAAAGGGCGCAGGGGGAATTCGGCACCCTGGTGCTTGCCGTTGCCTACCTTGGCTCCACTTCGCTGTCGTCACAGATCTTGAGCAGCATCTGCGCCTGTTCCTCCTTGGGCTCCCGGGGTTCCTGCAGCCTGCGGTGGAATGGGCGTGAGCCATGGCTGTGTCTGCCATGGCCACGTCCTCCCCAGCCCCAAAAGCCTCCCCGTGCCCCTCACCTGGGCTCCAGCCGCTCCTTCACCTTGGCGATGGAGCGGACGTAGGGTGCGATCTGCTTGGTGATGGTGGTCAGGCAGCTGTTCTCCTGCCGCAGCTGCAGCAGGTCATGGAGCTGGGCTGGAGGGGCAAGAGGAGCGGGCTGTGGCCACGGCTGTCCCCCCGGTGCAGGCATAGGGAGTTTGGGGCTGGGGGAGTGGGGTCTCTGGTACCTTCGTAGATCTCCTGCTCGTTTGCCACCCGCTGGTACGTCTCCTCCCAGACCTGGAAGGGGGGAGAGGGAGCCAGGCAGCGTGCCGTGGCACGGCACGGAGGGACCCTGCTCTGCCGGGGCGCGCCGACCGTACCTCCTCGAAGACGCTGCGCATCATCTCCACGGCGGAGTAGTGAGCCGCGATCTGCACGTCCATCTGCAGGGACTTCTGCAGGATCTCACTCATGATCTCTGTCTTGATGAGCGAGTGGTGCTTGGTGAGGTCGCGGTGCAGCTCCTGCACCTGGTCCTTCAGGCCTTGGATCTCCGTCTGCAGCATCTGCAGGGGCCAGGAGGCACTGCCATGTGAGCAGCACCCTCCTGTCCCATCCCGACCCGTCCCAGACCCGTCCCGACCCGCGCTCCGTACCCGGTAGGTGTTCTCATAGTTGCGGCAGTGCTCGGCAAAGGGGGTTTCGCGCCCCTCGGCCAGCAGGACCTTGGTGCTGATGTACCGGTGCATCGTCGGCTTCCGCACGATGGGGCCAGTGGACGTTTTATCACCAGTGGGGGGGCAGCTGGGCACCATGAGGGTCTTGGAGCATTGGCCACCGGGGAGCCTGCGTGGAGAGGGTGACAACGGCGTACTGCAGGCGAGCAGTGGTGGGGCGAGGTGCCAGGGGCCACGCCACCGGCTCAGCCCTGCCACCCCTCGCCCCTGGGGTGCCTGGGGACGCACCAGCCCCGCACGTCCCTTCCCTCACCCAAGCACACGGGGACAGTCGGAGGCGCCTTATGCTGCCCCGAAAGTCAGGTTTCCGTGGGCAGCTCTCCTGATGCCCACGGCTCTGTGACCAGCTGTGGCACGGAGAAGGCAGGAGCCGAGCTCGGCATGTGCCGCCTTCTGAAGGGAAGGATGCGGCTCGCTCCCTCACCGCCGATACCTCCTGGCCCCTTGGCAGGCGCCACTGCCCCATGCGTCTCCCCCCATCCCGCAGCCTCTCGGCGCTGCCCACCGCCCCGGCTCTGCTGCCCCACCGCCATCGGTCCTACCGTGCAGCGCCGCGCTCCCCCTGCCTGCGCCGGGGCCAGCAGCCCCCAGGAGCTCAGCTGCCCTGTGGCACTGAGCCTGGCCGGGGGCGAGGAGCGGTCCCCATGGGGCGGCAGTGCCCGTTTGTCCTCTCCGGCCGGGAGCGCCTGGCAGGGCCGGTGCTGCCGTGACATCAACGGGCCTAAATATATCCTGGGTGAGGAACGGCCGGGCACTTCCCTGAAATTCTGATAAAAATAGTGGCGGGCAAAGAGGCTGCGGCGCCACGGGCGTGCGGGCGAGCAGGAGCTGGCCCCGGCACAGCCCTCCGGGGACCGTGGCGGGGGGCCGGGCTGGGACGCAGGGCGCAGGGTCACCCAGGCACCCTGTTGCCAGGCCTGCTGCCCACCCACCCACCCGCCCGTCCCGCTTCCCAGAACTGTCACTTGAAGCCCCCGTGCCTGTCGTTCGTCAGCGCAGCTGCGCTCCGCGCTGTTGCCGCGCCACCGCCGAGGTGACGGGCTCAAGGGCAGCAGCGGGGGCAAGCTTGGCACGCGCGGCAGGATGCGCCCCAGTGCCGGGTGCGATCCTAGCACCTCACATGTTCGTGCCAGCGATGCCAGGACCGATGCCACCGGCGCTGCCCACCACGGAGCGGCGGGGGCTGAGCATCAGCAGGGGCTCCAGGCAGCGGGCAAACTCTGCCCGGTACTCGCTGTTAATCTGGGGGGCGAGATGGGGGCGAGCGCGGTTGGGGCCAGCATAGAGCCGGCAGCCGGGGCTGCCCACGGGGCACTGCGGGCAGGGGCTCAGCCCCAGGCGGGCGGCAGGGCTCTACCTTGCTGGTCTGGGCCGGCCGCAGGCGGTGCGGCAGCTTGACGATCCTCTGCAGCCTCTCCATCAATTGCTGAAAGGCAGCGGTGAGGCGCGGTGAGGGGTGCCTGGCACCCTGCCCGTGAGCCCGGCACCACCGCAGCGTGCACCAGCCGCCCCGTAGCACCGCGGTGGGATGCTCCAGCCGCCTCGCGGCACATTGGCGGGGTGCACCAGACGCCTCATGGCACCGCGGCAGGATGCTCCGGCTGCCCCGCAGCGCTGGCACTACTCACATAGCCCAGGTCCAGGAATTCAGCTTTGTTGGCAGAGCTCAGGAAAGCCGAGCAGGTCACCAGGTGGACCTGTGTGCGTAGGGGGATGTCACCACCGGCACCCATCCAGGCCATGCCAGCCTGGCCCCTGTCCCGGCCCGGGGTCCTACCTGCAGGGTGGGCAGCAGGGAGGCGAGGTGGGCAAGCTGCTCCTTGAATGCCTTCTCCTTCTCCTCGTGCTGGCTGCAGCAGAGCGGGACTTGGCACAACCTTTGTGGGGTGCCAGGGAGCCGTCCGGCCCCAAGGCACGCCAGCATGCCCCAGGAGGGGGGACACCCCTGGGAGGGGGCTCAGCCCGCAGCCCCTCACCTCTGCACAGCTTTCAGGAGCGCCTTCTTCCTCTCGGAGAGCTGTTCCTGCAAACGACACGGCCGCCCTGTGCCCCGTAGCTGCCCCAGTCCCCCCCCGCTGCCCCGGCTCTGCCGTGCCCGTGCACTGGGCACCCGTGGGCGCAGGGCACCACGCGCCGGCAGTTGCCCCGCACCTGCATGCGGCCGAAGAGGGAGTTGATGGCCGCCTCCTCCTCGCTGGCACTGTTGCGCACCTCCTCGATCATGGCCTTGAGGAGGACAATGGCCTCACGCGTGGAAGTCTGCAGCTCCTTCACGGCCTGCCCGGGGGCAGCGGGGCGGCTGCGGCGCTGCAGGCAGCACCGCACCCCTATTCCCCCCACCCTGAGACGCGCCGGCCCTGCTCACCATCACTGCCTGGTCCAGCCGCTGGCAGCCCTGCATGTACGCCGTCTCGATGTCGATGCAGTGTGCTCGGCTCTCCCTGCAGGCACGGGGGTCAGGGCACGGGACAGGATGGGGCGCGGGGTGGGCACGGGGCCGGGGCTGCTCACCCCTGCATGTCCCTGAAGCAGTTGATGCAGAGCATGGACTTCTTCTCGGTGGAGAACATGATGTAGGGCTCCTCGTGCAGTGCTGCAAAGGACGGGGGTGTCGGGCAGCCTGGCGCGGCACGGCGCGGCACGGCGTGGTGCGGCACGTTACTCACGGCACTTCTTGTGGATGTCTTTGGTGCGCTTGGAGAGGGAGACAATCTCGTGGCGGGCGAACATCTTGGCGCGGTGGGTCTCCTCGCGGCACGGGGCGCAGAGGGGCTGCCCGCAGGTGTTGCAGAAGTACATGGTGTCCAGCTCCTGCGTGGCGGGGGGGGTGGCTGGCGGCGGGCACAGCCCCGGCAGGGGTCCCCTGCCCGCCCGCCCCGCTGCCCTCACCGCCTTGGCGCAGCGCCGGTCGCAGTTGGCGCACTGCACGTCCTCCTCGCCGTCGGCCGAGCTGTCCACCAGGAATTGCAGGAGCCGGTCCACGGGGGGCAGCCCCGTGCCTCCCCTCACCACCGAGGGGTGCCTGTGAGGATGGGGACAGGGACAGGGATGGGGACGAGGTGGGGACACCCGCCCAAGGCAGGCGGGGGCACCTTTGGGGAGCAGCGGGAGCAGTGCCAGGCCGGGCTGCCGGCCACGTGCTGCCTGCCCCGGTCCCGGCGTCTCCCCTGGGCAGGATCTGTCCCTTACCCGCAGAGTGGGCAGCGCAGGCGGCCGTCGCTGGCGCGGCCCCGCAGGCAGCTGGCGCAGAAGTTGTGGTAGCAGTCGAGCAGGCAGGGGTGCTGGTAGGGTTCGTGGCAGAGCAGGCAGACCAGCGGGTGGCAGTTGGCCTTCTCCAGCTCCGAGCAGCTCCCCAGCGGGGAGAAAATGCCACCGGCCATCTGCGGGGCAGAGAGCGGCCCCCCACACTCTGCTTCACCCCCTGCACCCGGAGGGCCCCCAGTGCGGCACCATGGCCGCCGCGGAAAGAACGAATCCTGCCCCCCCCCGGGGCCTGTGAGCCGGTGCCTATTTTTAGGTTATGAGCGGCACGGCATGAGGCTGCCCCGAACGCGCTCCTTCCCCCGCCATCGTGGGCCAGGGGCAGCGGGGCCGGCTGGGCTGGCCCCTGCAGCGGGGGGTCTCTTGGGATGGGGTGTCCCCTGCAACAGAGCATCCCCTGCAGCAGAGCGTCCCCCAGGACAGGGGTGGGGGGGACCCCAGGGCTGGGTGGCCCCCAGGAGGAGCGTCCCCCGCAGCGGGGTCTCCCCTGCCCTGGGATGTCCCCCGTGACGGTGGTCTGGCAGCGAAGGCAGCCAGCTGCCCCGCGTGCTGGGGAGCCCCCGGCCCGGGAGGCACGGTGGCCGGGCGAAGGCTTTACCTCTCCCCGTCCGTAAGCCGGGGGATCGGCCGTGCCGTGCCGAGTCGAGCCGTGCCGCTGCTCCCCGGGCGCCGGCTGGAATGAGAGCGATGCCGAAGCGGCAAGACGTGGGGCCCCTGGCACTGCCGGACGGCTGCCACGCCACGGCCCAAAAATAGCCCTGTGGCAGGGCCGGCCCTCGGGGTGCGGGGACGGGTGGGACAGGGGACCGGGCACCCCTGGGGCGCAGCCGGGTTGGGGGGAACACGGGCTCCCGCGTGGCCGGCCGGTGGTCCCCACGAGGTGAGAGGGCGGGCCGGGGGGCGGGGGGGCACCGGTGGGCAGCGACCGGGGTGCGGGGATGCGTGCACCCCGCGGGCAGCGGGGCACCCACCCTGGGGTGCGGGGGAGGGGGTCCCGGGCTGCGCCCCGTGCTTCAGCGAGACCCCAGACCCTCGGTCCCCGCCGGGCCGAGACCCCGCCGGACCCTTCTCCGCGACCCCGCCCCCTTCCCCAGCCCCCGCCCAATTCCCCATCGGCCCCGCCCCCTTCTTCCCGGCCCCGCCCCTTACTTCACGGTCCTGCCCCCTTCTCTTCGACCCCGCCCCTCCTCTTCGACCCCGCCCTCTTCTCTCCGGCCCCGCCCCAGGCCGAAACCCCGCCCCAACTCCCAGCCCACCGCCCGGGGCCCCGCCCCCGGCTCTGCCCGCCGCGCGCCTGCGCCGCCCGGCCAAGGCAGCACTATGCGCTGGCGGAGCAGTCAGAAGCGTGCGTGGGAGGGGCCGGAAGCCATCGACGCTCTCCGCGGTCGGCTAGGGCGGCCTGCGCACGGCGCGCGGCCCGGCGGCGGCGTGGGCGCAGGCGGCTCGGCGGACGGCGCATGCGCCCTGGCCGCCCGAGGCTGTTTCCGCGCATGCGCGCGGCGCGGCGCTCCCTTTTTGCCCCTTCGCTGGAGCCGCCATGGCGCCCGTGGTGAGTCTCCGCCGGCGGCGGGCGGCAGGCCGGCCCTTACCCCCTCCCCTCCCGCCCGGGCTTCCGTCCTCCCCCGGCCCCGTCTGCCCCCGCCCGTTCTCTTCCGGACCGGCCTGGGCCTGCGCCTGGGGCTGGGCCTGGGCTTCCTCCGGGGCCCAGCCCGCCAAGCGCCGGGCGTGCGGCTCGGGGGGACGGGCCGCTGGGGGAAGGGGGGAGCCCTTACCTCTCCCCGCTGCCCCTGGCCCGCTCCCCCCTTCTCTCTCCCCCGCCCACCCACAGCTCGGCCCGGTCCCCTTGCCTCCAGCCCGGAGCTCGGCCTGGCCCCCTCCCACCGCCCCGGGGCCGATCCCTCACGGTTCTCTCTTTCCCCGCGCTTGCAGAAGAAGCCTGCAGCGAAAGGTGGCAAAAAAAAGAAGCAGGTGTTGAAGTTCACCCTGGACTGCACCCACCCCGTGGAGGATGGCATCATGGACGCCGCCAACTTTGTGAGTGGGGGGCCTCCCTGCTGCCCCGGGGACAGGCGGGACGGCCCCGCTGCCCCCCAGCCCTTCTCGGAGGGGGAGCTGCTAGTTCTGCTTCCAACAGCATGTGGGCGAGCACAGCCCCAGCTGCCCCTGTTGCCCCGGTGCTCCTTTTCTGCCCCCTGCCACGGTGCAGCGTAAAAGCCTGCACCGCTGGGAAATGCTCCGCAGACAAAGGCAGCCTGGGTGGTGCTGGAGGCCACGAGATGTGGCTCGGTTTGAAACACTTTGTAGTTGAAGCGCGAGCGTTTTCCCTACCTGTCAAACAGTGCTACCCTTCATCCCTCGCGGGGTGAGTTTTCCATTGCGCAGTGAGGAACGGCAAGGGCTGGGAGCGCTGCGATTCTGCTGAACCTGTTTTCGTTCAAGCTGTGCTTGGGTACGGGTTTGAAGCGTGATGTTGTGGCTGAGGCATCCTTGGAGGATGTTAAGCCAGCCATTGCTTTGCTGGCTGTCCCCTGGGAGGGCAGGAAATGTGTCCCTACCTCACTCTTCTGGTGCATTCGGAGTTGAGAGCTTCGCTTAGGTGCAGGTTGGAATGGGCCGGTGGGATTAGCTGTGGAAGGCACTGGCAGGCTCCCAGCCTGCTGGAAGGCACCTTTGCTCTGCTTTTCCCCGGACATAACAGCACTTCTGTCTCTTCCCCAGCTCTAGTAAAAAGCTGAAATGCTGGGCGCGAGCGAGCTGGGGAGGCCTTGTCTGGCGGGAGGTGGTGGCCCTGGCTAAGCGGTGGCATTCCTCTCTTGCAGGAGCAGTTCCTGCAGGAAAGGATCAAGGTGAACGGCAAGGCCGGTAACCTGGGCGGGGGCGTGGTGACCATCGAGAGGAGCAAGAGCAAGATCACGGTCACGTCAGAGGTCCCGTTCTCAAAGAGGTGAGACAGTGGGGCAGCCCTGTGTCCCGGCGGTGCTGGGTGCCATCCTGAGGCTGCTGCCGGCGCCCGGAGCCATGGTTGGTTGCTGCTGGCAGCAGGCAGCCCTCGGTAGGGGATCGCTGGCATTCAGATGGGAGCCTGGCTGGCAGGAGGGCCTGGTAGTGAAGAGATGTCTCGGTGCAGGAGTCGTGCCAAGACTCTTGATTAAATGCTGCATGATGCTCGGTGTGGCACCTACCATTCCCAAATGATCTTTGCGAGCAATATGCGGTCGATATTCCTGCCGGGAAGGCTGGTGGGCTGGGCAGTGGGGGAGGGTGTGCAGGATGCCAAGTGTGGAGTTTTGGGGATAGATCGGCAGCTGAGCTCTTCCGCTCCTGTATTATGATTCCCATCCTGCTGGGCTCCTGCCCTCTGCCTGCTTTTCACGGCTGCCTGCCCTTTCTCTGACTTTGATAAACGTGGGTTTTGCTGTGGCAGAGGTGGCATGGTGAGACGGCTGGAGGTCTGAAACGGTGGGAAGAGGAAAACTGTGTGGAATTGGGGCAGTGCCCTGCTCTGTAGGCACCTGCCTTTCACCTGACCCGTTTTGTCCGGGGTGGTGCCGCACCCGGCACTTCCCAGCAGCTGGACACAGTGGTTAGCCACTGTCCGAGCAGAGATGTGCTGTGGTGTGTCAGACCGGCGGCGTGGAAATACGGTGTTGTGCTCGGAGGGTGAGGTGGGGGGAAAAGATATCCCGGGCTCGGTGTTGCAGGCATGATTCCCCCAGCGGCAGCGGTTCCCGGCAGAAGCTTTGCTGGTACGTGCCTTGCTGCCGGCGGAGGGGGAAGCCGGCGGGCGCAGGGGTTTGCGTTGCCCTGGGAGGGGGGACAGAGAGGTGCCGCTGCTGAAACGCCGCCCGTCTGGGAGTGCAGAACCGCTTTCGAGCCGGACTTCTCCCCGCAGGTACCTGAAGTACCTGACCAAGAAGTACCTGAAGAAGAACAACCTGCGCGACTGGCTGCGCGTGGTGGCCAACAGCAAGGAGAGCTACGAGCTGCGCTACTTCCAGATCAACCAGGACGAGGAGGAGGAGGAGGAGGAGGATTGAGCCGGCCCGCCGGCCATTTTGTACAGTTTTGCTTTCCTGGAATAAACGGCGGGGAGAGTTGTTGCTACCCCGCGCTCCGCTGGCGGCGGGGGCCGATTTGGGGGGATTTGGGGGTTTTCGGGGAGGGGAGAGGCGGGGCGGGGGGCGGGGCCGGGCGCGCGGGGCGGGGCCGCGTCGCGTCACGGGGCGGGGGGCGGGGCGCGGCGGCCGCCATCTTGGCGCGGAGCGGCCGCGCCCGCCGCTCGGCCCCGCCGCTCGGCCCCGGCGCGGGCCGCTGCCGCCGCCCCGGCTATGCGGGGGCCGGCGGGGGCCGGCCGGGAGCTGCCGGACGACGCGGAGAACGAGGAGGACGTCTCGGGTAGGCGGCGGCAAGGCGGCGGCGGCGGCGGCGGGGGGGGGGGCGGGAGGGGTGATGGGGCCTCCCCTGAGGCGCGGCCCGGCCCCGGGGCGGTCCCCGGCGGGCCGCGGCACCTCCAGCTCGGCCCCGTTACCCTCGCGGCCGGGGCCGGCAGCTCCGCCAGGCCCGGGCTTGACCCCCGGGGCCGGCCCGGTCCCTCCAGCCTCAGGGCTGCCGCCGTTCCCTCGCTCGGGGGCGGCCCCGGGTCCTTCCTTCCCCTCCCCGTTCCCCTTCCCCTCCTGGCCGTGAGCGCAGGGGAGGCCAGGCTCCGCAGCCCCTTCGGCGGCACGATGGGCCGGAGGTTCCCTGACGTGCGTGGGCAGGTGGTGGGGCCGGTCCCGCCGGGGGTGGGCTCCTGGCACTGCCCGGCCTCCTCCCCCATTCCCCGTGAAGTGGGTGGGTCAGGCGCCTGCACCACCGGAGCCTAAACCGGCACAGCCTGAAGTCAGGCCGGAGGTCTGTCCCAACGACTCCGGGCTGTTCTTACTGTATAAGCTCAGAAATTAAAAATAAAAATAGTGATATAGGCCGTCAAGAAGTGCAAAGGCTGGCCAGGATGCTGGGACTCACTGGGTCTGGGGGGATGACGGTGGTGGTGAGGTGAGAGCATCTCTTGGGGTTGGTGTCGCTGCCTGGGGCCGGGGTCCCTGGGGTGGCATCCGCTGCCCAGCTGGGTGCCCGTGGCACTCCCCAGGTGTGGAGCTGTGGCAGACATCTGCCATGCAAGGCCTTTCTCTTCCTCATTGACCTTCCATTGAATCCGTTTTAATGGGCTCTGCTTGGGGATCTGAAAAGTAAGAGCCTAGCACTCCCCAGTTACCTGCACACCCAGATCAGTAAGGGCAGGCAGCGTGTGAGGGCCTCCTTGTGCCCCCATCTCCTGAGGGTGGACTGCAGACTGCCAAAACCGTGGATGTTCATGTGCAAGTGGTGGCCAGGAGCTGGGCCCGAGAAGTGCCGGGGCACGTGCTACCAGGCCAGACCCTGCCAGGGCTCCCTTGAGGGTCAGTAGCGGATCAGCTGCTGGCACGAGGGCCTCCACGAGAGGCCATGGAGCTCCACGTCTCACAGCCTGATGCTGCCGCTTGGGTGTGCTCCTCTATGAGGATAAATGTGAACGTGGGGTCCTGCGTGCCTGTGCAATCTGTCTGCGTGAGCTGTCCCTTTTGTCCCCAGAAGAAGATGATGGGGTGCTGGAAGGACTCGATGAGTTTTTCGCAGAAGAGCAAGTCGCTGTGCAGAAAAAAAAGAAATCCAAGAAGCTGAAAGATGGCAAAGCTGCCAAAATCAAGAGGAGGAAGAAGGAGGTAATGCTGCATGCTCTCACTCCGGCCTGGGGGGCTCCTCTTGGCCGTGGCGCAGAGGCAGACTGCTCAGGGTGCGGCTGGCTGCTGGCAAGCACCTCTTGGGTGTCACCGGGTGGAAAGGAGGGGCATTACCGGGGTATTCCTGTGCCAAGCAGGGGCTCTCCTGGCCCTGGGAGGTGACCCAGAGCCAGGGTCTGAGCAGTTCTTGTCCTGCTCTGAGACTCTGGGGTGGAAATCTGCCCTGTGAGTGGTCTCTGGAGAGCAGCTGGGGGAGGAAATGGCAACCGTGCCTTGTGGCAGCCACGCGGCTGCCTGGCCCCTCTGGAGGGGCTTGGCTGTGGTGTATATGTTGGTGAGCGTGATGGTACCGTCCGTCCCTGTTCACTGAAGCCCTCCTGCCTGTGGTGCAGTGCAGCACCTCCTTACCATTGTGTCCAGGGGCAGGCAATCTTTCTGCCCCGTCCTGTCCTGTACCGATGCCGCGTCTGGGGCTCATGTTTCTGAGGAGGGAGATGCAAAACACTGCATTGGGGGTGTGACCAGGGCAGGGCTTGGAGGTTTCTGTGAACGTTGGTGTCAGCCACGCTCGTCCAGGGCATTTTGCAAGCGAGACAGTGTAGGGGCTTCTAGGATTTGACACGTGGAAGGGCCATTGGGCCTTCCGTAGGAAAGTGAAGATGAGGTGTCGTGTCCTCGAGGATCAGGCCTTCCCAAGGCTGTGTTGGGGGTCTGCTCTCTTGTCAGGAAGGCTGACTGGCGCTGCCTGTGCCCTGCCGGGGTGCCTGGTTCAGATACAGTGCGGTCCCGGAGCTGGGCTGGCTGCTGTGTTGTGCCACACAGGCTCTGCCTCTCGCTCTCCCGGCCCCGGGCAGTGCTGGACGTGAGGACAGGAGCCGACATCTTGTGTGCTGGCCCTTTCGCTGACTGAATGCAAATAGGGTGCTGGGAAGAAAGGGCCAACAGCGGAGGTTTCTTCAGTCCCCATCCTTCCCCAGTGATGCTGTGGCTGGGGAGAAGTCGCTCATCTAGCACAACTAGGTGCATCCCCACCCCGTCCCTTGCCAACCCGGGGCTGAACGATGCCGATCCCCTCCGGTCATCCCCTCCTCCAGCTGCTCCCCATGGGATTTGTAAAAACAGATTGGCTGGATGAGGTAGCGCGTTAAAGTGCTTTTGCTACTGATGGGAGCATGATGCACTGCGGATTTAAAGAAAGCTGATGCCGTCCTGCGCTGCGTTGCCTGCCAGCCTTTTGCAGAAGCCGTGGCCCTGAGGAAGCTTTTTTCCGTTCGTGGCCATGGTGATGCTCTTTTCTTTCTGCAGATACCAGACAAAGCTGGCTCAGGCCCTCTGCCTCCCTGTGCCTCTTCCATCGTTGGACACATTTTTTTTCCTATGCTGCCTTGCTCGGGGTGGGGAGAAAATAAGGCTGAACGTGGACTGCACTTGTTTTTGAATTAAGGCCTTGTGTGGGCAGTCTTAACCAGCCTTGGTTCTGCCTGTGGGAGACTGTTCCTTCGTCCATCAAAGCCAAGGGGAAGCTGGTGCTGTAGGTGTTGGTAGGCACCAAGCAGCACCCAGGCTGCGTTTTGGGATGAGGAGATAAAAGGCCGGGGGGCCCCTGAGCGAGGCTTCCTTTTCCTGAACTCCTCCAGAGTTTTGTAGGGTGAGTGGGCTTTCCCCCTGCTAGAGGAAGGTGGGAGGGAGGTGCAAGCCTCGGATGTGAGGCCAGTGCCTACGCCGTGACTGGCCGACACCCTGTAGCCCCCTGGTTTTGTCATTGGAGCGTGGGGCGGGAGGGCTGCCACGCCGCGCTTGTGCGGGAATTTGCCTGCACCAGCCGCAGTGGAACTCGCTCGGTTTGCGGTGACGCTGACGGAAGCCCTGGCGCAGGAGCCGGTGCTGCAAACCCCCGGAAAAATCTGCATAAAATAACCAGGCTGCGGTTGGAACCTCCGCGTATGGAGATGAAGGTCCTTGTCAGAGAAGGGAGCGGAGAGGGGGAATTTCAACCTGTGCTGCAGCAGTTACCATGGCAACCAATTATTCCGTGCCAAATTACAACTGTTTATAGCCCCTCTGAAGGAAAGGCTCGGTTTGTTCTGAGCCCACAAGCACCAGAACCCCTCCATGGCCGCCTGCGCCCCTCCGCAGCCACTGCCTTTGGCCGTTAACGATAAACTCCCGTTGCCGGGGCGGTGGCGCCGGGCGCTGTTCGCGGGGCAGCATCCCGCTGAGCCTTTGTGCTGCTTTGCACGCCGGCGTGAGGGCTCAGCCGTCCGGGTGGGACAGAGGGATGCCCTAACGCACACAAACCCTCTCAGGCTCTCTCGGGACCCGAGTGCTCCACCCGGCGTTCCTTAGGATGGCGATGTGGTTGCTGTCGGAGTTGCACAGCGGGTTACGGTCTCTCTCCCGGAAAGAAACCTAAATTCCCCCTGACCGTGCTCCACTCTAGCTATCTGCAGCTTGGTGTAGCCATCTGAGCCTGGTCCCTTCTGCGGGGAAGCAGAATGCATCCGTCAGCCATCCGTCAGTTGGCTCAGCTTGCTGCTGAAGCTGTGTGTGACCAAGTCTCTGCTGGAGATGGGAGGTTTCACGTGGCTGTCTGTCTCTGAAAGCGAGGGAATTCAGCCAGGCTCACCTCGCTTGCTCTGCTCTCCTGCCCCTTTCAAGACTCTCTGTGCATCCACCAGGACTGTTTTGCTCATGTGACAGCTGAAATCCTCCTGTAGTCACGCAGTTTGGCTGCAGCACATAGTGCCCAGCTGGGCAGAAAAAGAAAACAGCAACAAAGCAAAACCCTAGCGTGATACCTGTCCAGTGAGCTAAAAGATTGCATGTGACTAAAGAGATCTTCTCTTCGTTTCCTTTAGTTTCTTAGCCATTCACACGGTGATAGAAGAATGTGACTTTCTTTGTGTAAAGCCATAAGCAAACACAAGGTAGAAGGAGCATCATATGTTACCTGTGTTATAGCAATTAAAAACATTGCCTAAATGTTTCCCGTCTGAAAATTTAGGATCTTTTAGCAGAGCAGTTAGCTGCCTCTTAGAGGTGTTGCTTTTTGGTTTACTACACAGCTATTTTTAATGCGCACATTTGCTTACTTGGCTTGCTGTCTCCTGATTTTCTGTTTATACCGCTGCTCATCAGACTGGTTCCTGGACACTGTGGTATTGCAGCATCTGGGCACTTTCAGAGGAGCACGTTACAATATGGAGGTAGAGCAGGCATCCGTCTGCGCGGCTGTGGCTCAGCATTGCTTCTCTTGCACCCCTCGGTGAATGAGTCTTGAGGCAAAAGCGTGAAGGTTCCATTTCATATACTTTGGCCTAGACAAGCTTTTCCAAAGCACAGTTTTATCTGTATTGCACGACCTTCTCTTGTTTCCGGTGCTTCCGCAGAGTGTGGGTTGCCTTGCATGAGCAGGTGTGTTTGTAGTGCGCCTGGAGAGGAGAGAGGGACTGGCTCCGTTTACAGGTGGGGACTTGGGCCAGAAGGTTGGTTAGGGATCACAGAACTGCCCTGAAGAAACACCTCCAGATAAACCAAGGATTTCTTTCTGTCTATGTTTCCTGCAGTCAGGTGCTTCTCGCCATTCCCAAATCTGATTTTTGTGGTGTTTTCCCCCAGCCTTGCAGTGTAATGGCAGGATTATTTGAGGGAGGGGTGACTTTAGCTGGTGACAGCAGCTGCTTCATGCTGCCTGGGAGGGTTTGTGGGAGGAGAGCGGAGGCGGGGCAGGCCCTGCTCTTTCTCCACTGTCACTTTCCGTTTTAGGGGAGCAATGATGAAATGTCAGACAATGATGAGGGGATCGAGGAGAAGTCTGAGAGTGAAGGGAGTGACTATTCCCCCAACAAAAAGAAGAAGAAAAAACTGAAGGACAAGAAGGAGAAAAAGCCAAAACGGAAGAAGAAGGATGAAGAGGAGGATGACAACGAGGATGGAGTTCTAAAGGTACCGGATTCCTTTATCCTGAGCTGGTGCTAGAGCGTGAGACCGCAGGGTGTGGCCAGACCCTGCCAGGGCTCGAGTTACCTCGTTCAGTGTGAGAGGTGAGCCATGTTTTCTGGCCAGTCACCTTGTGCTGGTGGATAAGTTCCCTTTGTGTAAAGCAAGGCAGTGTAAGCAAGGTACTCTCTGGCGGGCTGACCAATTTAGCTACGCGGCAATGTGTGCTCACAACTCCTCCTGGTGCCTTTTGTGGTGATGAAGCCAGCGTATTTTCCTCTGAGGTTGGAGGCCTAGCCAGGTAGCTTGGACCTTCTGACAGGCGGCAGCTTCTCAGTCTGAGGCAGCTTGCCTTCTTGGATCGTCTGCCCGCATCCCGCCAGTAATAGGTTAGATTCATTGCATCTGTCCTCTGAACACGGGGGCAGGGAGTGGCAGAGCAGCTCGTGCTTAGACAAAGTGGCCTGGAGGTTTTATGAGAAGTCTGCCCTGAGTTTGGCAAGGAAGAGGTTGCAGGTGAACAACAGGGAGAGGAGAAACTGTGTTTCCCTGTTATTTATCTTGGCATGCAGAAGGAAATGGAGTTTCTCGGAGATGCGAAACCTGCCAAAGCTTTGCATTGTATTGCATGGTACAGGGAGCATTTGGACAGTGCCATGTTAATCTGCCTCTTGGAGTTGTGGGAAGCATTAGTTTATTAAGAAATTGTGCATGCTCTGTTTTGTAAATCACAGAAGCAAATCGCTGCGGGTCGCTGACTAGGGAGAGCATTTGATACAGAGCACGTGACAGACCCAGCCTTGTGCTGCTTGTCTGCAGAGCCGCGGTCGTTTATGTTAATGATGTCTCTCTAAATCTACAGGAGCCCAAGAGCTCAGCCCAGCTGATGGAAGAATGGGGCCTCGATGACGTAGATTACATCTTCTCAGAAGAAGATTATCATACTCTGACTAATTACAAGGCTTTCAGCCAGTTCCTCAGGTAGGAAACTGTAGGTCTGGAGTGGGCCTTGGGTGGTGGTTGAGGTTTAGGCTTTGCTCCATCAAGTGGGTGAAGCTGTGAAGTAAATTCTGCATCATGAGCTCCTGGTTGCTTCTCCCTGCCTGACCCTGTCCTCAGGACTCCATTTTAATTGCAGGATTGGCTGGAAAACAGCTGAAGTGTTTGTCCCTCCTCTCCCTCTCTCCAGACCCCCATTTGTGGTGTGTGCTTATTCGAAAAGTTTTGTGAGAAAAATTGAGTAACAATAATGAATTTTTGCTTGTACTGCAAGCCATTCAAAACACAACAGGTATTTCAGGGAAAGGTGGTCTCAGAGGAAGTTTTGGTGTGCCCCCTTTTTCCATGTTCTTTTTTAAGAAAGCTCTGGTTTCTGGTGCCTTTCCAGTGGAGCTGCTACCAGTGGGCCGCAGCAGCCTGCTGCTGTGAGGCATGCACCACTGGTGCATTTCTCGGGCTGAAGTACCAGTAGGTGACGAGCAGGAGTGGACGCACAGCAAAGCTTTTCTGTTAATGTGTGGTTTTCCCTTTCACCCACCTTGCAGGCCTCTGATCGCCAAGAAGAACCCCAAGATCCCCATGTCCAAGATGATGACCGTGCTTGGTGCCAAGTGGCGAGAGTTCAGTGCCAACAACCCATTCAAGGGCAGCTCAGCAGCAGCGGCAGCAGCGGCTGTTGCTGCAGCTGTGGAGACGGTCACCGTCGCTCCACCGCTTGCCGCCAGCCCACAGCAGTCTGCCTTGCCCACTGTCATCAGGAAGGCTAAGACCAAGGAGGGCAAGGGTAGGTGCCAACCGCGGTGGGCTGAGTGGAGGGGCTGCTCTCACCAGTAGCATATGGCCCACCTGTGGAGCTAGCCAGCCGCATCTTCAGGCTGGCAAAGGTGGCTAAGCATCTCCAGGCAGGAGGCATGCTGCAGCAAACTGGGGAGGCGAAGGTAGTGCCAGAGTTGTGTCTGCAGCTCCTGTTTCCCTTGCAGAAGTCCTAGAGGGGGCTGTGGTTTGTGAACCATGGCAATACACCCTGGCAGCCTCTGGACCTTCTGGACTTCCAGCAGTTTGTGGCAATTAATGCTCAACTTCATTCTTATATCTTCAATACGTGTTTGGGCCATGTGTTTCTGTGCCATCTTCTCTCCTGGGGGATTCAGTGGGGCTGTAAAGCCCTCTGGAAACCAGCAGTATCCTCAGAGTCCAGTGTCCAAGCTGAAGGGGATATGTAGGTTAGCAAGGCTAGGGCAGAGGTGCGTTGGCAGAGCAGGTGTGGTCTGGCCAGATGAACATGAGCCCTTTGGCAGTTGAGCTGGGTGCTTTGTCTCTGAGATAGCAAGGAGTTCAGTGGTGGAATGGCACTGACAGTAAGGCTGCAGCTCTTTTTCAGAATAAAGGATTTGTTCTCCTGGTAGGTGGGTGGACGGTGACTGTCTTCAAAGCCCACTTGCAAGGAGCGAGCCAACTGTATAAATCTACAGTAGCTCCTCTGGAAATAGTCTGACTTGTACTGAAAGGGCTCTCCTGCTGTAAACATTTTCCTGTTTCTGACAGCAGATTGATGCTGCTTTCCCCACACTTGGAAGGGGCTGTGTGAATTGCTGTAGAAGCTGGGCAGTAGCAGGAAAGGGAGGGATCTCCCTTTGTTGGCGCCATGTTCCTCCTCGGGAAGGTTGCTGTTCCACTTGTGCAGTTGTCAATTCCTGATGCCTCGAGAGGTTTTGAACAAGCGGCTCAGAGCTGGCAGCTGACCAAGAGTGCAGCTTGCAGCAGCCTTCCCGCGCAGCGGGCTCAGTGCAGCATTCCTGCCTCTCTGCGGCCGCCTCTTCTCCCCACCTTGCAGACCCCCAAGTCCTGGTTTGGTATTTGCAGCCCTGTGGTCTGTGGGCTGCGGTCCCTCTCCTGGATCCCAGGGCAGATGCTTTCCTCCCCCGATTCTTTGCAAGGGCTGGGTCTGGGCTTGCAGCCTTTTGCCCCGAAGCACGTGCTCTGTGGACGGTGTTAGCCACTGCCCTGCTCCCTGTGATCCCCAGTGCTCTCTCATCTTCCCTGTAAATCCTGGAGTTGGTGGGGGGCACTGTTTTGGGGGACAGGTCTTTGTAGAGTACCAAACAAATCTTCTGTTTCTCTAGGTCCAGGAGTGCGGAAGAAAATCAAGGGCTCCAAAGACGGGAAGAAAAAAGGGAAGGGGAAAAAGATGGCAGGCTTGAAATTCCGGTTTGGAGGAATCCCCAGCAAAAGGAAAAAGGGCTCCTCTGTAAGTGTGCGCCTCCATTTTCTGCATGGGGCCTTGGGTACAGGGGAGTGTGGCAGAGAAAAGACAGGACAAGCCCTCCCCTAGAAGCCTCCCTCGTGTAGGGGGTGTCACAGCCTTGTTCATGCCCCGCTGCGAGGCACCAGTCTCTGATCAGCATGTTCGTTCATCCCTTTGCTAGAGAGAGCTGTGTTCAGGCTTAGATTTGTAAAGATGTCATGTGTGGGCACAATTTCTGCTAAAATCGTATAACCACCTTTAATTCCAGTGGTGAGGTTGGTAATGCCATCATTTCAGATTTCATTTGCAAAGCAGTTCTTTGGGGCTTGCACTCCAGCTGAACCATACCTCTAAGAGAATTACCAAATGCTTTAATTATGTTAGCATAGCCTGCCACCGGGCATCTGTGATCCCGCAGTGTAGCCCAGGAGTACCAGAGATTCCCAGTAAGAGCGCGGCAACAGGGCGCCACTGCAGTTTGCGTGCTGTGCTCTTGTCAGCATACAAATACCAGGCATGTTTTAAAGACTAGCAGAGCATTCTGAAGCTTAAGTGTCTTAAATAAGTATTGAATAGGGGTGGAACTCTTGTAGGTCTTGATAATAGTATTGATCAAAATCCCGTTAGTTCACCCTTATTGGAGCTCACCGACTCTCTAGCTCTAGTTCACATAACACAACCTGTTTGTAAATAGCTTTGTGCGTCAGAGGCTGAAGCAAAAGGAGCAGTGCGAGGCAGCCACTCGCTGCTGCTGTTTTTCAATCACACATCACAAAAAATTCATCCCGTCTCTGGGTGCACCTAGATCTGTGCCTTTCTGAGAGTTATCGAGAGCTTGGGCTTGCTCCTGCAGCTGGAGTGCTAAGCACCTGATTAATAATGTGCAAATCGGGTATTTGCATGCATAAGTCTTCAGAATAAGAATTCAGATGTGTTCTGATGTTTTGATGCCATTGAATGCTGGGCCTGTATAACTCCTTGCACATTGTAAGGCAGGTCAAGCGTGAATGCCTACGTGCGTGCATGCAAATGGGCTGACACAAGCTGAAATGGGTGTCGAGAGAGAGGGAGCCAAGTTCTTCCAAGCAGTGGAGAAGGGGGCCCCTGACTGCACAGGACTGGGAGCAGGGGGTCATCCCCCCACGTGTCTCTGTTTCGGGTGTCTGCACCCAGGATGATGTTGTCACAGCAGTGGGCTCTTGCAGCTGGCTGACACCTGCGAGATGCTGAGCCCTTCCCAGCATGCTGGGCCGGCCGCACCATGCAATATCTCTGCACTCTGTGCTAGTGGGGATCGCAGGCTGCAGGGGAAACCCAGAGCCCACCTCTTGTCAAGGAGGCCGAGCAGGGACTTGACCGCTTGGTGACTGCACATTGATGGTGCTGTGAAGTGGACAAACTGTCCCTGTGCTGTGCTGAGCAGTGCAAGGTATTTGCCTTCAGGCTCTAGTGATAGTCCGGGTCTACGCTTATAGATTGCCTGGCTAGGACATTGATCTGATAGAGGAGATTTCTGCTTCCTAATGCCTTGTGACACCTATGAAGCCTGTCTGTCAGTGCCAGGAGCACACTCACCCTGCGCCATCCCTGCTGCTCTGGGTAGTCTATTCATGTGGAAAGGAGGGTACCCTGAGGAGCTCAGCCGCTGGGCGATGATCCCATGTGGGTTTATGTGGGTCTTTAGGGGTTTGTTCCGCTGCAGAGCAGTGTTCTTTGGGAGTGACCGCTGGGATGCCAGCGCTTGGACTGTGTGTGCTTTGGTTTTCCCCTCTGCAGAGCGAAGAGGAGGAACGGGAGGAATCCGACTTTGACAGTGCCAGCATCAACAGCTCCTCAGTGCGCTCCGAGTGCTCAGCTGGCCTGGGGAAGAGAGGGAAGAGGAGGAGAAAGAAAAAGAGGAGTAGGCCATCCTTTGTACTCTGTTCCTGTTCTGTTTGGATTGCCCTCTTCAGATGGTGCTTTCCTGGCCTTGGCAGCTCCAGGCCGTGTCTGGCGCTGGCTCAGTGGAAAGGATGTGCTTGAGCTTGCCTGTGTGTGTGGAGTGCGAGGAGCTTTCTTGGTGTCCAGGCCCTGCTGCTGGTGGGCTTGTGCCTGCGAGAAGGCAGCAAGTGGATCCCATCGCAGGGCGCTGGCTCACCCCCACAGTGCCGGTGGCGGCGGGGCAGCCTGGTGGCAGGGCTTTTCTGTCGAGCCACCATCACATTTCCCTCTGGGCATATCTCCAGCCGTCAGCCACCACCTGGGGCTCCTCTGCCCCCCAGCCAGCTCTGTTGCCACTCAGGGTTGCTTCGGGAGAGCCATGGTTGCGGTGCTGTGCTGTGCCGTGGCTCACAAAGCCCGCCTGCCCCCTCTTGCTGCCTGCTAACAGCCCCAGCCACCCAGGGCAGCTGAGCCCCCTGCCTGCCCCAGGACCCTGCCTGTGCTTTGGACACCGGGGTGCGTCACAGGCAGTGTGGGCAGCTGGCACCCTGCCTGCGCATGTGATCCTGCCAGGATTTGTCCTCTAGCAGCAAAATTCCAGAATTTATGGGGCGTCTAGGGAAGGTATTTTCTGAGGAGCAGCCCCTGGAGAAACACGGTTTGTGGCAAGCTCCCAGTGGAGCAGGGCAGCCTGCAGGCAAGAAAGCATTAAGACAAGGGACTTTTTGTCTGCGTGAGTTGTGCAGTCAGGCAGCGGGCAGGCAGTAGATCTGTGGTAGTGATGTAGGAAGGGAGGCACCCGAGCAGCGGTGGAAAGCATCTGTCGGGGTCTCCCAGAAGCTGCGTGGCCACGTTTGTGTGCGTATTACTTCATCCCTTCCCTCGCGGAGGGCTGTGGGTGGATTCTGCGTGACGGCACCTGCATCCCTGTGCTGCCGTTGAGAGCAGCCCCCCTGCGCTGAGCTGCCCCAAGCCCTGCTCTGGCTCCAAGTGCCGATGGGACTGCTGGGGCTCGGTGCTGCCCTGCCTGGCTTCCCATGCCATCTCTGCCTCCTGTGCAGCTGCAGGATGCGTGCTGCCTTTCTACCTTGCATCCTTGTTTGGGATGAGATGCTTCAGATGTAGGCGCATCCTTTGGCTTCTTAGCTTTGCTGATGGGTTTTTGCTTCCGAGAAATGGAAGGGCGGCTTCTGGGCTGGGGGACAGTTAGGGCATGATGCTGGCCAGCCTCCCCGTTGGTCGATGAGGCAGGGCTGGCTGGCTGGCTCCGTGTCTTGCGTGTGAAGGGCATCACTTCTCCTCCTGGCTTGTTGCTGTACGAGGCCCTCGTGCCAGAGCTAGGCAGCTCCTGCTGTGTGCTGGAGGAGCAGAAGGTTGGAGGTCCATGCCGGGAGTTTGTAGCAAAGCTGGGCATTGAGATGAGCCGTTCTGGTGCTTGCAAGGCCTTGTCCCTCCCTTCCTCTTCCCGTCAGTGCCGAGTTGAGAGAGCTCCTGCCTCTGCGCCAGTGAGCACCCAGGAAGAGCAGAGTAGTCCCAGGAGGAGGGGTCCTCCTCCTCGGCCCTGTCACCCTTGCATGGTGCGTTTGCAGTTGGTGGCGCTGGTACCTGGGGAGGTTTCTCTGACCGGCCTCCCTTGCAACCTCTCCAGGTTCTGGCATTCTCCATTGAGAGCCTGAAGGAACCAAAGGATGATACAGTGTGGAGAGAGAAAGAGAGACAGAGGTGAGATGATGCTGTGTGCAAAGATGAACTGTGGTGCTGAGGGACAGAGAGGTAGGGGGACGTAACAGGAGGGGTCTGAGGTGAAATGCTTTCCTTATTTCCTTAACTGTATCATAGAGGAGCAAGTGTCCCGTTCCCTCCCGGGAGAGCAGGCAGCTCTGCCGTCCCTCTGACTGTCCGCCTGTCCCTTGCTTGCAGTCGAAGAAGGGGATGGGTACGAGACAGACCACCAGGACTACTGCGAGGTGTGCCAGCAGGGAGGAGAGATCATCCTGTGTGACACCTGTCCTCGCGCCTACCACCTCGTCTGCCTGGACCCTGAGCTGGAGAAGGCCCCCGAGGGCAAGTGGAGCTGCCCCCACTGCGTGAGTGGGGTCGGGGCCCCGTGAGGGTGGGTGGGTGGGCGGGCGGTGGAAACCCTCGGCGTTACGCTGGCTGTGCTTCCCCAGGAGAAGGAGGGCATCCAGTGGGAGCCGAAAGAGGAGGAGGAGGAGGAAGAGGAAGGTGGCGAGGAGGAAGAGGACGACCATATGGAGTTCTGCCGGGTCTGTAAGGATGGAGGGGAGCTGCTGTGCTGCGACACGTGCCCATCCTCCTACCACCTCCACTGCCTGAACCCGCCGCTGCCAGAAATACCAAACGGTGAATGGCTCTGCCCTCGCTGTACAGTGAGTGTTACCAGCATTCCTCGCCCCGTCCCTGCTCCCGCACCCACCTGGCCCAGCCTGGGAGTGGGTTTCCCAGCCGCCACTGCCCCTCGTACCCTCTCCCTGTGCCTTGCCGCAGGGCCGGTGTCCTGCCCTCTGCCACAACCCCCCTCACTGGAGCAGCATCGCTGCCAGTCACGTGCACCTGAGGGCCCTGGACAGCTCTGCCGCCTGTGCAGTCTCCCCGTGGGGATTGCTGGCTGGCGGCTTCCCTGCTGGTTTTCAGATGGGATGTCAAGCCCTATTTGATGCATGGCCTGTGTGGAGGGGCCTTTCTTGCCTGGTGGCGATGCCTGTCCCCGCGGGGGATGCTGCGGCGTCACGGACATTTCTTGGGCACACCTGCGCCAGCCAGCCTCTGCCCGCCCCACGCAGCCTCACCGCCTCCTTTCTGTCCACCCCATTAGAAATAGCAAAGGCATAGCTCTGCCCGGGACCCGGGCAGCACTTTGCTTTCCCCTGGGGGTGGTGGTGCTGTCTGCGGGCTGAGATAGATGCAGGCAGGGGCTGGGACTGCTCAGGTCACCCGGTTTGCCATGCTTGGCTTCCCGCGGCTAGGGGTGAATCCACGGTCGCTCCCCGCCCTGGGCTTTCCCTCTGGCAGCAGCTTGCGATACAGGCTGTGCCAGCACGCTGCCCGGAGCTCTGGCCGTGCTCTCCCTGCCGTGCCTGGATGGCTGCCGTCCACTCGGCATTGCGAGACTCCTCCTGCCCTTCTAGGTCTGCCCTTCTCCCCGCGGCCCCTGACAGGGGCTCACCTTAAACTCTGTGCTCTTGCCTGTTTGCTTTTTTCATCCTCAGTGCCCTCCCTTGAAGGGCAAAGTCCAACGCATCCTGCACTGGGCCTGGAAGGAGCCACCGGCCACCCCGCTCCCACCTGTGCTGCCCACCCCGGACGCGGAGCTGGCCCTCCCCGCGCCAAAGGTGCTGGAGGGGATCCCAGAGCGCGAGTTTTTTGTGAAGTGGGCAGGCCTCTCCTACTGGCACTGCTCCTGGGTCAAGGAGCTGCAGGTGAGCCAGCGCGTTGTTGTCGTCATTGTGGGGCCCCTGCTGGGCCTGCTGCCCCACTGCCCGTGGACTCACCGGGGCTCCCTCCTGCTGCAGCTGGAGCTCTACCACACCGTGATGTACCGCAACTACCAACGGAAGAACGACATGGATGAGCCACCGGCCTTTGACTACGGCTCTGGGGACGAGGACAGCCAGAGGGAGAAGCGGAAGAACAAAGACCCGCAGTACGCCAAGATGGAGGAGCGGTTCTACCGTTACGGCATCAAGCCTGAGTGGATGATGATCCACCGCATCCTGAACCACAGGTGAGGAGCTGCGTGCTGGGGGGGTGCTTGAATGGGCACGTGCCAGGGTGCCTGAGCCCCTGGTAGTGCTGGTGCTGGGCGATGCCGTCGCAAGCCAGGGAGGGAAACGGCAAGGGTGAGCCATGCCGCGCTCCCTGGGACCCCCACAAGTTCTGCAGATAAAGGTTTGAGCAGCAGGTCTGTGCACTCTGTGGGTTTTCCCTTTGTGCACAGCTCTCACATGGACAGTTTATGTGGTTAGCTGAGCTGCTGGGACTGCCTGCTGTGGGATTTCTGTGCTTGGTTGAGTTCTCCCCCCCGGGACGGGAAGTTCTGGCCGTCCTTCTGCAAAGCCAAAATCTTGGGCTGGTGGAATTTCAGCTGCTGGCTTGTTTCAAGGTCTCTGTCGCCTTGGAGGCTTGCTCCCAAGGTGAAGCTAAGGCCTGGAGTGAATTGATGCCTGTCTTATTTTGTTTCCACTACCTTGCGCGTTAAAAATAGAGATAGTAAATTTTCCCAAAGGTGGATGCACAGGGTTGTTCCGCTCTTCCCAGACATATTGTTTGTTTCCCTGCTATGGCCTAATCATTCTGTAAATTTCTGCTGCAACCTGGTGATGAGTCTTGCTTCCATCAATGGTGCCCTGCGGCTGCTGCTCCTCTCCTAAACTTCTTTGGAACAGCAGCCCTTTTCCATGTAGGTCATTTGTTCCTCTTGGAAACCATGTGGCACCTCTGCACTCTTGGCAAAGGTGAGGCACCAGCAGGGATTTGTGTGGTACGCGTTGTTCCTGCTTACCTCCCGTGATGCTGCTAGGGACAGTGCCCGAGGAGAGGAGTTTGAGCAGGTGCCTGACTTCCTTTTGAAGCCTTGACATTTGCATTTCTTTTCTGTGGAAGAAATTTCCTGCATATGAAATGTGCTGTGCAGGTGGCTTTTTTACATCAAGTGGCTAGAGACACCTTTTTGTTGAATTTCTACGTTTCAAGTGGCAACTTGAAGTTTCAAGCAGTGACTCTGCTTGAAGAATGCTTGGCAGAAAATAAAGCAAGCTGCCTGGCTAATTTTCACGTGAGCTTTACGTTGTCTGCTAATAAGGCAAGGGTTTTTTCCTCTTAGGCATATAATCAGGCTCGGTAGTGTGTTTATTCATTTTTCAGTGTAAGCAAAACTTCATAGAGCAGTGAATGCTGCAGGAGAAAGAAGGGTGAACACTGGTATTCATCCAGTCCTGGTAAAACTCGAAAACGAGGTTGCCCAGTGGAATGGAAGAGGAGCCTTTAAAGCTCAATGATTTAACACATGCAGCAGATGAATAGGCATTTCTGCAGGAAAGCGTAGATACTTTCTTTCTGTTTTTCTACCTCTGTTTGAATGTCGTGGTCTGTAGGTAAAAGCAGAGGATGAAGCATCCAGGTTCGGGGAAGCAGGCTATGGCTAGCTGCTTCCCGGGAGTCAAGTGTCATTTCACTGACAGGCTTTTCATGCCCTGTGTTACAGCTTTGATAAAAAGGGAGACATCCATTACCTGATCAAGTGGAAAGACCTGCCCTATGACCAGTGCACCTGGGAGATCGACGAGATAGACATCCCGTACTATGAAAACCTCAAACTCCTCTACTGGAACCACAGGTACGAGCCAGCCAGGTGGTGGGACCGCAGCTGGGCTGCCACAGCCTGGGAGAGCCTGGCAGAGCTGGGGCAGCCTGTGCAGGCCTTGGGACGACTGGGAACTTGTAGGTGACCCCTTTGGAACATACTGGCACCACTCGCAGGGACCTCTCTTCAAAGACCAGTGGCCAAGTGCTTTCGGAAAGCTGGCTCTCCTGAAATGCCATTTCAGGGCTGCTGGGAAATCTAGCCTACCTGTTGTTTTCCAGCCTGTGCTCCCCTTCCCCTACGTTTATACTGCTGTAGTATTTGTGGTCTCACTGCACTTCAGGGCAGCTCTGTGGTGCTGCTGCCTGTATGTTTTGGGGGAAAACCACAGTACTCTGATGAGATTGCTATTCTGCATTCTGGAATGATGTGGCATGGACTGCTGGGAGGGGAAAGTTAACACTCCAGGAGTGCCCATGCTAACTGGGCCAGAAAAGCTCCCGTGGGGAAAAGGCAGTGGAGTTTGAGAGGCGGTTCTGTCCTTCGGCTTGGGGACTGGGAGAGGAATGCCCGTCTGCCTTTTCCTGATGCACACTGGCTGTTGCAGGGAGCTGATGCTGGGGGAGGACACGCGCCCTCTGAAGAAGCTGAACAAGAAAGGAAAAAAGCTGAAAGAGGAGAAGCTGGAAAAGCCTCCAGAAACGCCTCTCGTGGATGTGAGTAAGAACGGCAGGGGCAGCGCAATGGTGCGTGAGCTCAGAGACGGAGGTCTGTCTGGCCCCCCCCATCCTGTTGCCCTTTTCTCCTCTAGTTCCCTTGGGGACCCTGGTGTTTTTTTTTTCATTGAAAGCTCCGCAGTGGTTTTGCTGTGAGGAGCCTGAGGGCTGGGCTGGGGACTGTGTCTGCATCTCTTTTCAGGCTGTTCGGTGTCACAAGGCTAAAGAGGGATGTGCTTGGCCGCAGAGAAAGGAGGGGGAGTTGGTTCTCACTGCTTTGCGTCATGTCTCTTTTCAGCCTACGGTGAAGTTTGACAAGCAGCCGTGGTACATCGATGCCACGGGAGGCACGCTCCATCCTTACCAGCTCGAAGGGCTAAACTGGCTGAGATTTTCCTGGGCCCAAGGAACGGATACTATCCTGGCTGATGAGATGGGACTGGGGAAGACTGTGCAGACTATTGTGTTCTTGTATTCCCTGTACAAGGAGGTGAGTGGAGCATCCAGCGGTCCCCAAGGTGGCCGAGAGCTGCTCAGTACGGGAAGAACAGCTTGGACTTTGTCTCCCTGAGCAGGGCCACTCGAAAGGGCCGTATCTGGTCAGCGCCCCTCTCTCCACCATCATCAACTGGGAGCGCGAGTTTGAGATGTGGGCACCCGACTTCTACGTCGTGACCTACACGGGCGACAAAGAAAGCCGGTCGGTCATCCGGGAAAATGAATTTTCTTTTGAAGACAACGCCATCCGGAGTGGAAAGAAGGTCTTCCGGATGAAGGTGGGAGCTAAGTCTGTGCCCTACCTGGTAGCTTTAACCATCAGCTAGAAGGGGAGAGAGCAGAATTTGATCTGGAGGAGGAGGTTGGTTAGGTCCCTAATCAGCTGTTTTCCAAAGAGGGAAGCTGGCACAGTTGACAGATGCAGGAGATTTGTGATGAGCTTTAAAGATTTGTGCCAGACCGTTTTCTGTTTCTGTAGTCCCCTACGTGGTTCTAATGTTCAGATGCGTTTTCTGCTGGCACAACTCATGCCTCGGCCCTGCTGCCGGTGCTGTGCAGTGCAGTGCAGGCAGTCCCTCCTTTTCTCCTTGGGTCATGTACAGCAGCAGCAAAGGTGGAGGCTGTCCCGTTCCTTGCTCTCTTATTGTAGCTTTTCTCTCCCTCTGCTCCTCCAGAAGGAAGCGCAGATCAAATTCCATGTCCTGCTCACCTCCTACGAGCTGATCACTATTGACCAGGCGGTGCTGGGCTCCATCGAGTGGGCCTGTCTGGTGGTGGATGAAGCGCACAGGCTGAAGAACAACCAGTCCAAAGTAGGTACTAGATATTTGTCAGCAATTTTTGTGGTGTGGCTGGTGCCATAAAGATATGACACCCAAGCACTGGCGGTCTGCTGCTCCGTGCTTTTCTCCGTGGGAGCTGAACGGTGTCCTCATCTCACACAGACTCTGCCTGGGACCCGCGTTTCAGTGGATTTGCTCTCTTTAACACCCTCTGGCATTAAAAATCCTTCAGCAGTGGAATAGGCAGCAGCCTAGCTGCCTGCCTGACAGTCCTTGGATGGGCTGTCATGGAAAGGAATCAATCCCTCTCCTTACTCTCCCCTTTACCTGAGGCTAAACGTGGTCTCTGGCCCCTGGGACTTTCACGCAATCCCCAGCGCAGGGAGAGGCAGGTGGTGTGACCCAAGGACATGCAGGATTGCTGCCTGTGCTTGATGGGGATGGTTCGGAGCAGGACAGGCAAGCTGTGGTCTGCTCTGCGAGCCTGGCGGGAGGGAGAGGTTACTGCTGAGTCTCCCTGTGTGCAGCCTGCAGAGTCCCCGGATGACTAACTGGCTCCTCTGAGCTTTTTTCACCTAACCTCGTTTCTTTTCCCAGTTCTTTAGAGTATTAAATAGCTACAAGATCGATTACAAGCTGCTGCTCACCGGCACTCCACTCCAGAACAACTTGGAAGAGCTCTTCCACCTGCTCAATTTCCTGACTCCTGAGAGGTTTAAGTAAGTTGCGCTAGTTCCCCGTCTCCGAAAAGGGAGAGCAGCCGGGACCTGGCTTGCAGGGTGGCCCAGCAGAGGTTTCCCGGGGCTCCTGTCTGTGTGGGGGTGTCTGGATCCAGTTACTGCTGTGCCAGTGTCACTGATCTGTGCCGGCAGGCGGGTGGCAAAGTGCATCGTCCCCGTGGCTTGTTGTAGCAGCTGCATGCACGTTTAATGTAACCCCAAATTTATTCCCGTGGACTAGAACTTCTTGGGTCCTGTGTGTAGCTATTGCCTTGCTATCGGACAGGAGATTTGTGAGTGGGGAACTGAAACCTGCCTTCTCTTCCCTCTCTGAGGAGAGAGGTACTTTGGGGAACTTGTTCAGACCTTGTATTAGGGCATTTAGTGTGGATTTCCCCTCAGCCATCAGTGCAGCTCCTTGGCCTGGCTTTTGCTCTGCTCAGATACAGGCATGGGAGCATTACCTCATCGCGTACCCTCTGCCCTTGTTTTCAAGTCACAAAGAAACAGATATCTTCGCTCTCACACATCCCATTGTCACTCAGCACTCTCTGGTTCTGGCTGCTTTCACAGTAACCTGGAGGGATTCCTGGAGGAGTTTGCAGACATCTCCAAGGAGGACCAGATCAAAAAGCTCCATGATCTGCTGGGTCCCCACATGCTGCGGCGGCTCAAGGCAGATGTGTTCAAGAACATGCCGGCCAAGACAGAGCTGATCGTGAGAGTGGAGCTGAGCCAGATGCAGAAGTGAGTAATTCCAGAGCAGCTTCCCCGGGGTGGCTGGCTGGCTTCCCTCACCCTGCCTCATCTGTGGCATGGCGGGGCGTCAGTGAGGTTTGACAGGTCAGAGACACCCTGCTGTCCTCAGGACGGCTGCAGGAAGAGCTGGAGCGCTTTCTGTCTCACTGGGGAGCACGTTCACTCTGGTTAAATCGGGCTCCGTGCAGTCCTGGCTGCTCAGCAGGAAGCATTTGATGCTGTCAGGCTCTCGGTGTGGCTCTGCTACTTCTGGGGGGCACAGAGAAAACCATGAGGTTGAATCCTCATCTCCCTCTCCTGTTCTCGGCACCGGGGCACCAGCCTGTGCTGCCAGCTCGCCTGGTGTCAGTCTGCAGCATTGCTGCTGCCCTAGGGCACGCTTGCTGGA
This sequence comes from Buteo buteo, assembly GCF_964188355.1. NCBI lineage: Eukaryota > Metazoa > Chordata > Aves > Accipitriformes > Accipitridae > Buteo > Buteo buteo. The sequence continues at coordinate 899,056 of NC_134175.1, forward strand.
CTCTGTTTGTTTTGGGCTGGCTTGCTCAGCTTCAGTGGTATCTTCTGCCGAGATGGGGGACTTTTTGGGAAGGTCATGTCAATTCCTCCCAGCATGGTGGGCCAAGGCTTGGTTTACACACAGCAGCAGGGAGTGTTCCTAGCCACTGTGCCTCTGAGTCTGTCCCACTTACAAGTGGTGCGATGTCCACAGAGCAATCAAATAAACCCGACTCTGGGCTGAGGGTGCTGAACCGTCGCTTTTAAAAATGTCCAGATGTCCCTTTTGAAGTGATGTGAGTGGGGTTTAGTTTGGTGCTGTCCTGCTCACGCCAGTCCCATATCTGGCCAAATTAACAAGGGTGCCTGTCCTGTCCTCGTTCCCGCAGGAAGTACTACAAGTTCATACTGACGAGGAATTTCGAAGCCCTGAATTCGAAAGGTGGTGGGAACCAGGTCTCGCTGCTCAACATCATGATGGACCTGAAGAAGTGCTGTAATCACCCGTACCTCTTCCCTGTGGCAGCAGTGGTATGTCAACTGTATTTGCACCGTGGAGGCATTTCTCAGAATATTGTGTGTAAGCCGTCGGTGAGGGCTGTTTCTGTGATCTTGCTTTGGTTAACGGTGTGGGTTTTCATGCGAGTGGTTTCATACAAGGATTTTGCCTTGGAAATGCATGTGAATTTCTGCATGAAGTTAACGAGTGTTGTACTTGAGGAGGCTAACCAGGATGCCTTGACAGGAGGCCCCGGTTCTGCCCAATGGATCCTACGATGGGAATTCTTTGGTCAAATCTTCTGGGAAACTGATGCTGCTCCAAAAGATGCTGAAGAAGTTACGGGATGGGGGTCACAGAGTTCTCATCTTCTCCCAGGTGAGCGTAGGGAAGGATTAATAATAAATACATCTTTAAAGGATTTTTTTTGTTCTGTATGAAAATTTTGTGCTAGGAACAGATAGCAATAGGTGGAAGAGCTGGTGACAGCTTCTCCCCCAGATAGTGTGGCAGCCATGGCCGTCACGACGGATGGGCTGCGTCCCAGCTCTCTCCTGAAGGAGTGCCTGTTGTGTTTAAAACCTCTTTTATCTATGGATAAAGAGGAGATAACAGCAATAGTGGTCCCCTTCGGGGAGGGCCGTTCAGACACGATTCCCTTGTGCTGGCAAAGCTGCCTGTAGAAGACGAGATGCGAGTGTCACTCCACTGGCAGTTGCCTGTTGGCCGTACTCTACCATTGGTGATTCCACCACCACCTTGGCCTCTGGGCTGCGGGCAGGGGCCCAGCCGGGCAGGGCAGGCCCCCGGGGAACGCGGGGGGAGGCAGGGAGCTGGACCACGCAGAGCCCTTCATGCCAGGGTCACCTTGTCCTGCAGATGACGAAGATGCTGGACTTGCTGGAGGACTTCCTGGAGTACGAAGGCTACAAGTACGAGCGGATAGATGGGGGCATCACCGGCGGCCTGCGCCAGGAGGCCATAGACAGGTTTAACGGTACTCGTGTTTCTGCCTCACTGAGGAGAGGGCGCGGGGTGGATGCACAGCACGCAGCCAGCAGCAGGGTGGGCTGGCTGTGCCCGAGAGCCCCGCTCGCCCGCAGGAGAGGTGGCAGGGGGTTGCCTGTGTGTCGGTCGTACCGCGCTCAGCAGGTCCGGCTTCCCGAGGCACGGCGGGGGCTCCTCATACCGTGGCATTAAGCCCTTGAGTTGGGTCCCACAATGAACCCTGGAGCGTGCCAGCAGCAGGCTGCCTAGTTTGAGGGTTAAACCACAACACCAAGGAATGATGTGTTCTCACTCCTTCCCTTCCCTGCCCGTTGCTTGTTGGCTTAGACCGACAGTTCCCGCTGTTTTATCCCTAAAGCACGGTACTGCACCTTTCCACGTCTCCTTTCTGTCTCACTGTTTGCCACCTGTGGGTTTGTCTTTCTCAGCTCCTGGTGCTCAGCAGTTCTGCTTTCTCCTCTCTACCCGCGCTGGCGGTCTGGGCATAAACCTTGCTACGGCCGACACAGTCATTATTTATGATTCTGACTGGAATCCCCACAATGACATCCAGGTTTCTGACTTTTCCTTTTCCTTCCCGTATAGTAAGTACCTCTCTGGCTCTGCCCTCTGTTTGCATACCCTGCACAGGGAAGCTGGTCTCTTCTCTCAAGAGCTGGTTCTGCTCAGGAGCCCCCTTCCTGCATCTGCCAGCCTCGCTCTGGCCTGTCCGCAGCATGGGAGAGACCGGGCATGTAAAACCGGCTCTCTTCCGCAGGCTTCTTACTCTCTCCTGCTGCTTGTTCGCAACTGGGTGCCCCCTCCTCTTTTGGGGAGCTTCCACTTGTGTTTCCAAAAGCCTGGGGTGGACCCTAGCTAAGGACTGACCACCAACAGAGCAGGCGAGCAGCCAATGCCTTGGAAAGTAATGGAAAAGTGAAGAGAAATGTGTAACCCTCCCATGCTCCCCGGCTGGGAGAACGTCCTCTCCAAAGCTACGTCTGCTGTTGCTGTCCATTTGGGCCAGCATTTCCTTTGCCTGGGCCCTAGGCAGGAGGACGTGCTGGTGCAGGGTGGTGAAGGAGCAGTGTGGGCCCGGTGAATGTGCAGCTGGAGGGTTCCTAGCGGGAGCGTGTCCTTGCTGCCTGCCTTCAGGCCCTTCAGTTAGGGGCCTGGATGGGGAAGCTGGCTCACCTGCAGTCAGTGGAGGGGGCCAGCATATTCAGGTTGGCTCTGAGGAGCCCCTCTCACTCCACTGCCCCGTAGCTGCCTTGAATGCTGAATTCAGCCTTGCCCTGCCAGTGCCGTTGCACAGCCTGGAGGGGTGAGAAACTGGGACCCCTTGGCCGGCACAGCATGCTGCTGCCCTTGACAGCTTCATTCTCTGCCCGCAGGCTTTCAGCAGAGCTCACCGCATCGGCCAGAACAAGAAGGTGATGATCTACCGCTTTGTGACTAGAGCCTCTGTTGAAGAGCGCATCACCCAGGTGGCCAAAAGGAAGATGATGCTCACCCACCTCGTGGTCCGCCCGGGGCTCGGCTCCAAGTCAGGCTCCATGACCAAGCAAGAGCTGGATGACATCCTCAAGTTTGGGACAGAAGAGCTCTTCAAGGATGATGTGGAAGGTGAGGTCAGGAAGGTGCTGGGGATGCTCTGCTTGAGGTGGGGTCCTGTCTGAGTTGCTGGGTCTTGTTCTCCTCTTCTTACGTCCGCAGGCATGGTGTCTCAGGGACAGCGGATCACCATGCCGGATGCTGTCACCCCTTTCTCTGACACGCTGTCAACCAAAGGGGGTGCAGTGACTCCTGGCATGAAAAAAAAGCACGGTGGCACCCCACCAGGTGTGTAGCCCCCCTTGGTGGGGTGACCTCTCCCCATCCCTGGCCCAGCATCCGACCTGAGCTCGCCTGGCTCTGGGAGCGGGCGTGGTGATTTGCGTTTCCATTCCACGCACTTTGCTCTCCAGGTGACAATAAGGATGTGGATGACAGCAGCGTGATCCACTATGATGACGCTGCCATCTCTAAGCTTCTGGACCGAAACCAGGATGCAACTGATGACACGGAGCTCCAGAACATGAACGAGTATCTCAGCTCCTTTAAAGTGGCCCAGTATGTTGTGAGAGAAGAGGATGGTGTGGTAATGTGATTAGTATCATGTCTTACAATCGCACCTCTTTGTACGTCCCTTTGTGTTTCTTCTGCTCCCTTTCCTGTTCTTGTAAGCGTTTCGGCATGGGCAGGACTCCTCCCTGCTTGCTCTCTGACAGCTGTAGATGGTTCCAGACCCAGGGGTCCCAGGGCTGTCGGGCCCAGCCGCAGGCAGAGGAAGCAGAGTTGTCGTTGTCCTGTGCAGCCCACGGCGCAAGGCAGGCTCTGTCCTGGTTGGCGTGGGACCTCATTTCGAACAAAGCACCCATCCATAGGCACCCCATTCTGTCCTTCTGGAGGCTCTTCCCCTGCAGACTGGCAGCACGTACTGTGCTGCTTACGTACCGTGCTGCTGGCATTGGTTTTCCCAGTAGCTGACTGACTTAGTTCCTTTATCTGTTGACAAAGGCGACAGTAGGCTGCTGTTCTGGGAGGTCTCTGCAGATCTGTAGTTTCTCCTTTGGTGTGAGTGTGGGCACTGCCAGGTGGGATGGATGGCAGTGTTCAGAGGAGCTCTTTCTGGGTGGGAGGTTGGCCCAGCCCTTTGGCAGCCTTGCACCGAGGTTGGTATGCCTGGGCAACAACCCAGGAGGCAAATTCCAGCCAGTGGCTCGGTGCCCTCCCTCTTTCCCTGGAGTGCCATTAGAGGACCAGCAGCGGGGCGATGCAGGCAGGTCTGTGGCTGCCTGATCTCAAGCCTCTTGTCTCTTGCTTTGCAGGAGGAGGTGGAACGTGAGATCATCAAGCAAGAGGAGAACGTGGACCCTGACTACTGGGAGAAGCTGCTGCGGCACCACTATGAGCAGCAGCAGGAAGATCTGGCCAGGAACTTGGGGAAAGGGAAGAGAATCCGCAAGCAGGTCAACTACAATGACGCCTCGCAGGAGGACCAAGGTATGGCTGTGGCCGCTCGGCTCCTGGCTGGGCTCGGGGTGGGCAGCAGGCCCTGCGGGCTGGCTCTGAAAAGCTACACAAAGAGGTTCCCTCACAGACCCACTGGCTGAGTTGTTGCTTGGCATTTCTCTGCCGTTTGGTAGACTCTGTACCTCCCTGATTCCTAAATTTTCAGGGATAGAAATTCTTCAAAGATTTTTTTCTTTTTCTTTTTTGGTCCGTAAACTCTGGTTCTGCCAGAAGAATTCTGGAAGAACGTGTCTGTGGGCAAAATACTTCAAACTGGGTTTTTTTCTGTAGAGGAGAATACTAATTTTGGAAAACCTGAGAAGGCGATTTCCTGCTTGTTGTGCCCTCCTCTCTTGCTGCCTGGCAGTGGATGCCAGTTGCACCCATGGGTGGGCTCTCAGCTGTCCTGCGTGTCCCTGCCAGGCAGGGTCCCGCTGCTCAGGCACTCTTCTAACCTGGCCTCCCTTGTGGTCTGCAGAGTGGCAGGATGAGCTCTCTGACAACCAGTCGGAGTACTCCATTGGCTCTGAGGATGAGGATGAAGACTTTGAAGAGAGGCCAGAAGGTCAGAGTGAGTTAATGCGTTTGCTACTCCAGGGGATTTTGCTCTGCGGGAAGCCCCCGGCACTCAGGTGCAGCAGAAACATCTGGGCTGGAGGGAGCGGTGTGCTTCTGGGCCTCCATGCAGGGGGAGGTATCCCCACTTGCCTGCCAGGCAAGTTGATTCCCAGGGCAGGGAAGGCAACTGCCTGTTTCCTTCACCGGTCGCTGCAGGACCTTGGTCTGGTCCTGGCAGTGGAAGGATGGGGGACTGCAGGAGGAATGGGCACGGTGTACTCCCTTGCTGGTAAGGGCAGAAGAGCACCCCGGCTCGGGGAGGCCGGCAGGATGGGTGGAAGGGGCTCCGCAGCCTGGGCTGCCGCTCTGCCCGGCTTCTGCTCCTGTCGGGAGGCGGTGCAGGAAGCTTGGGGCACCTGAGTGCTTTGGCTGTCCTTCCTCGCTGCCTGGGCCCATCCATCACTGAGGCTGCTTGACTCTAGGTGGCAGAAGACAATCCCGGAGGCAGCTGAAGAGTGACCGGGATAAGCCTCTCCCTCCTTTGCTGGCAAGAGTTGGGGGAAATATCGAGGTGAGTGTTGGCCTCAGCCAGAGCACGACTGATGTGGCTGTGCTGGGGCTGCCCTGGGCTTGCAGGCTGGACTACTCTGTGCTGAGTTGCCTGCACGTCGGTCCTGGTCCAGCACTGCTGTAACAGCCCTGGGGCTCCGAGATGCCACGTGCTTCCGAAGCTGCATTGTGGTCACGGCAATGCCTCTGCTCCCTGCAGGTTCTCGGCTTCAACGCCCGCCAGCGCAAGGCTTTCCTGAATGCCATCATGCGCTGGGGCATGCCGCCCCAGGATGCCTTCAACTCTCACTGGCTGGTCCGGGATCTGCGAGGGAAGAGCGAGAAGGAGTTCAGGTACGGGGGCTCCTGGGCAGGCAGGGTGAGGTCTGTCCTGGGCTCTGCTTGATCGTGGCGAGTGCTTAGCTCACGCATTCGGGACAAACCCCAATCGTCCTGTTGTCTTGCCGTGTCATCGTCTCTGCCGTGCTCCTCAGGGCAAGGCGGAGGCTGTGCTGTGATGAAGCCCACTGGGCAGCAGTAGCCCAAGTGCCTGCTTACCCCCAGCATGGTTTATTTTTGGGGAGGCAATGCCTGTTTCATTTGAGAGGGCTGCTATCATTCTGTGTGTGATAGGCTAAATCTTAGCCTGGGTGCGAAACTCTGCCCTCACCTGTGGGTGAAAGCAGACGGTGTGGGTGCTTGCCTCAGCAGGGAGTCCGTGGGCCGAGCTGGACTGAGGTCTGGCTTTCCTTCCGCAGGGCGTATGTCTCTCTCTTCATGAGACATTTGTGCGAACCTGGGGCAGACGGTGCTGAAACCTTTGCGGATGGCGTTCCCCGGGAAGGGCTGTCGCGCCAGCACGTACTGACTCGGATAGGAGTCATGTCACTAGTAAGGAAGAAGGTGGGTGAGCAAAATGTTCAACGTGCTGTTTCAGGTGTGTTCTGGAGGCTTGTGGGTTTCATTGGCTGCTGAATGCCTCTCACCAGGGATCCCCTACTAAATCTCTCAGGCTCAGGGCGCATCCGTTTTTGTCATAAACGTATAGGGGATGGTAATGCAAACGGCCTTTCAAACCCTGCCGCTTCTTTCCCTGGGAGGGACGTAGGGATGAGCAGGTATTCAATAGCCTGGCTGGCAAAAAAGAGAAATCACGCTGGAGGCTTGCTGGATCTCTGAGCCGTAGTGTCAGACGTCCCTGGCAGGGTGGGTGTAGCGATCCTGCCACTTTGTGCCTCTGCGGGTGGAGCAGCCTGCACTTGCTGGCTCTGCGGCACCGGGCTGGAAGCGTCTCTGCTGTGTTTGACTCAATGGTGTGCGTCTGCCCCAGGTCCAGGAGTTTGAGCATGTCAATGGGAAGTACAGCACTCCAGATCTGATCCTCGAGGGCCCAGAGAGCAAGAAGTCCAGCGAGATTGTGTCCTCGGGTCCCAACACCCCCATCCCGGCCAGCCCAGCACATATGCACACGGGATCTGTGGCCCTTGCAGGTAGGTGTGCCTACAGGCTTCCAGGGGATCATGGCTTTGGTCTGCCTTGGAAAGGGAGGTGGGCCAAGAGGCCAGAAGGGCTTGCAGGTGTCTGCCTACCCCTCTGGGGCCCCATTCAATGGCTTCCTTGCTTCACTGTTGCTACAGACAAAATAGAAACCCAACTCGGGTTCCAGGAGGAAAAGGAGCAAGTGGAGCAGAAGTCCAGGAAAGTGTCCGACAGCCAGGTAGGGTGGCTTCTTCCAGCAGTTCTGCCAGGAGGCCTTCTCGTGGTCTGCCCAGAAACTTGGAGCGCTCCCTGAGGAACAGGCAAGGCTGGGCTGATCTGGTGCGGGCACTTTACGTTCAGGTGCCTGTGAGCGCCGAGAAGGCAGAAAGCGAAGAGCACACAGAAAGCTGCGATAGCAAGGAGAAGCCGAGGGTGGAGAAGCAAGAGGAGAGTGAAAAGACTGAGCCTTCTCCTGAGCCCCTGGTGAAAGGTGAGGAGTCTCTTTGGCTTGGACAAACACGATGCCCATGCGCGGGCTCCACTCTCAGTTGTGGCTGGGACTTCTGTGGGGCCATGGTACCCAGCAGTGGCATTGATTTGTGCTGGAGAAGTTCTACAGCTCAAGTCACGTGGAGCCCAGGGCGTGCACCCTAGAAGTCTGGGACGTGCTAGCACTCCTGACAGGTGGGCTTCCCCTCTGGTGGGAGGCTCTGGCGCTCGCACCTTGCTTGGGTCTTTTGCTTCTCTGCATCGCAGTGGGAAACCTGAATATTGCAAGGTCCTGTAGCGATTCCTGAAAAAACAACAGTTCCAGGTTGTAAATTATGAAAAGTGCTCATTCTGGGGAGCATTTTCTGTTCCTAATAATATGTTTCTTCAGCTGTCTCAAGGAAGAGGGAAAACTAAATACATTTTCCTGATAAAAGGCATCATAATATTCTGTTAGAAGTTTTTTTCAAATGCCTTGAATGTACAAACAGTGTAATCGCTTTACCCTGAAAGGGAAAGTCTATCCAGACAGTAAGTTGTTGTTCCCTGAAGAGCGTTTTGCAGTCCAGGCTTTTCTCATGGTCCCCTTCCCTTCTGCAGATGAGGGCATTCAAGAGAAGGAGAAGCCTTTGGAGAAGCCGGAGTTGAACAGCAGCCCAGGGAAAGGGGAGGACAAAGAAGTCAAACCAGGTGAGGTGTGAGGAGGCTTTGGGGTGGGAAGCGGTGTGAAGGGCCTCCAAAGCAAGGCAGGTGCCTGACACGGAGGCGAGGGAGCGTGTCTGTGGGGTGACGTCGAGGACAACCATCGGCACCCGCAGCAGCTGGTGCTGCCGTCTGGTGATGCTTGGGAGCCACCAGCGGACACAAGACGCCTTTATGGTGGGCGCTGCCTGTACTTGCTGTGCAAATAGTAGGACCTGCCGAAAGAGGCAGGTGGTCAGCTGCTGCGGAGCAGAGAGCAGGCTGGTGGCTTTTCCAGTGGTGAATTTAGCAGGGAGTTCCTCTGGCAGCTGATGGGGCAAGAAAGACCCCAGTTGGTCTTTTGGCAGAGTATGATTAGACAGGCGTGATTTCTTGTGTTTGCCAAGCAGAGGACGCCAAGGCGGAGGAGAAGGAGCAAAGCGAGGCTCAGCAAAACGGTGACAGAGAGGAAGAGGAGGATGGAAAGAAGGATGACAGAAACATGAACTTCCGATTCATGTTCAACATCGCTGACGGCGGCTTTACAGGTAAGAGCAAGAGATGAGGCATCAGCCGCTTCTGCAGAGCTTCTACACGGAAGCTCTGAGCCTGTGCAAGAAATGCGAACCGCGTGGAAAGGCTGGGCAGGATGGTGCTTCGCCTGGCAGCAAGCTGTCTCGATTTTGCACTGTGGCCCGGGAGGTTTCATCACTCGCCCTGCCTGATGCACTGCACGATGTCCCCAGCCCTGCTGGCTGACCCGGCTGTCTCGCTTCTGCTTCCGCAGAGCTGCACACACTGTGGCAGAACGAGGAGAGGGCTGCCATCTCCTCTGGCAAGATCTACGACATCTGGCACCGCCGACATGACTACTGGCTGTTGGCAGGAATTGTCACGTACCCTTTGACTTGGCGGGAGCGTGCCTCCCGTTTTTGGCTGGCAAGGGAGGCCTCGGCGGGGCGTGGGAGCTGGGGTGATGGTGCGGTGACGAGCAGGGAGGGGGTTTGGCAACGCGGTGTCGCCGCGGGGCAGCGGGCGTGCTGTCGGCTGGCTGGTTCTTCCCTTGACGCTCCCTCCGCACCAGTCATGGCTATGCCCGCTGGCAGGACATCCAGAACGACCCACGCTACGTGATCCTGAATGAGCCGTTCAAGTCGGAGATACATAAGGGGAACTACCTCGAGATGAAGAACAAGTTCCTTGCCCGGCGGTTCAAGGCGAGTTGCAGGTCCAGGGCTGGTGAGTCCTTACCGGGTGGGGGGGACCAGAGCGGCTCCCCAAAGCCGGCGGGGAGCCCGCCAGCGCCTTCTGGGAGTGGAGCAGGGAGCAGTCGTGGGCTTTGTGAGGGGCTTGTGCTTGCCGGAGGAGAGCAGGCAGCCGGGGCTTGGTCCCGGGGAGCTCGCGAGCTCTGCAGCATGGTGCACGGGATGGGGCTGGCTGCCCTGGGCTCCTCTCTGTGAGCAGGCCAGGTTGGGTGCTCTGCCTGCTCCCAACACGTGCGATGCTGTGGAAATGCTGCCCAAATCCCCTTCTGGCTGCTCTGTGTCTGAATGGGATAAGAAAACATAAGGGCTAAGCCTGTTTTCCCAGGAGTTTCTGGGAGCGAGGCTGGTGGGGAGCAGGGCAGGACAGAGGCTCTGCTGGCGTGAACCGCCTGGGCAGCTGGAGCCTGTGGCATGGTACCCGTTTACACCGGAGCAGGGGCTGGTCCTGAATCCTTCCCCTCCTTTACCTCCCAGTTGCTGGAGCAGGCCCTGGTGATCGAGGAGCAGCTGCGGAGGGCTGCGTACCTCAACATGACCCAAGACCCCAGTCACCCGGCCATGGCATTGAACGCCCGTCTGGCTGAAGTGGAGTGCCTTGCCGAGAGCCACCAGCATCTCTCCAAAGAGTCCCTGGCTGGGAACAAGCCCGCGAATGCCGTCCTGCACAAGGGTGCGTGCTGGTGGAGGGGGGGGGGACAGGAACCTGCCCCAGGGGGGTGGGAAGGGTTTGCCACCCTGACTGTGGGGAAATCCAGCCGTGATGTCATCCCCGTCTCGCATTCCCTCAGCCAGGAGCTGCCTGCTCCTCCCCAGCTCGCTTTGCCGGCGAGGGCAGTGGCAGACTGCCGCTGCAGCCTGCGGCGATGGGGGTCCGCAGTGCTCTTTGCCATCAGCTCCCTGCTGCTGGAGCTCACCAGTCCCCATGGCTGGGATGCCGGGGAGGCTCCCACCTCTGCCAGGGGTCCGGCGGGCAGCCCCTCAGTCTGAGTGCCACCTCACTCTGCTCGCAGTGCTGAACCAGCTCGAGGAGCTGCTGAGTGACATGAAGGCCGACGTGACGCGCCTGCCGTCCATGCTGTCCCGCATCCCGCCTGTGGCCGCCCGGCTGCAGATGTCTGAGCGGAGCATCCTCAGCCGCCTGGCCACCCGTGGGGGGGACCCTGCCGTCCAGCAGGTCAGCGGGGATGGGGATGGAGCCCCTGGCTGGGGGGTTGGCGGTGGGACCGAGGTGCAGCTCAGTGGCTCTTCTCCCTCCTTACCTCCCCAGGGCTCCTTCGGCTCCTCCCAGATCTACAACAACAACTTTGGGCCAAATTTCCGAGGTCCTGGGCCGGGCGGGATTGTCAATTACAGCCAGATGCCTCTGGGACCGTACGTGACCGGTAGGTCGGGGTTTTGAGCGGACGCTCCGGGGCAGAGAAATTCAGGGGGCGGATTTGAGCGGGCCAGGAGCATGGCCAAAGGACAGTGGGCAAGCCAGGCGTTGCCTCTCTCTCACTGCAGATATTTAGCTGTTCCCGCCATGTTCCTCCGCAGCTCCCGATTCCAGCTGAGGTAAGGCTGCGCTCGCTGCTCTTGGTATTTTGTTTGCCAGGGCAGACACGCGAGAGGGTGGGGGGGCCGTATGTGCCGGTGTCCGGCTGTGGCCTCTGGCTTGAGGAACCGCAGCGGGTACCGGCAGCGGAGGTGGGAGCAGGATCCTGCGGGGCTGGAGCCCAGCTGACGGGCAGCTCTCCCCTCTCCCTGCAGCAGCCTCCGGGGGCCGCTCCCTGGCCCCCCCAGCCGAAAGCCGCCCTGTCACTGGAGGAGGGGCAGGGGAAGCGCGACAGCGTCGCCTGCGTGGAAGATTAGCTGCTGCTGGTGCTGCCAGGCTCTCCCGCTCCCGCTTCAAGTGTGCTTCAACCGACGCAATTCCCCCCACCGTCGCCGGAGCAGCTAGGACGGGGGGGTTTCATTTCCGTGTACATTCTTTGCACTTTCTTATTGAAGACTTGAAGGGTTGGTCTGGGCGAGGTGGGCTGAGCTGAGAGGGGAGGGAGAGTCACGGTGTTTATGTCTGGTTTTATTGCTGCCTGTGGGGTGTGAGGGGAGGCCGGCGGGCGCCCACCTTCCCGGCTGGCTGTGCCGGGGCGCCCATCCGGGGCCGAGTTGGCTCCCGCTCCCGAGCTTCCCTGTACGGTCCATTTCTACGTCCTCGTGGTGTTTGAACGCGTGCATGCCTGCCGCCAGCCCCGCTGCCGCAGCCCGCCTGCCCAGCCCCGGCGGGAGCATCGGCGTGCGCCAGCGCTGCCGTGGGGGAGCCCGGTGCTGTCCCAGCAGCGGGGCTGTGGCAAGGTCTGGGGGGGTCCGGGCATGTGCCGGGCTCGGGGCACACGGGTGGAAGGAGGGGACGGCCGGAGCCGGGACGGGGACACCTGCGAGCGCGGCGACACCGACTGCGCCGCGGTGGTGGCCTCTTGCCGGAGGCTGACGGCAGCTGTAAGCAGTGCCCCCGCGTTCCCTTCGTACTCCGTGTGTCCCCGTTTCTGTTCTCTGTGTTTTAATAAATCCTTTCGGAAGGATGCAGCGGCAGCCTGGAGGTAGGGGTGAGCGGCTGGGGGGGCGAGGGTCCTGCTGCGGGGGGTGCAGGCGCCTGCGCTGGTGGTGATGGGGGGGAACCCAGCTACGGTCCCGGCTCTCCCATATGTCAATATGTGCCTATATATATGTAGATACATAGTGTAATTTTTGTATCGGTGCATATACACACATATGTATGTATATATCTCTACAGATATATAGAGATGTGTACATATCTATATGTGTACATAGAATTGTAATTTTTAGATACCTGTGCATGCATGTATATCTTGGTATAAGCATATATAGATAGTAATAGGTATAGATATATATGTATAGCTAAAGGTATAGGTATTTAGGTACAGCTGTATCTATGTGGGGGTATATATTTATATACACACACAGCTGCATATTTTTATAGACATGTGCATAGAATGTATTTGTAATTTTAATACGTGTGTGTTCATATATATGCTTATGTACATATACAGGTGAATATATAGGGGTGTGGGTATATATATAGGTATGGGTAGATAGGCATAGATATATATATATACGTAGGTATGGATGTATAGATCTATTTGCATAGGTGCATATACACATAGCTGTATCTGTGTTTATATCTACACATGTAAATACCTATTTGTAATTTATGTGTGTATATATACACACACATACATATGTATTTAATTCTGATATTTATATGTAAGTAGATATAAATAGATACAGATAAAGGTGTATAGATATAGCTACACATATAGTATACATGTATGTATACACAGGTACTTGTAACTTTATACATATGTGTGAGTAGGTATAGGTTTATATATGTATACAAAGATCTGTGTAGTTCTACAAAAGTAAGTAGGTATAGATATGGATAAATTGACATATCCAAAGGGATCTGGCAGGGGTAGAAGTGTATCTACAGCTGTAGTGGATAAATGCATACAGGTACATGTAGGTATTGGCAAAGGTATGTGTCTTTCTGCACAGAGAGAATACATACATGTCCATGTATATGTATAGGCATATGTTTTTATATATAGGTATAGATATGAGTATATATCTATTTGTAATTTTCATATATGTGTGCATATATATACATACTGATATATATGTAGCTATATCAATATATTTACATGGATATGTACACATCTATATATCTACATATATGGATATACACATATAGCTATATATGGCTGTAGATACATAAATACACATCTACAGTGTGTGTTTGTATACATATTATATACATAGTTTTCATAGGTGTAGTGCATATATCTACATACATATAGCTATATATATAAATAGGTATGGTATCTGCATAAAAACTGGTATAACTATAGGGATAGAGGTAGATCTACATTTATATATACAGCTGTAGATGTATGTGTGTATGCAGATATACACTTGTCACTTAGGTGTGTGCATATATAGGTGCATCTACATGTAAATAGAGCTAAGGTACTTGTGGATCGAGCACACTATCTCCCCACTTGCTTATAGATGCATGCACGCAGGTGTGCAAGATGTCCATATATCCCTGCGTCTATATGGGGGGGGCTGTACGCACGCGCTCACACACTTACCTGCCATCCACCCCGGTCCCCTCCCCGCAGCAGAGCCCAGCTCCATCAGCCCCCTGTCATCGCCCCATCCCACCCCCCAGCCCCGGGAGCGGGTACTCCCGTGGGCCTGCAGCCCCCACGGTGCCGGCGCCGCCGCAACGCAGGCAGGGCAGAGGCGAGGGGCCGGGGCGCAGGCTGGGGAACAGCTTCGTGTTGTCGGCCTCGCGGGCGTACAGCACCCGCTCGCATCCCCGCGCCCACCGCCTCCGGCAACGCGGCGGGAGCGACGCATGCAACGGGGTCCCCGCGCCGCGCCGGCGGCACCCGCTTATGCTGCGGGCAGGGCAGCTCGAGGCTCGCCCTCGCGCGCTCCCCGCTGGCGGCCGTCCCTGCGCTCCAGAGCCACGTCGGGTGGAAGCGGTGCGGCGGTCCGGGGCAGCGCGGGCGGGAGCGCTGGCTCTCGGCGCGTCGGGCTCGCGGTGCAAACCACACTCTCCACTTTGCTCCAACAAAGCGTAAGCAAGCGAACGGGCGGCGAGGGCTGCGCGGCGGGTGGCGCGCTTAGGATCTGTAGTCCTTCTTGCTGTAGGGTTTGTTGCCCAGGATGCTATCGATCTCGTGGACGATGGAAGACGACAGCTTCGGAAGGACCTGCGGGGGACAGGGGACACCAGTGGGAGTCAGGATCACGCTGGTGGTGCATGCGGGGGGGATGCAGCCGGCGGCGGCACGCAGCCGTGCTGCACTCGCCGCTTCCACCCCCCCACCTCGATGCTACAAGCCCCGGCGTGCCAGCTGAGCAACCCAGTTGCAGAAAGCCTAGGTCGGGCTCCTCCCCTGCCTTCTCAGCCCAGCAAAGCCTCGTGTCTGCCGCTCACATTCAGATCAAGCAAAAACCCCTAATTTTTTTGTTTGGAGCCAGGTTTGCAACCTCCTTTCCCTCCGCAGCGCGTTAGAGCAGCATGCATTGCCGCAGCAAAGCATGCGCAGGCAGGCGCTGCCCCCTTCAAGCCCCGTGAGCAGGGTCTGTTCGCTTCCCGCTGCGAAGCCGCCCCCGGCGCGCGCTGACCTGTATTGCTCCGATGTTCTCCATCAGCTGGTCGGCGTTGGAGGCACCCAGCAAGACGGAGCTGACGCCCTCGTTGCGCAGGCACCAGGCTGGGGCAGGAGGAAAAGTAGAGCTTGAGCGTGGCCTGGCTGCCCCCGACGGCTCCCCGGTACCCCCGGCGCCTCCCCCAGCCCCTTACCGATGGCGAGCTGGGGCAGGGTGCAGCCCAGGCGCTCGGCGATGGCCTGCAGCTCCTTCAGCTTCGCCTGCTGCCGCCGGCCCTCCTCGCTCAGGATCTTGTCCTTCAGCCACTGGTATCCCTGGGAGGGCGAGAGGGGGCTCAGCGGGGGTGTCGTGGGGGAACCGGGCTGTACGGGGACCTTGTGCAGGCAGGGCATCCCCAAACGCCCCAGGTCATGGCTCCTGGACCTCCTGCTCCCCTGGCTCTGCCTGTCCCGTCGCGACCCCCCCAGCCAGGCTCACCTTCAGCGAGGCGCGGGAGTAGGGGGGGATCCCCCCGTCGTACTTCCCCGAGACGATGCCGCAGGCCAGCGGGGACCAGGTCATGGCTCCGACACCTGAGGGCAGAGCAGAGCGGGGGGGTGATGCTGCTGCCCCCCAGCTCCCCCAGGGACACGCGCTGTGCCCCGGCGGGCTTTGGGGAGCACCGTGCTTTGGGGGGGGCTGGGGCAGGACCCCCACTGCTGTACCTATCTTGTGGAAGAGCTCGGGGAGCTGCACCTCCACCTTCTCCCGCTGGAACATGTGGTACTCAGCCTGCTCGCAGATCGGCGGGATCAGGTTGAACTGCCGGGCCACCGAATACGCCTCCTGCCGAAGAGCCAGGACCCTCAGTGCCCTGCCAGCCCCCACCCCCGCCTTGAGCCCCCCTGGCCAAGCCCCGAGCAGCCACCCCGAAAAATAATTAAGGCTTAAGCACATCTGCAAGCGCTCGGCTCCTGACAGCTGCTGTCTAATTAAATCAGCATCACCGACAGCACCAGGGCTGCTCCGCCGCGGCCACCCCGGGCCCCTACCATGATCTCCATGGAGCTCCAGCGCGAGGTCCCCCAGTACATGGCCATCCCCTGGTTGATGACGTGGGTCATGGCTCGCACCGTCTCTGCCGGGAGGGAAGGGGAGAGCAGCAGGCAGGGGTTAGCAGGGCGCCACGCCGGCAGAAGGGGGCTCGCGCCGTGCCGACGGCCGGCGAGCATCCGGCTCCCCAACGCAAAGGTGGGAGCTGGGTTGCGTCCGGAGGATGCTTTCAGAGGAGCAGGATAGGGAGGGAGGAAGCAGCCACTCGGGACGTGCCAGGGACCACGGCTGACCCTGGCATGCTGCCGGCGATGCCGGGGCTCTCCCGGCACAGAGAGCAGCCCGAGGCTCCTGGCACTGCACCCCTCAGGGCACCAGCACTGGCACCACGCTTGGCATCACTGTGGGAGAGGGACCCGAAGCGTCGCCCGTGTGCCGAGGAGAGGGAGGGAAGCCCGGACCCCACGTGCGGGGCGTGGGGGTCTCGGGGGAGCCGTCCCTGAGCCATGCGGGCTAGGGCCAAGCCAAGGCGCGCTCCTGCAGCCAAAGGCGGGCAGCGGGGAGAGCGAGGGGCGCGAGGCTTGCCTGGCCGGCACCGGAGCGCACGCCCCGGCGTGCTCACAGCTGCCGCGGCGAGGAGAGACCCTGCCGCGGTCCCCGGCACGGCTGCAAAGGGTGCCCCGTGGCGAGGAGGCTGGGGATCCTCTTTGCTCTTGTCCCCTTTAACTGCCAGATGGTCTGAAGGGGCCTGGGGGGTGTTTTTGTTGTGCTGCTGCTGCTGCCTGTGCATTTTATGGCAGGATTTGCTCAGGGTGGGAGGGAACGGGATGGAAATCGCAGAGGAGTGGGGGTTCTGCCCCAGGAAATGCCGCTGGGACACAGGCAGCGGCCCACGGGCAGAGAGTACCTTCTACGATGAAAGTCCTGGACTTGGAGGAACTAAATGGGTCCCCTGGTGATAAAAGAGAGATTTAGAGAGCGCGCAGTTGGCCGCTGCTAGCAGAGCAGAGCGAGTGGCTCGCCGGGATGGGGTCAGCGACCTGCTGCCGTGCCACCAGCCCACCCCTGCCACGGCCCAAGGAGGGTCCCGGTGCCGGGCTGGGGGCAGCAGAGGCTTAACCGCAGCGTGGGCTGACCGTGGCGGTGGAGGAGCGGTTTCTGCTCGGGAAGGGAAAATGCCCTTAGATAAAAGCCTGGCACAAACCAACTGCGACGGCAACAAAAGGCGGCAGGGAGGAGCGCGGCACCGTGGCGTGGCACCCACCTTCCATTGGCGTGTTGGGATCGGGCCGGTTGGCGAACACCACGTCCACGTACTCCAGCTGCAGCCGCTCCAGTGACGCCTTCAGACCTGCCGCAGCGAGGGCGCTGTCAGGCGCGGTGGCACCAGCCGGCGAGGCAGCCGGTGGAGGCACAGCCTGGCGCCAAGGCTGGCAGCACCTGGCAAGCATCCCTACCTTCTATGATGTGCTTTCGGGACAGGCCCCTCTCCGTCTCAGCCCTGGAAAAGGAAAGGTGGGTGAGAGCCTGGCACGCTCCGGCCGCTCTGCCGCAGGGGGGGTGCGCTACCTACTTTCCTCCCCAGAAGATTTTGGTGGTGATGACCAGGCTGGACCGTCTGCAGGGAGAAAGAGAGGGTCATTGGCAGTAGCACCCGCAAAGCCCTGTGCGCATTCATGCCCAGGGCTGCTCCGCCGGCTTTACCCAGCCCATCAGCACCGCCGTGATGGCTTTGCCGCACAGGAATGAAGTCCGGCTTACCTCCACCCTTTCTTCTTGATGATGTTCCCCAGCACCACCTCGGCCCTACAAGAGAAGGGGAGGTCAGCCGCCGGCACCCTGGCTGCTGCAGCCATGGGGAGCGGTGGCAGCCGGCAGGGATGGCCCTGGGTCCCCAGCAGACTAAGAGGCAAACGCGGTGGCCGTAGGGACACCATTTCCCCCCTCCCCAATGCATGAGCTCGCCGTTTTTAAGTGGGTGCGTGGGCACACCGTGATGCCTCTGGGGCACCGTAACCCGGGCACAGCCGCGGTTCGCCGTGCCAGGGAGGGTGCACGGCTGCACTTGTGTGGCACAGGCAGCCCAGAACCACACGAGCTGTGACCTCTCTGCAAGCAAGCGCTCGCTTTGCAGCCAGCAAACCCGGAGACTCCCAGCACTGCCGCAGTTTGGAGGTGCTGGAGTCCAGGGTGCACGGTGAGAGGCCCCTTGTGCTGCTGCTGAAGTGGGGTACTTACTTGCCGGCAGCGTAGACTTCTGCCGTGTCAAAGAGATTAATACCGTTGTCGTAGGCTAAAGTCATCAGCTGCTCCGCCATCTGTGAGGGGAGAGCGGGGAGGGTCGGCAAAGGAGGTGGCCGAGAGCCGGAGCGCAGAGGCACACGCTCGTGAGCGCTGATGAGCTCTGGCACGCCACACGCACCGAAACCAGCAGCCGTGGCTGTGCCGGCCCCATCCGTTCCCCGCTTCGCTCGGGAAGGGCTGGGGAGGGACGGGGCGAGGGGGTGCGATCCTTACCTCATCTGTGATTTGCCCTCCAAAAGTCACCCACGTCCCTGCGGAGGAGAGAGGGTGCACGCACAGTGAACGCGGCGAGCGCCGAACGCTGCCGCCTCGAGCCCCCGGCCACCCGCCCCGACTGCCCTGGCACAGCCCTGGCACGCAGCGGCCACAGTTGGCCCCGCCGCGTGCGGCACGGCGCTCCCAGCATAGCCCGGTCACTTCCTATCACGTTGGAGAAGAAAAAGAGAAAATAATTTGACAACTTCTGGGCCGCTTCTCAAAACCGCCGCCGGGCCAGAGGAAAACCCTTTCCTTCCCTTCGCAAAGCATCGCCGGAGCAGGCGAGCGCTGCCCTCGCCAAGGAACGCCGGCAGCGGGCGCAGGACAGAGGAGCTGCCGAGGGGCCACGGCAAACCCCGGCACTTACCCAGGCCCAGACAGGACACACGCAGCCCCGACTTCCCGAGGTTCCTGGAAGACAGAGATCTGTTAGGAAAGCTGCCGGAAAGCCCCCAAAAGCCACCTCATGCATCCGCGTGCCACCGAGCATGCCGTCCGCGTGGGCTGGTAGGTGTGGTGGCGACCCCCGGCCCCTGTCTCCATCCCCATCCCCGCCTGGGACTGTCGCACAGCGAGGGTCCCCCCGCAACTCACTAAAAACCCACCCCAGGCCGGGCATGCCGTGGCTCGCTGGCGGCACGGCCGGCACCGGCGCAGTGATGCCGTTTCCCGCACGCAAAATAATTGCCGTGCCTAGCAGGGTAATCAAGAGTGGCAGCGGGCAGTGACCTCGTTAAAGCGGCTCCCCGTGACGAGGCCGGGGTGTCCGGCTCCCCCGGCAGCGCCGCTGGCATGGGGTGACGGGGCAGGAGCCGGGGGAGACGGCATGCCGGTGGTCAGGCCCGGAGCAACCCACATGTGGCATGAGCTGTGCTCGTTCTCTGCAGTGCTACATGGGGAAGCAAAGGGCTCGCACGGGGAGAGGGTGCTCAGGAGCAAAGTGGTCTTCTGGAGGAACGGAGCACCCCCGAAAATTTGGCCAGCACAAGGAGCTGGAGAACAGCTTTTGGGAAGGGGGCCGGGCTGGCAGACGCCTTCGCCTCGGTGATGGAGAGCCAGTTTCTTGTTAAAAATGACAAAGGCTCGAGAAACGAGCGTTAAAATAAATAAAGTGTAGGTGAGCCGTGGCAGCTCGCCCGCGCGGGTGTCGCGTAGCAACCAGGAGGCACCGCCACCGCCGGCATGGGCACGGGGAGCCGGGCAGGGAGCACCCGCGGTCCGACGGCAGCGGGGAACGGCGGGCTGAGTCAAATCGGGGCATCTCTCCTTCCGCGCCAGCGCATTATTGGCCAACATCTGGAGGCGCGGGCGCTCCCCCCAGCCCTGCGTTATTTTTAGAGCATTTCGTGGCGGGGAGAGGCCGTGGCCTGGCCATGGGGTGGCGGCGGCTCAAGCCCCTGCGATGGGGGGTCACGGCGGCACAGGGATGGCACCAGTCCTGTCCCGGCTATCCCAGGCTGCAGGGGCATCACCGGGCTCCTCCTGGGCGGGTGGGCACCGGCAGCACATCGCCACTTCTGGCTCTCCTGCCTGAAAGCGTCTTGAGCGGCCGCCCAACGGAGACGCTGCTGGGTATTGGGGGAGGCCAAGCATCCCCCCGCTGCACTGCAGCCTTCCCGCTCCGTTTGCACGGAGCATCCCCCTGCACCGCTTGTCCCCGCCACAACCACTGGCGGGGACCCCCGAGCCGGTCACCCACTGCCTGGGAGAGGGTGGCCCCCCGGCGCGCTCCTCCTCCGGATGGGGATGCGACCGCCAAGCCCAAAGGATGCCACCGCGTGTGGCCCCAGTACCGCCACCGCCGCCGCCGCAAGGGTTCGGTGTTCGGGAGCTGGAGGGGGCCGCCCCAAACCCCTCCCCAGTGCCCGGGCGATGATGATGGTGGGTGACGGCTGGACTCATCCCCGCGCTCTGCCAGCCTGACGCAGCCCAACGCCGGCCACATCTGGGCTGCCGTGAGGGCACGCAGCGGCTGTCAGATGGACCGTGGCGCGCACGCTCATCCCGGGGGGAGCCCCCAGCCCCATGCTTGGGTGCACGCTCATCTTGGGCGGGGGGGGGGGGGAAGCCCCCGGCGCTCCGCTCCAGCGCCAGGGACGTGGAGCGCGTTAACCCAGTGGGTGCTGGCTGGGGGAGGCACAATGTGCACACGCCGCCCTTCGTTTCCAAACCCACTGCGGGCAGCCGAGGGCCGAATCCCGGCTTACAGCTCCGCCACGCTTCGCAGGGCGGCGAGGCTCCGGCAGCGCCGTAACCAACCATGCCACGGCAGCCCGCGGATTAACGCGCGCCGCGACTCTCAGCCCCCCCCGGCTCGGCGGGCGCCGGGGATGCTGCTAATCCTACCCCGCGTTTGAGGGTCCCCCCGCCCCATCCCGCCGGTTTTACATGAGGCTGGACGAAAGCCGCCCCGAGAGGGGACAGGAGCAAACAGCGAGGAAGGCGCCGGAGGCGCACGGTCAGCACTTTTAGCACCGAGAAACCAACGGAGCAGGACTCAAGCTGGGGATTAGGGGAGTGCAGCACAGCCGGCGTCGCCCCCCCAGGACCCCCCACCGCCCAGATCTCAGTGAAGAACAGAGAAAGCAGCCGAGCAAACCTGCCCGTCCGTCTCCTACCGGTATTTCATCCCCGGCTGCTTGACGCTGGACTCGCTGGAGGAGGGAGCGTTCTGCACCGAGAGCTGCCCCAGGCTGCGGGCCACCATGGCCACCGCCCGGAACTTGCCGCGGGTGCCGAGGCTGGGGCTGCCGGCATTCTGTCGGTTCAACCGGTCCTCCGCGCTCCGGCTCTTGATGCTGTGCTCGGAGCACACAAAGGAGACCTGCATGCTGCTCCGGCGGGCAGCCTCGCCAGCTGCCTAAATTTAGCCGGCGCCCCGGGTGAGGCGGGGAGCTCCTCCCGCGCGCCGCCGCTCCGCCAACGTGACGGTGGGGGGCTGCCAGGCGGCGGGCGCGGAGATGGCTCCCGTCAGCCCTCCTGCCCTCAATATTTGATGAGCTCAGGAAGGCAGCAAGCGGCGCCCGGGCAGGTGGGGGGGCGAGGAGGGGGAACGCCGCTGAGGGTGCCCCCCCCCCCCAAAGGCACCCCCCGCCGTGGGCAACGCTTCCAGCCCAGGCCCGGTTTGGGGTGCAGCGGCGGGGCTGAGGCGCTGGGGGCGAAGGGGTCGGCACGGCATCCCCCCGAAACAAAATCTCCCAGCAGGAGGGCTCGTGCGTTGCCGAATACACGGTTCTGGGGTGAGAGCGCAGGCGGCGGCGATGCCGCCGTCCGTCCGGCTCTCCCGGGGGTAGAGGCCGGCGGTTTGCCGAAGCTGGACAGGTTGCCCCCCTCGGGGCCGCGGTCTCCAGATTTTGCCCGGCACGAGCTACGCGGATCGGGGCGAAACCCAGCCCCACACCTCCTGCCGAAGGAGGGACGCAAGCCGGCCACGCTACGGCACCGTTTTGTGGCCGGGGCCACGTGCAGGCTGCCCTCACTGGCTGTGCCCCCCCAGGTAAGAGCAAGGAGCGGGGCTGGGGCTTTGCTTGCGGCAGAAATTACGCACATTCAGCCCCGACCTAATGAGAAATCTTGTAATCTCCTCCGCTCCCCTCTACCGCAAAGCTCCTTAGCCAGGCATGCCCGCTGGCTCCAGCCCCCAGGCGGGGGGGGGGACCTGGCAGCAATCAGCAGCTCCTGGAGAAGGAGAAACCCCAGAGATTTTGGGGGCAGCGGGCACATGCCCCCCTCTCCCCATCAACAGAAGCCTCTCCCCATCAATAAATAACCACCCCATGAATATTAGATGAGCTCTTGCCACCGAGTAAATGTTACCTCTCTCATTGTGAGCAGAGGGGAACCTGACCCGCGGCGCGGCACGGCACAGCGTGGCAGGAACCGGCACGCCTGGCACCCCTGCATTTTCACAGTGGGGAACAGCCGCCGTCCCCAGCCCCGGTGCCCCCGGCCCAAGCCTGAACTGGGTTATTGGGGGTGCCCGGCTCCACGGCCCATCGCCCCACCCGCGCCACTGGGGGAGACCGGGAAAGGATGCGCTGGGAAAACCAGCCACGTGCCCTCAGAGGAGCCGCGGCCGACAGCTCCGGCTGCCCGGCACGGGTGGGTAACGAGAAGGACAAAAGTCGGCTGAAGTCCTGAGATGCCTCACGCCCTACCCGGGACCCGCATGCAAAATTAATGGAGCGCCTGCTCTGCAACGACCGCTCGTCAGATGGATAAAGCATTTCTGTAGCCGTTTCCTCCAACCGCCTGATCTTTAAAAGCACAGAGTGTGTTTGCACTTGCAGCTTCCCAGCCGCAAAAGGGAAAATAATCAAGTCAGAAAAATCAAAGCTCACCGAGCAAGCAAGAGGCAACGGCGCTGCCCTGCCACAGCCTCTCCCGCACGCGCTGCGCGAGATCGCCTTTCCTGCCGAGGACTCCGGCTCTTCCCCACCTCAGCGTCCACAGGGACACGGGCGAAAGCTGGGCTTTTCCCCGACGAGGCGTAAAACCAGCACTAAGCACCATCCCCTGCTCCGTCCCCGCACCTCGGGCCGGGCGCGCTCGGCCCTCGCCGCCCCGGCAGGCGCTGGCACGCTGCCTTACCTGTACCTCATGCCAGTGGTGCGGGCAGTGCTGTCGGCCAGGGAGAGCCCGTGCATCCGCAGGAACTCCTCCAGCGTCTTCGCCCGCGCTGCCGCCCGCACGTCCCACAGCCGCCGCAGCTCCAGCCCGTCCGCCGGCCGGGGGGCCGGCGGCAGCCCCCACTCGGGGGGGTGCCGGCTGGCCACGCTGCGCAGGCTCTCGCTGTACGTCATGGAGAGCATCACGCTGCCCGAGCCTGGGCTCCGCAGCCTGGCCTGGCCGTTGACCGCTCAGCGATGCTACGGAAAGAGCCGGGAAAGCGCCCCGCCGCCGCTCACGGGAGAGCCCTGCCCGCGCCACGATGCCGGAGCGGCGGCACCCACCCTCGCAAGGACCTGCGGCGGGTCTGCGGCGCGGGGAAGGTAGAGCGGGGACCCCGGCAAAGCCAGTCGCTTCGGCGGAGTAAAGCCTTGGCAAGGGAGCCAAAGAGCAAAGGAAGGCCGAGGGCGGCAGCGCGGCAGGGAAGGGACGCGGCGCTGGGCAGCGCTGGGCAGCTGGGGCTGCAGCGGGCGCCTGCCACGGCCGCCTCCAGCCCGGCAAGCTGCGGCAGCCCGGCACCTGCCCCGGCTGCGCCGTCTCCCAGCTCGCACCGGTTTGCATCCCTGCGAGGGACACGGTGGGCCCCGGGAGCTGGCTGAGCGGCGGCACAAGTGCCGCCGGTGAGAAGCCAGCACCGCGTGCCGGCGGGTGGGAGAGGTCAGGATGGGAAAGGTGTCCCTGTGTGGCTCCCCGGGGAGGGTGAGCATCCGCGGAGGTGCTGTGGGCACCGGGTGCTCGCCGGTGGCTGCCGTGCCCGCGGCAGGCTGCCGCAAACTTGCGCCGCCAGCCGACACCTTCCCTGCAGCCGTGGCAGCGACCTCCCAGCCGGTGCCGAAAATAGCCTGCCGCAGAGCGGGCTTCTCACCCGCTGGAGGTGCTTGCCGCCTCTATGGCTGGGATCTCGTCGGAGGTGGCACCGGCATCGATTTCCCTGCTGCTCTCTGCAGCGACCCTCGCACTCAGCGTCTGAAAGAAGGAGCGGGGACTGGGGCCAAAACTGCGGCACTGGTGCCAAAGTGGCTGCTGGGAGTGCACCGTGCTGTGGCTGTGCCGGCATCAGGCTCCGGCCGGGCTCCCGCTGGTGGTTTTTTCTTTCCCTATGAAGCTCAAATTTATGGTAGCAGGAGCCAAAAGCAAAGCACAGTCTCCCATTGAGGTATGACCTCAAGAAAAAAAAAATAGAGGAAGAAAACCCAGAAGATACGGAGCAGCAGCTGGTGAGGGGTGACTGAAACCCCAGGGAGCTCATGCGATACCCAGCACTGCTGGAGACCCTCCTGCTCTGCAGCAAGGTCTCGGGAGCGCTGGCAGACCCCTCTCCTGCGGCAAAACCAAACTGAACCCTGGCCACCAGCCTCCTCCTCCTGCTGCGCCTCGAAGCTGGAGTCCAGAGCCGGCACCGCCAGCACCAGCCCATCTCCACGGCTGGCTGTTTTAATTTAGGGCGGCGCCGGTGGCTCCTGCTGGGCACGGGCACAGCACCCAGCCTTGGTGGGACCCTCTTGACCCTGGTGGGATCCCCTTGCCTGCTAGTGCCCAGGAAAAGTCCAAAATGGCTGCACTGCTGCTCTACAGCTTCACCGCGCTGCAATGAAATGGCCGCAGCAAGTGAAGCCAGGGACTTTGGGCTGGGCTGCTTTGAGGAATGGGGTGGGAACCCACCGGCCCCCCCATTTCAACACCTCCCTGATTTTCAGCTGAGCAATGTTACGAGGCGGCAGAGAGCGCGCGGGGGCAGCGGGTTCATCCACGGGCCGTTCGTTAGCAGAAATCCTGATGCTGCCGGAGGGACGAGAAGCGGCGGGGGCTGCAGGAGCTGCTGAAGCCCAAGGAGCGCTGTGCCCAAGCGGGAGAGGCGAGGAAGGAGCAGGGATGGGGACGGCATGCAGGCTCTGCAGGGTGACGGGGGGATCGTTAGTGCACGTCAGGGACACAACAAGTGGGTGACAGTCGGGTGTGCAGGGTAGCTGCTCAAAAAGGCGTCTCTCCAGCCTGGCTTGTCAAGCTGGGAACTTGCTGGCAACCAACAGCCTGCCTGAAACCAAAAAGACCCCAAACCAAAACCTCCCCAAGCCACCAAATCCCGAGTCACCCCACACAGCAAATCCTCCCTGCTGCCCCCATCCCTGCTCGCCGCCCGCGCTGCCGGCCCCGACTCACCCGCGCCCTGGGATGCTGCTCATGGACAGCAAAGCTCTGGGCAGCCGGGCTGCCCCGGGGCAGCTATAAGAGATGCGTGGCCGCCGCGTTTTTTTGCATTAGGGGAGTGTCGGCGCTTGGCATCCAAAGCAATTGGCGGCTGCGACGGGCCCCCCCAGAGCCCAGCTTTCTCGCCGCGCTCCATTAGCCCTATTAGGGGATTTTCTTCCTTGCGAAGGGGAGCTAAATTATTCATGGCCGCTTTGCTAAAAGCCCGAGGATGCGCCGCTGCTTTATCAACGCTGGCATCGCTGCCTTCACCCGCAGCCGACCCTCACCCTGCGGCGACAGGTCCTGCACCACCGGCACACGGGGTGGTGGGGACGGCCGGGCACGCTGGGAGCTGTCGGGGAGCGGAGCCGGTCCCCGGCGGTGGACGCAGCCCTCCCGCAGTCCCCATTGCGGCGGGGTTGGATCTGGGCTGGGGCAGAACCAAAACACAGACTTCTCCGGGCCAGAGCCCCAAAACAGGGCTGGGTGATGGACACCGGCAGCAGCTGCCTGCGGGCAAGCCGGTTCCTGCCTGTCGGCCTCGGGAGCCTTTCGCACCAGATGTGTCCAGTGGTTCAGGTGTGCGGCTGTGCCTGGCCGGTTTGGCAGCCAAAACCCACCCGTGGCTCAGGCTCGGCGGTGCTGGCAGCAGCACATCGCCGGGACAGGTACGCTCGCAGTGCCGCCAAGCCACCCCGGTGCTGGCCAGCCTCTCCTCCTCCCGCTGCCCACGGGGACGGAGCAGAGAGGCCACAGCTCTCTCGGGGGGGGCATCTCCCCGACCCCACTACATCACAGCCAGGCCGGACCTGGTCTGGCACCGTCAAGCTGCTGCGGCCCCACGAACACCAAAGCGGTTGCTGGTACAGCGTGTCAGGGAAAAGTGCCGCCTTCGCTTCAGACGGTAAAAGGGTGGTGGGGGGGAAACTGTTGCCTTCTGTACCACTTAATGACGCTTCTCTTAATGGAAGGAGCAGCGGAGCGGCTGGCTGGCTTCCTGGAGCTGCCCTTGGGAGAAGCCAGTGGGCTCTTCCCGGCGCAGCATCGGTGCGGGATGCTCCCCCCGAGCCAAGCCAAGCCCTGCATGCCGGTGGTGGCTGCCCCCCAGTAGCCCTCCGGCCGTGCTCCGGCCACGCTCTGCCGCTTGGGGACCCCGGCGAGAACGGCCCCCACCTACCCATCCGCACACGCGGGGTCCCCACGTCGCACTGCCAAACCCACGAGCAGGCGAAGACGCGATGCCGCGCCGGCGATGCCCACCCTGCACGATGTGCCAGCATCGCCCGTGCCAGCACCACCCCGGGCATGGGCCGGGGCTTCAGTCACGTCTGCTTGCCGGGGGGGGATTTTGGGGAGGGAGAAGGGCTGGGTTACCTGTAGAACTGGAGCTGGCGCTTGGGGCTCCCGTACCTCGCGCTTCCGACAGCAAAGGGGAGAAAGAAGAAAGATGCCACAAACCCCGTTAGAAAGGTGGAGCGGGACCGAGCGGCAGAGCCGGCGGCCGCAGGAAGGGTCAGTGGCGCCCACCCGCATCGCGGGCACCGGCACGCTCCCCAAAAGTACCCATTCTTCCCGAAATAGGCATGAGCGCCAGAAAACGCTGCTGCCGCTGCCTCGTTTTTTGCAGTCCTGGAAGTTTTTGCACAAAGCATGCCAGGGTGGTTTTGGGGGGCCGTGACCCCGGGTTTGAAGCCCCGCAGAGCTCCCCCCCGGTGCCACCCCGCACCCTTACCTGTAAATCATCCCTGGGGAGCCCGTCTGCCGCAGAGAGAGTCGCGCCGGGGAGTCAGTGGTGGATTCGGGATACATGGAGCCAGCCTGGGCTCCCCGGAGCCGCTTGCCGCCTCACCCCTGCCACAGGGGAAGAGAAAAAAAAGAGGAAGAAACGGGGGTTTTTGGGGCGCGCGCATGACGGCGCTTCCTGTTGCCGAAGCTGGCGAGCCGGATGGGCGTGCGGCGCGGGCAGCGGTGCGGGCAGCGGCAGGCAGGGCACGGCAGCCCTGCCAGCCCCAGACCCCCCACCCTGGCCCACCGCCGATCCCAAACCCATCCTCGCCCTGTGCCGCCAAGTCCCCAACTTGGTCGCTCTCCCCACATTCCTGGGGCTCCTGGGAAGGGTAGATCAGGGCTGCCTGCTGCCCGCGGGAGGCGAGCGGGGCACGCCACGGGGCAAGCCAGCTGCGGCAGGGAGGCAGCGACCCGTGCCACGGAGGTCTTACGACATCTCAGGAAATGGTGAAGAAACGCGGGCCTGAAAAATGAAGCTTTTTGCTGGTGTTAAACGCTAAAGCAGCCCCCAGAGGGTCCCTCTGCAAGGGACGAGATGAGGAAAGGAAAACAGCTCGGGTCTTCCCGGAGCCTGCACGTGACTGCGTAAGCTCTGAGGGAAAGGGGTGCTCACCCCCAGCACCCCTGACCCTTCCCATCCCCATCCCCATGCTGGGGGCATCCGACATGACTCCCTGCGGAGCTGCGGTTCCGCTCTCTGTCCCGCAACACCGTCAGCAGTTTCCAGTATCACAGAAAACCACAACACTTCCCTACAAATCTGGGGCTAATTTTTAAATTTAACCCATCTTTCTCTAGGCCCATGAAACCCCATCTTTATGCCGCAAGTCACGAGCCGCTTCTTCCCCCAGATGGGGACTGAGCGCGCTACGGGCTCCTTCCCCGGCTGCCCCGGGCACAGCGGGAGCGTGGCCTTGCACAGCACGCTCATGTCCTGGCACGCATCCTGCCTGCATCCTGGCACGGCACGCCTGCATCCCGCATCCCTCCCGCATCCCGGCACGGCGTGCCTGCATCCTGCATCCCTCCCGCATCCTGCATCCCTCCCGCATCCCGGCCCGGCGTGCCCGCATCCCGGCGCAGCCCCTGCAGCCCACGCAGCCCAATGGCAGCGGCTGCGGCAGCCGAGCCCGTCCCCGCGGTGCCGCCTGCCCGCCCACCGCAGCCCCAGCCCCGCTGCGGCCCCCGGCCCCGCTGCAGCCCCCCGGTGCAGAGCCCCGTCTCCCTCCTCCGCCGGGCGCCGCAGAAACGCGGCTCCCTTGGCCGCAGCCGCGCCAGGGCTAGAGATCAGGCAGGCTCAATAAAGCCGGGTGTGTTTTCGAGAGGGCAGGGGGGAGCTGCACCCCCGTGGCCCCGCATCATCGCGCCGCGCACCCCAAGCGGGACCCTGCCGAGCCCCCAAAGCCATCGCGGCCCCCCCGGCTTCTCCCGGGGGCTCCCGGCGTCACCTTTGCGGTTCCCCACGGCCCTCGCCTGGCAGCGACGCAGGGTCCGCGGCAGCCACCGGCCCCGGGCACCGTCTTGCACGCTCCTTCCAGCCGCTTCATGCCCGCTCGGCAGCACTTAATTAGCGGCAACATAACGAAGCTGAAGCGAGCCGGGGGGATGCCTGCAGGAGGGACGGCCGGACCCCCCCTGCCCCAGCCGCAGCGGGGCAGCCGTGCGGCTGTCTTGCCTGCACTGCCACAAGCCGAGACTCAAACTTATTGCAGGGCTTCGGACTGGCTCTGTTTACGCCAGATCTGCGGTGTCACGAGCTCAGCTCTGCGATGAGCTCAGCTCTCCGCGATGTTCAGCGGGGCCCGACGCCCCTCATCCCTGACCTCGTGGTAAAGATGGGGGGACTGAGCGCAGCGGCTGGTAAGTCTCCGGCGGCGTTGGAGAAACTTTGCCGGGAAGCGCCGCTGGACCGCTGGGACACGGGGCAGGGTTCTGCACCCCGAGGAGCCGGAGCATCCCGGCTGCCAGGGTCAACCCGCCCCTGCGGGTCCTCTGAGCCAAAGGCGCTGCCGAAAGCCCGGTCCCCTCCACGCTGGCAGATTGGTGCTTGCCCAAGACCACTCCTGCGCCTTCGGCTTCCTCACGGCAAAACTCGGCCACGAGTCCGCAACTGCAGGAGTTTCTGCAGGGCGATGCACGGAAAGGGAAGAAAAGTGTTTTGTTCTGCGGGATGCGCCTGGGACCTGGGTGCGAGGGTGCCCCGAAAGCTCGTGCTCTTGCTGGGCTCCATCTCCGTCCCCATCCCAAGCCAGCACGACAGGGCAGGAGAATGTGGGCGCTGGGATTCTGAGAGGATTTATGGCCAGGAAGCCCTGGGGAGCCAAAGCTCTGCTGGGCCAGCCTGGGGGATGCCTTGCAGACCCCAGCCTCCCAAACACACCGCCGTCAGAGCAAGAGGAGGTGAAACTGCACACAGAATTAATTTGAATACAGGGGCGAAGTTCCTCACCTATGGCTGAGCCCGAGCCCCCTTTGGGGTGGGGGGAGCTGCAGGACCCCCACCCTGGGCAGCCCGGCGTCCTTCCCAGCTGCTCAGGTGGGGGATGCAGGGGCAACAGCGCCAAGCATCTCCCCACTCCGGGCATCCGTCCCCGTATTTCTACCCCTTTTTTTACCAGGTTTGCAAACAGCACCCTCAGCAAACACCCCCCCCGCCACAGGAAAGGTGACTTTAGCACAATTACTCACGCTGCGCTGCTCTGCCTCGCGAATGGCTTTCGACCCGGCACCTCCTGCCGCTGCTGTCACCTCTCTGGTGGTGCCCCGCGTGGGGTCCCGTGCACCCCCCACCCGCAGCACCGGCGCTGCAGGGATCCGCAGAGCAGCAGCCCTGCCCCTTCCCTCTGCCCGGGGAAGCCTCTGCTGCAGAGCAGCGTTCGCTCCCCTGGCCCGCCGTCGCGGCACGGGCTCCCTCCGACCGCGGCCCGTGGGCTCGGGCGTGTTTACAAGCCGGTCATAAAAGACAACGAACAAGGCAGGCGTTAGGGATTCAGCTGTGACACGTGAGGTTGCCCGTGATCGCGCTGTGTGCGCCGAAGCGCAGGCACCCGGCGCCGCTCGGCTCCCCAAGTCGATGACACAGCCCAAAACCACATGCGACACGTCAGAGGGGCTTATTGCTGCTTTGCTGTCACGTACGCCAGCACAAAAGTAAGGGGGTCCGTCAGGACACTGAGCACCCGCGGGTCCCCGATGCGCAGCATCGCCAGCACGCACCCTTCCCCAGGGAGCCGGCTGGCAGGCTCCCCAACTTGCCGCAGCTGCCAGCCCGGCACGGCCGAGCTGCCGACAACCCCAGCGCTGCACCTACCTGGCACCGGTGCTCCAACAGAGATGCGCGGTCAGGAGGCAAAAAAAAAAAAAAGAGAAACAACCCCAGCTGCCAGCAGAGCTGGAGGCTCTGCAGGTTTCAGGAAGCAGTGCCGGTGCAGTGCAGCCGTGACAGCCGGAGGCAAAGGCAGCAGGTGCCAGTTCCTACCCCATTCCCTCTCCGTCCCTGGGAAAAGGCATCCGGCAGCAGAGGGGAAGCCGAGCCCCCCGTACCCCGGGATGCGGCAGCACCCAGGGATGCTGCAGAGCCGGCCCTGCCGCTCTCACATCCTGACTCGGCAAGTTTGGCTCCGCTGGTGGCGTGGCGTGCAGCCCGGCTCCTCAATCCCACCGGTGCCTTAACCGTGTCGGCGCCACAGCCCGGCACCGGCAATGCGCGTGGGCGAGTGAGTGGCTGCCACCCGGCGCCGGCCACCCCTGCGCAGCTCAGGCGAGAGGATGTTTGTCCGGAGGCCACGGGGAGCGTGGAACCAGACATTTCCATCATTGGACACCTCCAAATCACACCGTGCTGGGTGTTTTTCTTAAAGAATGAAATAAGGGCGGCTGCAGGCAATGCTGCGGGGCTGCCTCCCAGCACCAGGGCTCGCCCAGCCACCACGTCCCACCGGCTGGCCACGCGTCCTGCTCCCCGGTCACGCCTTCTCAGCAGCTTTTGCTTTTCGGCCCTCTTGGGCAAAAAAAGCACCCCAGAATACACGGTTCAGAGGCACCCCAGTAACTGGAGCGCACTGGTCCCCAGCAGCAGCACAGCACCGTGATCCTGGAGCAGTAATGGCACCGATGCGGCCAGTGGCTGGATTTAACATAAAAACCAGCAGCCAAGCCAGCAAAAAGGGGTCAGGGTTTTGGAAGCGCACAGCTGTGCTTTTTCATTTATAAATTAGGAAAACCTGGTCCCTCTCCGCCCACCAAGTCCCAGTCAGTTTCACCACCGCATCCTCTGCCCTCCAGGCGCAGTCTTGCCAGCAATGGGGCCAGCAAGAACAGTGCCCACTCTGAACCGCGCCGGCACTGGTGGGGACCCACTCGGCACCACCTGGGCCGGTGATCCCAGCAGGTTGCCCGCTTCCCATGCCATGGCAGCTCTGCTGGCAGTGTGCGACAGGCGGGGAAGGCTGTAAAGCCCGTCCCGTTCGGGGAGCGCTCCCCAGCACCAGCACGGCAGCAGCTTTGCTTCCCCAGCAGACGGTGGAAGCCACGCACCAAGTCACTCTGCTTTTGCTCCGCTGCACATTCAACCCACAGACCCGCGCGTCAACAGTGGGGAGGCGATGGCCAGCCCTGCTGCCCTCCTCATAAAAATAAGAGTAATAAATAATAAAGGGGGCTCTTGCATATCTTCCATTAGCAGCTGCAAGCAGAGGCATTTCTTGTTAACAGCCTGAAAATTACTGCCTATATGCAATACGTATATATATACATATGCAGTATATACCGGATATATTGCCCAGCCTGCCTGCTCCGGCGCTCCCCCACGACGCTGCACCGTGGCTCCAGCGACGCTTTAGGAAGAAACCTGCGCTTTTTGGGCACTGGCAGGCAGCCCTAGCCGCGCAAAGCCGGCAGCAACCCGGCCTCGCCTCCCGCCAGTGTGGAGCGTGGCTCTGCTCTTCTACAGAGAACCTCTCACTGGGATGAGAGCCCCCGTGGCACCCACGCAAGCAGTCCCGGGATGCCTGCGGTCACCACAACGGCACGGCGTCCCGGCCGCCGGCTGAGCGGGCATCAGACCGACGAGGGTCCCCCCCAGCGAGGAAACAGCCTGAAAGAGCGGAGGCCGAAGCGGGGCTCGGGAGCCAAAGAAACCCTCGAGTTGCGGGCACGGCTGCAGGAGAGCCCACGGGGAGCTCCGGCAGCAGCCGGGCTGCGGGAGGACGGGGAGGACGGGGAATCCTTCGCACCTCTCCCGGCGGCGTTCCGCCACCTGCCTCTCCCGGCGCGGCATCGACGGGCTGGAGCATCGACCTCCACCGCCGCGCTCCCTCGCTTCGCTGGGGAAAAGCCGGGGCGGAGGGCACCCGCCGGGAGCCCAAAGCCGCGGCTCTCGGTGAGCAGCCGGGCCCGGACCCCCCCTCCCGGGAGAGGCCGGCGGCCGCCGGGGCCGCGCCCCGAGCTTCTCCCTCCGTTCCCACCGAGACCGCGCCTGCGCCGGCCGCTCCCCCCCCGCCCCCGGTAACGCCGGGAGGATGCCCGGGGCGCAGACCGTCCCCCCGCCGCGGGAAGGGGCGCCGGCCGCCCGCCGCAGCCCCCCTCCCGCCGCTCCCGGGCTACGAGCCAGACGCCGCCGGAGCGCCAGCCCGCCGCCGGGAACGGGCGGCGCGGCCGGACCGTAGCCCTGCCCGCGGCCGTGCCCGGCCCCGACATCCCCACCGCGGTCCCCGATCCCGCTCCCCGGTCCCCGGTCCCGCACCTGCCCGCGGCCGCCGCTCCCCACCGCTCCGCCGCGGCGCCCTCGTGGGGGGCAGGCCCCGCCCCGCCCGCCGCCGATTGGCCACGCCGCCCGCCACTCCCGCCGCATATGAATGACGGCGGCCCCGCGCCCGCCCCCATTGGCTGCAGAGCCGATTGGACCCGGCGGCGAGGCACCGCCCCCCGCGGTGCGGCACCATCGCCCTAGTAACCCGATGCCGAGCCGGGCGCGACCACCCGCCCGAGGAGGGAGGTTGGGAAACGGCCACCGCCGCCGCCGCCGCTTCCGCGGCCGCCGCCGCTCCCGGCTCGGCTCCGGGATCGTCCCGCCGACGTTTCTCTCCTTTGTCCGCCGGCGGGGTGGGGCGCGGGAGCGCGGGCGGCGGGGCGGCGAGCTGCGGCGCAGCCTCCGTATCCCCCTCCCCCCCCCCCCGGCGCGAGGTTGGTCGCGCCCGCGAAGATGGCGTTGGGGCGCGGTGAGTACGCGGAGCGACGCGGGTTCGAGCCGGCGGGTGGCGCGTGGGCGCCTATAGCCGCGCGCGGGCACCTATAGCCGCGCGCGGGCACCTATAGCCGCGCGCGCGGGCGACGCGTGCGGGTGCGCGGGCGACCCGAACGGGTGCGCGGGCGAGGCCGTGCCGTCCGCCACGCGTGTCCGCGGTTTTGCCGCGGGCAGCAGCCCCGTCCCTGCCTGCGTGGGCACCCACCCGCGGGAGGGGCGGGTGCACGGGCGGGCGCCGCGGTGCGCCTGGCCTCGCCCTCCGCCGCCGGCCCCCTACGGCGCCTATGGCGCTGTACGCTCGCGCACACGCGCGTACGTGTTTGGGTGTCGGCGCGCGTGCGTGGGCGTCTGCGGGCACGTGCCCGTGGGTTTCCCGTGTCCGTGCGCAGAAGCGCGTCCCTGTACGGGTCTCTGCGCGCACGCGCGCATGTGCGTCCGCGGGTCGACTCGTACGGGAGGAGCGGTGGGTGCCGCACGCTGGGGTGACCTGCACTGGACCCTCCGGCTGCGCTCCGTCAAGCCGCCCGCTCCCGGGGAAGGCCGGCACATCCCGCGGGAACCCAGAGCCCCTTTACGGCACATTCCGTTGTGGCCGTCCACGCGCGTGGCATCATGGCCTCGGAGCATGTTGGCCGGAGTGTGTGTTTCCCGGCTCCGTTTTCCAGCCGAGCACTCGCCCTAACCGACGCCGGGAGGGAGAGGCGACCTTCGGGGCAGCAAGATGAGCGAGTGGGAAAGGGTGTTTCTGCGGAACGTCGTCCTTCCTCCGCACTGCCAGCGGAGACGGACTCGCCGGCCGGGCTCCACGGCTTTCCGCTGCGTCCTGAAGTACCTGGAAGGGGCTGCCCTCACCCAGGTAGGGGGGACTCGGAGAGCCCAGCAGTGTCTTCTCGCTGAGCCCTTGCTTTCTGCCCACCGCCGGCCGGGATCTGCTGTGTTTGCCGGCCGGAGCTCACGAAGGCAGAGGTTTTCAAGACAAGGTTACTTGTTTTGGGGGGAACTAACTGTAAATCTCCCAGAAACACAAATCAGAGCCGTGTCTCAATCCCAGGGGTTTTTACCTGCAAATCTGGGTTAGTGTTTAATTAAAAACCCTTTAATTTTTGTTAGTTTTTAATCTAGGTGAGCACTTTTAAAGTAAAATCCCCAGGGAGCACTCTAAAAGTCTGCTACCCCTTTATTAGATGCTTAACATTCAGTTTTCCCGCTTCTGCTTTGCTTGTTCAACCTCTGCCGTTCCGACAGGTTCTCCAGCAATGCACGAAGCTGTCCGCGGCCGCTGGCCTGATTTGGGCATCGATTCGAAAACGGGAATTGTTTGTCCCCTCTTACTGAAGTGTGTTTTCTGCAGCGTTGGGGGCTGCTGAGCTGGTGTGTCCCCATCCTGTCGTGCCTTGCAGGGAGCCGAGTACCAGCTGCGCCTCTCCCTTTTCGACGCCACCTACCACCACTTCTTCGGGAGGACGTGGAGGAGCAGCCGGCGAGCTGCCCGTGCCACCCCGCCGCGCCCGGCCAGGGCGGCTTTCAATGAGGTAGGGTGCTGGGGGAGCGGCCGTGCCGGCTGTGTCTGGGAAAACACCGGCAGCCCCCCGGGAAGGGGCAGCGATCCCACGGGGAGGCGGCTGGAGCTGCAGGAGTCAAGTCGGAGGAGGGAGGTTTTTAATACGCGAAGGGAAAAGCTGTCTTTGCTCGAGTTCAGCCTGGAGCTGCTCTCCTTTGGTGCTGGTTTGGCTCCGTCAGTCTGTGGAAGCGGAGCTTGGAGAGCTCTGGGAGCCTACGATCGGCACGCCGTAGCCGTCAGCCTTTTAAAGCGGCAAGTCCGAAGCGTGCCCGGGCTCTGGCCCGTGGTCGGTCTGTCTGCTGCTGAGCCTCGTCTGCGGGGCTTCGTTCTCCTGCACGCAGGCAGACAGCAGCAGCAAACCCTTTTCCCTTCCCGATCCTTTGCCCAGGGTGCACCCCAGACACAGCCCACTTCTTAAGGTTTTATGCAGGGTTTATTGGAATGGGGAAATGGGGCTCTTGGGTTACCTCCGGGGCTGGGCGACGGCGTGGGAGCAGCGGCGTGCCACCCTGTGCCGCCTGCTGTGTTCAGAGCCGGCAGCAGAGAGCAGTGTTTCTTCACGAGTGGGAAGGAAGGGAAGGACACAGCGCTTTTCTCACCTTCTCGCCTTCTTCCCTTACCTGGGAACTTAACTCGCTCAAAGCCATGCTTCCATCTGCTGCTGATACCCGCAAACCAGGGTGCCCCCTTACTGGGGAGATCCCGCTGCCCCGTAGTGGGGATGATGGCCGAGATATCACGTTTTCTAATTCATATGTTTTATTTCCACCTCCTCCGGTGCTGCAGATGAAGTGTGGCACAGATTAGCACCGCGCTCCTTCATTCATTTAAATCGGTAGCGGTATCTGAGGGGTGCTGACGTGTGCATTTCTCCCCCGAGTATTTTAATTACGGGCCAACTCCTGCTTTTTTGAAGGGGGATGCAGAAAAACTATGGCAGAGTGCGCTGCGGAGAGAGCGATGTGGTGCTGCTCCCCACCTCGCCAGATGCCTTTCCAAGCACCATCCCTATGTCCGCAGGCTTCCTGGGTGTTTGGCGTACGGTTGGGAGCAGTTGGCAGGAGCCTTGGGGTGTTAGGGGACTGCATCTCACAGCCTCTCTGCAGTCGCTGAATTGCATTGCCCATCCCCTGCAGCCCGCCCAGCACGCTCACGGTGCAGCCGCAGCGCTCGGGGTCTTGCAGCCTGCGTTGCAGCTGAGCACTGGGATCTTTTAACTTCACGATACTCAGCAGTTCGGCGTCGCAAAGAGTTCGGGTGCAGAGGCAATCGATGTGTGGAAGGTGAGGGAAGGGGGAAAGGCGCTGCTCCTCGTGCTAGAGAGCCGCCTCGCGAGACCTGGCAGCGTGCAGGGGCATTGCGTCCTCTGCCTGCGCAGGCCACGCGCTGAGCTTCTGCCTGCACGTGCTGCTGCCTGCACTTTCGCCAGCTTCACCGGAGGAGTGGGCAGGGGACGGGGTCCGCACGTGTGGTGGGTTAAGGTGACCCCTGCGCTGCATCGTCCTCGTAGGGTTTAGGGGAGAGGAGCGAGCTGTCGTAAAGTGGTGTTAGCGTTCGCAAAAGGAACAGCAAGCCTGGTTTTACAAGGGATCCGCTTTAAGGGCTGTCTGTGTCTTTGCAAGGCAAGGCATCGGTCTGCAGCCAGCGGTCATTACTTCAACGTTTTGCAATAAAAGATAATAGAATAACGATTTATTTCCCTGGGTTGACACGGTAATGTCTCTCTCCGTTATCCCTTCCTGACAGCCTGTGATTACAGTAAACGTTTTCCCTGGGACACTGCGGTAATGAGTTTTTAACAGAAAGATTAACCTAGCTTTAAATCCTGTCCCGGGGAGGTGACCTGTGTCCCGTCCCCTCCTGCCCTCAGGTTCGGGCCACCCCCATCTCCCCTCCCTGCGGCAGGAGGGCTTCCAGCTCCTTTGGCTTTCCCAGTGTGGGCCTTGCTATGATGCTGTAGGTCAGGGGCGCATCAAAGCCCCGCTCTTATGGGGTCCGCAGCCTGCGGAAAATAGGTGTTAGCAACAAAAAAAAAAAAAAGAAAAAAAAAGTTAATGATGTTTGAGATTTAAGGAGGTTGAGATTTCTGAGCGGTGCTGGAGGTCGTTTGCCGTGAGCTGCTGCCTGGAAGTTTTGATGGATGGTCTGGTTGGGCTGCTGGCTGTCCAAATGCAACGGCTATTGCTCTGCCCGCAGCTGCCGCCACCACCTCTGAAATACCCTTTCTCTCTCCTTTTCCTGTCCCAGACCGTTTACTTCCACACCTCCTTGAACCACCCCGGCATCGCCGCCGTCGTGGAAGTGGTGGCGACGGCCGGGAAAGGGGACGGGGGCTCTCGGCATCTCTCCTGTGGCTTTGGACTCATCCCCCTCTTTGGCAGCGGGTCGGAGGCGACGGATCCGGCCGCTGAGGACAGAGCGTAGGTCCCCCCGCCGCTGCGTGATGGGGCACGCCGGGAATTGGGGTGGCAATGTACATGGCTCCTTCGGAGGGGGAGAAAGGGTGGTCCTGGGGCTGCAGAAACAAAGCCAGTGTTTAGAAACCTGGAATTCTTCATGGCTGGGGAAGCAGCAATGGGCTTGTAAGTGATGCCTGTCCTTTCCATAAAGGACAGGGTTTTTACCACGGGTGCAGAGCAGGAAGGTGGTTTCTTACTGTTGAGCGGAGGCATTGTGGAAGATGAAGATGGGCTTCAGGGTGGATTTACTGACCGCTGCGCCTGTGCTCTTTGCTTTCAGACTGAAGCTGTACCATGGGACGCCACGCGCCTTACTGCACCCGCGCTTCCAGGACCCCATGGAAAGTAAGCAGCTCCAAGACATTGCGTCTCGCTCCTTTCTTGGCAGCCTCTCTTATCCAAATGAGTATTGTGTGTGTCCGGTCGATGCGATATGTGGTCCGTGCCCTGGTAGTGCTAAGCGGATGTGCCTTACTGCCAGCCGGGAAAAGCCTGGCCGGGCAAACCCAGGTTTTCCTTTGCTCCCAACACATGCGTTCGTGGATAACGATTTCTTCAACAATGGCGCTGTGAAGCTGTGTCCTCTACCCTGTTTTGGTCATTTTGGGATGTTTTCTCTTCTTCAGAGAACAAATACCTGACGGTGATGGAGAAGAGCCACCTGCAGTATGCCCTGAAGACCCACCAGCCCCTGGAGTCGATATTTCACCTCCTTCCCGAAAACCTGCTGGTGTCTGGGCTGCAGACCATTCCTGGGTTGCTGCCAGCGCACGGAGATGCGAGTAAGGGCTCCTTCCCTTTCCCTGCTCCCTGTGCTGCTCCTGCTGAAGGCAGCAGGTCCCTGGGGAGGCTGCGGGCAGGGCAGGCAGGGTGCTGGCATGGGGTTTCTGGGAGCACCGACAGGTTCTCTGCAGTGCTGCCCCTTGGCGAGAGCATCTCCGCTCCGCCGGTGGGGCTGCAGCCCTTGTGTTCATAGCTTGTCCTGAAAGATGTCAAAACGGCTTCGGTCTGTTCTTCCATTAATTGCTTTGCTCCTGGGAAGCTGCTAGGGATAAGTGATGGTTGGTTTAATCACAGTTGTTCAGCGGCGTCTTAGGAGAAGCCCTTGCAACTTGTTTAAAGTCGTCCTCCTTGGTGGCGAGGCTCAGGATCACTGGGGGTCTGGCAGGTTCGGGGGGACGAGCCCTTGCACGCTCAGCCCTCGTTAATCTTCCCCTGTGAGTAGCAGCCTTGCCGTTTGAGCTGCTGCGATTAAAATTGTGTGATCTGAAGATTCAGAGGGTAAAAAGTACTCTCAATTCTGGAGCGGAGTTATTCTTCAGCTTACTGCCGGAAAAACCCTACTGCTAACCGTTTTGGGGGTTGTAACTGTTAACGTTAAAGCTGAGCAAGGTCTCCAAAGCAGCCGAGTCCCCGGTGCTGCTGAGAAGGAGGGGAGAGCCAGCGTCTTGCACTGCAGGGCACCTTAGCACTGCAGCGGCGGTGGCTTTATCAAGTAAACAGATTGCAGCCATTGACACCAAAGGCATTAGGTATTTCTGGGTCTCTCCCGGGCGTCAAGGCGTGTATGTGCCAGGGAAACGGGGTGAAGCAGGAACGTTTCACTGTGCATCTCTGCAAACACCCCACGTCCACATAAAGGTGGTGGCCCCGTGGCCAGAGAGCCTGTGCACGGCCACGACCTCTCCCCGGTGCTGCTTTCGGCTCGGGTCCGGCTGCGGGTGCCCCTGCGTTCCCGGCATCGTCCCCCCGGCCGCAGCGTGACCTGTGGCCACCACCTTGTCTCTTCAGGTGACTGCTTGCAGAAACCCCGGCTGATGAAGCCGGTCACCTGCTATCTGGAGAGGCTGTCCGTCCGGCTGTACCCTTCCTTGGAGGAATTTGAGGAAGAACTGCTGGACTTACTGAACAGCGATCGTTTACTTCAGGTACTGCCGATGCAGTTACAGCAGGGGAAGGCACAGTGCACAAGCAGTAATGCCGGCGCTTCGTTTATGGGCAGAGTGGAAAGGTTCAGATAAATGGCACTTGTGTATTTGTTTTGCTTGGAGTCTCTGATTTTTTGCTTTGGCTTTTTTTTCTTTTTTGCTGTGCAAGCCTCTTGCATGTTTTGTGGCTGGGTTAGCATGCAGGTGCTCTGTGTAGGCTTTGTTTTGAACATCCAGACAGTAATAAGCAGCATTTGGGTTTGCTCTGCTATGGAAAATGCAAAGATAAAGTGCGGTGCATTGAGTACGTCTCTTTAGGAACAGCAGCGCTCAGTGCCCAGTAAGGACTGCTGGCCGAGTCCTTTATTTGCCAGATTTGCGCCAACTCTGCCATAAAGACGAATGATTTTAATATCCATCAGCCGCTGGGGGGGTGGGTCTTGTTTTTTGAGCTTCCGACAGATTGCCTGAATTTTCCTGGCCGCGGGCGGTGCAGGGAGGGATGCTGTGTCACCCCATGCCGCCTCGCTGCCCCAGCTGAAAAACTTACCTGTCGCAGGCTAACGCTGCGCCGGACGGCGACGGGGTGGCAGTTCGGGAGCGGCGGCTGCACGTCGGCGTCCACAACGGCCTGCGCTTCGTCCAGGCGCCGCAGGTCGCCGTGCTGGTGCCGGAGGCGGAGGTGGTGCGGGGCGGCTGCCTGGGGGTGCCCGGCTCCGGAGCCAGGTAAGGGGGAGACCCTCCACTGCCGGTGCCGCTTCCCTCCTGCCTCGGGTGCTGCTGACAGCCGCTTCTCCATCCCGGCGCAGGGGTGCAGGTCAAGCCCTGGTCCTCAGGAGCCGCATCCACCTGAGCGAAATGGTCCCTCACCCAGCGTTTGGGGTCTGCTTCCAGCTGGAGTACGTCTTCTGCAGCTCGGGGAGAGCCGGCGGGAAGGTAGGGCTGAGCGTGCACGCGCCTCGTCTCCGTCCCTTATTAAAGAGCGGAGTTCTGACGCTGGGGGAGCGAGCCCTGCTGAGTAACTCTGTCCTCTGCTCCCATTTCACCATCCCGTGCCTCCAAGATGCAGGGGCTCCTCATTTCAGGGCCATGCTGCTTAATGAATGGCCCTGCAAAGTGTCCAGTGAATGGCCCCACAAAGTGTCCAGGTGCTTTCCGCAGCGCTGCAAAAAATATCCTGCAGATGGGCTTATTGAGTCCTTTTAATTACATGCGGTTACATTTCTCCACTGTGTATATGTATATAGAAAAGTGTAGCCTGCAGCAGTCCCATAGTGTTCTGGCAAGCTAATTTGGAATATTTCAGCTTTTTTTAATTTAAAAAAGGCTTTTCTTTAGAATTTAGCATTTATGCCAAAAAGAAGTTAACCCTCCTGCTCTTTTTTCTTCTCTGAATGCTGTGTTTCTCTGGGAGCTTCAGCCTGATGTTCTCCGGATCTTAAAGCCAGAAGTCTCTGTATTGACTGCAGAGACCACGCTAACGCCCACTTACCGATCATTTACACGTATTTCAGTTTAACCTTTCCCCAGGCTAAACCCAGCTTAGCGAGCCCTTCGGTAGTCCCCTCCAGAGCCCCTTTGCTATTGGAGCCATTAGCTCATAGTGTGGCTGAACCAATGGCCATCAGTTTGTTAGGAGGCCCTAATCGTGCTCCTTGAAAATGCTCAAGTGTCCTCTCTTGTTACAGCTGTCCAGAGCAAAACTTGGGGGGGGAAATGGGTGTTTATAAAGTGCGACACAGGTGCCAGGCTGGAGGGATTTCTATTGAGGGGGGAGGAGAAGCTGACCCTTGCTGTCCGAGATTATATGTGGGGTTCAACTCCTTCAAAAAGCTGAAACCCGAGGACCCATGGGCATCTGGGGCTCCAGACGCAGATCTAGTTGTTTGGCTGTGCTGGGTGCTGGGCATGCTGGCCGGGGTGGCGGTGGAGCCGGTTCCCGCGGTGCAGCCCTTGGGCAGAGCAGTTAATCCCAAAGCCGCTTGCCGAGCTGATCGCCTTGTCCTCTGTGCCATAATTAGCAGGCTGCGAGGGCGAATGCGGGCACAGATAGAGACCTCTTGGTTTGCTTCTGTACCTCTCCTTCAGTTTAAGGGGAGGCTGTGGACGCGCCTGGGTAAGTGGAAGCCTTTATGCTGCCTTTCCT
The DNA here is from genome assembly GCF_964188355.1 of Buteo buteo. NCBI lineage: Eukaryota > Metazoa > Chordata > Aves > Accipitriformes > Accipitridae > Buteo > Buteo buteo. The sequence goes on from NC_134175.1 coordinate 940,357, forward strand.
GTCTGCTAAATACATACAAGGGATGAAAATCCTGTTATGTTTGAAAAGCATTATATCATGCTTTTACAGTATATCAGCATTATATTATGCTGATCCATAATACAGAGGTGTAGTCGCTTGCATAACTGGTGAAGGGATGAGGTGCAATTACCTGGAGCACGGGTGCCTGCCGTACTGCAGCTGCAGGCTGCGGGAAGGGGAATAACCTCAGCGATGGGCTGAGTAAATGGGATATATGCAAGAAAAAACAGTGTGCTCGTGTGGGGAAGGGTGGTACAGGGTTTACAGGGAGAAAGTGGGATTTGTGCCTGTGGGCAGCTGTGGCTGTGAGTTTGTGGTCAGCCTTGAGGAGGTGAAATCATGTAGGAAGGTGCCGGTTCTGCCTGCGGCACTGCTGGCAGAGGGAAGAGAAGCAAACCTCAAAACGGTGCAGGCCAGCTCAGTGCTCTTTCACTGAGAGGTCTCGCCATCCTGCATCCCCTCCCCGGGATCGATGAGTCCCTCTCCATCAGAGAAGCATTCCTGGTGCTCCTCAGAGCCTGCAAAGGGATGGGAGCAGAAAGGTGCAGTTGGTGGTGGGGGGGGGAAAAATGGGTGCAGAAAGAGAAATAAGGTGCTGGAAAGTGGAACGTGTCCAGAACAGAGCCGGGTGCGGGAAGGTGCAGTGGGAGATGAGAGCCGGCATCTGTCTGGCAGCACCCGCTCCTCCATCCCACGGCGAGGTGGGGTGCCCGGCACTCACCACGCTCCCCCGTCTCCCACCCAGGCCCTGCCCGGCAGTGCCCACGGCGAGACGGCCGACATACGCTCGGTGCGCTGGGCCATCTGGAGCCCCGACCTGGGTGCCGGCGAGGCGGAGGTGGTCCTGCCCCTGCGCGGCGGAGCCTGCCGCGGCCCCTGCCAAACCTTGGTCTACCGGACCCCGACGAGCGGCAGGAGCTCCCGACAGGTAAGGGCTCGCTTCTGCGCTGCAAAATACACGGGGACGCTGCCGGTGCTTGGACGGGCTTGCCGATAGAGAGGCTCTTTGCCAAAACCTTTATAAGTGCCCCGGCGACGGAGGAGCTCTCTGCAAATCTGTGAGGGGATGAAGAGGCTCGGGAAGAGGAGGGCGGCAGCCCCCCAGCCCCTGCCAGCGAGCGTCTACGGCGATAGATAGCGCACTCGGTGTCTGGTGCTGCTTGACTTCAGTGACGGCAAACGGGCAGACTGAGCTGCCACGTAGCTGGTCGGCACAGTTATTGCCATATTTCTTGGAGGCCACTGTGACCTGAGCAGGTTTATTCCGAGATGTGCATGCACGAGAGAAAGACCTCGTTCCCAGGTATTTATCAGCAAAAGCAGGTTAGGGCTGGGGCGAAGGAGTCACGGCGGGGTGGCCAAAATATGGCTGTGGTGCTAAGCTGCGCGGTTTGCTCTCTGCTGCGGGCCAGGACGGATGAGTGTCTGCAGAACTTGCCCAGTAAAAATCTTATACCGGGTGGTGGTGGGTGCAGTTAGCAGGGGGCTGTGTGTGTGTGTCTCTGCAAAGACAGAGGTATTTGGTCAGAAATTAAAGTACAGCCCCTTGCTAGCTCTGCCTCTGGCTTGCACCACCGTTTCTCCGACTGCAGGGCAAGGGAGTCGTCTCTCGGAGGTACGGGGGTGGCTGCGTGTAGCACGCTGTCTAAAAGTATTTCGTTTCTAATTTCAGGGGAAGCACGTGGAGTCTGGGACTGTCCAATTCTATGTTTCCACTGATTCGGAAGAACATCTTGTAACTGCTGCGGAGATCCTACGTAAAGACAAGGACGAGTCGGAGAAGCCTCCTACGCCATCGCTGAGTGAGTGTTTTCCAGATCGCTGACATTTAAAATACAGAGTGTGGCACTGGTGTCTGCTCAGGAGAAGAAAACCACGTCTTCACCGAGTAAGCTAGTTTATGAATTACTGGAGTGAACCAAGTTTCCATCGAGTTGAATTCAGCTTTCACTTTTGAACTTGCAAAATTCCCCTGTGACAGTAGTGCTGAGCCACGTGCAAAATCCCCAAGGATTTCCAGCATCGCACCAGCCCGCTCCCGTTTCGGGTTGCGCTGATGGCGTTAGGGCTCCGGTGCTCAACACCCAGAGCAGCTGGATGGGTGCAGCGGCTGCACCAGCAGCGCATTGCTCTCTGCCAGTGCTGCTGCTCATCTCTCTGGACTCTGAATCCCTCCATACGTGACGACAGGAGAGATGGCAATTATAGGCTGAGGAAAAAAATAATAATCTTGTGCTGCTGCTCAAGGAGCGTGACAGCAGCACACATTCGATCGTCCTGCACAGGCTGTGCCAGTGCCTAGCCAGGAAAAACCAGGCTGTGTATGTGTGTGTGCACATAGGCATTTATCTGTCTGTGTGTCTGTAGTGCAGGGGTGCCAGGTGGTCGGGGTTTCAGCGCTGTGTGTGTTGGAGGCAGAAAGAAAACTGCCATTGGCTTGGGTTTGGGCACGGAGTTGAGTCAATGCCCCCGGCTCCTGGAAATCCTCTGTGGCTTGTTTCTATCTAATCCCCCCTTTTCGTGATCGATGGGAAACAAAACTTCCCTTTCCTCTGCAGCATCGCTTCTGCTCCCGCTCTGGTTCCCACGCAGGTCTCGGTGCGACGCTCCAGATACCTGACAGTGTTTAAATACGTTTTACGAGCTTATCCAGCTCCTCTGGTGAGCCGGTAGCTGGCGCGGTGGATGCCTGTTCCTGCTCTGGCTCTGGATCTGCTGTGCCTTCCACGAGATGGCAGTGGCACCATGGCTCTGCCGCAGCAAGTCCTGGCTTTCTGCCGGTGAGGAGCCGGGTTTGCTGGTGCAAGGGGCTTTAGAGCAGGAAAGCTTCACGGGTGAAATGAAGGGCTCTGGCGATGCTGCGCCGGGTGAGGCTCTCTGCGACGTGGCTGCATCGCTGCTGGTACCTTCCTGGCGCTGCTTGAAAGGTTCTCCTGGATGCCTTTCAGCTGGCGACAGCCGGGATGTTGAGGGAGTTGCAGTGCGGTGAAGGGAAAAGGCAGCGCGCGCCGGCGGTGAGCTTCCAGTCCGGCACTGGGCTGGCGCGCTCCGGCTTGCAGGGAGCGTGCTGGAGCGCGGGCAGGGTGCCCGGCGAGGGGAGATGCCCCAACAGGGTGATTTTAGGAGATGAGCTGCATGGCCTTTCCCTGACTCCGGGGGCCTGGTGGCACCGGGGAGAGCTTGGGAAGTGCAGCGGTGGTCCTGGAGCTGTGCTGGGAGGTGAGCGGCCACGCGCGAGAGCCAGCCTGCGCTCCGAGCTGCTGAAATGAGTGTTTGGTTAACTTCTTGTAGAGCTCCGTTGGAAAACATGCCACCAGCTGGCCCTTTTGGCCAGCGGAGGCCAAGCGCATCTTCTGTCAGCTCAGCTGCCGATGGTGCTGATGGATCCGTCCATCATCTCCTTAACACTGGCCAAAGCCATCCTAACTGAAAGAAAACAATGTTGTAGACGTAAGGGAAACAGGGTGGTTTCCTTTGCACAGCAGTCAGCGTGAAATAGCCAGAATATGTGTGGTGGTGAAAGCAAAATAAGGTCTCAGCATCACGTGGATGCAGAGATAGAACATCTGTGCCCCTGGACTGCTCCGCTCTGAAGGACCCGCGGCTCAGCGGCGCAGCGAGCTCAGCTGTGCCGGCGCGCGAGCCGAGCAGCCAAATATAAACATGATAAAGCTCGTACCGTTTCAGGGCACGAACGCACGAATAGATGAAGGGAGTGACAAGAAATAACAGAGGAGCGACGAAAACCTTAAGTATCCTAAAACTTTCACGTCTCATTAAGCATCCCACTTAGGCAGCGCCGGATGGCCGGAGGGAACCGCGGCACTGTCTGGGAATGGAGGAGCTGCCTTTTGCGGCAGAGTTAGCCTAATTCCAGCAAAATAACGGTTGGATCTGGAGACGTGCTACGTTTCCCCCCCGCCAGGCAACAGTCGTATTGGAAAAATAAGTCAAATAAGTGGTTGAGAGGTGGTAAGCCACCTCACCGAGCTGGTTTAACCCCCCCAAATTTGAAAGGGCTGGCAGGAGGTTGGAGGGGGCTTGCTGGCGGAGGTCACAGCCGCGGCGGCGGGGCCTGGGGCGACGGCTCTGCTACAGCATCTCTCCCGTCCCTCCCCGCAGGTCCGCAGGCCCCGCTGCGAATGGCGACCTCCCCGCGGGGACCGGGGGTAAGTGCCGCGGACGTGGGTGGCGGGCAGCGGCGTTCCCGGGGGACGACCCACGGGCTGAGGGTGTGCTCCCGGTCGCGTCCTCTGCTGGTTTTCCAGGCTGCTGCGGCCAAGAGGCATCGAGCGTCCTGCTCAAACCCACCTCCTCCGAGGCAGCAAAAGGGACCCTACCTATAACGTGCTGGGCGAGATTCCCTCAGCTCTTCTCACACCCCAAATGTATTTGTAAGGGCAGTTCTGGTTTTTGACAGCCCAGATTTGCTGAGTACTGTTGTCCCCGGTACATGCTGACAGTGACGCACGGTTTCTTCGTGCGGAGCTACTGGGATTTAAGGAGAGCTATGAATACCGAGATCCCTCTTTATGCTTTTTTTATATCTTGATTCAAGGATCAAGGCACACAAATATTTTTGATGAAATAAAACGCTTCATGAGACCGCATTAAGCGGTTTGATCTTCCTGCTGCATTTTCCCATCCCTCCCCTTGCCAGGGAAAGCGCAGCAGCTAAATCAGAAGCAGAGGTGCCGCACCGCTTCTCGGCAGAGCGGCGATGCCGGAGCACGTGGCATCTGAGCCGCTTCAGCAAGGAAGGGCCGCTGGCCCGCCTCGACGCCGGGGTCCCCGCAGGGCAGCCCGCCTTGGGGGGGCTTCTCTCCCGGCGTGGGGCCGCTGGCGCTGACCCTTGCCGCTCTCCCACCAGCTGTCGGCGTCGCAGCTGTCGGTGCCGGCGCGGAGCAGGGGCCAGTCCCCGGCGCGGCGCGGCCGCGGCTCTTGGCAGGAGGGGGGGATCACTCACCTGGAGGCTGACCTCGGCTCGCCGGACCCAGAGCCCCGCGCCGGCGACCAGCTGCGGGCGCTGCCCTTCACCCCGCTGCAGGTGCCCATCACTGCCGTGGGGCTGCAGGCAGGCAGGTGATGCTCGGCCGCCCTTCCCCGGGCTCCTGTGTCCCCATCGCCCGGCCCGCCGGGGTCCGCCGCGGCCGATTCTGCGCGGTTCACCCCCGTTTCTCTTGTCAGTTCCCGCACCCTGCTCTCCCGTGCCTCCCTGGCGCGACTGCACGCCGCCGGCTTCCCGGAGATCCTGGACCACAACCAGGTACCGGTGGAAATCTCGGAGCCGGTGGACCCGGCGAGTTTCAGCCCGCGGCTGGAGGAAGCCGACCCTCTGCAAGGCAATGAAATAATCCTGCAGTTCCTGGCTTTCGGCAGGTGGGATGGCAGCTCTTCGTGGTACCTTCTGTGGGCAGATCCCAGGGGCCTCCTGGGGGAGAGTCCTTTACCAAAATCCCCCCCAACCCGCTTCCCTGCTTGAGAGGGAGAAGTCCTTGCAAAGGTGCTGCTTCCCCCAGAGACTGCCGTGGAGGCAAAGCCCCGGAGGGTTTTACGATGATGCTCTTGTTCTTTCCGGGCACTCTTAAATCACGTTCCAATTTTTTTTATTGTATCCATTAGCCACAATGTGATGTAAAAGCTAGTTAATGCAGGGTTTCTCCATAAATGCATATGGAGTTGAGAAAGTTGGCACCCGTGGGGGTGGCTTTGGCTGGATAAGGCCCCACTTGTGTTTTTTCTGTGGATGGCAGTCTGCTCTGTGAAGGTAAAACGCTGCCTTTGCTGGGCTCCTCTGTCACAGCATATGGCGGAGGACAGCTGGAATTGTGAAGCTTTTTGGAAAGCCAAGGCAAACCATATGCCCGCTGTCTTCAGAGAAGTCCAAATACTTGTGATGCTGCCGATCTTCTCTTGTTCTTCTGCCTTTCAGCGCGTGCCAAACGCACTAGTTGCTCGTGATGGCGAGGCAGCGCCGCGCCATGAGCTAACCCAAACCCCTCTCTCTCCCTGAAGGGATGCCCAGGATGGCGTGGAGGGGACGTGGCCGAAGACCATCTTCCTCACCTTCCAGTTCTACCGTTTCCCACCGGTCACCACGCCGCGGCTGCAGCTGGTCAGCACGGATGCGGGGCTGGCGGCTGTGCCGGCGCAACTCCTTGTCCGGGTGGACAAGGACGGGACCCTTAGCACCGGTGAGCTCCGGTTTTAGCATCCTCGTGCGGCCGCTCCTCTCCCATCAGTCAGTTTAGGGCTTGCCTGTGGGCTGAGGAACGGGCTGGCGTCTGCTTTGATAGCCAGCCTCCGCTAGTTTGCGTGGCACGTCATGAAAAACGTTCAAAATGTCCAACATTTGAAGTAGAACGCCGGGAAGTGTTGGTGGCAGGATTTGCACGTCGAGGCTGCCAGCTGCCGCTGCAGCTAAGCGCCTTTGAAAAGAAAGGCGGCACGTGAGAGCGCAGCGCCCAGAGCGAGCGGCTCTGATCCTCCTAGCTGAATGCTCTTCTTTGTTTCTTTCTGTGCCTTATTGAGTTCTGGTCCTGAGAGACACCAAGCACTTGTGGCTGGGGAAGCTCCTTTTCCACATGGAGCTGTTAATGGAAATGGAGGGGGGTCTGTACAGGCTGAGTGTTTCTGGGGGGCGGGTGCAGTCCCGGGGGACCTTGGACCTTACTAGTTGACCGATGGGTTCGTTAAGCGGAGGAGAGGAGGGATGTGAGCAGGCAGGCTTCTCCGGAGCAGAAGAGTGTCCCCGTCCCGGCTGACGTGCTGCTGTCAGCAGAAGCTCCATTTCCATGACGATGCCGCGTGTCTGGCAGGACCGCCGGGCTTGCAGCTGAAGTACATGGTGGATCCCGCTTTCCTGCGACCCGGGGAGCAGCGCTGGTTTGTGCGGTACCTGGCCGAGCACAGCCTCCAGATTGACGTCTGGGACGGAGACTCCCTGCTCCTGGTTGGGTCTGCTGCTGTTAAACTGGAGGTATCGGTTAAATTGAAGGTCTTTCCCCTTGAGCCCTCAGGACTGCTAACGATGCAGGAGACCCCCTGCTTAGCAGGCAGGAATGTTAAGGAAGAGCCTGACTTTTCCTTTGGTCCCACGTTGAGATTGCCTCTTTAGTAATCGAGCTGCTGTCAGCCCCTCTGTGTAACCGAGACCGATGCCAGCCCGATAAGCCCCTAATTGCGGGATTTGTCATCTTTTCCTCAAAAGTGGCGGCAAAACGTTAACTTTCTTCCACCGCCCTGGCCATGCTGCAGTATTCTAGGGCTAAACCCCCCAGACCGAGGGCATCCAGAGACATCCTTACCCCTCACCGGTCCTTGCCTTGTCCCCAGCCCCTGCTGCGCCAGGGCCGGGCGGCCGTCAGGACCCACCACGAGCTGGAGGTGGCCACGACCGAGTACGAGCCCGACGTGACGGTGATGGGCCGGGAGGCACTGCGGCACGGCGCCCTGCGGCCCCTCGGCGTCCGCGTGGCGGTGAGGGGCCGCCTCCACCTCTGCCTAGCCAACGTCGGTAAGAGCGCGGCCGACAGCCTTGGGTGCTGGCACCGGCACCCTTGCGGCACGCACGCCTCGCCGGGTACCCCCGGTGCTGGTCAGAGCCCCCGTCCTGGCACCAGCGCTGCTTGGCTCCGGGTGCCGCGGGGCTGCGAGCGGAGCCGTGTGGCCCTGGTTGTGCTTGCGGTTCCTCCTTGGCTGCAAACGCAGCGGGGAGGCCGGCGGCGCGGGGACGGCAGCGCCGTGCGGTTAGGTGCTAGCAAACAGCACGGGGCTGTGGGAGAGATGCACAGGGCTGTACCTCAACGAAAATGATGCTTGTGAGAATGTTATTCTTCCCAGAACCCGCTGGCTGCTTTTATTTTATATATTTAATTCCCCGTCCTAGAAATGTGCAGTGACTCCAGGTTTTAAAATCTTATCTTCAGAAGGAAGATTAGCTCCATTATAAGATATCTCAAATCGTCATTTCCATACTTTGCCTGCAAAGGGACGATAAGCTCCTGGGAAGGAGAATCTGAGATTCACAACCCAGGGAGAGGTTTAACTCACACCTCGCAAAAGAGGGAGGGATGCTGCACCAGGACAACAGCCGCCCTTTGATTGTTTTTTTCCCCTTCCTCTTTGTTTGAATTTCAAAATACTGTTGTTAGAAACAGTATTGAAAAGCTTGGTGCGCCTGCCCGAAGGATGGGGATGGGATTTGTAGGCCGGGTAAATACCCAGCGGGTTTAGAGCCTCATCCAGCTCCGCTTGGCATAACCTTTTCGGGAGCACAGATGGCAGCAGGAGCAGGGCTGCAGCCCGGGGATGGGGAACACAGAAAGGAAAACCGGAGCTGGTGAGGGACTCGGTGGTGACTCACTCAGTATGGCACTGTGCTTTTGATGCTGCTCCGTCTCCTGGCAGACGGCTGTATGGTGGTAGCAGCACTAGGCTCTGGAGGGAGTGCCGTAGGGCTCGCAGAGCGTTGTTAGCAACCAGATAGTTGCTCCTGCTTTTTAAAAAATTGTCTATAAAGAGCTGCTGCGAGGATAAAAATTTGTAGTAGATTTTTTAACGATGAAAAACAGATGGTTTCCGCTCACTCTCGTCTCTGCTCGTGGCAGGTCACCCGTGCGAGGAGACCCCGGGGCAGCCGCCGTCCCGCTCCCGCGTCGTGCCCGCGCCGGACGGCGCTGGCAGCATCCCAGCCGGCAGCTGGATCTCCCTGAACGCCGCCGTCGGTGAGTCCTGCCGGGCTGGGGCTCGGCCCGTCTCCCCGGCGTGGGTTAGGCTTGGCGGTGCCTCTGCCGCCGTGCCCCCGCCAGCGGGGTCGCTGCCCCCTCCGGCGCTCCCCTTGCCGGCCCGGCGGCATCGCGGGGGGGTCCCTCGGGGCCGCGCTAATCGGGGGTCCCTTGTCGGCGCCACGGTGTTCTCCCCCCGCAGGCGGGCGGGTGTCGCGGGCGCGGAGGCTGGCGGAGGTGGACGGCGAGCTGGCGGCCGCGCTGCGCGTCCGCCGGCCGGAGGCGAGGCTGGCCCCCCCGGCCGTCCCCGGCGAGGCCACGGCCGCCCGCCGGCGCAAGCTGCGGCGCATGGCGCTGGTGCGGCAGCAGGAGGACGCCGGCGGCGGGAGGACGCCCCAGCTCTCGGTGAGGAGAGGGGGGACGGGGGACGGGGACGCGGCGGTGGCTCTGGGCTTACGGTGCCCTCCCTCGCGGCAGGGCTGGCAGGAGCAGCGTGCCCGGCACCTGCGGGACCTGCAGATCGTCGATGCCTACCGGGAGCGCGTCAAGGGCGAGAGCATCTCCCGGATGCTCAGCCAGGCCATCACCGCCACCCACACCGTGCACGCCGTGCTGGGGACGGCCGAGTTCTTCGAGTTCGCCCTGAAGAACCCCTACGGCGTCCAGCACACCGTGACCGTCGAGGTCGACCACCCCGAGCTCAGGTGGGGGCCGAAGCGGGGTCTCCCCTGTGCGCCTGGGGAGATGCCAGGGTGGCACCGGCTCCCGCCCAGTCCGCCCCAGCACCTCTGCCGCTCGCCCCCCCAGCGTCATACTGGACCCGAGGGAGTGGCGCCACTTCAAGGAGCTGACCAAGAGCGCGACGCCGGTGGAGGAGGAGATGTTCCACCTCCGTGACGACCTCAGGCCTCAGGTCTACCTGCGCCCCAAGGAGACCGTCCGCATCCCCTTCAAATACCAGACCTTCTCCGCGGACCCTGCCGTCGTTGTGGCGCAGGTAGGTGCGAGCCCCCGTTTTGAGTTGTTCCCGGCAGGAAGCATTTTCCTCGGCTGTGTTTGCCTCTGCAGGGCAGGGTGGTACCGCCACGGGGAGCACCGCGCAGCCATAGCGGTGCTGCATCCCCAGGCGACCGGCTCTTGCACCCCACAGGGGCCGGCAGGGCTGGGTGCTGGCGCCGACGCAGCCACCCGCTCCCTGGGGAAGAGCGGGGCCGGGCGGACAAAGCACATCCAGGTGAGGGAACCGGGCGAAAACGCCGCTCGAGGGGCTGCGCGGGAGGAGAAGCATCACTTTTGCAAAACTCCGTCCCTCTCCCGCTGGTCGCCCGGGACAGGTCTCCTTCCAGGTGAGCGGGGGGAAGCCCATCGCAATCCTGCGGGTGAAGGTGGAGCCGCAGCCCCACGTGGTGGACCAGACCTTCCGATTCTACCACCCGGAGCTCACCTTCCTAAAGAAGACCATTCGGCTGCCTCCCTGGCACACGCTCCCCGGTGAGCCTGCAGTTGGGGCTCGGGCTCTTCCTCGTTAACCAGCGTCCAGGGTTCATTGGGGCCTCCCTGGAGGTGCGGGTGGCATCCAGAGAGCTTGTCTCTGCTTCCTCGCCCTTTCACAGCCTTGGGCTCCCCGCTCGCTCTTCATCCACTTGCCTGCATTAATTTTATGTTTAATTCCCCGCACCAGTACGCCCATGTAGTTTGCTGGTAGCCCTGCATAAGGGATTGTGGGTTGCGGCTGCGTGCGGTGCAGGGTAGCAAGCACAAGCACAGAAAACGCTGAATATGGTTTTACCTTGGTCTCTCTCCTCCACAGGTGCGCCAGTGGGGATGCCGGGGGGGGAGCCTGAGATGTTTGTTCGCTGCAGTGACCCTGACATCATTTGCGAAACCAAAAACATGGTACTGGTTACGCTTTGGCATCGGTCTGTCCTTTGTGTCCTTCTGCTGGGGGTTTTCATCGGTGGTGAAATGCCTCGCACCCGCGGAGCATCCCTGTGTATCAGCCCGTGGTAGTGAAACGCTGGCAGTGATGAAGCCAGAATTGCCCTTTATTATTGCTCCAATTAAAAGGAGCCACATGGCTTTTGTGGTGGAAGCTGAATATTGCCCCTTACCACATCCTGCGGCAGCCTGTACTGGCTTGTTCTTTTGAGCAAATACCAGATGATTAAGATGCTGGGGAAAAGCAGCCTTTTGTCGGGCGTGGGATAGACCTTCCCCGCTGCTCGGGGTCTCCGCAGCCGCTGGAGTCGTGCAGCGGGGGGACGGCGCATCCTCTGAATGCGCGGCAGAGCATCTCTCCGCTGGGTGATGCTGAGGTGGTGGGGAGGACCGTGCCGGACCAAGGTGCTCCTTAGGCTAAGCTTAACCGTCGCTCTGCGTCCCTCCCCAAGCGCAGCCCTTGCTTTGCAATGCCCGGCACGAGTTTCCTGGGCTTGCTCTGCAGCTGGGGGAGGTAGAAAGGAAAAATAAACTTGAGCCCATACGTGCAGATGGCGACGAGGGGTCGTTCCTAATTGCCGTTGCAGAAACATGTTAGTATGGTAATTGGATTATGGCTTGTTAGAAAACTTGGGGAAAATTTGCCAAAATTTGATTACAGATGCAGACCTGGAATGCGATAGTCGTTTGTGTCCTCTTTTGTAATTAAAAATACTGGAAGAGCTCAGCCAAGCTGTATAATAACTTAATAACATAGTTTAACTAGATGCTGAAAGCATCTGCTTTCGTAAGTGGGTCGGTGGCGGGTTTTTCCGTTAATGGGAAGGAAACCCTGGAGTCCTCATTAGCTGGTTTGATCACGAGGTTAACCGTTGGAACGATGCTCTGATTTCTGCACGCAGGGGCCCGGGGAGCCGCAGGACATCTTCTTAAAAGTAGCCGGAGGACCAAGCCCGCAGATCAAAAAGTTCTTTGTTGCTATTTATACGTAAGTAGCAGGACCCCCAAAAGTGAGAAACACTAGCCCCGAGTGGTGGCAGGGCAGGAGGGGAGCTCACGCTGCCCTTCCCTTGCTTGCGGCTTCCCGAACCCAGCCGGCTTCGCTGAGCAGCAGAAAGCTGGGCAGGAGGCTTCCCAAAACTTTTGCAGCTTAGGGTTTTACATCGTTTTCTTTTCCTCTAAATAACCCCCGGCCAGAGCATCCCTGCTGTGCAAGCTAATGCCTTTTGAGCCAGCCGGGCTATGTCTGCGTCGGACGATGCTCTGGGAACGGGTGGGACTGATACGGGTTCCTTAGCAGAAGCTGTCAGTGAGCCCCGTCCGTCTGTCTGTGCTGCAGGGACGCCTGGCTGGCAGCACCCGTCCAGATCTGGCAGTTCTACCTGCACTCGCTGCAGCGCCTGGACGTCAGCTGCACGGCCGGGCAGCTCTCCCGCCTCTCCCTGCTGCTGCGGGGCACCCCGGCCCCGCGGAGGGTGCAGGCGTTCACCTCCCACCCCCAGGAGCTGGAGGTAACCCCCGCCGCGGGTGGGCTGGGGGCTGCGGCAAGCGAGGGGCTGGCCTGGACCAGCCTGGTGAAATCCCCTCCGGAACGGGAAAGGCAGCCCCAAAGTGTTTGCGATAATTATCTTTTGATTAGAGCTGTCATGTGTAGGATCATCGGCACGAAACCCCAGAGGGCAAATTATCTGCGTTAATGAGACCATCTGAAGACTAACAATTTCTTTAGAATCCGTTTGGCTATAATTGCGAATGTCAATAATGGAAGGCACAAAAACTCCATCGCTGTCCCGTAAACAAAAGCAAAAGTCTCCCCGGGCGAAGCCTGCGAGGGGAAGGAGTCCCGGGGCTGGGGGGAGCTGGCTCTCCGCGAGCGGCTCTTATCCCTCCCGACACGAAGCCGGTCCCGGCGTATTCACGTGGGTGGGATTCAGTAGTGGTGGTGTAGGTGCACAGGTCTTTAAGAGCAGTCATCGGGTCTAGTTTGTTCTCCAAGCTGGACGGCGCGGAGGTGCGATAGGCTGCCGCGGGTGGCCGCAGCTCCCGGTGTTGGTTTCCGCAGGTGGATCCGGACGGCGCCTTCCTTCTCCCCGCCAACGGCATCCAGGACCTGTACCTCGGCGTGAGGCCCCGGCGGGCCGGCAGCAGGTTCATCTACCTCAACCTGGTGGACGTGGAGTCCCACCAGCTGGTGTCCTCCTGGCTGCTCTGCCTGTCCTGCAGGCAGCCCCTCATCTCCAAGGTACGGCGGCTCTTGCACCAGAAAAACGCGGTGACGGCACTGGACCGGCGGTTGCGGTCTGGCCAGTAACGCGGGGCCGTCTCCTGCTTCTTCCTCTCTTTACATCTATGGGTTTTTTTGGTGCTTGCCACCCTGAGCGCACGTTTCATCCTCGGGTACTCAAATAATCTTGCTGCAGACTGCGGTAAAACGTCTTTCAGGCGGTTTCGAAGGCAGTCCCATGCTGAGGAGTGTCAACTCTGAAGTATCCCCGGTTGTGAAATTAAAGCTACAGCATGCTGCTTTCTATTAGCACTGTGCTGGCAGAGGCCTTGCCTGAAAGATAGAAAATTAGATTTTCCGGCTAATGTGTTCCTTTTAAAAACGTTTTCCCAAAACCCTTGGTGCCGGGGGAAGTTCAGATCGGCGTTTAAACCGATGCCTCGGCATCCTGCCAAGTGCCAGCCCGCCTTCAGTGCCACGGGGCGTTACCTGAGCGAGCGCCATGGCTCTCCCTGTGGACGTCCATTAATTAGCTGGAGGACGAGCTGGCCGGTCCCAGCTGCTCCCCTGGCCCTCGGTCGTTCGGGCTCGTAATTACTTCTGCTGCCGCGCCGGTGCCAGCGGCGGCGCGAGGAGGATGCTTTTGCTCAAAGGTGGCTTCTTTATATCTGCCGGCAGAGATCAAGTGTAAGGCGTAGAAGGGGAGAGGAGGGGACGTAAGGCAACGTGCCCCCGAAACGCCTCCCACGGCGTGTGGGTGCAGGAGGCATTTCTCCGCAGTCGGTTTGGGGGAGCGCCCGTCGTTCCCTCCGCCCGTCCCGCGGTCCGTGCCACCTACTGCCACGGCTTGTGCTCAACCCGCAGGCGTTCGAGATCTCGCTGCCCGCGGGAGGCGGGAGAGGCTGCAACAAGCGCATCACCTACACCAACCCCTACCCCTCGCCCAGGCTCTACTTCTTGTACACCAACCGGCCCGACCTCCTGCAGTTCAAGGAGGACTCCTTCGAGGTACGTCCTCCTGCCGCCGGTCCCCCCCCCTTGACAGACCCCCGGCCCCATCCGGCTGGACACCATGATGCGCGGAGCGATGCTCGGTGTAGGGATGCAGGCTGTGCTGCCGCGGGAGGGCCGTGCTAGCCCGGGGAGGGTGGGCAGGGCGAGGGGTCCTTGCCGGGTCCCACCGCCTCTCCTCCCACCCGTTTTCCCGCAGGTCGCCGGCGGGGAGGTGTACACCATCGGCTTGCGCTTTGCCCCGAGCCAGGCCGCGGGCGAGGAGGAGATCCTGATTCACATCAACGACCACGAGGACAAGAACGAGGAAACCTTCTGCGTGAAGGTCACCTACCAGTGAGGCTGCGACCCCGCCGCGGCAAAGCGGCTGGTCTCTGTGCCGGCCACCGCCGCTCCCCCGGCAGTGCCACCTCGGGAATGCCCCTGTCTCCCCGACGGGGGGTTGTGAGCCCCGTCCCCTCGCAGTCAGCACCTCACCAAGCCGGGAGGTCTCGCTGTCCGCCGGGATGCCCGGGCATCGCCGTCAGCGTCGGTGCTGCCACGCGGCTCCATCTGCACGAACCGGGGAGAGCCAATGTATTTGTTGCCGTGCGTGGTGACCGCAGGATGTCTTTATTTTTGTTAAGCGTTACTATGTTTTAGGCACATTGGAATCTTTTTTTAACTGAAAAATTTGCAGATCTGATTCTGCAGAATATTTTTAAAGTATTTTATATTCTACAATGAGTTTTGTACACACTGAAGCAGTTTTCTGGCATTTTCGTTACTTTTTACTCATCCTTGATCAATTAAACTTGCTGCACAGAACTGGCAGACTCTGGCGGCGTTTTCTTCCGTGGGAGGTGGCAACCCTCGGGATCCCCATCCTGTGGAGGCAAGTGCTGAGCTTGCCCTGCCTGCGGCTACGGTGCCATCCGTCCTGCGGTGGGGAGTGCCGGGGGTCCCCTGTGTCACCCCCAATTCCCTGGAGCTTCCTGGGGGTCGGGGCAGAGCAGCCCCCTGCCCCCAGGAGACTTGTGCCCCCGTGAGCACCGTGTCACTTCTTTTTACAGGGCTGAGGCTGGTGAATTAGTAGCCCCGATGAAGTCGTGTGCCGAGTTCCTCTGCCTCCCTAGGACTGATCGGAAATGACAGCTAATATTTTAAAAATGATTATGCTGTCTGCAGCACAGAGAGGCCCCGAAGTTGGGTTATTAAAGTAGATTAGCTGAATAACTTTCATTACATTTTCATACAACGATATTTCTTGAGGCTTATGAATGAGCTGGTGCTGTACCCTCGGCCGTGGCAGAGGAGGCAGCTTGAGTGCCAGGCGTTCACAGCCGCCGGTAAATGACGCGCCGGCGGGCAGGGGATGCAGACGCGGGGACTCGAGCTGAGCTGGCGGCTCGGCAGCCGCGCTGCCATTAAATGCGACCGGCCGCTGCAGTGCACGGCTCGTGCAGATGCATGTACAGCGTGCCTGGCGAGCAGCACGGTGGGCAGCAGCCTTGTGGACAGGGTGCTGCCTGCTCCCCTGGAAACCGTGGCACGGCTGTGCGCTCGACCTGAAATCTACAGAATCGATGAGGCGGGTAAGAAAAGTTGAAAAAGACTTTCCTGTTAGGAAACGGAGGTGTCTTGTGTCCCAGCTCCTTCGGGAGGGACCTGGACACCCACGGCTGCTCCTCCTTTGTGGTGCTGCCTGCAGCCATGAGGAAGGGCTGGTAAATAAAATCTCCAGCAGCACTGGTTTAAGAAACCGGAGTGAGAATTTGTCACTTCTTAGTGGTGCAAGGCTACGTGGGAAAACGCTCTGCAGAGCCGCGTGTCCCCGCCGTGATGGAGCTGGTCTGAGCTGCCAGCCAGCCAGCCTAGATTAGTGCTGGTGGCTTTGTTGCGGATGGTGAAGGTGTAATGAGGTGGCTGGATTATTTAGACACACACCTATATTTAGCTGCGGAGTTTAAGTGGGCTGCAGGAAACCAGGAGCCGGCTAGGGTGAGGTGGTTTTCCCTTTTCCCCTGCTTTTCCAGGCAGGGATCGCAGGTGGGAGCCACGCTACCTGCTCCAGCCCGGAATACCTTCCCTATGGCACAGATAGTCCCAGAAATCTTTGCAGGGCATTCGTCTGCCCTGCTGGCACCTGGAAGTTTGTTTTCATTACATTAGCTTTAATTAAACCATTTCCTTCCTTTGAACGTAAGCAAATCCATGGCGGTCAATCCGAGCGGCTTTGTCGGTGCAGCGTGGCAGGGGCTGCGGAGGTGCAGCCCTGCGGGCCGGGGGCTGGGGGGGTGAGACCCTGTCCTGCCAGAGAGCAAAGAGCCTCCGCAGAGGCATGAGGCATGCAGGGAATGCTCCAGAGCCCGGCAGAGACAGGGCTGCGGCCGTGCACGGCGCTGCTGGGCATTAAAACCACGGCCCTTGGAAATGCTGCTGCTGCTCGAGCATGGGGCAAACACAGGAGCAGCATCTGCTGCCCGGCTCTGCTGGGCTGGAGCCGCTTCTTGGGTTCACGCTTGTTAATGAAGTCGTCCCCCCTAATGACAATAAACTCGTAGCACCGCGTGCCTAGCATGCAGCTTGTTGTTCTCTTCCCATTTCGTTCATGTCAGGAAGCAAATTGGATTCCGGCGATGATACAATTAATTCACCCTAAAAAATCTCGGCTCACATCTCATCACCGAAGCGCGCAGGGAAGAAAAGATTGGGAAGCACTTGCCATGGTTTTCAATAACTCTTGGGACTGCTCTGTCCTCTCGGAGCAGGCGGAACCCTTCGGGGACCTGAGCATCGCTGCCTTCGCCTCGCCGATGCTCTCAGCTGGACAGCTTCAGGTCTCTTAAATCTGCCTCCGCAGGCTCCCGGGCGGCCGATGGGTGCTGATGCCGATGGACCCTCGGACCTGGCGAGGGGCTGCCATTCCCTGCTGCTGCGTGGCCGCGTGGCTCTGGCATTTCCCAAGGAAGGGAGGTCAAACGCTCCGCAGCGGCTCTTTAATTGAGCTCATTTGGTGGAGGTCCAGCGCTGAATTGACTGGAGGTGAAGGCAGGAAAGCTCTGCATCGCTGCCGGGTGCTCTGAAGGCTTTCCACGGCTTGGGCTGATTCCACTTGTGCTTTGCCTCTCCAGGTGCCTGTGTCCCAGTGGGGTTTGTAGCCATTGCCTGGAAGCATCCCGCAACGGGACTGCCTGCCCATCCCTGCGGGACGTGGGGTCCCCTCGCCTCGGAGCGATGCCGGGAACCTCGAGAGATGCCGGCACACGTGCCGCTGCGCTGCTGCTCCGGCACCTTCTCTGCTCTCCCCGGCTGCGGATGCGCTGCGGGGAGGTGACTGGGGTGGCTGTGCTGGAACGGCTCCCGCTTGGCTCCCGCTGCCTCCGTGCTCTCCGTGAGCTTTGCCAACCAGCGCTGGCATTTCCCATCCTGAGCGGGGTGGATGGAAAACCCCTCAAAATTCATTTGCTTACCCCAACAGTTGTCATCATTGGTGCGCTGCTGCGGCGGCTGAACTTTGCTGATCCTCAGAATAAACAACCCTTCGGGGGCTGTGTTGGGAACCCAGGGGAGGCAGGAGCGGGCAGAAAGCCCTGCCTGACGCTTGCGCACGGCTGCCTGCGCTGCCTTCCCGCGGGAGCTGTGCTGGCTCGCTGGCACCGCTGGGTCCCCAGCCCTTGGCACTGGGGCTTACGCCAGGTCTTCAGGCGGGAGGTACTGCAAGCAGAGCAGCGGAGGAATAAGAAGAGCGAGTAAATCTGTCCCTAGCTCCCGGCCGTACGCCCTGGGGCAGGGAGGGGCCACTAAAAACTGGCAAGCAGAAACAAGAAAATAAATTAAAAAAAAAAAAACGGAGGAGTTGGGTGCAAAAGCTCCTGCAGCAGCAAAATGCCCTTTCAGACTGGGAAATGGGCTCCCGAGATGCCTGGGCTTCAGCAGGGTACTCCTTGGGCTCAAACTTTTAAACCCAGCTTATTTTTCCCATTATGAGGAGGAAATTGCTCCTGCCTGATAAACCTCTAATTAAACAAAGGCTCACCATAATATTTGCTGGGACCTTGCCAGCCTTGTAATATGACATTACCGGGTATCTTTATTAGCTGAAATGAGTATTTGGAGTCTCTGCCAAATTGAAAGCTGATAGACGCATTTGGAAGTGGCACTGCAGCACCAAGCAAACACTTCTGCAACCTGCCGCTGAGGCTTGGCCGCGGTGGAGGTCGGCTGCCGTCGCCCTGTGCGGTGGGAGGGGGCCGGGAAGCCGCCCCGGTGTCAGCCCCCCCGGCGCGGCACCTTCTTATGGCAGACACGAAGTCGCGCTGATGGAGCCATGCATCGCCTTTTGGCTGGCGTTGGCCAAGCGGCGGGGCACCTTCTCTTCCCACGGGGGGGACGATCGCAGCCGGGAGGCTGGCAAAAAGCCTGTGCCAACCATGCCAGCCTGCTGCACGGCCCGGAGCTCCTCTGGGCAATTATATCCCGGATCGTAATTTCATTATCAATTAACCAACAACACACCAAGGACTGTTACGCTATGCATTTATTGGTGTACAGTCTCTGCTCTGGGTGCTGAGCGCAGCTGGTGGTGCTGCCGGAGCCTGGGGTGACTGGCAGGCTGATGCCAGTGCCTTGCAATGGTGACACCGGGGAAAGCTGCCATTCCGTCAAAACTCCCGGGAATGCCCCGAGGAGCCCGGTGGGGCTGGAGGAGGGCAGAGAAAACCCAGTGGTCCAGGGCAGCTGCCCATGGGGCGGCTGCTGGCACCGAGATTTCAAGGAGCAGCGTGCCGACTTTAACAGCCAGGGAAATCTGTGAGAACAAGCCTCAAAACAATCTTTTTAATTTTTTTTTCAATTTATTTTCCTTCGGCGTGTTGCTGTGATTGCGCAGCTGCAGCCCTTTGGAGCCTGGGTGCCCTCCGAGCCATGGCCCCGCTGAGAGCTGCCGACAGCTCCGCAACGCCAGGGCTGGCGGGCGAATCTGCTCTCCTTAGGGAAAGGGGCTGCTCCCAGCAGTCTTTCCGCCTAAGGAATCAGAAAACTTCAGCGTTACAATGCGTTGCCGTGGCATTTCCAGCAGGAAGTGTTTTGATTCTCAAGTCTAAAATGAGCTTTTATTTTGAAATGCATTATTCATTTTCTTTTGAAAGGTCAAAATCTAAATGAAAGACTTTAACTCACCTGAGATGAATTTATTAGTTTTGTCTTTGGCAGGCACACGGTAACTCAACGTGCTGGTGGCATGCCGCGCTCGGGCAGTGGACTCGAGCGGGCACGGGCTGCGGCACACCGTGGGTGCTGCCGTGGCCACCGCCGGGCTGCTGGTGGCTGTGCGGGAGCCGTGTGGTGGGTCGTCAGCTCCGAGTAACTTTTCTACTTTTCAGAGTGCTGCTCTGCTCACTTTGACACATGCAATGCATCAGGTATAACATGTTAAGTGCAGGTGCGGTGACTGTGTTTTTTCTCAGGCCACCTTTAAGGAGGTTGCACAAACCATCTCTGGCTGCAGGCTCAGTAGTTGCTCTCTCAGGTTCCAAGCACTGCGCATCTCTTCCTTTCTTAATTTGACGGTACCTTTCCCCCGAGGGAAGCTAAATGCCCACCCCGGGCCCCGTGGCCCCAGCTGCCCTCAGAGGAGAAGCTCGTCGGATGCCCTGGCGGTGATACAGGCAGAGGAACCCCCCAAATCTGTGGCTCGGGCGAAGGCAGAGCATCCCCGGGGCTGCCGGCTCTCTCCATCGCCCTCACTGGGGACAGTGACTCTGACTGCATGGGGAGAGCAAAAACTTGCTGGAAGGCCAGGAGAATGCGTGGGAGCCGCTGGCCAGCATTGCCAAAGATTATCTTGACGTTCTTGTGCCATTAGTGGGACAAGTGACTTTTTCACCCCTGTCTGCTCCTGCTCCTGGCCCCACACCGAGCCACTGCATGCCGGGGGTGCCGGCAAGCGCTTGCAGCCCTTCCTTCAGCAAAACTTGAAATATTTTGTTCCTTATTAGAGAAAGTGTTTCAGAAAACCTGTAGAAGTTTACTCCAGAGAGCCGTTGGGCTTCACGGGGAAGAAACAGTTGCTGGTGGTAATTGTATATTAGCTTTAAGACAAGCAAATTACTCCAGAGGTGACAGCATGTCGTGGAGATGGGCAGGGGCCTCCTGCCAGGGCGGTGCGGGCTCTTCTGAGCTTATTGGCAGGG
Organism: Buteo buteo; assembly: GCF_964188355.1. Lineage (NCBI taxonomy): Eukaryota > Metazoa > Chordata > Aves > Accipitriformes > Accipitridae > Buteo > Buteo buteo. Next base: position 960,450 of record NC_134175.1, read on the forward strand.
TCAGGGAAACCAGGTCCAGGCTCTGCCCTCCCCTTTCCTCAGGATGGTTTTCCAGAGGAAAATTGGAAAAATGGACATCTGTTGGCTGAGGCGTAGACACAGCATCCCAGCTTTCCCATGGCACAGCCGGGGCCGTGCCCGGCTCCACCTTGCCCCAGGGAGGGTCCCAGCACCTTGTCTTTTAGAAAAAGCTTTCTGTATCTGCAAGGGTCATTAATTTTCCTATCTGAGAAGGAAGAAATGGTTTTTCCAACAGGACGTGAACCTGTAGTCCCTGCGGCTGCCAGTACTGGGAGCAGTGGATGTCCGGTGTCTGAAGCCAGACACAATTCCTGGCGCTTGCCTTCCAGAGGGAATATACTAAGGAGTATTTATTAGGCCAATTACAATTCGCTCTTGTCCTCTGGCAGTTCAGGCCCTGTACTGCTCCAAAGTGAGGTGTAACATGATCTTCTGCAGAAAAAAAATCCCCTTTTGGTTAGTAACATGTAGCCCAAATATGGCACAGCAGTCCCAGCGCTGACATTCAGGGGGTTTATTCCCCATTTCTCCCACACGTCTTCCTGAAAGTGTACCACCGACCTGATAAAAAAACGATTTAATGGTTACAAAACCCGCAGATAAAGCTGCTCTTAATGGATTTCTTTATGATCAAGGCTGTCAAATACCAGGCTCAAAATCCTTTCTACAGCAAGAGCCACTATTTTAAGTGCACTCAATCAAAACCAGGCTGAGGTTCCGTAAGTGAAACAATGGCTGTAGGAAATGCATTTTATTAGCATCTCCAGCAGAAAGGAGGGCTGGCAGAAGAGATGAAAAGCCTCCGAGCTGCGGCTGCTGCACTCCCATTCAGCCGGGATGGATGAGATGTGAAGGGCATTTTCAAAACATGTCCTTGCTATCTAATCATGTCCTGTTGGGAAGAGGGTGATGGGAGCCATCCCTTTGGGCTCCGAGGCAAAATAACACAACGGGGGCCTTTGCCGGGAGGGAAGCGGCTGCTCTCGGGCGGCAATCTCTGCAGCCGGGGCCACAACAGCCGGACCCGTGGCGAGGGGCTGCTCGGCTGGGGCCGACGCTCAGAAATACACGTCAAAATCTGCCGTGAGGAATGCTGGCTGCTTCCCTGTGGAGCTCGTCTCCTGCCTGGGTTTAAAGTCGAGCGGGGCTTCCGAGTTTGCAATGCTCCGAGGGTTCTTGGGGTCTTTGATGGGGCTTTCTGCAGCTATCGGGTGAAGGTTGGGGGCCTCTCTACCACAGACTGTGCTGTGCATGTAGGCTGATGCTGAAATACAGATTGGTTTTTAATAATAATTTGCAGTTACATAATGAGAAATTTGTAGCATTTGTAAACTGCCGGTTGCTTTTAAAGAATTTCCCTTCTTTCTGTCCCAGGCTTGACATTTGATGAAGAATTCATGCTTTGTCTTCATTTATGAATTAATTTATTGTACAGAGGTGGGAAGCAGTGTCCACCTCAGTGAAGGTCAACAGCATCACGTGTTTACCTGTTATTTCCAAATATTATTAAACCTTTTAAATAAACCGTGTGGGTGCCATAGGCAACGAAAGCACCTCTGGTGAGGCTGCTCCTGCTCCTGCAGCAGCTCCCATCGGATGGTGACACGGTGTTCGTGGGAGCAAGACCGGATCACTTGGCTCGTCGGTGGGAGTCTGGTGTGGAGTCCTCCCGAGCAGGTACGTCAGAGCGTGCCCCCGAATTCACGCTTGGAGAGCGCTTGGTTTTAGGGACACAACGAGCTGAGCACTGACAGTCATTCGTCACTTCCCAGCCCAAATTAATATTTGATTTGCACCCTGCTTTCCGTCAGCTTGCCACCCGTCCTGCTCATCCATGAGACGTTTGACGGAGCTGCCCCAAGACTCCTCCCGGGGATGTTGTGTTTGCCTCCTGCAACAAGACCCGTTTATTAGCTTCTGCAAATCTGTTCAGCTGGTAGCTGGTGCGTGAGGAGACTGGACTCTGCCAGGAGGTACGGCTTACCAAATGTCACGCAGATCTTATCTTGGGGGAAATGTACTTCAATCGTCAAATTAAATGAAAAGTCCTGGAATAAAAGCCTCGGAGGCTATGGCCTTCTGTTCACCTCCAAAATACATACGGAGCGGGAGATGGGAATGGGAGATGGGAATGGGAGATGCCAGAGGGCTAGGTCAGCTCTCTGCTAGTTTCACTGTGCAGCTCCAGGTATCATGGAGCGTCTTGTACTTCTGCGCTTTGTATTTTCTCCCTAAAGGTGTGTCCTTTCTAGAGAAAGGCCAGACCTGCAAGTTTGCTGAAAACCAGCCCTGTGCAAATCACCTGGGGGCTGTTACCAGCATCTCCAACGGTGCCAGCCTGGGAGAAAACCTGCTGCGGGGCTGCCGGAGCACCCGGAGGGGCAGGGGCTGCGCTTCCCACCCAGAGTTACGGCACACGTGGTTATCCACCACGCGCTGGATGGGCCGGGCTTTGCTTTTATGGCTGGAAATCTCTTAAAATTTCTGGTGAGTCACCTCTTGGCATCTGACGGGGTGTCACCCAGCGTTTCGGGAACAGCCCTGCCCTACCGTTACACCCACTTTGCTGGAGAAAGGCTGTAAAAGAATTGATCGTAAAAGCTGTCCTCTGCCTTCGACACGGGTTTAGACTCCCCTTGGGATGGAGGCTAATATTTACATCTGCTACTGAGGGATAATTCCAGGATTACCCGCTGCCAGCCCTCACCTGGCACAAACCTGGCTGCGCAGGCATCAGCTGCTGGTGGGGGGGTCTCTGCCCCGGGGTCCCCCTGCCTCTGCTGATACGGCGGCACCCGTGGCCCAGTGCTGGCCCCGGAGATGCGCGTGAGGGAAGCCTCTGCTCGGCCTTGGGGCTCTCCGGCTGGAGCCCGTCGGATGGTGGGTGCTTGAGCATCACCAATGGCCCTGGGCTCCAGCTCTGTGTGCAGCTCCTCATCCCATCCCATCCCATCCCATCCCATCCCATCCCAGTTAAGTGTTGGTGATTAACTCCAACACTGACAAACTGGAAACAATTAATCTGGCGTCTCACCTCTTCCTGGGTGAGCCCCACCAGCTGTTGATGGTGCAAGAATGCGGTGCAGACAGCACTGGCATTGTGGCCCTGGGAATACCTACCCCAAAACCAGAGGGCTGCATGTTTCTCAAGAACAGGTTTTGCAAACCTGCGGTGTTTCGCTGGGCTGGCGGGCCAGTGGCTGAGGTCCCCGCAGCGTGGGGACAGCAGCAGGGTCTGCCTTTGCCCGCAGTGCATGCCAAAGGACGCTCTGAGCTCTGCCCGTGCAGACCATCTGCCCCCTCGCTTCAAATTAATAGACAAATTCAGAAAGAAAAAAAGTAATCAAAGTCTTTTCATGGATAATTTGCGCATGGAAAAAAGGGGCCAAATGAATTAAATAAATTCTTTGCTGCAATGGGCTCACCCAGCTCGGCTCCCTGCCTGTCGGAAGCAGGTTTTCAAGCCTAATGGTATCAGACACTCTTTTGGCACCCATTTTCGAAGAAGCATCCCACCCCTGCTGCTTCTTAATGCAGCTCATCTCCTGCCGATTGCTCCCAGGGTCTCAGCCAAATCAACACTTCAAATTAAAGCCTTCCCTGCCGCTCGATGCGGGTTTCCATGGAGATCCAAGCGGATGCTCCTTCCTCCTCTGGAGCCCATGGAGAGGCACCCTCCCGGGAATGGCCCATGGGGGGGCCCGTGGGTCGCCCAGTATCCCGGGGCTCCGTAGCTGCATTTGCCATGCGCTGCTGCTGGCGGATCCGGCATCTTCAGTCCCACTGTGCCGGCGCTGCCGCGGCTCCTCTGCTTTGCCGGCAACAAGCTGGGCTTGGCATCCGTCCCCACCGCCACCGGGAGCCAAATGTGAGCGGGGGGGAGGTTAGGAATAGCTTGGTGAATGCGGGTTTCTCCTTGGGCAGTCCTGGAGGAGTTCCCGGGACCTCTCCTTGCCACCAGGGTCTGCACCTTGTGAAAAATGTCATCTCCTTCCCCAGCTATATGTTTCCTTGTCACTGCCGATGCCCCGTTCTCGCCGGTACGTGCCAGCCTGCGCATCTCCTTTGCACACATGTACCTGAAACAGGCTTTTGGTTTAAGTTACTCTTGCGCATCGGAGCTGATGCCACCCGGCTCCCCGCAGAGCTTGGCCCATGGAAATGCTTATCTTCAGGGGAGAACCAGCCCTTTCGCTGGGTGAGAATCAGGTTGATTTGTGTGTAGCATCTTTGTTTAAACTAAGAATAGTCTTTGTAGTCTGAAAACAGGCTTCCTGAGCATTGCGCAGAGCTGTTTGGCCAAGGCTGGGCCACGGCAGGCGGCGGCGGCGGTGGGAATGCCCTCGCACGTGCGGCTGAATTAGCAAATAGCTGCGAGATCTAAGAAATGATAGTAATTACAGGAACAAAATTGTTATTAATGTACTAATTTACTTGGGAGCCAGGCTTTATGTAATTACACTCTGGGATCAAGATAAGGTTAATGCATTTACCTTCCCGGGTAGGCACTTGGAATTGTTCTTCCTCTGCCGTAAGAAACAAGCATGCGTGTTCCTGGCAATGCGGCGGCAGGACCGTGCAGCTGCGCGGCTCCGCGGGCAGAAGAGGAGACGAGGGCACGGGGGGGCTTGTTGCTCTTTGCTAATATTGCTAATGAGGGGATTCAGAGCAGCGGCTCCCCTGCGCAGCGTGCAGCCCCGTCTGCGCGTCCCGTGGGGCATCCCAGGCTCGGCTGCTTACCAGCGCCTTTCAGAGCACGGTCAAACAAGCTTTCCACGGTGAGTACATCCGAGGGTGAGCTGTCCTGGGGACCACCGGTGGCTGGCGTTTGGCTGTCTGGAAATAATCCCCCGCCCTCCGGGCTCAGCAGCGATGCTGCAGCCGCCCAGGGCTGGCAGAGAGGCCAGCAAACCAGACCCGTTCATCCTTAACAAGTTAAAACTTTGCAAACACCTCTGAAACTTGCAGACGCTGGTGAAAAACCTTCTGCCTGCGAGGATGCTGTGCCCTGTGTCAGGCCCTTCTGAGGCCGCCGGAGGGCTCAGCTGCAGCATCGGTCCGTGAGATGCTGAGTCCTTTGGCAGCCGCTGCTCAAGCGGCCGTGGCCACGGGTGCCCCAGAAATGCCAGGATGGAGCAAGTGGGCAGCGTTGGTGGGCAGCAGGGAGCCCGGGGACCGGCAGGGTGGGTGCAGAGCCACACGCTGCAGCCCCGGGACAGGCTGCCGCAGTTTTAAGCATCGCTCCGTCGCGGGCGAGAAAAGAAAAAAGCAGAGCAGGATCCGACAGACCGCGGAGTCCCCCTCCTCGGGGATGCTCTGGCTTCTCCCCCAGTGCCTCCGGAGCTCCCTTCGCCGCTCAAGCCCACCTTTATTAATGTCACGCTGGGAAATGTCAGCTGGGTTTGCCAAGCATCCCGCAGAGCTAAACCCTCCCGGCTGCACCGTCCGCCCGAAAGCCGATGAGCCCGCGCGGCGCGGCGCTGCTTGCTCGCAGGCCACTTGCGAGCGGCCGCCGAGTGTCACCGGGGATATTTCTCCTGGTGTCACACGGGGAGGACAGCGGCAAGCTGCAGAAGGTCAGAGCAGCCCTAAAAATATGTATCTGTATGCGCATGTATGTATTTTTGGCGTCTTCATTATTTGACACACATGCTGCTAGTTAAAGGAAAGGCTGGAGAGAACTGAACACAGGTAACCTTTAAGAGCAAGGGAAAGGTTTAATAAGGTCACATTAGGCCTTAAGGACCCCTCGGCTTGGCCTTTCGCTAATTTACAGGGAAATAAAGGGGTGAGTGGTTGTGGGGAGTCCAGTGGCTCTGCAGAGCTTCGCAGCGGAGCAATCGGAAAGGGAAATCTGCTGAAGAGGAGCTGACAGAGCTGAGCAAAATCTAAAATAATTTCCCCGGAAATCAATGCAGAGATTTATTCCTGTCTTTAAAGGGGAAGGAAAGATGGTTCTGGGCTGTACATCAGGCCCGTTTAACCGCATCGTGTAAAACCATTTTTACCACAAACATAAGTTTGAGTTATGTGTGTTATTTTTGCTAACTGTTTGCACATGGCTGAATTTCATGACGACAGAAGTGAGTAACTGCACAAGGTTATGCAAATGAAGTACTTAATTAAGTAGGAGTCATATGAAATAAATTCCAGCTCCACCAAACGCCCTCTGTTTTCCCTCCGAGCCCGGGTCGCTGCTGAGTGATCGGCTCCCGACTGAGAAACCCCCTTCCCGGGGGGATGATGCTGCTTTCCCACCCTTGCTCGGGAGGAAGGTGGGAAACTGCGTCGCCATCCCCAGAGTTCCCCCCTGGGCTGTCCCAGCCCGTCCCCTCCGGTCCCCAGCCCATCCCTGCTGGTCCCCAGCCCATCCCCTCCAGCACGACGCTCTGCTGAGCCACCCGCAGCTTTCCTTCCTCTGGACCCCATTAATCACCCTCGAAGACTCCTCATATGTTATCAGGCCCAGATGTTTCCCACTGTATGCTACAAATGTTAATTATCTCCTAATTACTTATTAGCAGTGGCTGGGCTGGCACAGATCAGGGCGAAAGCCAGCCAAGGGCATTCATAGCCCTGGGCGGCCGTACATGAACTAACAGCTGCTTCTGGTGGGGACTTTATGGAGTTCCTTATTATCTGCCCCCGATTCCCAATATTTACCTCGGCAGTCGCCCAGGATGGAGGTGCCCGTGGGGATGCGATGGTGCAGAGCCCTCTCTGCCAGCCGAGCCCCCCCCGGCACCGGTGCTTTCCAGAGCCTGGCACATTTGGCTGCTGGTTGTGATGGTGGGACGCATTTCTGGGGGCTTCGTGGTCAGCGGCAACGATGAAAACCCGTTGGGCTCACGCGTTACCAGAAACTGAGGGGCTGAGGGTTTTGTCAGCTGGAGCCTGGCTCACGTGAGGCAAGTGGGAACACATCTCTTCTTGGCACTGTGGTTTTATTGATCCCCCTGCAACACACAGGCCTTCGTGCATTTAATTGTGTCAGGCGAGGAAGATGGATCAGCACGTGGTCACCTTCAGGCCGGCCACATGTCATCTTCTATCCAAATAAGCATCAGCCCACCCTGCTGCCTCACCTCCGCAGCCGCTGACTGTGAGGACCCCCGAAAGCCACCCAGAGAAAGCATAAAGATTTGTTTCGGTGCAGCTATAATTCTCCCTGCCGCCGTTAGATATAAAAAAGAGTGTGCCGTGCTAGCTCTCATTTGCAGTACATTATTAATAAGCACAGGCAGGGGAGGGAGGGGAAGGCACCTTCCGCAGGCAGCTGCCTGCAGCAGCGATGCTGGGGACGGGCGCGGGGCTGGGGTGGTCCAGGGGCTGGGAGGGATGTTTCGGCAGAGGTGAGATGCACGGCGTGCAGCCCTTCCTGGGAAGCGCAGGGAATCCTCCCGTGTGCACGCATGTCGCCAAAGATCCGCTGGGACAGCACGTCGGCGGTGGGTAGCTCGAAAGCCAGGATGAACTCTACGCGAAGCGATGCGCCTCGCGATAAAAATCACTACAAGGCAGGGAAAAGACGCTCGGGCCCACGCATCTGTTGGCAGAAGTTCCCGTGCGACGGAGCGCGGGATGCATCAATGCCAGGAGCGGGTCTGGATCCTGCAAGCGCTTCGGCATCTCTGGGGTGTTAACTCTGAACATGTGCAACAGCGCTGCGGGTTTGCAATGCTCCTCCAGAGGTTTGCGACACCTCGTCCAGAGGTTTTCGGCTGGTTTGCCTGACGATTTCGCAAATACCCGTTTCCCGTGAAATATGGGCTCTCCTTCTGCATGGAAAGGCTGTTTTGTTCCAATCTGCAGCGAAGAGTGATGAAATCCATTACCACCGATGCTCTGCGAACGTCTGTGGCGCAGCTCCTGCGAGCTCCTATTTCTTCCTAGAGGCTGATAACTTGGGGGCTGCTGGCTTCTGTGGAATCTTTAATCTTCTGCAGTGCCATGTAATTTAGATAAAAGAGGTTTGGTAAATTTTTGCCTCTTTTTCTGGTGTTCAGAAATTCCCCCAAACCCAGGTCTTGGTCTGTTATTGTTTCCCTTTCTGCATCCGAGCGCGGAGGGCGAGGTACACGGTGCAGCCCACCCCACCTTCGCTCCCCCGCATCCACTGACTTCTCCCCTGCCTGCCCAGAGTAGTCATTAATTGCAGTGGGACTCGTTTCACTTCTTGTGCTCCCTTCTGAGTCCCCTTGTCAGGAGACAGAAATTCTGATTGCTCACGGTAATTGTGCTGATGACTGTCCCGGTGGCACTGACCTCGTTTCCAGCCAGGCCGGGATGCAGAGAGGGTGGTTTTCTCTTACAAAGATGCAAAGAGGGCGGTTTTCTTTTACGAAGAAATAATGTCTCAGCGAGGATGATTGCCTCCTCGCCGTCCCTGTGTGCTCCCGCGCAAGGCAGCCGCAGAGGGATCCAGCCCCCCAGCTGGACCTATAAAACCAGCCACCAAACCCAAAGCCCCGGCAGAAGGGAGGATGCGGGAGGTCTGGGGGGAGCTAATCGGGGTGGGGGCTGCTCTGGCGTAGCTGTTAATTTGAACGCAGCATTGCACAGATGGGAGCGGAGCAGCCAAGCTGCCACCAAGCACCATTTGAAGCTCCCTGAGCATTTTGCACGCTAAGACAAAAAATACGAAATCCTGCTGGCAGTTAGTGGAGTATTTGTTAAAAACATCCCTCTTTCCCGAAGTGCAGAATTTAACATTCCTCCTCTTTTTTCCCCACCTTCCCCTCCTGACAATGTGCCCTCGTTTGTTATCCTCTGGAGGTCCTTGTGTTAATTGCTGCAGCCGGTGCCACACCGGCATGCGGCAGCACCGCGGGAGAGACCCTGCCCCTTGCTTGGGGGTATGTCCCGGACCCCGACACCGGGTGTTTGTGCCAGCACCGGCAGGTGGGAAGAAACCACCGCTGACCTACATTGCTTTAAAAAATCTGGGTCTGGGAGCCCAAGTCTGCAAAATTACTTGGGATTTAAAGCTAACCCTCCCATATTAGCTGCTGGCATCTCACAGCGAGCCTGACCCTGCGTGGGCTGCAGAGGGTTCATTTGCAAAGCACACCCCAGCCAGGGAGCGAAGCTGGCAGCGATTTAATTGACTTCTCTTGCTCTGCCACAGGATTCCCAGGGGTGGGATTGGAAAAGCTTAAAGGGGGAGAATGGCTTGTCGGGGAAGTCACAGCCCAAATTGAAGCCATCTGTGATGCCGCGCAGTTTCTGCCATCCAGCACATCCCCAAGCTGTCCCCCGTGCTAAATCCTCTCGCCGTGGCAGCCGCGCTGGCGTCGCCGCCCTCTGCCCACTCTGGCCTCAAACGGGGACGGGGCAGGGCATCACTGGGATGGCACCTGAGCAGGGGCTGGAAAAGCCTCAGCCCCCTCTGGCTGAAAGCTGGGCAGCTTTGTCAACAGGGAGCAAATATTATTTTAAAAAAGGCAAACCAAACACTACCAAGCAGGCGAAAAGAACAACTTTTGCGGAGGCTTTATTATTAGCTCCCTCCAGCGCAAAAAACCACTTAAGGAAAGTGTAAAACCCCACCCCCAAAATGCAAAGAGTTGGAAGCCAAATGTCACCGCAGCTTTGATCCCCTCCGGAGGAAGCTCTGGTGCTCTCAGTCTAGAAGCATTAGATTTGCATATTCATGTCCCCTAATTTGCTCTTCGGGGGCTGAAAGCTAATAACTAAAGGAAGAAAGTCTTCCTGTGTGTGCAGAGGAAACCCTGATTATGTCACAGATGCGTTAAGAAAAATAAGCAGACCTAAAGAAGTCTCTGTCCCAAAGAAAAGGCTGCCCGCGACTGAAACCTTGGCAAAGACAAACATCCCTTCTGTGCACGTCCAGGGGACGCCGCAGGGGGGACTGGAGGTGGCCACAAGTGTCTGTGGGTCAGACCCCGTCCCCAGTGCTGGGACGTGCCCTGATGCAGGGGGGTGAAGAGAGATGCTGAAGGGGAGGCTGAGGGGGCTGGAGACCTGCTTGGCTGACCAGCAGAGAGGCATTGAGCTGTGTGATGGGAATGGGCTGGTTTTAGGGAGCGCCCAGGGACCCGCCGTTACCAGCACCAGCTGCAGCAGGAGCCAAAAGGCTGTTGATGGAGTTTGGACGACCGGTTGACTTTAACAGCTACGCTGCCAAGTGATGAATCCCTTCTGTTCACCCTTAATTAAATTTCTTTTAGCAACACAATAGCTCAGTTTTATGCCCGCCATTTATCAAGAGTTAAAGTTATTGGCATCGTCGTTGGCAGGGGGATCGATTATGAGGCGGCACTAAGGCTTGCAGGAGATGGCGATTGCTCGGCATCCCGCTGCACACCCACTCCTCATCCCCGAAAACATGTGCAAAAGCCCCCGGGAGCACCTGTGTCTGTTGGAACTAACGGGACGTGTGGGGATCCAGTGCGACCACTGGATTTAATGCGAAATGTGAAAGCTCAGCCGGTTCGGGGACAGCCCGCGGCACATTGTGGCAGGAGCATCGCCCTCTCGCTGCTGCTGACGTCGGAGCAGAGCTCGTGGCTATCTGAAGAAAAGCTGAAGACGGGCTGGGCTTGAATCACACGTTACCATTTATTCCTTGCAGTGTCTGGAATGCTCTTTCTCTCTGTTCTCTCAAGGGCTGCAATTACATATATTGTTGTCAGTAGCAAATAAAGATTAAGTTGTCAAAAAGATCGAGAGGCCGGGTTTAAGGCTGCTGCCCAAGGTAGGAGCCATGTGGTGATGAGAACTGCCGGAGCACCGAGTGCTGGCCGCGCTGGCACCCTGTTTAATGGAGAGGGTGGACTTCTGGAGGAAAAACATGCCCCTGGTTTGGCCGGAGCCTGAGTGTAAAAGCAATCCCAACAGCTCTGTGCTGCATGGCAGCAATGTGGCTGGAAAAAAAGCAAACCCAAGCACGGCTGCCTGGCAAGTCCCGTGGGTAAGGGCTGGTGACAAGCCGGAGCGGGGATTTGCTCTGCAGCAGCCAGCTGAGGAGGGAATTACAGCCACAGCCCTGCTATCGGTCCGCGGCAGCCGGATTCAGCTCTGCCTGGAAGTGGGCACACTTGGCCTTTTTCCTTCCTCTTGCACTGATTTTCAGTCTTGTGAACTAGAACGTCCCTTATGCCCATGGGCACCCTGGCAGCCCAGAGCATCCCGTGCCTATTTCCCGTGCTGAGCGCCCTACGTACCCATCGCCCCCTCGCGTTCGCCATCCTGGGTAAATATTGCATGGCTCTTAACTAGGAAAACACTTGCCAGCATTTCAATTTGTCAGACGGCTCTTTAGCCTCCAGTGCTTTAACTCTCGACTGTTTATCATTGCTAATTCCTTTGGTAATTACGGCAATAACAATAACCAGGGAAAGCTCATTGGGCTGTAATGTGTGTATGTACTGTGCCGTTCCATGCAAATTCCGCTTGGGATGTGCGGTGGTTAACGAGACCCGTCTGGAGGGCTGGGAAAGTCCTGGGGGACGGTGAGTGCCGGGCCGGTGGGTTTGCAGGGCATGGGCAGAGCAGCGGCACAGCGGTGGCACCACAGCAGTGCCATGAGTGGAGCTGGGTGGTGGTTAGCTGTGTAATGTTTGTTTCATGCTCCGCAAGCGCTTACCCTATTTAAATTGCAAATATTAGTTATGCTGTCACACTTCAAGGGTGACTGTGGCTTATTCATCCCAGCATGAGCTGAGTTAAAACGCAGAACTGGATTGCAAGAAGACAAGTTACATTTTATTGAAAAGAAAAAAAGACGATGGTGTCTGTATTTATGAAATTGCTTTGGATCGATTATTTCTCTTTTTGAATGGTTTATCAGGGAAACAACTTGAATTCCTTAATTGTCAGAGACAGGGAAGCTGTCGCTTCCATTCTGCCTTGCGAGGCGCAGCCTTGCCGTCGGGGCCCTGCCCCGAGATCTGCCCAGCAGGTCTCTGTCGCTCAGGGATGATGTTAACTTTGAACTCCGATGGAGGATCTGAGCAGCCAGGATTAAAGAGGAGCCATGCAAATCTGCAATCACAGAGCCACCGGCTCTGCTCCTGCTGCCCACTCCACCGTGGGACCTGCTGGGTGGGAATGCTGCCAAACTGGGCTGGGGAAAATCCTGCTCCCGGCCAAGTCCCAGATTTCACTGGACATCAGCAATTTCAGCCTGAGTGGTGGGACTCGGTTTGAATGGAAACGTCAAATTTGGCAAATTTACTGGACTACGTTATCTATCTCTAACATCAACTCCTCTTAAGAAAATAACAAAGAAAAAAATCTTCCGCTTTCTTTTCTGTCAGCTAACACATTTTAAATAAATTATATGATTAAAAACATTAACAGTTTAATCAGCTCCCCTACCATGCTAAAGTTCAAAAGGAACATTCATCAGTCATGAGTTTGGACCGCAATTTGTATGTGCCACTGAAAGCTTTTTAATTCACTCAACGGGAAACGAGGAGAGCAGTTGATTAAATGGGAGCTGGTAATTTAGTCTCAGCCGGCAGCCGTTCAGGCACCCTTCAGAAAGTTTGCAGCCGCGGGGCCAGCCGCAAGAGCCCGGTCCCCTCCTCTGTCACCGGTCTTGCCCCGTGTCAGTGGGCTCCCCTCCAAACCGCCCGAACCAGCTCTGGCCTCAACTCGCAGCAGCAAGGATGCAAAAGTGACCTGAAAAGCAGCCTCTGGGTGCTCATTCTGCAAATGCAAAACCTGCGCAGGCAGATAAATGATTCCCTTCCACGTCTCTCTGGGTCATGGCCAGAAACCCCCCGTTTCAGGAGCTCAGACACGCTGTTCGGCACGGACTCGCTCCAGGCTGTCCCTCCCCCAGGACCAGTTTAATTGGGAGCAGTAAGATCCCAACAGCTTTCATGCCGTGTTTTTAAATGAAAGGAAGACTGGTCTGACACAGCGTGTCCACCCCGTGCTCGCTGCTCCTCCCAACGAGTGCTCTTGCAGGCAGGGCTGCGGTGGCCGTGGGGGAGCAGCCAGCCCTGCCTCCACCCCGGGTTTTGGGACGCCGGGGTCTGCCTTTGGGGAGGCCCCTCTGCACCCTAATTAGATCAAAAAGTCATTTGTTTGTGCTCACGGCTAATGGTACGGTTCCTTGTGCTCCGTGCTTCCCTCGCTGTTCAAAAAGCGCCACATCCAAAATGTGCAAATGTATTCATACAACTGGAGAAATTTTTTGCAGATTTTGTAATAAAACTTTACAATGTAATTTTGGATTACTGACCCCCATCTCGCCTCTGAAGACTCCTTTGTCCTTCATCATGAGGGCACTCAGGGTGGCCAGATGCGTTACCTTTGCCCTCCCCACGCAGTCCTTCTTTCACCTGCACTTTACTTTTTATTGTCCAATAAGGGAAAGGTCAAACCCAATATAATGAAGCTGCTGGCGTAAAATCACTGGTTCACCACCAGTAATTAGGGGGCTGGCGCTGAGCACACTGAGCAAATACTCTTCTAATTTAGCTGCTTGTCACTGTGTTTCTAAGTACAAGGCTTTTAGGGCTCGTGCCCTTTTGTACCGCCATGCATAACCACGCAACGATCCGATTCACACGCCCAAGGCGCTGAAGCTGGTGCCGGCATTGCCAAACCTGCCCCGTGCGCCTGGTTTGGCGGCAGAGCTGCGAGCCGGCGGGGTGGGCAGCTGGGTCCCGGCGGGGCATCCCGTGGGGGGGCAATGAAGCCCACCAGTTGGGTGATGAAGCCTGTTGCGTCAGGCAGCGGTTTCCCAGAGCTACGCTGGGGAGAGGCAGTGACGCGGTCTGAAAGCATCCCGGGGAAAGGGCAGCTCCGGACAGGGGCTGGGGCTTTTCTTGCCTTGATTTCTCAGCTGTCTCCCAGCAGATTGGCTTCTTCCACCAGCAGCCCGTGTGGGAGGCGTAGCTCTCCAGGTGCCGCCAGCATCCCCAGGACCTCAGATGAAGGATGCCGCCCATGAAGCCAAATCCACTTTATTACCATGATCGAGAAACTTACATCCTTTTCCACAAGCAGTCCTATATTGTTAACAACAAACCAAGCAACTGCTGACATCCAGGCTGTTCTGGAGAGCAAGCCTGCATCCTTTTTGAATACTGAAAACATGCCAGCATGGTAATGTCCTCTTTCATCTGTCTCCCGTGCTCCTTTTTGCCCATTTGCTTGCCCATCAGAGACTCTGGGAGCACAAGCAGCAGCAGCAGCAGCAGCTGGCTGTTGAAGAGTTAAGGATCTGTTTTTTCCACTGCCACTCTTCCTTCTACAGGGAAGACAAATGATTCATTATATTCCCCATCATTTTCTCTGATGCCTGGCTGCCTCCCATCGAGATGTTGGGGCTGCACCATGGAAAGTCATTAACGCCATCTCCAAGAAGAGCCGTGGAGAGCAGTATTTCCTATTTGTGTGTGGTGATTCATGCCAGGGGCAAAGCAGTGTGATCAATTCTAGTTTTCTTTCAGATCTTTACAAAAATGCCTACATATAGAGACACGGCATGAGAATATAAACAATGATGTCCAGCTTTTACTAGGCAAAAGAGAGAAAACACTGTGACTGCGAAAGGTTTTGCAAACTGGTAGCATGGGGGAGAAGCCTGCAGACACTGCAGAGGAAGGTGCACAGCAATACGCTACCTATGCTGATGGCTTATTGTGGGGACTATCGGCTTCCACCGTCCCTTGAGGTAAATAGTGAACTCATCTTCTCCTGGGCAATATTTGCCTCTCAGATCCATGGATTATAATGTATAATTTAACAGAAGTCGGTCAGCTACGGGCAGGGCAGCAGAAGATGCAAAGGGCAAAATGCAATCTTTCCCATTGGAGCAGTTGTACTCTCCACAGCGAGAGGAGGACAGGCTATCTGTCAGGAAAAACATGGTCTGAGAGCTCGCTGTGGAGCTTTTCCCTAAAAACACTGCATTTTCACTTACAAGAGTGACTCGCCACTGAGCTGTATGCATGACCGCCTGTGGTTAAGATAATACGGGCGGTGTTTGTCATGAAGTGAAGCCAGGCTGTGCGAGCAAAATGCTCCAGCTTTCAATAGTGAAATCCAGAGGTTTTTTGGATGGCACAAGTGTGCTAGATTTCAGAGCCCGAGTCATCCGAGAGTGTCCAGATCCAGGGAAGGTGTGGGAGTCTCCAGCGCTGAAGGGATCGGCGAGGAAGGGGTTTGCTAAGTAAGTGAGATTCGGGTGCATACAATGGGATGGTGACCACGTCGAACTGATCAGAGGGCTGATGTCCACAAGCACCTAAGACCCCAACACAAATCCTAAAAGCCCGTACGCTCCCCAGTGCACGCCTGAGCCCAGGCGCAGCAACTGCCCGTCATGGATGGAACGCTTTGCTAGCTGGGAAAGAAGCAGCAATAAAAGTGATTCAAATAGGACCTATTAATATATAAAGATCAATGTGTGTTTTAGCTTCTCTCTGGAGGGTTGTGTTAGTCCTGTTATTATTTTTAACTGTCCTCTCCTGGGCTGCTCGAAGGCACCGGGAAGGGTGCACTTGAAATGAAAGGGAAACTGCGCATCTTATGTAGCTGGGCAGAAAGGTGGAGGCGGCTGTGACCGCTGGGGCAGTGGAGGTGGGAGAAATTTGTCATGGAAATTAGGGCTGCTATTGCCTTGAGTACCAGTGGTCCCCCCGGCATCAGTCGGGACGGCAGCCCCCTGGCAGCATCTCCCAGCTGAGCCGTGCCGGGGAGGAGCTGGGACCGCTGGAGCCGATGGGCTGCTCCCCAGCCAGGTCCCTGGCAGCACATAACTTACTGGTTTATTTTGATAGGCAGGAGCCATTCCTGTTTGCAGACGTTTAATGTAATGTGGGAATTAGTAGTTTGTGATAGTGGCTGAAATCACTTTTGAATAGGTAAAACATAAATACAGCAAAAGCGGAGAAATGAGCCATAACTCTCCCTAATGGAAACCCCGGCCTCCCCGCTTTTTATGGTACAGGAGAAAAATGGCCCCGCTATTTTCGATCATTAATTTTGTATTGGCCCGAACTGTGGTGCTGCTGGTTTCCAAAGCACTTTTTGCAAAATAATGAGGCTATTTATTAGCAGCAACGAGCCTGCACAGAAAGAAGAGTTGAGATAGTTTCTATAGTAACTCCCTGCAAAAACATTTGACACTCACCCTGGCTAAAGCTGTTCTGCCGCCCTGATTGCCAGGCTGAGTGGAGCAGCCCCCGCCTGGAGGTCGGGGCGAGGAGTCCCTGCTCTCATTTTTCTCCATCCATTGCAGGACCCACTTTAAGCCATTACGAGTGCCATGTGTGTGGCTGTGGGACCGGACCGGTCACAGGGGCAGCATCTCCATTTCGGGGTTTATTTGGCAGCATTTCCCCGAGAAACACTGGTGGGCAGGTGGGAAAGGAGGCGCGAACCCCACCAGCCTGGCGCCGGCTGGGTGGGCTGCTGGGCAAGGCGATGCAAGGCAGCCCTGTGCATCGACTGTCACGGTCCTCAGGGTGAGATGCAACAGCTCTTTTTTCCCAGTGCAGCATCTTTCTGTCTTCCTCCTCATCTGTAGGTCACATTTTCATTGGGCATACAGGTATGTTCTCAACCCCCTCCTCAGAGGAGAAGAGGAGCAGGAGGGGAGCTGGATGGCCGAGCGCAGGCTGGCTCTTGAGCATCCCGAGGCTCACCAGCAGCACTGGCCACCAGCCACCCCCCTTCAGAGAAAAACCAATTCAGGGCTCACGCTGGTCTCTGTGTCGCAGCAGAATTTCCAGCAGTAATTGGATTTGGCTGTTCAGATACTTCCACAAATAAGGGAAAACACAATTATTCACATTCGCCAGTCGGATACCGTGGGAACTAAGAACAAATTCCATTTTTCTTATATGCAGTTCTACAAATGGTTTGTATCGAGTCAGAGAACAATAAAAATCCCTGGCACCGCCACATTCATACGTTGAAGCGAACGAAGCAACTGAGCAGCCCTTTCGAGGTGCTGCAACACAACAAGTTTTCCTTCTGGCCACCAGCAGAACAGGGAGCGGGTATTGCCATGTTGTGCGGCAGAGCATCCCGCTGTCGGCCGTGGGACCCCAGGCAGCCACCGTCCCTCGGTGCTGCTCAGCTGTGCCGGGGCTGGCAGCGTGGGATGCGGCCGGCACGGGATGCAGCCGGCTCGGACAGGGGACAGGAGCACACCCAGCGGGGACTGGGTCTTCTGCCCACATTAGCGGGTGCAATAGTGAGGTGGGCATCGTTGAAAAGGGAGGGTCTGAAGACCTACATCTCTCACCGCCCAGCTCCATTTGGCTTCCTGAAGATTAAGAAGAGGCTAAATTTACTGAGGAAACAGTTATTCACCTGGCCCTACACGACAGCTGGATGAACAGGGCTTTAGGAAGGAGGATAAATCAGTCTCGACCCGTTGCTGTTTGCAGGGGGAGCGGAGCCTCCTCCAGCCCGCGCGCAGGCTCTGGCTCGCCAGCTTCTCCCGTCCCCCACGAATCCGTTATTAAAGCTGGCAAGCCATCATGAGAAATAAAGATTTATTGTGGCGTAATTTCCCAGGAGGGACAGAGATTAATGCCGAGGAGAGGGGAACCAGCATTTGTTTTCTGTGTGGGGAGCGGAGGAGCTTTTCACCCCCCCGGGGCCCCTGTGTGCCAGGAGCCGGCAGCGGTCCAGCTGGGGGGCAAGGGTGCGGGGCTCTATCCTGACCCCGCTGGGAGCCAACCCACCCCTGGAGGGAGCATCCCTGAGCATCCCGCTCGGGAAGCTCAGCGCTTTCATCTGCTATCCTGATGGAGCGGTGCTAAATCGGGCAGCAGCACAACCCGCTGCCGGCACAAGGTGTGGAGCAGAGGGGTCCCCACTGCGGCCCCGCGTAGACCCTCTGGTCTTACTGCGCCAGTGGTGACCCCGTGGCACAGCCTCCCTCTATTCCCCAGCTAATAAACCAGCAGCTCCATTGAGAGGCATTTCTGTTCTTTTGCGTAGTTCTTGAAAGACACATGTTCCCATAACGACCTCCCGTCGCACGCTGCTTTGCTCTTTCCCAGCTTTGTAGCGCGACAACTAATGCTTGGCGCTGGGTAATACAAATTACTCGCGGTCTCATCTAGCCATTCCTCTGGGCACGATCACAGGTCGCATGGGAATGTGCCATGAATATAATGTTTTGGAACTGGGAGGTGTTTTGGAGCATTTTTGGGTGGTCTTTGCCCAGGGAAGGTTCCCTGATGTTACCCAGAGATCTGCACCGCACAGCAGCATTGTGCTGGGCATCACCGCGGGATTCTGGCAGTGGGAAGGCAGCTGCCTGCACGGGGAAGGCAGGAGGGGCACCCCCTGGATGCAGACCCAAAAGTCACAGAGCTGTGGGAGCACAGGTCGGTCCGGCAGCATCCGACCCATCTCCTAGACAGGCTCCCCGAGTGCCGGCAGCGGGACAGCCTGCCTGAACCCCTTCCTCCACCCCAGCAGCTTCCTCATCCTCCATCTGCTCCATCATAGGACTGGCACCTGCCAACGTGTGCTCCCCACACCGGCTACACCAGTTGGTTTTGTTTTCATTAGAAACAAAGTCGTAACTCCCCAAGTGCCAGCCTGCTGAAAAGCAATCATTGCTGGTTTCGACAGTTATTCATCAAAATCAGACGAGAGCTGGTCTGCTCAGGATCATTTCCCCGTGCTCAGGCTTGCCTACCCCTACCCCTCCTTGCTGCCTTCTCCTCTCCCGGGGGGGAGGTGAAGGCTCTCCTTCCACCTCCTCACTCCTGCCCTTTTTCCCTGCTTTGATGGGAAAAGTGAAGCAATGCCAGAAACCTCAGAGGCATTTCTGCAGCCCTGGGACCCTCCTCAGAGAGGCCGGTGCTCTGCAGCAGGGACCTGCCGAGGCTCCGGCTCCAGCACGTCTGCCTTCGCTTTTCTAAAAACATCTTAAATTTTGCCCTTTCAAGGCCACTTTCGGCAGCGTGGCCTCTGGCGAGGGACTCCCTGTGCATCAGCGGATGGCAGCACTTCGCAGGGTACCTCACCGGAGGCTGTTACGCTGGCGATGCACAGCACAGCCCCAGCCCTAAGCACCGCTGCCCGTGATGGATTTCAGAGCAGGAAGAGAGCTGTGCTGTGCTAAAATACATCAGCAGGAGTTAGTGCTGCCTGCTGCCGGCGTGGCATGAGGAGCAGCTGGCATCTGGTCGGCCGTGGGCAGAGGCGAGTGTTGTGGCGATGCTCAACCAGCCTGGGTGCCTGGAGCAAGGGGAGAGGTGGGACATGAGAAAAGCTGCAGAGAAGTTGGATAGTACGGTCGCTGATTGATTTTACAGAGAAAAAGATAATCGGTGGACTCAGGAAAATGCCACGACGCGTAGACAGAGACCAAAGGGCTCTCATGGAAAATCCCAATTTTTGTTATTGCGGCTCGTGGACGCACTTAGTGGTAGGAGGGAATACTTGTAATGTGTATTTCAATTTTGGCTGCAAAACTTTCATCGTTATCATTTCAATTAAAATTGCTCTTTGAAGCAGTTTGTCTTCAGGCTCAGCCACACGAATCTTTGCTTTCATGAACATGGAAAACTTGAAAAATAAAAATGACCCTACTTTATCCAGCCCTGCTTTCTTCCCTTTGGCACTCTGTGAGGTTTCAACTACAGGGGTCATATCGGAGCATGCAAGGACGGCTGCCTTCATCGAGCGTGGCATCTCCCGGGGAGGCTGGCCACGCTGCGGTGTAAACCTCGATATGTGTGATGCGCACCAAGCTGGCTGGCTGCCGCAATGTTGGCCAAATCAGCTGGGTGCCCACGTCAAGGCAGGCAGCAGCGCCAGGGGTTTAGGCTTTAAAAAACAGCGATAGTTTGGCAGGAGCAAGAAAGGACACTGTTAAAGCTTGGCTATGACAGCGGTGGCAGGATGGGGTAGGATGCGAAGCGTGGTGTCCGTGGTCTGAGGGCATGCCCAGCTTGCTCCGGGGCAGGGAAGTGCTCCTGGAGCAAGGGCAGCACTTGCCCCGGCGCGATGCCGAGGGAGGTGCACGCAGCCCCGTTAGCTCCCACCTTACAGAGAGCTAAAATTGAGCGAGAGCTCCCTTAATGCCCTTCTGGCTTTGGCTTTTGGCCAGCGGCCCAGCCTGAGATGGGCGAGCATCTCATCCCAAATCGGTGGGACCCCGCAGGGGTACGACAGGAGGACAGGTCTTTTCTGTAAACGCTCACCAGCCTCCCCTACCTCTGCTGGGGATCCTGGGATGGTCCATGAATACACATGAGGCGGAGATTATTCAGCGCTTCCATAAAACAAACTGATGTTCAACACTAATTTATGGATATACTGAATTATCTGACACAAATGTAGATGGGATTTAAAAAGAGATATCAGGAGAGGCACCTACAGTCGAGTCAATCTTCTTTGCAGAGAAGCAGGAGCAGAAACGTGGAAAAAGAGCCTGATAATTTCTGCATCTGTGTGTCCCGTTCTCTCCTCAGGAACGTGGATACCAGTGGCTGCCGCCCGTCCTTCATAACTGCTCGCAATGTCATCTTTTTAATGAAAATTAAGTGCTTTGGTTGTACTAAATAGAAGCTGTGCGGACATGTCTAATTGCAGCACTGGGAGATGGCAACCTCATTTGAAAGGAAGCAAGTCCCGGGAGGATTCAGCGTGGACTCTTCAAAAACAACAGACGCCATGGACTTAGAAGGACTAAAAATATTTTTCCTGCATCTGTGCGAGCTGTTTCATTTCCTCTTCATTCTCTCTAATTTTCTTTGTCTTCAGCTTTAACTGGTTTGATGCATCCTAATTACGAGGACATCTGCCCGCTCCCGCGGCGTCCCAGCTGACCCGCGCCGGCACCAGGGCCGGTGGAGGGAGGGAGGGAGGGATGGGGCCGCGGTGCTTGCTCAGCGCTGCTGGATGCCCCCAGCCCTCCCGGCCCCCGGCAGCGAGCCCTGGATGCCGCCCAGCCATCCCCAGGAGAAGGCTTGCCATGCACACAGCGTTTCCCGTGCCGTAATCCCCGGCTAGAGGAGGACCAACCGTTTTTCCCACGCGTACGGTCACTTTCCCAGGAGCTAACAGCACGGTCAGGATCGCGCCTGTTGCGGCTGGTCCCCGGATCCCGCGGATAGGACTGGGGCTGGCTTTTTGGGGTTAGCCGTCACTTAAGAAAAGCCTGTGTAAATCCAGTGCTCAGAAGTAATTTATTCCACTTCTAATATATGACAGTGTTTTTCATCCTGATCTTAAAGAAAATCCATCCTCACACTGAAGCTAAAAGCAAATCCCTGGCAAGATTAGGTTAGCCTAGAAAAACTCAGCCCATAAGCAATTACCCATCGCTTCCGAGGTGTTTTATCTCCTGGCATAAGGAAATCAAAATCCCCAACCAACGATTCATGGGAAGAAGCGGCTCCAATACAAGAACAAAATGCATGTTGTGTCCTTTCTTTAATCAAGTTAATGGTCATCATTTCACATGCTAATGTCTCCTCAGTGGTCCATCAGCTCGTACAGCTGCAGCCGCCTTCAATCCGGCGCAGTTTACCTAGGAGACCCAATTACGTGCTTTCCTTCGAGCGGGCTGACTCTGAACATCGCAAATAAACCCCCACCGCCGACCGCTTCGTCCGCAGCAAAGCTCTTCTCTGGCATCAAGTATGGCAGGGGAATAATTTCAAGGTTTTGGGTGAAAAAACGAGGAGGAGAACGGCTTGCACCCCGCTTCATTCGGTTCCCCGGGAGGGATTGGGAACAGGCAGGAGGCTGCGGGGACACGGGGGTGCCTTGGTCCTGGGGCCGAGCTTGCTCCTGGGAGGCCTTTAGCAGCTGGGGATGCCTCCAGAGAGCCGCAGGCTGTGCCGCTGGCAGCCCAGGGCCATGAGCCCTGCCAGGCTGTGTATGTCAAGATGCGCTGACATTTTCATTGCCATCTAGTGGCAATCGCTCACAGCTGCTTTTTATCCTCCATTTTCTCATACGATCGACAATAACTGATAATAAAATAACCGAAGCCAAATATTCAATACTTTCCCCCGCAATCTTTGCATGAAGCTGCTTGATGGATGGGGCCCGGGGTGCCTGCGATGGAAGGTGCTAATCAAAGGCAAAGCAAAGAGGTGGTCAGTAACAAAAAGGATGCACCAGTTCTCTGGATTTGTGTCCAAGGGTTCAGTTCCCCCTTCGCCCAAGCGGAGAGCCATCTGCCCTCTCGTGCGACCCGCAGAGCCGCAGGCGTAACCGAGAGCAGACTCAGTTTCCCCCTGTATTACCCAGGCAATGAGCAAACCACGCAGCAGAGTACGGCGCGGGTGAAAACTATGCTGTGAAGGAAGCGCAAATCCTGGGTGGCCAGGGCACTCAGGCAGGGTCCTCTCCGGCTTTCCAGTGCCATTTCTGTTGAAAACGTGAGGCTTTTGTGCATCCCTCGCCTGCCTGCAGCCCCAGCCCTCAGCAGCATCCTCGCTCCCACGGCCACCGGCTGGACCATCGTCCCCGGACAGCCCCCTCCAGCAGGACCCGCGTCTCCATGGCAGGATGAGGGGCTGTGCCCCTGGCTGTGCTGGGACACCCAAGCCCGGCAGGAGTGGATGGAGGCAGCACCCTCATGAGAGGCTTGATGGCTGCTCGCCGTCTCCAAGGGCTGCGAGATAAGGGGGCCGCCAGGGAAAAGCCGGACCAGAGAGATAAGAGAGCTTATTCCCTTCAATTATTGGGCAGATAAGGCAGCAAAGGCAAGCCTGGCTCACCTAATCCATCGCAGCAAGCTGCAGAGGGTCGGCCTCTTCCAAACGAACCGTCCCCACGTGGCTGCTGCGGCACTCATCGGGGCTGGGTAATTCCTGCTGCAGGCAGGCAGAGCCTGGCTGCCCCGCTGAGTCTCCTGCCGGAGACTTTACGAGCCTGGGACCGCTCGGACTCGTATTTCTTGTGAAATACGGCCCTGGCATTTCTCACAACCTTTGCACAAAGGTTAGGAGGGAGCTTGATGAGATTTGCTTGATGACTGGGAGTTGGGATGCACTGTCGACGGGGATGACGGAGCTCTCTCCCGGGAAGCGGCGGCTCACCCGCGGCTTTGAGGGCTGGCGAGGAGAGGGAGCGGAGAAGCATGGTATGCAAGGTCGTCCTCCTGCAGCAGCAATGCTCTGCCAGGGCTCGCCTCGACCGAGGGAGGAGAGCTGCAAGGTCGCAGGGCTGCTGCAAACTCCAGTCTGGCCCCATGAGCCCCCAGCACAAGTGACAGCCCCCTCCCGGGATGGCTGCAGGCAGGGGTTTGCAGCACGGGGGCTGCCCTGCAGCACTGTGCACCACTCTGGAGGGTGCTGGCAGAGCCGTGCATCCAAATGGGGACAGGATCAACCCCGTGCAACGGTCTCGGGAACGCCTGGCCCCTGTAGAGCTGACTGCGATGAAGGAGGGGCAGGGGGTGATGGGCCAGGCTTGCAGGGCACCAGGCCAGGAGAAGCACGGGGGGCACGGGGGGCACCGGCGCTGGGGACAGGCTGACCCACCCAGGGGAGCAGCATCAGCCTTTGGGGCCAAACACCAGCATCCCCGAGGTCTTCCTCGGTGAGGGGGGACCGAGCGTCAGTCCTGGGGTGTGCAGGCGAGCAGAGAGAGAGCCAGACCTGGCACGTTTACAGCTCTGTCAGCATCTCGACCCTCCCTCCCCGCTCAGCGGCTCATTAAGCTCGTTTCTGACGGCACCTTCCCCGTGGCACGTGGGGCCAACCGTGCGTGGATCCCAGCCTGCCGGTGAAGGGCTGGAGCCTGCTGGGGCAGCTGGTGTACCTGTGCCCCCCCCTCCCGGCACTACCCTCCCTGCAGAGCCGTTAATTAGCCACAGGCCAGCACCACTCTTAATGAGCAGCACTATCCCCCTCCCCAGGACCCGCCGGACGGGATGCCGGCGCGTTTTGCAGAAGCCGCCTGCGCGGTACCGCTGGGCCGGGGCTCGGATCAAACCCCCCTCCCGGGAAAAAGGGCTCGGGCAGCTTCGCCTCACCGTCTGCCGCAGGACTCTGAAAAGACGCAACCCGAACTATCCCCAAAGCGTCACCGGGCTGATTTGGAGGCACAAACGAGCCGTCCTTCAACCACCCGTAACCGCGCACGCTCGGACTGGGCCAGGACACAGCTTTGTGCTTTGGGGAAACTTCCTCAGGTTTTTAATTATCACAGGCAATTAAGACTTTAATTCTGCTAGGCTCCAGCTGCTGCGGCTGGCGCCGCTCCAGCAGCCCAGCCATCCTCTCCGAAGGCTGCGCTGGGATGCTGGGCCCAGATGAGGAGCTCCAGGAGAGAGGTTGGTCACCGAAGCCACCGCCGGGTGAGTGGGGGTCCTGGCAGGAATAAGGTCGTGCCGCGCACGGTTGGCCGGCAGCGCCCGCGGGGGCACGTCGGCGATGCCCAGAGCCCGGCGAGCAGCTGGGGAGGCAGGAGCGGGGCTGCCGGGATGCTCCCGAGAGCTGCCGGCCGTCGGGGGAGCCAGGGCACGTGCAAGAGGAGTACTCGTAAAATGCCAATTCTGCTGTGAAAAGTCAAGTATTTTATAGAAGGCAGAAGGACGAGGAGGAAAAAACAAGAGCAGCATTAAAAATAGATCAAGGTAAGGAGGTGAGAGAGGTGGCTGGGGAAATGAGAGCCCGTGTGAGGAGTGGGGGATGAGAAGCAGTGTAAGAGGGAGGGGAAGCGTCCAGCCAGGGGAGGATGGACGGACAAACTGCCGCAACCCCCAGGGAACCCCCCCCGGGGACCGCGAGGCTCCAGCTGTCCCGCAAAACCATCCGGACAGCCCTGGAGAGAGCTGTGCTCGGCCAAGGATGTGAATGCAGACATGGCACCGGAGAGCTGGGCCCTTAATAGACAGAAAGCATAATAAATTAATCTGGGTCCCACTGCAGCAGCTTTTCTCTTTTCGTGGTGAAAATTTCTTTCATAGCTGATCTAGCGCAAGCTGATACAGTTGTAATACACACGCAGGGGGATGTGTCTTTCCACGGCTGCCTTCTGCGTTATCACAAATAAATATCACCACAAAAACCGGAGGAAGCACGAGCTTGGCCTCATCTGGCATCCCACAATGTAATTAGTTAGCGCACATCAACTGGAGCCTGAAATACGGAATACAGAAATCAGAGGAGCTCACCCAACGAAACGGAAAATGAGAAAGCCTCACCCAATGAACGAGCTCTCTAAATATAACCAGTGCTGCAAAATTATGTCAGAGAATAATTCATACGCAGAAATAGCTCTAAAACTTGGTGGAAGCGTGAGCAGCTAAATAGAGCAAACCCCAAGGAACAATAAGGAAACTGCACAAACACGATGGAAGTGTGAGAGCAATACAGAAGCAGCGATAAAAAATATTCCAAGATAGTTCTTGTAAGTTGTGCCACCGCTCTGGGTTGCAGGGGGAGCGAGGAAAGCCTGGGGAAGAGGTGGGAGGTCCCTTCCCTAGTTGCCAGCTTCTCCTGCACAGCAGAAGGATGCAGCTCCTTGGATTTGCTTGTGCCAAGTTGGACATCAGCAAAACAGCACCGTCAGTTTTGTACGCTTGATATATCTACATTTAGTCCTTTTGTTTCCTGGGCATGTTGCTTCAACACGTCCTGGGTGGTATAAACACTTTGCCCAAGCAGCCCCTTGGCCACAGGAAACCTTGGCATTAAATGGGCTCTGCAGCATCTCTAGGGCCGGGGTACCTTCAGCAAAAACGCTGGAGTTCAGGCAAGGAACTTTGGGGATTGCATGGATTAGCTGGCTCCCTGCACTGGTAGGGGGGGAGATGTCTAACCTGCCTTTCCTTCCCCTGCCCACCCCGGGGCTCCCCTCGCCGGCAGTGCGGAGGTGATTCATTCCCGCAGCTCCCTATGCCGGCTTGTGCTGAGGCTGGCACCCCCAGCACTTTGGGGTTATTTTGGACACTTTCCTTAATTTAATTTGGTGCGATTGGGTTTGATTAAAAGGTATTGATTGCGGGGGGGGGGAGGGGGGCTAAAATTGTGGCCATTTGTCAGTAGCCGGGAGCCTGTGAAATCTCCTCATTAATAAATCAGGGCCGGTGCTATTCAGTGTGCAGCTATTACTGTTCAGAAACACAGTCAAGCTCTTTCCCCTCTGGCACCCGGTGACAGATTAATACCATTAAAAGTTGCGAGCATTTCCAGCATGGAGCTGCTGCTAGGTCCGGAGAGAAAAGCCCCGGAGCCGGTGGGTGAGAAATGGCCCCACAAAGCTGGGGTACCCCCAGGGTGGTGGAGGCTGTGGGTGATGCACCCTGTGCTCCTCCACGCGATGCCCCGTGCAGGCCAGTGATTTCAGAGGCTACCAGAGCCCAGCTTCAGGGAAAAGCAGGAAAGTTCCTCTCCCAAAGTGCCTTTCCCCTCCTCTTGGGCAGCAGAGGCTGCTCGGACAGGCTGCCTCCAGAAAAGGCTCTGACGGAAGAGGCCGCTGCATCTGCCATAAGGTGCTCTGGCATCTCCCAAAAGATGCTGCTGCCTCTCCCATAAAATGCTTCCTGCACACGGGGCTGGAGCACCTGCCAGATGTGGACGCGGCTGCCACTTTGATTTAAGTGCACTGTCCACAGGCAGCTTCTTCAGTAGCTGTGACATATAGAAAAATTACAGCGCAACACTTACTAGCTCTTTAGCAGCGTATTGACACAACTCAGAGGGAAAACGGGGACTGAAATGAGTAGATGTAAGACTTCTGATGCATTTGTATTATTTTCAGCATGCTATCATAGCTCCCAGAATGGGAATGTCAAATGGCTTCCTCTGAGCATTTTGTACATCTTTAAAAATGAAATGGGCTGTGCCGACGCCTTCAGACGTCTAATGGGTGATACAAGTGTAAAAGTGCCACTTCATGCTTTGAGATGTCACTACAGTAAATCAATCCTATTTTCGCTGCTTATGAACGGCAAATATTTTCTCAGGGCTACTTCAGCGCAGAGGGACTGAAGGAGGAGAATAGGAGCCGGGGGCATTTGGCAAAGCCGAGCGCAGCCGGGTCGGCCTCGCAGTCCAGCTGAGCTGGCTCTTGTATCCTGCGGAGGGTGTGCAAGGGGGGCAGTGGCTGTGGGTCCCCGGCTTTCGCCTGTGCTGCTCAGCACCCTGGGGGCTCGGGAGACATCCCAGCACCATTATCTCCTGCCTCGTACGGGCTTTTGTGCCACCCAGGAAGACCTATCTCTGTATATCTAAGTCCTTTGTAATAGCTTAGATGGAGCCAGGGGAAGCTTGACAGGTTGGCGCAGTATTAAAAATGATCTATGATAATAAAAGGGGAGGAAAAAGAGACCACTGTCTTACAAGAAGTCATCTCTGAAAGGCATGGAAGGGAACATGATTAACAGATCGGCTGTATCGCACATGCTTGTTGTTGGGTTTGGGGGAGAAAAACTCTCCACACTTGGCATTTTTCTTCAAAGGCGGTGGATGCCATCAAGAAATGCCAAGACCTTGATGCAATGTGAGGTGAGCAGCAGAAAGGCGGTGCACGCGAGTCCAGGAGCCGTGGGACCCCTGAAGTCCTAGGCACCATGCCCAGGGTCTGCAGAGAGAGGGGAATCCACTTCTCCAAGGTGAAGCCTCCTGAAGGGCACGAGGAGGAGAGCGCTGGCCGGCTCCTGCCCTCCGCTGAGAAGGCTCCCACTGATGAGGCCAACGGTGCAAGTGTTTGGTCCGGAGCAGGAACGAGAGAAGGGGCCACTGAGAGGTGCACGAGGATCCATCATCTCCTTAACTCCTACGAGCCTGTGCCTGGGATCTGTGGTGACTTATGTCTCGGTGACTAATGCAGTCATAATCAAAATGGACCATAATCATTACGGCAGTAAAGTGATCCTTGCATTTTCCTATTTACTAATCTTCAGCTTCTCCTTGTGACCTTTACTTTAAAATGTTTCAATATAAATAATGCACTCCTGTGAATATATTCTTCTGATTATTTCCCAAAGCTCTGATTCTCCATGTGTGACGGTCCCTGAAGTGGTAATTTGTTCTCTTTCCTGGTAATTGCAATTTTAGAAATGGCTTTTTCAAATGCTCACAGCCTGATATCTTTTTAGAAGATATTTCCTTCATTTTCCCCTCCACGATAAAGTTGCTGCCCACGGCAGCAGCGGCACGCGCCCCAGGCAGCCGGGCTGGGGAGCAGGGTCCAGGGCAGGGGATGCCCCGGGGGGAGCGGGGGCTCTGCGGGTCTTCCCCTATTGCAGAGGAAGAGGTTTGTGCACCCCAGGAGACTCCATCTTTCTATTAGGCACCTCCTAATCTGTTAGGGCATCTATTAGGAGTCCCCTAATCATTTCAGATCAACTCTTATTAATTCCAGTTGCCACCGAGATTCAGTTACTGCAGGATGGGAAACGTGCTCATGATACATGGAGGGAAGGTAGCCCAGCAAAAGAGACGTCCGTGTGAGAACTGGACGGAGACCCACACTTAATAAGCGGTTAATCCCCGAGGCACAGATCTGAGATACACATCGCTGTTGCTAAGTTAATAAAACGATCATTCCTGCATACAGTAAACGGTTTTGGGCTCTGGATCTGGGCAGAGCCCAGCAGCGGCGCAAGGGAGCGGGACCTGCCGGGTGATCTGACCCCCCTGCCAGAAGGCAGCCCCCCGGCTTGGGCGCAGAGGCTCGTTACCTGCAAACAAAGCGCTCGCAGCAACCAGGGTCTTTGCTTTTGGAAGGAGAGGGGGTCTCCAGCGCGGTGTCCGGTGCAGGCTCCTTTTCCCGAGGGAGATGCCAAGGGAGGGCTCTGCTCGCCAGCCTGGCTGCCCGGCCCCTGCCCGCTCGCCGGCAAGGTTGGCTCTCATTTTGACGATGCCACAGCCCGGGCCCCTGGGCTCTAACCTTTTGTAGCCAGTTCAGAGAAATTGTTGGTGATTAATTTAAGCTGAAGGTTAAGAGCCAACATAAGCTCGAAAGTCAATGACTAATCTATTAAGCTCCCCAGTAACTTAATTTACATGTTTTTAATGATTACTTCCTACCTGGGCACTCTGAAAACTAATTGGACTTGAATCGTTAAGTGCATTCAGAGGTGGACTCAAATTAATAAGTACCACTCGTGTCTGCTTTTAGATGCAAAACAAAATCAACTTCGGTTTTAGGGGCTGCCAGAACACCTCATTGCTATGCAAATGCTGCGGCCTCTCCTCCATTCAAGGGGTGTCTGCTCTCTAATAACCAGGATGCATTAGCCTGGGGAGTCAGGTTTGCTGTACCCGCTGCCATTTAGGAATTAAAATCCCAATTAAGGGCTTGATGCACTTCTTGAAAATTGAGGTTTTTCGTTCATTGTAAAAGAAAAATCTGCTCGAGACTTCAAATGGGGCTCGGGCCAAGCACCGCTCCCAATTAGCCGGTGGTGTTCTTGGCATCCAAGGGACCGGTGAGACTGGCTTGATGGTTTCTCTGCTGTCAGGTCATGAGCTAGCCATCCCTCCTCCTCCTCCTCCACCGGTTCAATTGCAGACTTCATCAGCGACGGCCCGGGTCTCCCTGCTCCCTGGGAGCAGCGGGTGAGAGGACATCGTTCAGTGGCACAGCAGGTCGTTAGCAGGGTCAGCAGGCTGCGGGGGGCACGCCGGGGAAGCTGGCCTTTTCGCCCGGTTTCTGAGACTGAGACGAATGCATCTGAAGGAAAGGCCCGCGGCGGGCGGGCAGGAGGAGACCCTTCTGCACCGCGTCTGCTTCCCCAAGGCACGGACCGCACGCTCGCAAGGAAAGGACAGCCTTTTCCAGGAAGATAACCGCTGACGACTTGTAATTGGAAGGACCCACGTCCAGCTCTCGATTTCCAGCGCTGCTATTAGAGATGGGCGTGCGATAGAAAACACACGTCTCAACCTCAGCAAGCGAGTACGGCTCCAGGCACACCGGCGTCCAGCTCATCACCTCGAGCATTTTCAGTTCCCAGGGGATGGAGGGGTCGCCAGGAGTGGGGGGGGACCCCCGGGCTGCAGTGAGGGGGTAGGAGCAGATCACACCTATTCGCATGCCCAGGGGAAGGAGGTTGTCACTCAGATCAGAATACCCCGTCGTGTTTAAGGTGCCTAAAATCTGCGCAAGAGAAGTAGCTGATATGCCTTCTCTTTCTGTACATGCAAGGAAAGCTCTTGCTTTGAGGAGAGAAGGCTGGCGGTAAGGGAGGAAATGTGGCTGGAATGAAAAGCACCTACTTAAGAGATAACATGAAAGCCCTTTTAATATAATTTAATGGCAAAAGGCAAAATGAAGCTTCGAGATGCAGCGCCGGTTCCCTGCTTAAGGCAAGGATGAACACTCGTATTGGAGTAATCCACATGAGGATGGGGAGGAAAAAAAAATCAGCGCGGTATTTATTTCCCTAAGAAGTCCAGCATCTTTGCAGGAGCTGTGGGAAGCGAAGTGAACTCACTCGGCATCAGAGGCGTAGGGCTGTCCTCGGAGCAGCACCGCGCTCGTCCAAGCAAAGCAGGACTCGGGCTCCGCAGGCCCTACCGAGCGGCCGGGTGCGAGACCTGGCTCTGCCTCCGTAACCACGTGCAGCACCCCGCGCCATCGCTGCTCGCACCAGGAAGGCGACCAGCCAGCAAGTTACAGACGGCACAAGTTAATCACAATGAAATTGAGAATTTCACAGTTTGCCATCAATTAATAGCTGAGCAAACAGAACAGTGCTTGTATTGGGGAAGATGGTTCCCCCTAAAGAACAGTTCCTTTAATGAGGCTCATAATAATACTCATTAATTTGTGTATGTCTGAATTTTCAGGTTCGCAAATGAGAAAGGAAATGGCTTTGCATTATGGTTGAGTCATATACACAATAGCTTCCCTGTTCCTTCCAAGCCTCAGGTGGGTCATTGAGAATTTGTTTTACTGATATAAAAAAAAAGTTTCTCGGAATAAATCCCGCAGCCGGCGCCGTCCAGCTAGGGGGGAGCGACAGTCTGGGGGTCCCGCAGCCCTCGCTGCCTCCTCCCCTCCACATCCCATTGAATGCATCCAAAGCTTTTTGTTTCTGCACCAGGGGGTTTTGCAGGCCAGCTACGTGCAGCAGGAAAATGAGCTTTCTCCCCTTTTGCAGGAGCAGCTCCTTTCCCTCTGTGCCACAGGCGAGGTCCTGGCTCGCTCCCCTCACAGTGCATTCCCTGGGGGGACACGCCACGGAGATGCCCCTTACCGCGCCATGCCTCCCAGAACCCCGGGAGCTGGGAGCCCCTTGCAGCAGGAACAGTCTTTCTCCAGCACAGGGAGCAGGAGAAAGCCTTGCTCAAGCCTGCCAGGCTCTCCTCCAACACAAATAATAGCTCTGATGGAGAGCGCCGAGTTCCCTTGCCGTCCTTGGGGGATGGAGCGTTTCATTGTGGGCTCTTTCGTTAGCTTACAATACAGGAGCTGTACAGATGCTGTCTGCTCCCCCCCAATGGCAAGGAAATTATGCACCTGGGCTAGCAGCCAGCATACAGAGGATTTATGCTTTTCAAGGTCTTTTATTAACTTGACAACATATGGCTCTATCTGCAGAGCACCTCCTCCTCCTCCCCCAGGATGCTGGGGCTGGACCGGGGCTCTCCCTGGCTGCCCTGTGCCCCTTCGCCCCGGTTTCTGGGCACCCTGCTCGGGGGAAACACCCAAGGAAAAGAAACACAGAGCCCTCTGGGGGTGGGTGGAAGGTTAACAAAATGACATGAAACAATTTTCTTCATTAAAAGCATATTTAAACTCCTTTTTTCTTGCACAAATGCAAACCCAGTGCCTTAAAGTAACATTACCGAATATTTAGGAAACTCAGACATTTTCTTTTTGGCACGTACCGGTATTTGAAGAGGCACACCTGAGAATGCGTTGACACAGGGTAAGTTTTGATTCCATAGTTCTCCATGGAAACCTGCACCGAGGATGGGTTTTTCACTACGTTGGAGTACATTCCCACACTGCCAAGAGCCGGCCCCTTAAACAACCACACCCCAAAGAAGAGCCAGTGCGTTCTTTGCATTCATACCTGATTTTTATTCTTGCAGATGCCTAACACGACAGTCTGTAAAGGTCCCTTTGGACCCGGAGACTGCCTGAGCCTCTCCACTCGATGTATGCATATGAGCCCACGCTTGGAAAGCAGAGTTACAATTGATTTTTGTCTTTAAGATTCAGGCTGCAATTGATTTCACTCAGACAGAAGCTTTGCGTCTAATGAAATGCAGAGATCCTCTTGGAAATGCACTGCAGCTGGCAGTGGGGCTACGGCCAAGGAAAATTGCCCTCATTTTTAAAGCTTTTAGTGACTTCAAGAGAAAACTCAAATGGCTGGGTTTCTGCAGGTGGAGGAGCAGGAGGGAGGTGGGGAGCGGCTTCAGAGAAGGCAGCCCCGCCAGGGAAAGACCCTGCCGAAGCGTTCCTGTGCCTCGCTGTGTGTAGGAGGAATGTCTAATGATGTTGAACTTAAACTGGCTGGAAAAATGTCATACCGCTGCCTGGCTTTAGACGTGTCTCTTCCCTCTCACGGCTGAAACACAGCTGGCTTGCACTGAGCTAAACTCCTCCTCGCTCGCAGACAAGCCAAAACACCAGAGGCAATGCTGGATCTCCAAGCTGGTGAGAGTCAGCACCCTCCAGGCCAGCACCCATCCCCGTCCTGGGGGCATCGGTGGGCTGGGAGTGACGTACCCCAAGGGCAGATATGCGGGAAGAGGCTACGTCTACACACCAGCAACTCAGATGCTTCCTCAGCCGCGACCCACCAAGGAAACCGGAGGATTACCCTGGCTGCAGGGGCACAGAGGGCTCCCTTGGCAGGCAACCCTTAAAATGCTCTCAAGAGGCACGGGTGGGAAGAAATCCCACTTAACTGGCAGTAGAGTTTTGTCCTCTAAGAGGAGTATTGCTCCCAATCAGGCAGATGCACACTGCTTTGCTGTAAGTCAGTGTGGCAGAAGGATGCTGAGAACTGAGATTTATTCCTCTCTCCTCCACGTTTGAAAGTCGCCAACAGAACAAATCCCTTCAGTTATGGGTACAGAAACCAGCTTGGCATCGCCTCAATCTCAGATCAGTGTCGCAATGGCTGTCGGCTGCAGCCCTGCCTTTCCCTTCGCTCTGCGTCCCGGGATTTCCTCCCTGGGGGACAGGACCCCCCCAGACCTTCAAACCTCGGTGCTGGCAATTAAGACCACCAGACCTCCCGAGCCACCTTCGAGCCAGTGCTCCCTAAACAGAGAAGCCCGAACCCCGACCCACCTTGTGTCTCCAGCGCTGGCCCAGGGGTGACCACGAGGAGGCTTCATGCATGCTCAATGAAGTTCGCTGCTCCTGGAAAATCCTCTTCCCTGCCCCATGCCAGTGTTTTCCTGGCCCTCCGATTGCTTTGCCAGTGGGAAAGCCTTTCCGAAGGGCAGCGAAGCCCCGGGGATGCAAAGCCTGGCCACACACAGGAGCCTGCAGCAGCCCCACCGGCAGCCGATGCTTAGAGGTTTCCTCGGCAGATCTTTCCAGGCGGGGATTTTCTGAAGCAAAACTCAGGAGGGGAGAATCCAGCTGGACAGCCCTCACACCAGAGACCTCTCCTTCCATCCAAAAAGCCCTCCCGGCTTTTATGGGCGAGCTGCGGGGCTGTGCTGAGTGCCCCAGCCGTGAGCATCCCCAGCTAGCTGTGTGGGGAGGGAGCTCCCGGCCCCTGTACCCCCCCACCATCCCCAAAAAGTGTAGCCCCAGCCCCTCCTTTCCTTCAGCCTCCAACTGACCTTGCTGGGACCAGTAAAAGAGCTGGACAGGCGAGACCGGGGTGCGTGCCTGTCATCCCAGTCCGTGCCGTCGGCTCGGGTTTTAGCAGACATTTGTGCACACTGAGTGCCTGGCTCTCCGTCGTCCCCTGGCGAGTTGCGATGCCCGGGGTGTTTTAGCAACAGCGCTGGAAATGCCAGCGGAAACTTGGAGTGGAGGTTAGGAGCTGCCATTTACATATACATGAAACACTCCAAATCGATCGATGCAAGACCCAAATAAGCCCCGCGCAAGCTGAAACGCAAGTGTCGGCGCGGCTGCTCGCCGGCTGCCTCGAGTCCAGCCCGTCCCAGCGCCGGGAGCCCGGTGTGCTGCGGCATGTGGTGTGGTCCGACCCTGCTGCATCCCGCTGCATCCCACCGAGCCACCGGATCTTCCATCCGCTTTGGACGACAGGCATGTTTTTTTTCCTTTGCATACCCGCACGTTTTCCAAACTTTTCTGAAGGCGGCTGTTCGGAGTGGCAGGCGCGGGCTCCGCTTGCACATTCAGACCCGCGGGATGAGTTCGTTTACCCACGCGCCTTAAAGTGCGGAGCATGAGGCTACAATGGCATTTGAGCAGTGTCGAGTGCTTTCAAGAAGATTACACCCGCTGAAGTAGTAATTAATGTTTGTTTTATTATGTTCTGGGGAATGATCGGCCAACAAGATAATTCAAATAAAGCAGAACATGTTCCGATTGAACACTGTTTAAAGGCTGATTCATTGCAAACTGGCCTGTGCAAAGGACTAATAATTAAGAGAAAAGGCACAAGTAGGAGCATGCTTACCATTTATCTGCCTTTTATGTAATTAAAATGATGGAAATTATGGCTTAATGAGTGGAAATTGGATGTGCTCTTGAGAGTTTTGTGTATTGTGTTTTCCTACGGAGCACCATCTCCAACCATGGCTCCCCAGCCGTGTCCGCAGCCTCGGGGCACAGCCTGATTGCAAAGGAACCTGGGCCGCTCGGGGCGAGAAAGCGGGCAGCGATGGTGCTGGCAGCATTTCTGCCTGCCTGCCGCGGCGCTGCCCACTGAAGTCTCGCTCCCGAGGGGCTGCACCACCCGGCACTGGGTAGCGAGGGCTGGGAGCGGGGCTCCTCTTACCAGATCTCAGCAAAGCAGTCCAGCGCGAGCGCCGCTTCCAGTGATTAATTTGTTCCTAATGTGTCATTAAATTATATACAGTGAAATTACTGTCTCCCATTATATGGTAAATAAACCTCAATGAAGGCAGAACATCTAGCAGGCTGAGGAACACCCAGTTTTACCCTACAGCTGAGCGCCGAGAGGTAGCGCGGGGTGCTGAGGGCCAGGATGGCAGGAGCTGCCCGGTGCCGCTGCCAGCAAAGCCCCGGTGCGGCCGCGCCGCAGGCGGTACGGCATGGCGGGACTTGCCACGGCTTTTCATTCCTTCCTTTTCTTTGCAGAATCTAAATTCCCCTAAACGTGGAGAGAAATTCTCTCTGTAACAGAGTGGCAGGATGAGGACAGCGTAGTACCCCTGCTCTCCGTATCCGTTCTCTGCCGCACAGGGACCCTGCGAAGGGAGGCGCTCGGCGTGTCGGTTAAATGACGAGAAGAAAATTGTCCTCCATCTGTTGAAATAAATTCCACCGCATTTATTCCTCAGAGTAACTGCACAGGGGCGTAAATGCATTATTAAGCCCATGGAGGCAGAGCCGGGGAGCCAGGGTGCTGGCTGGGTGCCAGCACCGCCAGCCTGCCAGGGACCCTCCTGCCGTGCCGGCACGCCGGCGGTGCCGAGCGGACCCCCGCACGCTGGCTCCCACACCGAGGGGCAGCTTCCCACTCCGGCTCCTCAGGGAAGCATCTTCCACAAGATGGAGCCTGAGGGCAGACGATGCGCAGCTGGGAGGACGCCGGACGGTGAGCGGCTGTCTGTCCGTCCGGCCACTCCAACGCACAGTGGTCTGTCTGTCCGTCTGTCACCCAGGCGGTGCCCGGAGAGTGCTGTAGAATGGCCTGTCTGTCTGTCCATCTGTCCGTCTCCCAGGCGGTGCCTGGAGAGCGCTGCAGAACAGCCTGTCTGTCTGTCCATCTGTCTCCCAGGCGGTGCCCAGACAGGGATGGAGAGTGGCTGTCTCGACTCGTCTCCCTTTGCAATGCAAGCTGACCAGAGACCTGCCGCGGGCCCTCGGTCATGTGTGTGCATGTGTCTGAGCGTGTGTGCGCACACGCATGTGCCCTCTGGCCCCAAGCACACAAACGAGCTGCCCCCAGGAGAACCTGACAGCCCCGAGTCCAGGGATGCCATCTCAAGGCAAGCCAGCAACAGGCACAGGCTTTAACCACGGGCGACTTCTGCCAGCACTCGAGAGGCACGAAAAACTGCCCTGCAGGGTTTTTTTGGGCTTCACATCCCTCACACGGGATGCTGTGGCTGCCTCAGTTTCCCCTCTCGCACCGTGGTCTGTGGCTGATGGCAGGGGCTCCCACGCGGGGTGAATTAATCTTTGTGTATTGACGGCTCGCTGCTTTGCCTGCTAATCGGGGGGGGGGAATGCAAAACCAAGACGGATTAAAATAGATGCCAGAGCCCGAGGAGACACGTCGGCAGCTGGGGAGGACTGCGGGGGGCCGGGCGCCCCGGGGAGGGCTGCTGCCACCCCAGCTCAGCTCGCCCACCTCCTCCATCTCCGAAAGAAACCTTGCCCGGCTTATGCCGAGCTGGTTTGCACCCACGCTGGAGGGCCCTGGGAGAAAGATTGGTGCTTGCTTGACCGGGACTTCCAGCCGCACCGTTCCTTGGGTTTATTTATTCTGGCTTTCCTTTTTGCTAGGAAAACCTGAAGTGGAGGGGAGGGCAGCTCTGCTTCCTGTAAGCGGCTTGGGGAGAAAAATAGCATTGCGCTTCACGCCGTTTCCACATTATGCTAATGCACATCTGTTGAATGCCTCCTTCCCATCATGAATTCCAGCAGGTCCTTTCTCGTAAGTGGGAATTACTTCCATTTGCTGTTTTTTTAATTACTCGGTGCTTAGGAAAGTAGATCACTCGGATGGTTTGGTTGCTGGCTGTGGCAGCCTGGCGATGCTTGGCACAGGTGGGGCCGCGCAGTGGGTGACGCCGTGGACCTTTCGGGGCGATGCTGAGGACCGGACAGCTGGTGAAGCCGGCAGCTGATCCCGCAGAGCAGAGGGGGGGATGTCCGTCCAGGCTGTGTGCTCAGACTGCTCAGCACCCACCAGGCTCCTCACCTCACCCGGCCCTGGGAAGAGGAGACCTGGTCCAGGGAGCCCACCAGGATGCTCGGCTCCTCCAAAGCACCCTGCCGCTGCCAGCCCCCGGCTAGCGACGTTGCCTTCACCAGGAACAGAATTACATCAGGAAAGGACCTGGCCTTTCCTACCATAAACCTTCCCAAATAAGCTCTGTGCCCAACCACGCACAGATGAGGCGAGGAAGAAATGGATCAATAAAACATTCAAGGATTGCAGAAAAAAAGGACAAAATAATGAGCACCTCATTTGTTTGCTTCCTTTGCAGGTTGCCTTAAAGGCAGGACGACAGGAGAAAAACACCACATATCTGATAAAAAAGAAACAGCTGGAGGCAAAAAAACCTGCCTAAACATCAGCCAGGCAATACGGGTAACCAGGCAGAAAGCCTCGTGCTTCATCTCTGCAAATGTGGGATAAGAGCCGCAACTTTGGCCTTTGGCTCAGCTGGACAATGTCAGGGTGCCGGTACGCGGGCAGTGCCGGACGGGTGAAGGTGCGGCGGCACTGTGGGACGGCAGCACTTCATTAAAGGCAATATAAATGGAAAGAGGATTTGGAGAGCGAGAGGAGACAGATAAGCGGTGACAGGGAGTATAGAAACGCAGCCTGAGGAAATCGCTACGGCGTTATTGGAGACGCGAAGAAGACCGCTTTGACACGGGAGGCTCACGACGCCCAGGCTGGAACCAACCGGGACAGCAGCGCCGGCACCGTGTGGGTGCGCCGGAGCCTGGCAGCACCGCGGGGTCGCGTGTAAAGGCTCCTCCTCTGCTTCCTAGCGAGGTCTTTTTGCAGAAAACAGAGG
Organism: Buteo buteo; assembly: GCF_964188355.1. Classification (NCBI taxonomy): domain Eukaryota; kingdom Metazoa; phylum Chordata; class Aves; order Accipitriformes; family Accipitridae; genus Buteo; species Buteo buteo. The sequence continues at coordinate 998,237 of NC_134175.1, forward strand.
GAAAGCCCTTCAGTCTGAGCCCCAGGGGAGCAGCGCCAGGCTCGGTGTCCCAGCCCGGAGGCAGCGGCCATACCCCCGGCTCGTCCCAGGGCTGAGCCTTCCCGATGGGAGACGCTGGGATGCTGGGGCCACGGGGAGAGGGATCTGCCTGCGGCACGTCCCCTGCCTCCCACCTCAACCCACAGTTTCTCTCCCCCTCCCTCGCCTTGCCGTCGAGGCACGCGTGGCTTTATTTAGCAAATCCTTCCAGCGTGATGCTCACCTATGCTGGGATGAAGGCTGCTCGCACGGCGGTGATTAATGAGTGAAGCAAAGACCTTCTCTGCTGCCCCATCACCCTTGAAATCTGCCCGATCACGCATACTAAGTGGAAACAAATTTCAGGGATTATGTTTTCCTTAGTGTTCTTCGGATAGGTCTGTGCTGAAGCCCCTGCCATGATTGCCGTCACCAGGTTGGGCTGGATTTGAGGAGAATTTTTATTTGAACAATAGGTCAAATGTGAACTCACCTCGCTCCAGAGACAGGATATTAGCTCCAATTTTGGAGGCTTTTAGCCTCCTTGCAGAAAGGGGAAAGAAAGAAAATCCTCACCGTCTAATTATCTTGGTTACAGGCAATCAGAGTCTTAGTCATATTCTGATGACTTTTATTTGACACTGATTGATTACACTTTAATAGCTGCCCTGAGCACTTTCTCAGGTTGTGAGAAAAGAAGTTTCGGAGAGTTACAGTGAGCGTTACAGGCTTGGAGACTGCTGCTTGCAGGTCACAGCTATCTCCTTCTCCTGCACTTGGGAATCTCCTTCAAAGACTGTCGGCTGAGAACCGGGGTGCATTACAGGAAACAGGGCGCAATTAGACGGAGCCTAATCATGCAGAGTGATCTGCAGCTGGATTCGTGTCACAGCGCCTGCGGTGGCAGGTTCCACGGGGCTGCGGCTCGGGGCTGTGCTCCCAGCATGCAGATGCGGACCCACAAACCGGCCTTGGAACAACCCCCTGGGAATTGGGTTTCCAAAGAGCAAAATACAGCTTTGAATGTGTTCGGATATCTTTTACCACACCGTAACACGCGTATGGCTGATAGTGGAGCAGTACTCACACAGGGAAGTCTGATGCCACCGATAAAAACCGATTAGTATTTTTAAGATAGAAAAGTGTATCAATTTTGAACACAGATGCCGAATATATCGCTGGAGGAAGGTATTATATTCACAGCTCGACCGTCCCATGGTTGTTCACAGCACACATGGAGCATAGCAGGGCCACACCACCATTCCACGTGCTCTTCCCCACACTCCCCCCGTGCTGGGCAGGAAAACCTCCCGCTGCCAAAAGGAGGGGGAAAAGCACGATGACGAATCCTTACCTTCTAAGAAAACATCGATCCTTGCACACAAGGACAATATTGCAAAGCGCTCTAGGACCTGCTTTCAGAAATGTGCATGTCAACCCCTTTATAAACCACAGAGGAACGTGGCTGCTACAAAGCCCTTTTCCTACACGCCGGTGGAAGGGCAGAGGGTAATTCCCTCTCCAACAGCTGCCAGCCATAGGCAGGGCGGCACGGAGATGGGATGAGCCGCTGCCCGGGGGAGACATGGGGGCAGCACCCGGGGAGGGAGCAGGGCATCCCGGCTCCTCGGTGGAAACATCTGCAGCCCCCAGCGCCGAAAGAATCGACGTTGCTCCTTGGGAATTAGGCCAGCAATTTCTTTTTCACAGTTTTTTTTTTAATCCCGTGGACCCAGTTTACTTTTGCCAAAAGATTGTTTTGCACTTTTCCAAGCGGGAAGGCAGGCACTCTTGCAAATCGGTGTGAACTGAATGACCGAGTCTCTTACGACACCTCAAAGAGACCCAGCTTCGGGTTCCTGCCAGCGCTGCGATTGCAGCCTGTGACCTTGCCACGGAGCAACGGAGACAGCAGCAGCCTGGGGACGGCCGGGTGCTGCGGGGAGGAGCGCAGCCGACACGAGGGCAGGCAGGCAAGAAGCACCAGGATAACCTAATGTGACCAGAACAAAGAAGAAACCCTTCCTCTCCAACAGCCAGAGTGGCACTTTTTCAGAGCTGTGTCATTCAAATGGTGAAAGGAGAAAAGCCTGGTGTTTTCAGGTACCTGTACCTTTAAAAGCTGTATCATCAGTACATTCATTATCTTTTAATGCAGCAATAGGTTGGGAACAACAAATCCAAACATTTAAATAGTGTGGTTTTCTGAACTGCTGCAGAGGGTGGAAGGCCTTCTGCTCACTGACTTAGCGTCTCGCCTCCGAGGGGGAAAGGAGCAATGCAAGAACCTGCTGGGAGCAGAGCAGCCGACCCTTCCAGCCTCTCATCCCCCCGAAGAGCCGGGTGCCCGCAGCCCTTCTGCCGGCTCCTGCCCGCGTCAGGGCAAGGCTGAGCGCGTGGGGCTGGATGAGTGCCGGCGGCTTTATAGCAAAACATGTCCTCAAGCATTTAGGAATTCGGGCAAGGCACTTGTAGCGAGTAATTGAAATACAGAATATTGCAGCTGAAATTCCTCGCGCCGTGTTTCAGTGGAGGGCTGGCAGCAGATAATCGCTTCTTTTTGCGGGGAAAGTGCCGGCGGGGTCAGGGCTGATGCATTGTAAATCAGCGCCTTGGAAGGAACGGCACCTTGTTTTACTCAGCCTGCTCTTGCCAATTTGAAGTTGATGTATTATTCTACAGCTCGCTGCTGCTCTTCAGGCAACCACGTAATTCCCTTTGGCACCCAAACTTTAACATGAAAGGCACACCAAAACACGGACTGGCGCTACAGCATCACCGCACTGGGAACCCAAAGACGAGGCGGAATAAAAGTGTTTTCTTTCTTTCCTGAACACACAGCTAGCAGCTAGCCAGTATTAGATCCTCAGAATAACTTACATTGAACGCCTCATCCTGTGGTAAATAAACACTGCTTTGGAGACCTGAGGCAATGCTGTCAGGCTGAGGCCACTGCCAGCTGCCCTCACTCGTGTCCCACCTGAAAATAAATGCAATTTTCCCCAACCTCCCTGGACTTTTCTTTCTCGGCAGAGCCTCTTTTCCTTCTGACGTGGCTACCTGAGAACAGCCGAATCAATTTAACAGCCCTCTGAGCTCCATCCGACAGCATTTCGCATAAATTGGCTGTAGCTTTCCAGCCTGGGAAGGGCTGAACGGGGGACGCTGTGACCCCACGGGCAGCAGGGCAGCTCTCGTAGGGGATGCAGGCTCTCCTGCTGATGCTGCCGCAGGCTTGCAAGGGCCCCTGAGCACGTGGGAAAAGCTTGTAGCCGGGCTGTGCCCACAGCTCCCTGCGGGAGGAGGACGGCAAAGCCCAAGAAGGCACGAGGTTTGGGTTGGAAACAGCCTTGGAAACATGGTGCAGGGCTGGCTTGCCTGCCCAGGAGCGTACGCTCACCCAGCCCGGGGTCAGCTCCGCTTCTCGCTTCAGCCGCCTCGTGCCGATGCACACACGGAGGGTTTTCATCTCTAATTTTGCAATTTCTGACCATTTCCCTAATTGTCTCCGGCTTGTCTCTCCACGCTCGTTTCTCGGGCGAGGCTTTGACCCCTGTGAATCTCATCTGCCTAATGGACGAGGGAAGCGCTGTGCCCTAACGGCGGGCTGGGGGTTAATGCGCTCTCGCCCAGCGCGTGGCATTTGCAGGTGCGTCCCCTTCCATCACCCAGCCTGAGCTCCCGCAGCACAGACCGGGGATGCTCCCACGCTCATTCCTGCTCTGAGCCCAATACCTTGTGGCTGCGCTAATTTTCTCCGTTGCTTTGGCTTTTTCTCCTGAGCACTGATAATACCATGGGAAAAGAAATGCCAAAATAGAAAAGCTCTCCTTATTAGGCAGTAAATGGTCTTTGAGCCTAAGGAGACCTACAGAACAGACAAAAAGGCGGTTTTTAATTGCCAGTAGCATTACAAGGCTGGCTGTGCCTAGGTACCTGCAGCTGTGGAGTGGGCTTAGCTTTCACAGTCTGCTGGGTTTGAGGGGGGAGCTGGGTCCATCCTGCTGAATAATTATCTTTGACATCCCTCCGTCAGTGAGAGCTCACCACTGGCACAGGAGAGCAAGTCTCAGTGCTTCCCCGTTCCCCTCTGGAGGCCAACTGGCCCTCCCTACGCAGTGGTACAAGGTGATGTTAGGGTTATGGCACCTGGGGGGGAACTGCTGAAAAGCTCAGACCAGGCAGTTCTTGTAAAACAAATATTCGACATAAAGGTGAGCATCTAACCTTGGTCTTGGCACAGTCCTCCCTGGCCTGGGGCTGCTCACATGGCTGTAGCAGGATGGAGCGCATAGGCAATGCAAGCCTAGAAAAAAGAAAAAAAAAAAGATAAAATCTCACCATTGTATTTAACAAGCAGCAGACAATACGCCTGTGCCTGGTTTGCTCAGAGCCAAGTGAAAACCCCTGCAAACCCAGAGCGCAGGCAGGGGCTGCCCTGGGAGCGGGTCTGCAAACTCGGGCAGCGAGAGGTGCCCTGGGAAGCAATGGCATAAGAGGCAAAGTGCAGCCGGCTGCCCAAGGCACCGGGGATTCTGGAGAGGCTCCCGAGCTGTGAGCCATGCCTGCATTAATTATATTGGCCTTTTGTGTCATGCCTAAATGCAAACAATCCAATATCTCCAGTGGTTGTGGCTAAGTGGCTGGAGCTGTGGTACTGCGCTGCTACGGGTCCAGCTGCATCCTTTGCTTCTACATTTCATTTCTGAACTGTTAATAAAGACATATAAAAGTTGCTTTTCTTTCCTCTGTAGGTAACTTCTGGACCTCTCTTTCTTTTTCCCCAGCAGTGCTTGCTGCCGGGTGCCGACGTGATGCCCACAGAACCGTGATGCGGGTGAGGCTGGCGAGACGGGCAGCCACCGGCAGCTGCGGTGACCACCTGCACTGCAGCCTCGGTGAGCCCACGCTTTGCTCTGCTCTGCTCGCAAGGGACCGGCAGCGACACAGCGGATCTGGAGCAAAATGGTGTGTTACTGAGGTGACAAAACACGTAGGCTGGAAGGCGACCCGCGATGTCCTTCCCCTCCCGCCCACCACGTGGGTCTGGCCACCAAAGGGAGATACCAGCTCTCTACGTGAGCGCACGAGAACAGTCTCTCACTGTCTTAGGCAAAAAACCAGACCGATGTAAAAAACCCAAACCCCAGAGTGAGAACTTAATTGTGAACTCTTGCTGGTGGAGGCAAAGCGTGAACCAATAAATAGCAGAAATACATCTGATAAACTCTGGAAGGCAAAGATGCGAAACGAGTTAGCTGTACGTAGGAGTATGTAGGATGATGAAAGGCTTTAGAAGTACCTATAGCAGGAGAAAGACCGTGGGGAGTAATAAACCAGGTGCTTAGCATGGTTTTAGGCGAGCTTCAGGCTTCAGTTGCGGTGATGCTCTCACCCTTCCCCACGGCAGAGCAGAGCTGGGAGAGACAGACTTCGCTTGCAGGGAAAACACAACAAGGGCCACTTGCGGGACAGTTTCAGTAAGGAGCCCAAGATATTTGCAAAGGAGCCTTCATCGACACTGTCTGCGGGCACTGCCTTCTGGCAACGGATGGTTTGGACTTACTACAAGTCAGGCTGAATCTCTGGAGCCACGTTGCTGCCCCGTTGCAGGATCTGCCCGGCACCACCTCCAGCCCCCGGCTCAGGGATGGGAAGCCGCTGCTGCGGCTCTGCAGACGGCGGCCGCACACCGGCAGCCCTGGTGGAGGACTGACAGGGACTGGAGGGCAAGACCTTATAATAACCAGCCCTGCTCTAAAAGTAATATCAAGTACTTTTGGTTATCTGCAGCTGGGAACACACCCAGCTTCAGATATTCCAGTCTATGTAATTGAATTATTTAGGGGCTGGCATGGCGTGATGAAATAGGCTTTCTTCCTATTTTTAGGTTTCCATCTACAGCGCTGGAAATTACAGCCATTAAAATGTTCTATTAGTAATGATATATAAAGGGGAAAAAACTGATCAGACTTTTCTAGTGCACATAGAGCATTAGGATATCATTAATTTTAATGATAGAGCCCCAAATTACAAAGCTATTACAATCATACTCAAAGTTGCCGAAAAAAAGAGAATCATTCTAAATTATTGCTAATGAGTAAAAAAATATTTAAATCATATTTAACAGACCTTAAAATTCTAGTTGATATTGCCACGAGCTAACAATGGCTTTGGCTGCATTTATTGCCCGGTGCTGACAAACACACTGTCCTGCACGAGGAGGCAGCGAGGAGGATTTGCATGAAGCGTTTCTGCAGGGGAAGGGGGGAAGAAGCCACGCTCCTCCAAGGGCTGCTTTGGGGCTTTAATTTCACCAGGCTCAGCCCTTGCCGTGGGATTTCCTGCTGTCAGGGACACCACAGGCATTTTCTCAGTGCTTGAAGCCAAGTACCTGGTTTACCTGGGAGATGGCATGCCTCTCCCTTCCTTTCCAAGGTTAAAAACGGCTTCCAAGTCCATCAGCTACTGGGCAAAAAATACAATTACCAACCTTGTATGCTCTGAAGTGGCAGCAATTAACGTCCCTCAGAGGACGGCAGATTTTTATCTTGGTTTTCTTTTACAAAATAAATGACTAAGGAACAAAAGTCTTGTGACAAAGCAGATGGGAAAAGAAGAAACTTGAAAAGAGAAAGCCCTGAGATGGGAGGCTGCGGCAGCTGCTTTTTGTGCTTCCCTCCCTGCTGGGGGCAAGGAGGGAGCCAGCGGCATGGGAAGATGGGCTGCGGCACCTGGGAAGGTGGCTGGGCCTCCCCCGAGTGTGTGAGCCCGGGCAAGGGGTCCGCACGCCGCCCGTAGTGTGTCTCTGGGGAGCCGGGATCCTGTATTTATTGAGACACGCTTGCAATAATTCAGTGAGCATCCCCCGACCCCGGCGCAGCGATGCACTTTGGACGCAGCCCGAGTCCCTCTGGAGCAGGGCTGTGAACAAGGGACGATTTACTGCCTTGCCCTTGAAAGCTTCGGTCCTAAGTCACCAAACTCTTGGCTTCCCTGTGTAAAATTCTGTATTATCCAAACCAGCTACAAAGTTTGCCATCTGAGTTCAGATCCCTCACCTGCGTGCTGCGCTTCATTTTATCGAGACCATGTAGAACCAGGAAGAAAAAAAATCAACAAACATGGGCTGATATTGGCAGGTGTGTTTCTAGCTGCACTGACCTGAGGGTGCAATTTCTCTCCGTTACTAAACCCATGTATCATTACGGAGCTGGAGCCAAAGCACGGCAGCCTCTCCCAACCTGGGGGGGTTCCAGCTCCATCCCCTCCTTCAGTGGCCCTGCTGCAGCAGCGGTGCCTCCCCGCATCTCCTCGCTCCTGCTTCGGGAAAACCCGCGTGGTTTTAACCCACCTGCAAAGGTTGGCTCGACATCCCTCGAAAGCCCGAGTCTGGGAGGGAGAGGTGCCCACAGGGCACTCCCGGCCCAATCCGGGACACAGAGGGTGATGGGGATGCAGCGGGACACAGGCATCGCGCGGTCCAGCCCTTGCCCAGCACACCGCGAGGCACATAGGCCAAGTAGGCAGATACAGGAGGATCTGCTCTGTTTTTGGCAGGAGCGTTTTCCCAGGGCTTTGCGCCTCAAACCCTGCAGAAACACCCTTGCTCAGAGGAGGGCTTCCCAACAACGAGCTCGTTTTGTGGGAACACGGTCTTCAGAGCAAGACAGCTGCAGCAAAGGGTTTGAAGGGGCTCAGAAGCAGACCCAGGCATAGCCAGACCCCGGTGGGGATGCTGCCCGGGGAGATGCTGCCGGCAAGCCCAGCTCGCCATCGGAGCTGCCGCTGCTGGCGAGCCGCCTCTCCCGCTGCCGGCACTGCCGCATCGCCCGCGTCTGCAGCTGGCAGCTATTAAGCAGCTTAGCAGCCCGCCGTGCCCTCTGATGGGAAAGGCGTATTTATGGAAACACTGATATTCTGGAAAAAAAGAGGCTTTGTTTCTCGGTGCCCCGTGGCCAGCATGACCTGCCCTCCCAGGGGCTGGAGGTGCCGCTGTGCCGGCGTGAATTGTGCCCGGGCGAGATCTGCAGACCAACTAGCTACCGCCTGCTGCTGCCTTACCCTGGTCTTAACCCACCTCAACATCACAGCCTGTTTTCTAAGGGGGAAGGCACCCATGGGTGACACCTGCTTGCTGTTTGGGGTCCCCCCACCAGCGCGACTTGATTTCTTTATGCTTTGGAGCAAGCCCCTTGGCAAGGACGCGGCAGGCAGGTAGCTCCTCCGCGCCAGCCGTGCTGCCGGACGGCCAGCCTCGGCGGGACAGCAAAGCCGACGCCAGCTCTGCCTGCAGCGACCGCGAGTCTGCTTTAACCTCCAGCCTCGCAACACAGCGATGTGCTTGCTAGGCATGGGAGAGAAGGTATATGGGAAAGGAGCATTAAATGGAGACATCTCTCTGAGGAAAACCCCTACCCGCTGAATCTCACACTACTCCGGTTTGCTGGCTGCTGTCCTAAAGCTCTGCGAAACATCTCAGAGCCGAACATCTAGAATAAATACATTGGCTCATAATGGTCTATGCAACATTAAAACTATTTTCCAGATACCTGATATTTGAGATGTTGCAATAAAAGGGTCAAAAACTTTTCAAATTCATTAAGCCATCGCCTCAAAATAGCTGCTTCATTAAGTGCTGTGGAGATGGCCGATAACAGGAGGCGAAGCAGAGAGCCCCGGAGATTGGATGCACACACGGTGCTGATAAATGGCTTCTCTGTGGCTATTCCAGAGCCGGCAAGGGGAAAAATGCCATCCCACGGTTGAACGAGTCTGGAGTTTAGTGTGAAAACTCAGGAACTGCCTCGGCCAGAATATAACATCGCTGCTTCTGCCTTGCGGGCAGCAATGTGACCTTTGGGAGAGGGGCTGCAAGAAAACACGGCGGTAGTCGGCAGCGCGGCGGGAGCTGAATGGGACCCAAAGCCCCTTTTGTGCTTCCTTGGTGCAGCTGCCGGCCCCGCTGCCTGGGGGTCCCCAGTGCCCGGGGGTGCCCGCACGCCCACCCCTTGCTGGGGGGATTCGGTCCTTCGGCTGCCCCCGCCATGCACAAGGGTGAGGAGCAATCGCTACCTGCAGCCACAGCTCCCTCTTTTTTGGGGTGCCATTAAAACAGCAGCCTGCCCCACTGCCTCCGGCTTTGATGGCTGCGACCTCCATGCGGGAACGTGGGTGAGGGCTGCGGGGGGTCCACGCTGCCCGTCCTCCCTCCCGTAGATTTAAATAATCCCGCGGGTCGATCCCACCTCTTCAACACTCGGAGAGGAGCCACGGCCTCGGGTTCTGCATCCCCAAAGAGTTTCCACTTAATTCAGCTTGATCGGTTCCAGCTGCAGATCTGGGATGTGCAGTACATAACAGTGCTGAACCACCAGCCCCTTTCCTGATGGATAAGGGGGAGGATGAAGACAGACAGTTTTCTTTGACCAGGGTAATAGAGTCAGCAATTCCACTTGGCTAAGCACATGGTTTTTGTGATGTCCCTGCGCGGTGTTGAGCAAAACACACCGGTGGCAGAAGATGTATAATGCTATCTGTGGAACAGTCTATTTTCTAAATGGAAGCTTGCTATTTAAAAAGAAAGCACTTTAACACTTCAGAAAACAGGAAGGTCCCCAAAGCTGAATTTCTGAGTGCTCATTTTGCAGCTTACAAAAAAGCCAAGTTCATTACTGAGCAGCAGCGAGCGCTGGGTGGCACCAGTCCAAGCAGCACTTAGCGTGCGCATAACTTTAAGCAGACCCACAGTCCCAGCATAGTTGGAGGCATTACTCACGTCCTAAAAGTTAAGCATCTGCTTAACTGAGTATTTAACATGGGATTTTCTTTTTTTCATTTTTAACACCAAGACTGGCACCAGGTTTGTTCCCAGACTCACCCTGTCCCTGCGAGGCACCTGTGGCCGGGGGTCCCGCTGTCCCCCGCTGTCCCGGGGTCTCTCCCTTGGAGTCCCAGCTCTGCTGTCAGCGTTGTCCAGACTCGTCCTCATTTCCTGGCACCAAGGTTTGTAGGCCATTGCATTGTAGCTGGGCTTTGCTTCACTCTCCCACCTGCAACAGTGCCACCTTGTAGTATTTCTATTCTCCCAGCCCGCGGCACAGTAGATACAACTGGCCTCACCCCCAGCTCCTCTCCGAGCTGCCCTTGTCCTACTGACCAAGACTTTCATCTATTTCTGCAGCAACAAATATCTTTTGCAATCATTTCGAGCTGGGTCTCCACAGCAGGAGTTCACCCAGCATCTGGTCAAACTGGGAGGAGCGCAGCCCTGGGGGCTCCGGGAAGCCGATGTGCGGCTCTGCCCACCTCTACCCGAGCGGCACCGTTTGCAGTGCAGCAGGAGGAGGAGGAAGAGGAGGAGGAGGAACCGGAGCGATGCACTGCTGCGGCGACCTTCCCTGGAGCCATAACCCATCGCGCAGCCCTCGTATGCGGCTTCGGCACGATGCTGGAGCACCACGGTCCCCCGCACCGCTGCCGCCTCCTGCAGGGCGAGGGCTGGGCGGCTGCTGCCGCTGCAGAGCGTGTCCAGGCAGAAGCGGTGAGGCAGGGGAGGTGACAAATTGCTTTGTTTTGGGAAAGCAGCCGCTGAGATAAATGCCCCTCGCTCAAGCACGTCCTTCACGAGACACTTCTCTTGCTGCTCCCGTCGTTCGGTGGTTTGGGCAACGCCTCTGTGTTGGTAAAATAAATTGCTTTTAATTAAGAGATAGGGGACAAAGACGACATTCTGGAGGATGCGTGTGGGAGAGCAGCCCACCTCTCAGAAAGAGAGGGCTCCCCAGCAGTCGGTGGGAGTGATCAGAGGGTGAAACCTTCCCTCCTGCAGCTCAGCATCCACGCATATGGGAGCCCAGCAGCAAGCAGGTGGGAGAGCGGGCACGGTGGACAGGCAGGGAGGGATGCGTGGGAAACTGGGGGGACTTCTCACGACTGTGTGGCCACGCTGACCCCGGTCTCACCGAAGGCTGGCAAAGGACATCTGCAAGTGCCAGCTTCAAAGCCGCCCAATCGCAAGGCTTTTTATCCAGTTTTTCACTCGTTTTGCACGGCCGATGCTCCTGGTGTCTGCGGTCATCCCTCCGAGTCGAAACACCTCTCACCAGCATCCTTCCCTGCGGTGCCGCATGACCTCCCATCAGCGCCGGCGTCCTTGTCAAGGAAGGAAAACGCTAGTCTCCTCTTCTTGCCCTTGCCTCTGCTGAAATTCAGGGGAAAGCAGATTGCCCACGTGAAGTGGGTGCTGTAGAGCACGCTGCCAGCTCAGCCGTTGCATCCTTCCCTGCCTCTCCTCGAAGCCGTGGGACCGAGCAGCCTGAGCAGCAGCAGTCGAGCACACCATTCAAACATTTGGTCCAAATCACTCTGGTTTACTGTGTGGGAGCCAGCAAGCTCCATGATATCTGTAAATTCGGGCTGAGCTTCACCAAATCTATTTACTTGATCAGATTTATGTAGCAATTCCAGGACGAGGTGAATAATGAAAATGACTCATGAATATTTCATTTTTATAAATCACATAATTCATATCTATTCACAAATATTTGCTTTGCCTTATAAACCGGATGAATAATTTACGGAAATATGCAGCAAATATTTTAAAGAAAATATGAAATTCATCGACTACATTAATCAACAAATATTATTCAACTTATATTGGTTTAGCTTGCCGACAGATAAATTCTCTGTTTACGAGAGGAGCTGGAGGAGCAGGTGACATTTCCCGCATTAAAACACGAGGAGACGAAGCTCATTTCTTCCCACGACAGAGGTATTTTCACACTTGCCTGCTCAGTCTTGGCCACAGCGGTCCGAGCTGGAGACCCATCCGTGGCTCTGGAAGCCCCTTCCTGCTCCATGGCTATGTTTTGGGGAGACCAAAGGGCTTCTGGAGTCAGTGCTGGACCCGCACCCTCGGCTTCAGCATCTTCTCACCGGCGCCAACAAAGTCCACAGCCTGGGCAGGCATCCATCGTGAAATGTCTTTCCGTACCTCCGCCTTCTCGCTGCCCAAGCGGGGAGTACCGGGGTTTCACCACCTGCAGCAGGCGGTTCTCCAGCTTTTTGTCCCACTCCCTGCTAATACAAACAGCGTAAACCCCGACATTTGGTGGTGGCTGTGGTTCCCTCGTGCCGAGGAAACGGGGCTTTTATCGGTGACAGCACCGAGCGCTCTCCTGCCGTCGCTCCCGGTCGTGTTTTGCAGCCAGCGCCACATCTCCAGCACAGCAGGCGAGAGGTGAGCCTCCTCGGCCGGCAAAGCTGCCCGCAAACAGCCGGCCGCCTTTCGTCCGCAGATGTGCACGACAAGAACGGAGGTACAAGTGCTCGGAATATGAAAACAGAAAAAAGAAAAAGGGAAGAAGGCATCGCACCTCGCTTCCCTGCAGCCTCTGCGCCGGATCGGCTACGGCTCGGCTGCCATCTGCCTGCGCTGAGCTGGCGTGGCAAAACTTGGTAAGGACACATCTCCTGCTACCGCGTGGCATGGAGGAGCTGCCTCTTCTCACTGAAAAAAGAGAGAGACCTGTTAAAAAAAGGCCTTTGCCCACAGCTGATAAATGAATGCCTACACTGGGGGCTGAAAACCCAAATGCTTTCCAGTCAGCTCAGCTGCCCTGGGCATGGTCAAGACGAATGAAGCACAGCATTGCCAGATCTGTATTAACAGATGGGCTGTCTGAAGAGAGATGGGCTGGCGGGGATGAAATGAGAGCTTATTGATACCGCTTTTACCAAAGAAGTATTTCTATCTAGAGAAAATAACGGTGCCTCAGCTTTTTTAATTATTTCCTCACCTTTTTGGTTTTGTTTCAATACCACCACTCAGCTACCCCAGCAGAAGCAATCACTGTAAAGACTTTGTTGGTGGCTAAAAGGGAGAGAGAGGAATGCCACTTTTTGCATTTCTGTTTTCCACAGCTGGGGCTACGCGGCACCACCATCCCCAGGTCCCTGCCGCACCGCCGAGCCAGGGCAGGAGTGTGCATCTACTGGCTTTTCTTGGCTGGCAGCTCTGACAATAAGCAGTAAGTAAACTGTTAAGTTTTCTCATTTTACGGTAATTCCCTCAATTATTTAGCTTTTTTTTTAAAAATCAGCTGCTTAAACAGAGTATTAAGTGACTGCATTTATCCACCTGTATTTGGATGATAAAGCGATTAATCCGATCTATTTAAACACTGTGATGATTTGGTGATGAGTGCCCCGACGGAGGTGGGGGCTTTGCTGAGCAGCATCCTGCAAAAGGGCTCAATCACCGAGGCAGGCTCGAGGGATGCACGGGGACGGGCGCAGCATCCATCTCCTCCTGAAAACGTCACCTCGGCCAGTCCAAATTCCTTCATCAACCAGCTTCATCGCGGGGGCTTGTGCGCTTTTCCTTTTCCGTGCAAGTTTCTGGAAGCAGCAAAGGGGGAGGGAGGGAGGCTGACGTTTTCCCTGGTTCTAAAACGTTTAGCAGTGGTTTGGGATTGCCGCTTGCAGCCCCAGATTCCCAGGCTGGAGCGAACGTTTTGCACCTTTGCTTCACCTCGGATGTTTGGTCCCAGGAACCTCTCCTGGGGATGGAAGGGGAGCGGGTGGACAGGGCTGGGGGCACTTCACATCCACACATCACATCCACGCTGGAGACGCTGCCGAGCGAGACAGCCCGCCGGGCGCGAGGCGGGGAGCGTAGGTTAAAAGGACAGCGTCAGCTCGCATTTTTGCAACCCGATTATCGAAGTGCAGAGCCAGCGCCTGTGAACTCGCGAGCGAAATTGTGGAGAAACCCGGCTGACGGAGCTGCGGAGCGCAAAGCCGCAGCGCTGATGGCGGGGCAGGCATCGAGACCCCCCCCGCCGCTTTGAAGGTGGCAATTGTCACTCCCATGGGGAGCTTAAATGGCTGAGGCACTTGGTGGCCATCCCACTGTGGGAAAACCAGGCTTCGGTACCTTTCCACATGGGAAACTGGGACCAGCGGAGCAAGAGTCAGGTCTGCCGCTGCCTCTTTTCCTTTGCAACGCAGGCACAAGGCGAGGAGGGGACGGGGCAGCTGTGCGATGCCCAAACCGAACGCAGCTTCTTAGAGACCCTCCCAGCCCCATTTAAGCAGGAATTAGGCGCAAACGTCGCGGTTCGAGACGGGTCCCAGAGGAGCGGGGCCGAAGCCGATGCAGACCCTGGCATTCCTGTGTGCCTGTTTCCGCAACCCAAAGCAAGATCTAACGTCCCTTTTTAGTATTCCTGCCGTTCGCAGCGTGTCTCCCAAACGATTCATCTGTAACATTTGTAGGCCTATTAAGAGGGAAATACAATTTCATAGTCACAGATAAGAGATTAGACAGATCAATTCCTCCCTGCGAAATGAGCTGAGAAAAAACCCCATTTCCAAATCGTGACGGAGAAGGTTTTTGTTCTCTTGGTTTATTGAGCTGTGGGTCCTGCCACCAACTTTTCTGGTCATGTTCTCATTAGGACAGCAAGACATTCATGGGCTAAATGTTAAGATAACCAGTGGGGCAGCCGAGGGACCTGACATTTGGGGTTCTTTTGGGGGCAGCCAGCCGTCCCCTGCTTTGAGACAGCCGGCTGCAGAGCGGCTTTCTCCCTCATCCCCTTTCCCATCTCTGGGGTTTGATCCAGGAGTGTTTCCCCCAGGAGGGACACGGCCGCCCGGCGCAGCCCGTGTCGGCGGCGGGGAGCACACGGTGTGCCGGCACGGAGCACGTGGTGTGCCGGTGTGCCACGGCGGGGAGCCGAGGGGACTGTTACGGTACAGCATGACATGCTGTGCTAGGCTGCAAGAAGAGAGGCTGTCAAAACATTTAGCAGCGGAGTTAAACTGAAACTACTACATCCACAGATGGGGAATTCTGCACAATGGCTCTCAAAAACTCAAATGCTTGTGAAAAATGCGGACGCCGAGATGGGCAGAGCCATTTCCCCATGCGTGCCTGGCCCTGACCCATGGCTAGCAGGAGGCACTTGCTCTCCCGAGATGCTCGGCTCAAGGTGTAGAAACACATCCATTTCTTCAGGTCAGGCAGACGTCAAAGCAGCTTACGCACAAATCTCCATCAAAGGCGATGGGCTTGGCGAGCCGGTTGCATGGTCCCAGCACGCACGGAAAACCTTCGGCTGCTCCTGGCACCATCGACAAAGGGCATCACCGACAACCACCGCAGCGGCCAGGGGAGTGGGTGCCGCAGGAGCGAAGGGGGGAAAGCGGAGCCGGTCTGGAAAGGCTGGGAAAATGGCAGGGATGCTGCTGAGATAGTCAGAGGGCACCGTTCCCCCGTGGCTCTTTCGGGAGGACCGGAGTCAACCTGTCGCCTGTTCGCTCCTCAAACCTGCACACAGCAGCTCCGTGCCAGAGAACCCTGAATTATTTATAGCCTGTTATCATCCCCTAGGTATTATTTGTGTAATCATTAGTTTCTGTAAAGTGTATGAAAGAAGCTGTAAAATATCAAGCATCTCCTCACTTCAACTGGGAGCTGATTATTTTCCTGCCTGATTTACCAAGCTCCGTCTCAGCAACTTAACCCTTTGTGACCGCCGGAGGAGGACCGCGAGCGCTTTGGTGTGCTGTCAGCCCGCACTCACGAAGCCACGGCTCCTCATCCCCACGGGAAAGGCGGCGTGGGAGCCGAGCACCAGCTGCGGGCATCGCAGGAGAGGAGAGGAGAGCGCTGGATTGTTCGCTCCTGAGCTGGAAGCTTTTGTCCTAACGGGAGGAGCTCTTGACTGGAAAGCGGTGGCTCTTCTCCGGATAAATACAGTTTCAAACCCATGATTTATTCAACAGTTTAATGAATTCAGTGCCTTTTAAATGTGACAGTGGGTAAAATGCATCGGCCTTCTGCAGGCTTAAATGTCACCTGTAAAGATCAGGCTTTCTCTTCCCTCCCCAGCACTTGTGGGCCATCCTTTAATTTACTGCGGGATTTTAGATGGGCTTGGGGCAGCAGGGCTGGCACGGCTGTGGGGACACAGCAGCCCCACATCCCCGTGTCCCTGCACCCCCAGGCACTGCCCAAGCCCGACAAAGGGGAAGAGAAATGAGGGGAGAAGGGCTTGGGGTGAGGAAAGCAGAATCCACGAAGCTCAGCAGGCTGCCCAAGAGACGAATGCCTTGTAGGGGGTTCCAGATGATGATAACGTGTTTCTTTTCATGCTCAAGTCAGCAAAACAAACCAGAATTACGCTTCAATGTAAATTTAGAGCCAACCAAAATATAAAATAGAGATGACAAAGCCGACTAGAAAATAGCCCTCAAATTCACTTAAGGCAGACACGACAAGAGGCTTGGACAAGGCTTGAGAAATTAGTCTAGAAAACAAGCACTTCAGAAACCAAATAAACTGTTCCGAGGACACAAAAAAAATTACCCCGAACAAGCTCATATCGATTGCAGGCACTGAACCAAACTAATAACACACACACCCTCACGCCAGCGGTGCCTGCTCTGCACCCACTGTCCTTGGCAGCTGCCCCCCCGCCAAGGTCCTGCCTCCTCCTTGCCACGCTGCCCCGGTCCCAACCCTCACGCTGGCATGAAAAGGGGAGAGCAAACCAGCATTTCACTGTATTTCTCCAATCCTTTCCACCCACACGCTCCAGGATAGAAAGAAAAGGCCTTCGCCTGCAGGAAATTCATCACAGAAAGTCTCCCCCCCGACCCGAGCGGGTGCATCGCGGGGACCCCTCGCTATTTCTGGAGGTTAAGCGTGCTGGGACAAGCAAAAGGCAGCACAAAGGTCGGTATGGCCGGGCAGCCTTGGAAAACGCACCCAAAACCCAGGCAGCACGAGCCTGGGCAAACTCCTTAAGAAATTAATTACCTGGAAGGATAACTGGGAGTTGCAGGTAGAGCAGATTTGGCGAGTTTACGAGAGAGCCCGAGGAGTAAGGTTGCACTGGGAGCAGGAGATAAGGCTGCTGCTGCGGGGAATCCAGATGCGCCTGTCTTCTTTGGGAGGGAGCAGCCTAAAATCAAAGGAAAAAACAGATAACAGCAGAAGGAGAAAGGCAGAAGGGCAAGTGAGGGAGAAAGCAAACAGAAACAGAAAATACAGAGGAAACTGTAGAAACAGCAGTATAAACACGATCAGTCATTACCCAGAGTGTGCGTGTGAAGCTAATAAAGCAGAGAAGAGTCATTACCTCTGGCATCACCCAACACTGCAGTCTGGGGCAGTATTTCCCGCGCAGGTACCATTCCCACAGAGGCTTTTATGTTTTCCTCCTTCAAACACCATCTTTCTCCTTCTCTCCCTGCCAGGCTTGATGCTGGCATTTTTGCGAGGATGATTTTTCTTCTGCCGCCTGTTTGGCTCGGCTCGCGTCGCCACCATTTCTCATGCCAATCCCCCCCCGACTTTTTGCGAGGGGCACTGCACTCAACTGCACAAGGCTGGAAATAGATAAAAAGATTGGTCTTCCTTTAAAATTGTTTAACTGATGCAATTACTGCCCAGAATAATCAGAAACTTCTTTTAGGAGACCCCCAAGTGCCATTGTGGCAGTGGACCACAAGTCCAGTGCCGCAAGTCCCGCAGCAGAAGATGCTTGGACTGTATTTTTGGCTGTTTGCTCCCCTTTCCCTTCTGCTGCTGCCTCAGTCGGCTCCGAGGGGAAGCAGCCATCCCATGGCTGATCGCCCAAACCAGCTGCCAGTCATGACCCCCACGCTATTTTCAGTGCTGGTGGGAAGCAAACAGCAGCCATCGGCCACGGCAGGACCACGAGCTGCCCCAGGCGCTGAAAGAGAAAACGCGGTATTTCACAGAAAATCACTGTTCCTAAAAATTTCCAATTACGATCCTACTCTGGGCTTGACAAGCAAAAGGACTGGGAAAGCAGAGCAGCAGCAATTGGCTGTATGTTAATTAGCCGGCCTTATCTCAGGAATATATTAGCCCTGACTGCGCTCGCAGCATTGGAACAAACCCCTCAGCCGAGAGCCTGCCCGGCTGGGAGCAGGGTCGGGGCTGCAGAGCCGTGCCGGACACACTGGTTCCCCCACATGCTAACCTAAGCAAAATAGTTTAAAACAACCCCCCATCTAACCAAAGACTTTCTCCGGGCCAGCAGATAAAAGCAGGCGATGACAGATACAGGCGACAAAAGCGCAACCGGAAATTTGAGCGGCTGCCGAATATCGATGGGGCTGCAGGAAGGCCAGGGTTTCCCAAACGGGGAAATATTGCTGCATGGCCAATGAGCTCTGGCCACCTTCCCGGGGCGGCCGTCGGTTATCCGAGGGCTACGGGCAGGAGCCCGGCCGTTCCCGCACATCACCCCGTTGGCTGGGAAGCTGCTTCCTTGCTCACGGCTCCTGAAATGAGCCTGCACCTCCCGCGGAGAAACGAGGAGCCTTTGGAAACTCAAAAGACAAGATACCCAGGAGGAAAACTCTCAAGCCTCTGCACGGACAGGTTTCGGTGAGGGTAGCAAGTGGCGGGGGAATGGCACGTCGTGTAAACGCCTCTGTTGCCAGCATTGCAGACCTGGCTGAAAGGAAAAATCGTGCAAAACCAAAACCAGTCGCCTCATCTCCTGGAAGGCGATATGTCCGTACGTACCTCGTTATGCTGACCCGCACAGCAGAGGTTTGTTTCCCGCAGCGGGCAGGGAGGGGATGCCCTTTGCCTGCTGGGCATCGCTTCTCCCGGGAAGCGCATCAGCATTGCCGGGCCGGCTGGCTGAGAAACTGCCCTGCCAAAAGCAGCAGCTGGTACACAGTAAAAAAATGAGGGGGGGGGTGGAAAAAAAGTTTTCCTTTCAGATCATTGAACCGACTGTAGTAAAAACTTCACATTTAATATGCATGACCCCCTCCATGCACTCCACTCTAATAAACTGGTGGAACATCTTGCACAGCTAAATCATTAGGGGGTGGATGAAACACCAGGGGCCAGTTGTAAATGCAAGGGAAAAAAAAAATTAAGCCAGGCACATAAAATATGAACCAATTTTCTCATCTTGGCTAATAGATTTTAAATGGGAAATCTGATCATGGATAAGCAGCGAGAATACGAAGAATTCAGGTGTTGCTAGGGCCCTACCTGGATCTGTAAGGGTAGGGCAAAGTGTGATGAACGCTCCCAGGAACGCGATCGAGGGCACGAACCTTTATTAGCTGCTACATTAAAAATCTGCTGCCGAACATCATGCTTTTTCAAGCTCTCGTTTAAAGGTGTGTTGTAGCTTGCTGCTTCCTAATTACCTTGTATGTTCTGCATAATTTTTGTTTTAATTTCAGATGGGAAAACACCATAAACTCGCTAATTAATTACTTTTTAACCCCGGTGTATCAGCTGAAGCACACGCTTCGCCGTGCAACCTCTCCTCTCCACAGCACTCCATGGGAAATCATCCTCCGAGCCGAGCTCCGGGGCAGCCTCCAGCGGAGCGGCTGAGTTTGCAGGGGATTTCACTGAAACCCCTGGAAAACAAAGGAAGGAGACAACAAGGAGCCAGGTAACCTGATTTTTGGCTACGGCAGCAGCCGCTCACCAAATCCGGCCCCAATGGAGGCTGCCTGGGAGCAGAAACTGCTGTGGAGGTGACATTAACTGGAGATTGATGGACTTCGTATTTCAAAAGCCTATAAGCTGCTGAAGAGAAAATGTTTAGAGAATCTAAAGCAGCTAGAAGTACCAACCGGGGGTGCAGGGGGCGTACAAATCCTAAAATAAGGTGGCACTGACAAAACGAGTGCCAGCTCCCTGGCTGGCCCCAGAGCCGGCTCCCAAACCCACCGTCCTGGGTCTCGTTCCTGAAGTTTCCAGAAACTGCCGTGGGTTTTGACAGCCAGCCCTTCTCTCCCTGCTCCTCCTAATTTTCTTGCCGCCTCCTTTCTCCTTGAAAACGTCTAGCTCACGCGTACTTGATTCCATTCCAGTCACCTCCAATAATCTTTTAGGTTAAAGGCAAGGCAGACTGATGAACCTGGGGGGGGGAAAAAACCCCAAAATGAAAATTCGGACTATCTGGGCAGGTGAATGACTTGCTTCTTAGCACACCAAGCTGGAAATGATTTTTTCCTTTGTTTTTATGAATCATGCACATTTCCATCAACTTAAAAAGCAAACGGGCAAATGTCAACGTTAGGATTTTTAAATGGGAACACACTGATGCGAAAACAAATAGAGGTTTAATTTCCTTCCCTTTAATTCCTGGTGATTGCATGTTAATGAGAAGGTGGGGAGCCCAGCTCTGTTGACAGAAGCAGGGGTAACAAGAGACACGTCTGGACTGGCAACGAGGAAGGGGAGCGTGAGCACAGCCTGGCACGGGCTGTCCGACGGCCGCAGTCCGCATCCCACCCCACGCGCAAGGGACGGAGCAAAGCTCCGGGGGGGTATGTCCGGGCGACCCCCTGAGAAGCGTGGGGCAAGGGTGACACATGGAGTGGGATGGCAGAGTGGGGCTGGGGTCCCTCCTGGTGCCCACCACGCCACGTCCTGCCATAGCCCCAGTAAGCTGTTTACGCCCCTCATGCTCCATCAATCATTTTTTCATAGAGTTGGAAGATTATAGCTTCTTATACGCTACCTCCAGTCCAGCTTGTCATGGGAAAACTCCGGGGAGAAATTCGCAGAGATGTATTAAAGCCATCTAACGCTTTCTCCATGGCAACTGGGACCGGTGCAAATCCCATCAGCCCTGCCTGGAGCAGGATGAGAGCTCCTCCGCAGTTCTTCCAGGCGCCCAGATAACAGCAGATAGAGGGGAAACGTCTTCATTAGCTCAAGATGCCTCCCAACTATAACACACAATAACGCTTGATTAACGCCAAAGCATTTATTACTTGTGAAATACATTCGACTGAGGCTCCTCGGCAACTCGTGCTTACCCTGGCCTTTTCCTACCTCATCTGAGCGATCTTACGTTAACGCGCATCCATCCGAGTGCTCGAGCAGATGGGGAAAGAGAAGTGATGCGGTTGGGCAGAGCGTAATCGCAGCTGCACGCAGGACAGCACTAAATCGCCTGCCAAAGATCAAATGAGAGCATGTTTATAACAACACATAATTAATAACACTATTATTAGTTTCGAAAGTCTTGATCTTTTATTGTGCTGTCCTCTGCATGGTCAGGAGCCTCCGGACAACGCGGGACAGGGAGCTCCTGCTGCAAGGAGCAGATTTCAAGCATTTAATACCAAAAGTTACAGCCACAGCGTACGCTGGAAGGTCTTTAAAAATAGCTCGAGGTCTGTGTGCGCACAGACATTGCGAGTGAGAGGGATGTCCTACATTTCCTGGCTCGCTTAATCCCTCCGACTGATGACAAAATCCCCGCTCATCCTCCTGGTAGGTGAGCTCCCCGTTCCATCTCAGAGAAGAACGCTTCCCATAACCAAGGGCTTCACCTTCCCCAGCAGCCGCAGGGTCCGGGGGGGCACCTTGGGCCATTTTTGGCAGATGCAGTGCCTTCCCCAGAGCAGGGCATCTCCCGGGGTGCAGGAGCCGGCCGGGCACTCACCGGAGCGGGTTCAGCCGCGGTGGCAAGCAGATCTCCGCAGGGAACTGTGCCGAGCTGGGTGGCAACCTCGGTGTGCCGCTGCATCGGCCGTGCTGCCCGCACGAAGCCAACGGGGGGTGAAGGTATGAGGAGCGGGGCTTCGCTGATGCTGTCTGGCCAAAAGCCTTGCTCTCCGAGGAAAAAAAACTTGTTTGAACCACAGGAGCAAATCTGCAATTTTATTTCAACTCAACCTACCACCAAACTGCGAGGGAGCCAAACCCTTTGAAGTCTGCCATGTCCAATCCATTATTAATCACTGTAAATCTGGTATAATCTCTACAAGCATATTCCGCTCCCTACAAATAGGCTGGTGCCAACTTGCTCTAATAAATCCTGCGTCAGGGCAGCTATTGTGTCTTCTCTTCACGCAGCATTTCCCAGCAGAAATATTTAGACAATAACAGTCTCTATTTGGTGCAGTCACTTTTGTTTTAGAAGACTACAGCCTAACGTGTAACAGATTTAGAGCTTACAGAAAGGCTTGGATTTATGGCACACTTTCTTTCCAATGCTTTTTTGTTTCTAATAATCCCTGTGAGGCATTAAATGTCTCCGTTTGGGTTCCTAACTTCAGGCCAAAGCAAGAAAACTACATTCTTCTTCCTGCCCAAAACTTTAGGGCAAATTCTGAAAGTTCTACTGAGGAGCATTGCTAAAAAAGCAATCTAGCATCACTTCCCCACAGACAAGAAACTACTTGCCGATTTCTCTAGAGCTGGGACAGTCTGTGAAAAAAGGGGAAGAACACGTGTGCACAAGGAGTGCTCTTCATGCAGCAAGGACTTTCACAGGCCAGTATATGGCAGAGTTAATGAAAATCGGTGACTTACCTCCTGCTACCTTTGTGAAGCAAACCTGGAGGACAAAGGTAAGGTTTTACGAATCTTTCCCCTGCAATGAGTTTATCACACAGCCTACAAGGAAAACATTTGCTGCTCGGCGCTTGGGAGGAAAGGCAATGCTGCCACAGGTAAAGGGAGCACCGGCTGCAGAAGTGGCCCATCTTATCAACAACCTTTGCAATAAAAGGCTTAAAGCCACAGAAAATGACCCTGGGAACTCCAGAAATACCCGCTAGGACCAGTATTTTACTTGTATGCAGTCACACTTAGTCGGCTGCAGCCAAGTGGCACGGCTACCTGCAGCAGCAGGTGATGCTCAAAGGCGAGGCAAGACTCAGTTTTTGGATGGATTGGTTCCCTGCAGGCAAAGGAGGCCAAGGAGCCAAAAATCCCAAAGCGAGAACAAGCAAAAAAATTCAACCCCAAAATACACACTGGCCAGAAAGAATCAAACACAAGGGTAAGAAAACTGACCCCCAAATTGTGCAGGGGGACGTGCAAACGAAGGAGGTTTATACCATGAGCTGCTACCCAATGCCATATATAAGCAGCAGCTGCGTATATAAACAAATGCTGGAGAATTATCAACTCTTACTGAGCTCACAATCTATACCAGACAGCCTCCTCATTCATGTGAGCACCTGGCGATGTTTGTTTTGAACAAAGCCCACGAGCCAAGCCAGTCTCCCAGAGGAACCGGGAAGCTCCGAGGTTTGACAAGACTCTGACGCTTCCCAGACATGTGAAACTTTTCCGGCAAGAGTTTGTGGCTTCGAGCATGTCAGCCTCTTGTGGATGCCAGTGCCAGGAGCCCTTCTCTCCACACTGGCAAATACTGGCACCGAACAGCTCCGGGCAGCACGGCTGCCAAGGAGTGGGGAGGGAGCCCGGGCTGCTTCCGCAGGATGCTCCGGGTGATTCCTGGAACTGCTGCCCAGGGGCACAGCAGCTGGCCCTGGGGATGCTCGGTCCCACTGTAACTCATGGGGCCGGCTGCCAGCCTGGGTCTTTACGGAAGGGTTTCAGCAGCAAGACGCCAAGATCCTCCCCTGCTCACCAGCCGCCTCCATCGCGGATCCCGAGCGGCGCTCGCAACGGGGACGGCGTTGGCCCTTGGCTGAGGATGCTCGCCGCGCGCCTCCTCGACGTGAGCACAACCGACCGGGAGAAGGAGCTGTGAAGGCTGTTAGTCCAAACGACAGCTTGTTTTCTCTCTCACTGACAAACGAGTCGGAGCTCCAAAAGCAATTTAGCCTGGGAGTAAACATCCAAGTACCCACTGCTAGGGCTGAGGCACTAAATGAGCTAAGCAGAGGGAGGCTGCAGCGAACTCAGCTTCCAGGCACTTGGTTTTCACTTGACTTCCTCAGCTGGCAGCTCGCAGCGGACTAAACGCTCTCCAAGAGGAGCAGCTATTTCCTACCCCTGCCAAGGACTCCGGCCAGAAAATGCTTTTTTCCTCCCCTGACGCTACTCATTAATTTTGTTTGTTTGTTTTCTTTTTTTTAAAGCTTTTGCTGGTTCCCTAATTAGGATGCGATTAAAAAAAGAAAAGAAGGAAAACTCGAGGTACAGAGAATTCAGCCAGATCCCTAGCGTGGGCAGCGGCAATTGCCAAGACACCCAAACCCCTTTTTAGTGACGGCACGGGCAGCCAGGCCACCACACCTTCGTCTTCCTCCTCCTCCCACGAACATAACTCATTTAGTGCCTTGCCCATGTTGATAAACCGGCAATAAAAATGCACAGGGAACTGAAGTCAGATCGATTTATTTCAATATTTCTGACACAGTTGCCGCAGAAGCCAAGAGCTGGGGAACCAACAACACAATTTCCTACCAGAGAAGTGGTGAGACATCTGGCATAAATTACGCTTAAATGTCACTTAGATAATGAGGCTGCATCCATGAAGATTCATCTCCACTTTTCTCACATTGAAAAACGCTCCGAGACAGCGATCTGACACAGGAGCTGTCACGGCACAACCTTTCCGATAGGATCAGACCTCACCAGAGGTGTTTCCCTCCACCGACGCTGCAGGGATGGAGCTGGGGTACCTCACCTCCCGAGCTGCGCTTTCCTCCCACATTCCCCCGTCCCTGCAGCTCTAAGGTCAGAGCACAGGTCTAACAACTGAAAATCAGAATATTAATGTTCACCTTCTGGGGGGTGGTTGGATACGCCACTTCCAATGAAGAGCAGTATTAATTTCAGTGCGTGTAAGAGACATCCGAGGCAGTTTCCATTGTTGGCAGGGAGACGTGGGGGAGCTGGTGTGAGCTGTCTGCTGGGACCCAGGAGCAAAGAGAGTATATTTTTCTTTTTGCATTTACAAAAATAAAATGACACCTCACACGCCTGCTCGCTCTGAGTGGTTTTCTAGCTGGAGTTCATAATTTCTACCCACTTCCCTATATTTAAAGCCCCTCTCAAAGCATGTTTGGAGCAGGGATTTTGGTAAATAGACTGCCAGGGGCATTCCCTTCAGTTCCTTACAAGGCACGGGCACGACCCATGGGATCAGATTTTCTAATGGTTCAAATCAGGCTTCACTGTAGCGTGTTGAGTGAAGTGACAACTAATTGCATCTCTTGGGGCTCCCACCACTTCCCAGCCCTACGACCTGATTACAAGCAGCTCATTAGTTTGCCTCTGACGGGCGGGTACCTCTGTGCGGGACCAGCCAGCTGGGAGCGGGGACACCGCGTTTCACGTCCCCCCCGTGCACTCCCCTTCTCTTTGCCCCGCGTGAGTTCGCCATGCTCTCCGAGCCCCCGGGCAGAGCCACAGGTGGATGTTTGGCCAGGTTTGAGAGCCCCAGCCATACTTTAGGGTCTGGGGGCTGGTTAAGACTTGCAAACCAGCCATGTGTCACTTGGGGCTGGACGCAGACCCCCAGCCTCACCCCTGCTGGGGTGGGGTGCGACCCCCCGGGATGGTGGGGAGAAGCGGGCTCCCTTTGCCCGGGGGGTGCCGCTTCGCAAGGGCATGCGCCAGCTCTTTCTTGGCACTTCATAAAAAGCTCCGTGCAGAAGGAAATTAAAGGAAGGCTCCGAGCAGGGGCTGCGGTAACGACGCAAGATTGGCTGCAGTAACCAGCTTTTCCAAAAATATCTTTCCTCTGTCGGAGACGCTCTATTTTTAGAGCTACGAAGCATCACACTGACAAGCGGCGGGGGTCGAAGCCTACCTTTAAACTTCCGAAATTCCTTTGCCCTTGTGCGAGCACCTTGGTTTTTCAGCCGGCTATCAAACGTAACGAGCCGCAGTACTTCCAGCAAGCACGACTGGCAAGCCCCGGCTCCCAGCTTCCCCCAGAGCTTCGATGCCCGGGAGCCACGCAGGCAGGGTCAGCTCAGACCTGACCACACACCATCCATCTAATAGGTTGCTTACTTTACCCTGAGCAGCTGACACATGTCTATGAAAACGATCCGTAATTTAGAAACCCACAATGAGATCTCCAGGTGGGGTAATTGCTGTTCTGTGACTTCTGTATAGGAGATATATGTGCTCAGGCAAAGAAGGAACTCCCTAGATGTCTGGATCCTTTTCCCCTGCTCCAGCAGACAGGGCAGACTAGGGCAGGTTAATTAAATTATCACAAATCTGAGAGCTGCTCCACAGCAATTGAAATAGGGGAGACCCCAGTCAGAGCTGTAGGACTGCCATGTCTGCACAGACAGCAAACCGAGCACATACCGTGTAAAATTAAAAATCCAGCCGTTCTATTGCTAGGAATAAAAGCCAACATTTGCATGTTAAAACACCTCAGCTTACAGCAGCAATTTCTCTCTTTTTAGCTCTCTCGGTTTACGCAGTTTCCAGGATAACGCAATGAAACTCCTCATCGGCAATACGCATTCAAAAATGTGATAGGACTTCTTTTCCCCCTAAACCTACACATCTTCTGCAAGAAGCCTTTCCAGTGAGATGTCTAAATACCTGCTGCCAACAGCTTCTGCTAGCAGCTTCTAAAAAAACCTTTTTAACTGTGAAGGTTCAGGAGGAAACGCCTGCCTGTGGCAATAAACCCACTGGGCTGCAGGCAGCTGCCTCCAGAGGGTCCCTGCCCTGCCTGGCCAGGGCCCAGTGAGCCTCCGCAGCAGGTTTTAATATTTAAAGTGCAAAGAAGTCACATCCACTCTGCTGGTTGTGTTCATAATGATCAATAAAATAATGAGAAGACGCTGTCCTGACCGATACAGAATCCTGTTTCCCCGGCAGTGATCACTAGGGCATCAGAAACCCTGCCTACCTGTCCCCATTTATGCTAATGGCATTTATCTGTCTCTAATAACGCCTCCAATAATTTTTCCATTGCTCAGATTACTGCCCAACAGCTTTCCTGTTTGTCCAAATTAAAACAATCTCTGCACACCTCCGTTAACAAGATCTTGCATCGCTTCCTTTAGGAATAAGCAAATTAGCTCATGGGGGAAAAAACATTGCCATCAACCTGGTTCTGAAGTCTGGAAGCAGATTATATTAAATTTGAATAATCTAGGTTATATTTGATTTTAAAACGTGCTCTTGTCTGAAGAGGAAAGAGAATTAGAGTGCAAACGAATTGATCAGCCCCCAGCACGGGGCTGCCTTGCAGAGCCAGGCTCGCCTGGTGCCTCTGCAATAGAGCATCAGCCAAACCCAGCCGAGATGCGACGGCACGCCCGGCCCAGCGCCCGCCGTGCCGCTGCCCACCATTTCGTGCTTTGCTCACCGGTTCTGCCGTTTCCTGACCCGCTCCTGTCTTTTCCCAAGCCGCCTTCCTGGAGGAGAAGCCCGGGCTGGGCAGCGATGTCCCAAGGGCTGTGACATTCCTGCCGGCGGGACGAGCAGCACACGCGACGGGAAGGACACGGTTTGCCGAGAGGAGGAACCCCAAAGAGCCGCCCTGTTATCACTCACTTTAGGAGATATTCCTGCCTTTCTCCTCTAACGCCAACTCCAGACAGAATCAGAGGGAAATGCAGCTTTCCCTGAGCTTGTAGGTTTTGCCCCTGAGAAAGAGCACGGCTTTTCTGCTCTGGAACAACACAGACGGAGGCCATAAAGGCACTAAGAGGCACCTTGCCCTCTGATGAGGTAATTTATAGCCTCACCCTCTGCCATCAGAGCAGTTTCTTCTGCAGCTGAGTTTAATTTCCCAAGCGAGCCCCCCACCCAGCCCCAGCGGATCCCTCTCCCCAGCTGGGGAATGGGCACCCTGCCTGCTGCCGGGGGATGGAGGCTTGGGCTGGGCGGGGGTATTTCTACATGTCGAGGAATCCACGTATACAATTACATGGAATATTTTGCTTTCCACGTCCACTAACACATAAGTAATCTGTTTGTAAGTAACGCACATAATCAGCTTAACGTAAGTAAAGTAGCTCCCCTTATTTGCATTTGCAAGTGTTTATTAGTTTTTACTTTTATTACACACAAACCTTCCACCAAGCTTAAGCAAAACGCCTCGCTGGATTCCATTCACCCCGAATCCCCACGTGCCGTGCACCTATTTGCAGGTGTGTATCTCAATTCTGGCACAGGTAGTAACAACGTGCAAAATTTTCCCGCAAGCGGCACCACAACGGGTATTGAGAGAAATTATGTCATTCCCGTTGCCTCCAAAGTGAATGTGGCGCGCTTGTGATACAGCAGGACCTGACCGAGGCTCCCACACCCAACAGCATGAAACAGTTAACGCCGATAACACAGCACATGTAACAGCACATAACAGAGCTCGGGATGTTTGGGAATTGCAGTTAAAGTGAGAAACTCCATTTACAAGAGGTTCGAGGCGGGCGCTGGCAGCCCAGCCAGCGGTGCCGGCTGCTCCAGCACGCCAGCGCTGCTCAAGGAACATGCATTTTCTACCAATGCAAATTGTTCGCTTGCATTAGAAAATAAAATTATTTCCATTTATACATGTTTAATGAGAATTTCAAGAGCGTATAATGCAGCTAATGCTTCCAGGGCGCGAGCAGGCGTTTGGAGCTGGAGATGAAGAGGTCTGGTGCGCTGCAGGATCCTGGCCCCGCAGCCGACCTCTCCACCATCACCTCCCGGAGCTTGGCACCCAAAGGTCCTCGCTTAAGACGTGAAACGCATCTTGGTCCCTCGGCTCCCCATGCCCAGCCGCCCCTGGCAGCAAACGGGTGAGACGGCCCGAGCTACGAGACTGCAACTCGCTCATTAACAAGCTGTTAAATAATTAATAAGTTTACATATAATTGCTTCTGTGTACATAATCTTGCATTTTTCAGAAAACTATCATCAATTTTCAGTTAGTTCCACTCGAGGAAACAAGGGCTAATGCTTTCATTTGAGCAGATGAATATTTATGACGTGCTTGTTCTGTCTGGGGCTGGGGAAAACCGGATTGTTTGGCTTCCCAGCGCGCAAAAGGTGGGCGGTGGGAACCGCGCGTCCTCGGCTGTCGCTGGTGCCCGTTGGCCGCTCCAGACCCCCCACCCTGGCTAATTGGTCTCTGAAGAGCCTGAAAGTTTGGCGAGCTTTGGGCTGGTGAGCGGGTCACAGGGATCGGCTCGCTGCTCTGAAACGGTGCCGGGACTTGGTCCCCTGCTGCTGGGAGCACCCGTCACAGCACTTATGATTGATCTATTATTGATCTGTTATTCCACCTCCCCAGGACGGGGACGGGCCAAGCAGAGGCGGGGAGAAACACGTAGGGAGGACGCTGGCACGAGGCGACGCGCGTCCCCTGCCGCAGCGCTGGCGCGAGGCGCAGTTCTCCTTTTCTCCAGTTCTCCTGAGCCTCGTGCTTTCCCCGCTGCCCGTAACTCATCCTCCAAAACCCATTATCATCATTTAAACTGAAAATGGCCCCAGTTTGATAGGGGAGAATGCCTAAACGCGTTCAGACAAAATGCCTGTAATTACCGTACGTGCCGTCGCCATAAACATGCGATCGGGGCCGCATAAAACCCGCCAAGGACTTCCCTGTCCCGCAGGCAAAGTAAATGTGATGCGGCGGCTGAGCACGCACGCTGCCCACCTCGGCAGCGCGGAATTTTGGCTGCTGCAGTGGTGGGGTGCTGCAAGGTCTCCCGGTGCCTGAATTACTGCTGAAACGAGCCATCGAAGGGGCTGCTGGAGTTTTTCGGGTGTGAAGAGCCACCAGACAGGAGGGTTTCAGAAAAGCGTCACTCCCGCGGGAGCGGCGGAGGGGGCTGGCTCCATTGCGGGGTGCGCTCCGTGCCCTTGGAATGACGTGACGCGGCACCACGGCAGCTCGATGCCAAAGCAACCCGAGCTGAACAGGAACCTTTTGATCTCAAAAGATTCCTCCCTTCGTTTTATGCCACGGCTCTGCGGCATGCGGCTCCTCAGCTTCTATGCTGTAAGAAGTCCTTCGGCAGCCTCGGCTTGCTGTGGAAACCAAATATTTTGACTTTGCTGTTTATTCCTGTTTTTTTAAAGTGTGTTCTGAGTGAATAATAAATATGGTTTTTAAGGCAGCTGGTGCTTCTTCCTCTAATGCACAAGGTGAGATAGAAACAAACATATTTGCTTTCGCTCCGTCTATTTATGTGATAATAGGATCTTTGGTTTTAATGGCAAAAAAATGTAATTACCGCACATGTTCTCACAAGCCCTAATTAGCACAACGTTTAAGCATACGCTTAAGCACATCGCTGTTCGCTGTCAGTTTTATTGTGGGCTCTGCAAGAGCTGCCAGCAGCCGGCTGAACGGGGGCCATGCCCTTCCCGGTTCACCTCGTGCTGATTGAAAGCCGACATTTGCCCACCTTGAAAACCTGGAAGTTATTTTTATCCCAACCGGCGGCGTGGTCGTAACGAGTCTCAGCCACCAAAAGAGCCGCGTCTTCCCGCAGAGAGCGTTGCACGGGGCAGAACGCTGGAGGAGGGCGAGGACGGAGCCGCGGGCGTTCGGACACGCGGAGTGGACGCTGCCCCGAGAAAGCGTCTCCCAAGGGAGCTCTGCCGAGTCCCCGTCCTCGGCTTAAAAAAGAGCAGGTTTAATCTCATCTGAAAAACCGCCGAGGGGACCGGCAATGTCACCGTCCGCTGGCACGCGCCCGTGCGGCACGCCAGGTGCCGCGTACAGTGTTTGGTAGCAGCGCAGCATCGGTTTACTGTATCGCAGAGAAATTAAAGAGTACATGTAACCCCATCAGCGAAAGGCACCGAGACGCGGCAGTCAGTCACTCCTCCTTGGCCCTAGCCACCTTTACTGCATTCGCCTTGATCTTTCAAAGCTGGGGAACATCGTGCCAGTGAAAAGCACAAGTGCAAAACCAGCCCCCGATGCGCCCCGAGCCCACACTAATCCCAGCGGGGGACACAGCCCGACCTTCCTTCTCTCCCGCTGCTTTCAGCCGGTGCTGATCAAGTGCAACAGGGACTAATCGAGGCTTTAAAAAGAAACATGTTACTCACTTGCCTGTAATCGAGGCTTTGCTAATCCAGGAGATTTTTTTTTTTTTTACTTTTTCTCCCTTTTTTCCCTTTGTATCGGCAATAACGTTAGCTCAGCGCAACCATCATTAAGGTAATTAAATGAGCACTTTGCTTATTAACAGATTGCAACCTTTTCCACAAGATTTACTGGGTTTCCCCCCTTCGAACGCAAACTCCTCGTGCACAAGAAGGAAGGAAGGGGTTGTCTAAGGACAGGGCTGAGCGGCGTGACCCGCGCCTCGGCTCTCTCCTCCATCGGCAGACCCCGCTCGTGCTCACTGCCCCGCCACCGCTGCTGCCCCCGGGAGGGGAGGCTGAGCCCCCCGGACCGGTCCCGGGGAGGGTGGGCTGCCGCCTCCCGCCCCCCTGCATCCCCGTCCAGGGGCTCCGGGAGCGCCCATGCAGAGCAGGGAGCCAGAGCTGTGTGTAAGCTGCTCTATTTACATAAGCTTCTGTCGTCTTACCCCTCAGACTACGATGATGTACTCCCGTGTCAATCCCGTAAGTAGCTGGAATTTAATTCCTGACTTAATATTTCCCTGGATGCTTATTTATCATGAACTGAAGCAAAAATACCATCTTCCCCAGTGGAAGTGGAGCAAGCAGCTCGTTGCAGGTGCTCCTGGAAGCGCTGAATAAGAGCTCCCAGGCTCGCTGCGGGTGGCATTTGGGAGCCGGTGCCCGGCTTCTAGCGCTCCCACACCGGTGCACGGAGCGACCCATCGCAGCACTTTGTGCTTTCACCCAAAGGCTCAGGACGCATGGCATCCCTAAGTCACCAGGCAAAAGGAAAAAACATTGTTTGATTTACTCCAAACCAGCCTGAAAAGGGCCAGACAGGTTCTTTCTCCCCCAGAGTAACCTCTTTTATCAAAATAAGTAATTTTGGATGAGTAAGGGCTGCCGGTGCAAGGCGTCCCCAGGCTGCCTAGCCGGTTGCCACCACCCTGGTGCAGTGCGTGGAGGGGAGCTTGGGGGATGCCGTTCAGTGGGAAACATTTCCACGTCCTTTGCACGTCAGGCTGCGGAGCCAAAAGGTGCGAAAGGAGCTGCCGGAGCGGTGGTGCCACTGGGGCACAGCTGGGAAAGCACATCTCAGCCCGGCCAGCACTGCCAGCAGCCTCCCCACATCAGCATGCACAGAGCTTCCCGCCGCCGTGATTCGCAAGTCGGGATGGAAGCGGCTCTGAAATCACTGGACAGAAAATTAAAAACTCCTGGGAGAATTTGCCCCAATCTTTCACCGTGTGTTCAGGAAAAACAGCTGCTTCTTGTACTCGGGAGACCCAGCTCCACTCTCTAGAATAAATTCAGCGTTGCCCTTTTCCACTCC
This sequence comes from Buteo buteo, assembly GCF_964188355.1. Classification (NCBI taxonomy): domain Eukaryota; kingdom Metazoa; phylum Chordata; class Aves; order Accipitriformes; family Accipitridae; genus Buteo; species Buteo buteo. The sequence continues at coordinate 1,030,381 of NC_134175.1, forward strand.
GCACTTAAACTAGTCTTTTTTTTTCCCCTTTCAGTTTCCCTGGCCTGTCCAAAGCAAGTGATGCAGAGGCCACGAGTGGCTCTTCCGACCCTGGGTGCTCACGCCAGGGCACGTGCTGCAGGGCTCTGACGTACCCACAGCCGGGGCAGGCGACGCGCTGCTGCCTCGCAAGATCCCACCGGTTCCCTGCGGCTCCGCGGTTTGTGGCCTCTGGCAGCAGAGTGCCAGCGTGGAAGGGAGATGCCAGGAGCATGGGCTTACGCTCCAGCTCTGGCACAGCTCGTGCCCAGTGGGTCGCTCCCGGGAAGCGCAGGCATCCTCACCCAGCGCGCCTTCCTGGGTCTCCCGTGCTGGCAGAGCCGCAGTGCTAATTGGCTTCGTTATGGCACAGAATTACTGCGGTTCGTAGCGGACACAACCAGGAGGGATGCGGGTGTCACTTCGAATAATCACTGTCTTGTGGCCAAGGGACCGCGTGCTCCGGCAACAGGATCTCTGCATCGAAGGGCCGTGATTCACCCAAACCCACGCTGGCAAACACACAAGGCACCGCAAAGGGGAACGCAGCCGCGCTCCTGGCCGGTGGGTCTGTAATCGCCGTCACGGATGACAGCGAAGGCCTCTAGCCACGCAGAGAGGGAAACCGAGAGCACGGCACCGGGTCGGACCACGCCGCATCCCCGCGGAGCTGAGCCGCAGGCGCTCGGCATCGCGGTCCTCGCCGGCCCCGTGCCGCCCCGCACCAGCAGCGCGCTAACCGGCCTCCCCTTTGCCAACCAGCGCTTCAAACCTCGCTGCATCCTACCTGGGACTCAGAAAGCACTGCGGCCAAACCCTGAAATCGTCTTTATCGCTGCCGTGGATCCCCCGAGCTGTCCGAGAGGGAAAGTACCTGTAGGTCATTAACAAGAGACTAACGGCCTCTTGCTTTTCTCACCCTTTCCCCTTTGATCACAGACCGGGTCTGGCTTTTCAGCAGCCTGCGTACTTCTAAGGAAAACACCAAATTAAAGTCTCGAGAGCTCGCCCCGATGGGAAATTGCTCCCGTTTTCACCAGAGAAAATGGCTTGGTGTTTCCCCGGGGCGGTTTCCTCTTCTGCAATGCTCCGTTGCCTGGGATATCTTAAACTGTGGTATTAAAAAGCCATGGATAATGATTACTGTTCACCAGCATAATAGTCTCAAGAATCAGCATCCCTACTTTTTGCAAGAAACATATCCCCAGGCAGTTTCCTTTGCATATAAGCGTACAAAAAAAGTTCAAGTGAGAAAAAATCGTATCAGCAAAGCACATTTGTATAGATGAATTATTTTGAAAATTTCTGAGCATCCAAACTAACTGCAGCAGATTTGAATTATAGAATTATAAGCAACACGTTCATTCTGATCCTCTGGGCTAAAAAGTTATAATTAGCACATGCACCATAAAACTGGCTTTTAATTAAATAAGCCTTGGAACGGAGGAAGTTTTGCGAGATCCCTCCCTCGCTTACGTAAGGCAGGCGGCCCAAACGGCCACCGCTGGGGATGCTGCGACGGCTCCCGAGCCCGGGGAGCATAAGCAGAATTTTAAAGAACGGAAAGAGAGAAATGGGAAATCAGGCAAGCGGGGAGCCCGCAGCCAGCAGCTGGATCTCGTACGTTAGTGACCCGAAGAGCCATCGCAGCCAAATGAGCTGGAACGATGGTTCGCACTGGTGAGTTAAGCTGCATTGCCGGATCTGCGGTATCCTAGGTTATACCGATAGCAGCTGCTGCGAGCGCCGGGCAGCCCAAACGCCCCGCAGCCGCGCGGGGCATTGCAGCCGGGGGCTCGCCAGGGCCGGGGTATCGGTATCTGCCCAGCGGGACCCAGCCCAAACACACGCCGGGAAGGCAGCGTCTTTACGAGGGCTGGCACGGAGGCCGTCGCTTGTACCTCCAAGCATCCAGCCTCCGGCATAGCCCGGCAATACGTCACGCTACCTGTTGCCTGTATTATAATAGGCTGAGTTTATTCACAAAAGCATATGTTGCGGTACCGAGCGTGGAAATGCCATCTCTCACAGTTGTCTCTCTCTTCACACTTTCAAAAGGCTGTAGGAAAAGATGACATATGGCACCTCAGCTTACGACGGTTTCATCGACACTGGTAGGGCCAGGGAAAATAGAGCAGAGCGGCGTTCCCGGGGGAGAGCGCCCGTGCCCGGTCCCACCGGGACGCTGCCTGCTGCCTCCCGTGCCGGCGGGTGCCGTTACCCGCAGGTGCGCACGTTGCCAGCGCTGGCGCTGGCGCTGGGCGATAAAACGAGCTAATTAACAGGCTCCTCCCCGTCAACGCCAAAGCCGAACCTCTAGTTCTTCAAATGTGTAATTAAAGCACGCTCTCGTAATTATAAAATTTCATTCCACTTGAGCGAAGGCAGAGGCCTGGCAGGTGCTTAAATTAACTTGATCGGTTCCACTTCTTCTCCGCTCCTCTGGAGAGCGGCACAGCCTGAGCAGGGGGGTGGGGGGGAGGATGAGGATGCTGAGGGCAGGGTGGGGGGCTGCCCACCGGGACCCCGGCGGCAGGGCTGCGCCGGCACCCAGGGCAGGCGCCGAACGGGGCTCCCAGCTTGGGAAGGCTGAAGGTAGCTCTGAGGCTGGCGGTGCCTCTGGAAGGCAAAAAACTCGCCCACTTGCTGTCTCCGAGAATAACAAAAAGTCGTGAGAGGCTTGACGAGCGAGTGATGGGAACGGTGCCTTCGCTGCATGGGGAGGGGACAGGGAAGGCTGTCAGCACACATGCCTTGCGTAGCTGGGAAAGCAAACGCTGCTATTTTCCCTCAATATCCAAAATCGTCTGCAAATGCCATTGCTGGAATATTCTATAAATACTCACTGTTCTCAAAGCCTCCTTCTCAACAGCCCGCCCCAAAGCCCACTCCTCTCTCCAGACCGCGCACCAAATCTCACTGTTCCCTTTCCAGGGGCGACAAACGGCACGAGCAAAACCATCGCGGGAACACGAAGACCCGACTCATCATGCCCCAGACCCGGAGATGGAAAGCTGGGAAAGCTCCGGCTACAGGGAAGGCACGAAGCGCCACGGATCACAGGAATGCGTTTGTCTCTGCGAAAGCGCCCCGGGAGGTGATGGTCACCCTGCAACCACCGCTTTATTCAAAGGAAAAAGAGCTTTCTGTCCTGACAAAAACACCGAGGCTGGTGGTGCAGTGGGGGTCCATCGGTGCTGGAGCCAAGCCTGGGAGTCACCCGCAGCGGTGAGACCAGCATGGGGTGGGAAGCATCGCCTCTGGAGCAAACCGACCGCTGTCTCCCGAAACGGCCCGAGGGTCCAAGAGCAAGGGCCAAAGCGGGGGGGAAGGGAACGGTGGTGGCCCGCCAAAGCCCCCGCACGAGCTGGGCTCTGCCGGCCGGGTCTGGGCTTTTCCTGGCTGGGCTCCAAGGGGGAAGATGGGAGCCGGGCTCTGGACCTGCCCCTGCGGATGCAAAGCCCACGCAGGGGGAGAGCGGGTGGTACCCGTGGGGGCTGTTCAAATTGTGACTGTGGGCAAGCCAATTCAAAACAAATAAATCACGCTAACCTATTTCCATGCCATTGTCCCTTCTCCGGGGGGAACAATCACTGCTGAGGATCTTTGCAAAAATTAGTTCCTGTAAGATCTGAGGAATCTTTCTGCTTCTGCACTGAGCATGGGGAGGGAGCCTATAAATCCACTTAGTCACACTCGCTGGATTACATTGGACCTTGTACTTCTGCTTTTATTAACAAGATTGTTTACTATATAAGAAGCTTTATATAACTGTGAATCACGGGTGATTTGTAGGACTGCACAGATGGGAGTTGCCAACCATCCGTTTTCTCTGTGCTTGCGTGAACCTCCCGCTCCCAGCCCATACCTAAAAAATAAATGAAACCCTTGCTGTGGTAATTAAATATCTGGCTCTACTCCACTTCAGTGGTGCTCTCGGTATGGGATTTAAGACTCCCTGATATTCCAGTTTAACGCACGGGTTTGTATCAGTGCTGATGCAGGGATGAAGTTATCCCTAAAAAGTGTTCTCCATCCCGCATCTCTCCCTTGAGGACATCCCTTGGGTGCAAGGAGAGATGTACCGGCTCCCACCTGGCGCCAGGCAGGAGACCACCGTGCCCCAAACCCATCAAGGCTGGTAAGCGACAACAAAGTAGTTACCAACTACCTCGTTTATAAAGCATGAGCACTTGAAGGCAAAGTCTCCAGGACTGAATCGCACCCTGCCTGCAGAGCGCGTGTCGATCTTGCCCAGTATCATTAAATGCCTATTTTATCACAACTGAGCGACCTCCAGACTCCTCCCAGTGCTCACTGGGCTTCTCCTCTCTGCACCCCTTTTTCCTCTCGATTTATACGTGCTTTTAAGTGACTCTGCCAAAGGGCGTTTATATAGCCGAGGCTAAGCATCGGTACGAGGTGACAGGCAGATAGGAAGCATCAATTAATATCTCCGCCAGTTAACCGCGTCATTTTCGGTAAAGTGCTGATCTTTAAGGACCAGTTGGTAGATTTAGTACAGCAGCGTCAATTTAAACTTCATTCACAACTTTGCAAAGAGGTGACGGGACCCGAGCTTGGGGCTCCGCATGGCAATTGCGGCTCTCTCCCTCCTGCAGGCAGCCGGGCCACGGCTCCCCCGCAGCCTGCCGGCACCCGCGAGCCGTTCCATTTGTGCACAGGCAGCCTTAATCCTCAAACCGAGTTAATTCGTTTACCTTCATTTATTTTACCTGTCGTGCTCTCTGAAATGAACTGATCGCCTCGTCGCTATGCCACAGCCCAGCAAAACTCACTGTCAGCACGTCCAGCCGACAGCACGGCGGTATTAGTCACGCACTTTGGGAAGGAAGGCAGGCTGAAGCTGCCAGCCCAGCTCCTGGCTGAAGGTGACTTGCAGGGAAAATACCAGGAAAACACAGGAAAAACACCGGCTCAGCCTCGTCCAGCAGCAGGAGGAACAGCTGACTCCCAGAGCCCGGGCAAACCGAGCAGGGCAGAAGCTGCTGCCTCCCAGCAAGGCTTCCCACCTGCCCCCAAAACCTCGTTAGTAGACCTGACATTGGCTATTCAGGACAGTCTTTGCGTGACCTGGTTCATCCTGTGGCCAAGATGCAACCCAGAGCTCGTCAGCGAGGTGCCTGCAGGCAGCGCAAGGGAACGCTGACCAGTCCCAAAACCCGTAACTGAGGTCTCCTGGGGCCAGAGCCACGGCCAGTGCCACATCCAGACAGCGGTGCTGGTGCCCTCAGCAGTGCGGCGCACCCTCAGCAGCGCCCTATTGCCCTGAGTGAGACTTGCTGGATAAATAAATATTCTAGAGATGCTCCAGGTCTCATGAAAATGTATTTTTCAGGAGTTTGTTCCACTATCAGAAACCGCACCCTTTAAGATCAGGTGCTACTGTAACAGAAGTAATTTTTATAATGAGTAATTTGTTTGAAAAGCTGCTTCAGATCGTCTCAGTGAAAGAAACGCGGTTTGGCTCGCTCCGCTCTGCAGCGGAGGCAGGAGGGATGCTGGAGGGACCTGCGGGCCCTCAGGGGCTGCAGAGGGGCTCCGGCTGCGCCAGGGTACCGAACCTCGCCGCAGGGGGAAACACGCAGCATCCCGCAAGCAAGGTGCGCCCAGCTGGCTCTTCCCAAGGCGGGCTACTCTCCTATCTGGGAACACCGGCAATTTCTGGATGAAAATCGTATTGAAGTGCACCTTTCCTGCAAATTCAGGGATTCTCTGGGGAAACGCGCAAGCCCTTCCTGGCCCCGTGGGCTGGCTCTGGCAGACCCACTCGGTGCTGCCGGTGTTGAATTCACGCTGCGGACGACGACAGCGACAACTTTGGGATCCTCGTGAAACAGCCTGCACAGCTATTTACTGTTGCACTAGATTTAGACCACGCATTTAGATATTGATTGAGACTGAGCCTCCAAGCAAAGACTGCTAATTAGCGCATGCAACAAAGAGCCAGCTTTTAATTAAATACAGCTTAGCGAGAAGGACCTGCGACAGACAACTCCCCTTGCACGAGAGAGATGCATGCAGGAGAGTTTCAGAGCAGGAACGAGCCTGCATGGTTGCCCCAGGACGGGGGTCCCGCAGCAGGAGGGCTCAGCCCAGGACGGGGGGGGGGGGTGGCTGCTCCCCTCCCTGGGGGTAGCCCCAAACCAGGCACCCTCATCGCGGGGCTCCCGCTGCCCGCACCCCTGCCTCTCCTGCCCACGCTGCCTCCTCCGCTAGCCACCAGCCCTTCCTTGCCATTGCAAATAACCAAACAAGCAGCACGGCGAAGAGAATAATATTAATATTAAAAAGGCATTTATAGTTTTAATCAAGCTTTGGGGGGAAAAGACAGCTTAACACGGCACTTTACACAGTTGATAAAATGTTTGACATTTACTGGTGCCTGTAATGAATCTTGTCTCAATTTTCTCTTTTAAAATGCCACTCCAGATACTCTATCTATCTGTAGGGTTTAAAAAGCACTTATCCAACAAAGCGTTATCACGACTGAGAATATTAAATGGTGGCTCGGCGGAGCACCGCCAGCTGCAGGGTTTGCTGGCACCCGAGCGAGCACCGAGGGTTTGCAGCAGCGGGCGAGAGCCGGGGCAGCCCCGCTATAGCACAGCCCAGCAAAACACCACCATTTTCCCACTGGTTTCCTAATCCCTGAGTGGGAAGTCCCCAAGTTCCCAACTTATTCTGCTCCCTTTGCTCCCAGGACACACGCTCCCCCTTGTACCCGTCCCCTAGCTGAACGCTCCCTTTGTTCCTCTTACAGAAGGCAGCCTGGGGATATTCACTCAATCTTCAGGTACCCAGTAACCCAAAGCAGATGGCAGCCCCAGAAAACGGCATGTTTTCCTTTGCTGCGACTATCCCCATCCTCCTTGTGTGCTTTGGTCAGTAACAAAATCAGTGAGCGCGGCCCCGGCAGCAAAGTTGGCGTCAGCCTTCGAAATCCGCTCTTTCGCGATGGATGGGAAAAACACATCCCACCCTGGGATCGTGGCTTTGCTCTTCGGCAAACCCTCCCCCAGGTGCTGAAATGCACTTCAGGCGTTACTCCGTCACGCCTTTCTCTTCCATCGCGTTTATATTTTGCCAAAGGAAGCGGCAGCGAGGTGGGATCGAGTCACCCGGTGGCTACCAACTCTTGTAACACCTCCCCGGAGGCCCACCAGCCTTGCGGGAATATTGGGAGCTAAGCGGCCGTTGCACCAGCCCGGCGCGGCACGCGAGGCTTCGGGCTTGGTCATAGACCAAAGCAAACCCATAGGTTTTGGAGGAGGAGGCTGGAAGTTTACTTTGTCCCATAGGAAGAGAGGAGGTGAGCCGCCCTGCCTGCTCCTGCCCGCCCAGGCTTTGTGTTTTATCAGTAAACGGCAGTTGTCTTGTGTAAATACAGCCTCACGCTCCGTGGCTACTGAACGGGCGTTTATCTGCGGAATGCTTCTGCTCCTCGCTGGAAGGACACTGCAGAGGGAAATATCAGCAGCAAACACGCAGGCAGCTGCTGCCCGGCTGCGCGGCTCCGTCCCGGGCTTCCCTTTGACTAGGCACTCTTAACGTCTTTCTCTTTGCTTTTTTTTTTTTTCAGGGGGAAGAAATGAATTGTTCTATGGAAGTTAGTGCTTGTCTCAGGAGCCTGGTATAGAAAATTAGGTTTTAATAGCTTTGGAATTGAGGTTCTGCGGGTCAATAGGACAAGATTCTGCCAGTGAAATGACAAACCCATAAAGGGAAAAAAAGCAAATATTTTGTTACTCATCAGAGAGTCACAGTCCAAAGATAGCAGGCAGTAGCTTGAAATACTGCTGTGCTCTTCAGGCTACTGTAATGTTTAGTCAGAAGCTCCTTTTTTCTTGTTGTCTATATATATATTAGCTTTGGGAACGGAGCACTTGGCTTTCCATCTTCGGACGTGCCTAGGAATTTCTCAAGTTACTGCTGGAATTGGAAAGTTTGCTCTGAAATAAAAGCGCTCTGCCTTCCCTGATCGCTTCAAGCCCACGAACTGGGGACCCTGAGGATGCCCCATCGGACGGAGGAGCTCACCCACACTGAGCACGGGAGCGGACCACGACTTGCGTCACACGATGCTGAGTCTCTCCGGCATTTATGCTATTAGCAGCCTTTTAAAAACCGAGCTGATAACACAGAAGCATCCCATCCATATGAGAACAGGTAATTCCGAGTGAGTTATCTGAAGGGGAAACATGTAATGAGATAAAGACCAATGCACTTTAAATGGACAAACATAAATAAGCTACAGACTCGTTTCCTGAGAGTTGGAGCTTGATCCCCCTTTTGCTAATTAAAACCACAGCAAAATGAATGAAATGAAAACCAGGAGACTTCGTAACACCTTTTCCCATGCAGGGAGAGGAGCTGGAAATTGCCTGCCGGCGGGGCAGAGCCGGAGCACGTGGCACAGCACCGGCACGTGCCCGGCACGGAGGGTCTGCGGGCTCACGGCCAGCGCCCACCGCAAAGGGCAGGAGCAGGAGAACCGGGGCTGCCACCGGCAGGTACACACGCTGCCCGGCCACACCGTCCCGGGGGGGTGGAGGGCTGTGGGCTGCTGCACAGAGAAAAGCTACTAACCCAGCCGGCAGTGAAATTGTTTCGGCTCACACAGGACGCAAAACTTTCAGAGAACTTCTGCTGACGAGCACTGGAACGATTTGAGTCATTATTAAAGGGACGAATGGATTATAATTATTCCTAATTTCATATTCAGAGATCATTACCATCCCTTGGAAGGGTAGACAGGGAGCCCTTGAGATCCTGCAAGTTACTTTAAATATTCATAGGGCTGAGAGAAATTTCTCGTGGTTTGGACGGGCTGCGAGGGGGACAGTGCCTCCGGCCGAAGGGGCCAGGCAGCTCTTCCCCCCACGGCTGACGCTCCCCAAAGGCGCATCCCAGCCCAGGCATCGCTGCGCCGGTCCCCGGGGCTCACCAGCCCACACTGGTGGCAGCACCAGCCCGGCACTCGGAGCTAATACTCCGCTAAGGGACTGTGCACTGGCGAGCAGGAGATGGGACGCCTCGGCGTGTTTTCCAGGTCACTCGCTGCTTTGTGGCTCTTCCAGGTTTTAGCTGTGGTGAGGTGAGACAGAGGAAGGCCACGGTGAGCATGTTCTTGCCCTGACACACATCAGTTCGCTTGCACCGCTGCTGCGGGAGCATGTTCCAAAGGCTCCCAAAGTGGCTTTACTACCGTGCAGTAGCACGGATACAGCTGCTGCTCAACCGGCTGCAAATTCCCTCCTGCGAGCGCCAGTCCAATCTGAACTTCCACTTCTTCAGCTTGATGCACGGGAACTAATGAAATTACCTCTGCGAGCCTGCTAAGGGCTGTAGGAGCTGTCACCCTGGACAAGCTCCCGGGGAAATCCGCAGGCTCAATTCTTCTCTAGGCCTTTTACTCACGAGTGGCAGCAGGTCATCCCTCCTACATCCCACGACGAGGCTGGAAACTCTCCCCAGAGCAGAGGATGGATGCTCCCGGCTTGCTGCTTGCGGCACGCCAGGACTTGCTGAGCAGCCACGAGCCTGCGCAGGCAGCAGGCACAGGCAGCAGGCGCAGGCAGCAGGCACAGCTGCCCAGCGCCTCGTGCTAGCAGGACACTTAAGCGCAGGCTCCCTTCTGGGTCTTTGCTTAGGCTTTCTCCGGGAAGAAATCAAGCTCAGATACTCCCACCGTTGTGTCAGCAGCAATAGAAGCAATCTCATAATGACCTAAGCCAGAAGTTGCCTTTTTTCCCCCCCCTCTTAATATCCTTTGGCATAGGAACTGATGGAATATAAACAGTTGCTAAGGAGATTTTTAATAATATGAAAAGACTCAGAACTACGCTGTTGATGCAAAACCCGTACACCTAAAAAGCGAAGCGGTTCCCCGTATCTGTCTCATCCCACCGTACCCGTCGCTGGGCTGTACGGCAGCAGTGGAGGGCAGGCAACAGGTCAGTGGGTCAGGCTGGGTCCAGGCTGGCAGCTGCCGGCATTGACGCCAAAGCTCATTTGCTCCATCGCCTGCCCCCACGACCGGTAAATCAGCATGTGGTAATGACGGGATCAGCTTTCCCATCATTTCCCCACTCCAGGTTTTACGGCGGTGCTAAATCACCGATCCTCGCAGCGACCTCCACGGCGGGATCATGGCTGCTCCTGCGGGATGGTGTGCCGAGGGGGGGACCGGGACACGGCGCCTGGCAAGAGCCGCTCTCCTCCGACTGCGGGCGAAGGCACGCAAAGGAGCGCGACCAGGCACCGGTGATTTACGCCCCGAATTACGCCTAGCGTGCACGCTTCGCTAACGTATAGAAATGTCACATTGCTTTAAGCATTGCGCCGAACTTCTGTCCTCCAATCAATGCTCAATTTCCTTCCAAGGATAAAGCTGTACATTATTTTTGGCTGACCAATTCAGCTCAGGGCACTCTTAATTTTTCCCCCTGCGCTCAGAGGACAAATGCTTCACCGTGCTTGCCTCAGAGCAATGACAGAACAAGCACATTTCTAATGGCTGGCACAGCGCGTCCAAAATATATTAAATGTATTAACTTTGGCACTCGCCAGGTCTCGGGAGAAGCTCTTGGAGCTGCTCACGTGCTTCGCCTCCGCTCCCCCGGCTCCTTACTTCTCTCCTCTTCTGCCTGGAAAATTCCCTGTCCCCGAAACTGCGGCTGGCTGGAGGTCACCGCCATTTGCCGGCAGCTCGTCTCCGTGCCCCACTGGAGGCTGCCCCGCCACGCTCGGCAGGCGGGAGAGGCCGGCGAGGCTCGCAGATGGCGAGCAGCCGTCCCGCTGCCGCAGAGCAGCCGCGCGGTGCCGGCAGCGCCGGGGCCGGGAGATGCTCGCCGTTCCCGCGGGCACGCAGGACCCTGGAGCCAACACGCGAGCAGAGCAGGGAGCACGGGAACGCATCCAGGACAACACGACCAAATGCTCCATTGGCTCAGCAACACCCATATTCGTAACGTCCAGATGCTTAAAGCCTGGCCGGGATTCGCTTCAGGGCTGAACTGCGGGGAGTGAGGCTCTCGGAGGGACGACTCGGGCGGGAAGTCACCTTCTCGCCCCCGTGCTGGGGGGAACCGGGCAGCGGGACTGCTCGGGGATGCCCCTTAGGGAAACCCACGGGGGCTTTCCCACTGTCCTGCCCGCCCAGGCGCTGCCCAGGCTGGAACCGGGGCCGGCACCGACCCGCAGAGCAGCCGCCTACTGCTGCGCGGGAAGCAATTCCCAGGGCTCGCTCTCCAGCCACGCACAGCCCGGGATTTTATTACGTTTTCAATAAAAAAAGTGCTGCAGGATAACACCCTGAGCGGCATCTGCCACGTGGGCTGCTGCTGTGAAGATGGGAAAATTGCCCTTTGTTCTTCAAAAATAAATCTGAGGGAAAGCCCTTTATAAGCAGGCAGCATTCTCTGGGGGCTGCCAAGGACTTCACAGGCATCGCCATGAATAACAGTTTATCTACAGAGTTTCATTCAAAAGGAAGCCTCAGACATGGCCTAAAATTATGGGGACGCTGTGAAAATGGCTTTATAAACTATTGCTTTTTCCTCTATGAGCAGCAGCAAAGTACAGGCCAGACAAAAGCCAGCCGAGACTCCAAATGTAATAAATAAGTCAGCGGAGCTGATAAAAATAAAGGATGAAATATAATTCAGCCATTCAGTGACAGATCCCATCTTAGCTGTGATATAGGGTCTGTTGAAACTGTCATTGCTTCAGGAAATTAAAGAATGAGCCCATTAGTAAGGATATTTAAAGATGTTCATATTAAGATTATGACTTCCCAGACTCAGCCCGTGCAGGCAACACGCTCTATTCAAAAGTCATTTTTCACAGTCCCTTTTCGCTCCTGCTCCGAAACCCCAAAGGGTGCTACGGGCGCCCACGACGCGAAGGGCGAACGGGGGGTTTGGGTGATGCACCCAGGGGTGGGCGGCTGGAGGATGGGGGACGCGGCACCCAGCTCAACTTGCGGGTTGCCACATGGATGGGAACAACCGGCCTAAACCGAAAGGGAAAGCGCACGTGGGGCAACCGGTCCTGGGAGGGGAACCTAATTGCCGCCACGTGCGACTCCTCGGCACCGCGGCGGTGCTTCGCCGGGGCTGCGGCGGGGCCGACGCGTGCCGGCGCCTCGCACGCTCCCTCGGCTCTCTGGAGGCAGGAGCAATCGCGGTTGCTTGCTTCCACTTCCAGCTACCAAAGCAAACACCGCTGCTGGCAACCACGGAGCAAAGCACATAAGAAAAGCAAATAACCAGCGGCTGGGAAGCGCGAGGGGAAGGAGAGCTGCAGCCGAAGCGGAGGTTACGGGGAGCCTGGGAGGTGCCCGAAGGACGAGGGGATGTCGGTTCCAAAAAGAAAAACAATGCTTAGAAAAGGGTGAAGATCTCTAGACCCGGTGTGTTGAAAAACTGATGGATAATTGTAATTAGCTTTCAGGATTTTTAATTATAGAAGGGGTATAAATAATCACAAAGCACAGCTTCACTAATGAGAGTCCTTGTGCTGAGAAACACAGGGATGCATTTGTTAGGGAGACTTTGAAAGCTCTGCTGTTAATTAGGTGCCTCGCAGCCAGCAGGGTTTCAGGAGAAGGAGAAACATGTATACATTTAAATCAGGCTCATTGTGAGAGGTATCCAACATCAATTACGGGATAGCAGGGTGCTAAAATCAACGCACTTTGTAATTAGCAAGTGGATCTGAAAGGCAGAGAAGAGCCTTTGTTTCCCTTTCAGGTGCCTGTCAGAGGTATTTAACGCTGGTCGGGACCTGGGGCCGGAGGAGACGTGACCTGCCTTCCACGCGCGCGGGAGAGCATCCCACGGCATCCCTGGGTGGGCTCCATCAGGCAGGCTGGGATGGAGCGGGGTTCAGCAGGACATCGTGGCCGGGGGTCCCACAGCCCTGTCCCACTGCTTTTATTGGCAGAACCAGAACAAAATCAAACGGTAGCTAAAGAGAGCAAACAAGGACATTTTCTCCTCCGGCTTCTCTTCGGGGAACAGCTGCGAAGGGCTTTTAGCTTGGGGATGCTACAGGTTTTCCCATGCCAGGCACATGGTGCCGGCAGCATTGGGAGGGAAAGGGAAAAGGCGGTTATCCCCGGCATCACCCAGCCTCGCCGGTGCCTCTCGCCGGGGCTGGAGCTGCTTCTTGCTCCGGCGCGTCCTTGCTGGAGATGCAGCACGGTCAGACAGAAACAGCGGTTCGGTACGTTGGCTGCTAGTTAGTTTGCGTGTCTTCTCGATGGTTATAAACGAACAGAAAAAGAGATGACAAAGACCGGGGAGATCCTTCCTAAAGCACGTGTCTGCCTGTTTGCAGTGCCCGGCGCGGGGTGCCCCCCACCAGCCCGCTGCGCCGGCAGCAGCCAGGCTCAGAAACCAGGGGTGAGCTCGGGCCCCCGCTAAGACCCACCAGTCTGATTCCCACCGTCCTTCCTTAAATTTTCTTCTTTGACCACAAATTCTAAGCCTTGCCACAGGAGTTTGTGCAAGTAATTATGTTTAGCCGGTATTTGGCTAAATCTAATGAAGCAAAGATAAACAGCTCAGCGTTTTCTTCCCTGACGAATAATGAATATTAATTTGGCTGTCAAAAAAGAACCTCTGCTCATTGCAAAAGATTAGATTCCCGTGCTAAAACTTGCCGAGGGGATAGGATTTCACCAGAAAGGACGGCATTTTGGGAAAGTCTGCGTCTCCTCCCGCACGTGCCTGCACAGGGGAGAGCAGAGGCACCTGCGTGCAATCCCGACGCATGCTGGCACGATGTCCAGCGGTAATTCGGCCAAGTGCTGAGGTTCTGCACCGTACGGAACGAGCAGACAGTGCTCAGCGTTTGGGTATATGTCGCCTCTGCAGACAAGAGCTGACTTTTCTTTTGAAGGATTTTTCCTAGATGGTGAGGGCCTCTGGAAAGCTGAGTACAAGGAAACGGCCCTTCTGACAGTGGGGATGGAAGCCTGGATGGAGAGCAGCAGGCTGGGTTCAGGCATCTTTGTAAGGAACGGCCGGCAAGCCCCATTTGACCCTTCAGTCTGTATTTTTTTTTTGGCAGAAACCGGGCTGAGCATGAGCTGTGAAGACATGCCAGGCACTGCGTGTCCCATATCACAGGCAGCAGTGACCCCAGGAACCCCCCTCCAGACAGGGAGAGCCTTCTGCAGGAAAACGGCACAAAAGTCTTCAATGGGTTATCCTCCTCCGCATCAATAATCCCACTGAACTGACGGTCCATCTCTACGCCTCCCAGTGAAACGAAGAAGAGCCCTTATGCTCTGTCCCCCGCATGCAATGCCTTACTTCTAATTACTTTGCTTATTGCTTGATAGCTTTTTTTAAAATTTTATTCCCTCCCTAGTTTTTATCACTTTGCCGTGTGCCGTTGCGGTAGTTGTCGGGTAATGCCTTTGCAGCTCAGCGTCCCAGTACCTGGGTGGGGAGGAATGGGCAACTCTTATGAACACGGCTGAGGCTTTCGGTGGTCTGCGGCGCACAGGAGGATCATGGCCCCATTAAGAAAGTCCAGGACTTCATTTTTTCTGACAGGGTATTGCTAGCGAGTGAGACACGGGCCAGAAAGCCAGCCCTGGTTTTAGGAGGAGGCCGAGTATACCCGTACCTCTGGTTTTACACATGGTGCATTTATGCATGGCCTAGGCATTAAAATGTAAATCGCCACAGACCATCTGCTGCACCTATTGCCAGGCAGAATTTACAGCAGCATAACAATGACAAATTATACAGAGAAATCATGAAATGCTGCCTGATATGTCTTAGGAAAGATTTTGGAAGTTACCTGCATTCAGCCAGACCATCTTTTCCCGGCTGTAAATTATTTCCCTGTGCTCTCTGACTGGCTACAGCTGGAATTAACATCTGTGGCACACGGGAAGAAAACTTCAGAGCAGCCAGTGCTGGAAAAACAACGCCTCAGCGTCCTGAGCCTTAACTACAGCGAGATGAAGCCCCGACGTATGGTAGCAGAGAGCAAATTTTTGTGCATCAATAGACAGAACCGTGTCTCAGGGAAACTCGTAAATAGCTGGAAGGCGGAAAACTGTTTCAGAGACTAAACGTTCACCGCGCTGGAGAGAAAGCTGCACCAAAGCATCTTCTCTGCCTTGAGAATAAGCCTCTTTTTGCTGCTCTGAAGGCTTTCCCATTTCCAGTCTGACTATAAAGCGCGATGGTGAAGCCGGATTTTTGGTGGGAAGTGGAGAAAAGGTTCCCGGGGCCGGGGAGCCTTCGGCACCTGGTGATCACGGAACGGCTGATTTGTATGAATGCGCTTACCAGCGATGTTCGCATCTACTGAAGCTATTACATTAATGCTCAGGAACGATCACACCCACCGCACAGCTCGTTATGCTCCATAAAAATTTAATGGCAAATGAAATGTGCTGTTGTGGGTAAATCGATATTGTTATTCTCTTTTGGCAAATGATGAAATATATTGTTTTCATAATGAAAACCATCATGGCAACGTACTGGCGTTGGGAAGAGGAGAGGGAAACCAGGGGATGGGAAGGAGTGTGCGACCTCCCATCACAGTTGTGTCCCTCTCCTCGTGTCGGCTGGGTTTGTGCTGCTGCCCGAACGCCACCCCGGCATCACCCCACGAGGGCTCCCAAAGCCCTCCGCCTCTTCAGAAAGGGACAGAGAGGCTTTGCTCTCTGGGACGTGGCATCGGCTCTCCGTTTCCCCCCGTGCCATCCCCCAGCCCCGTCTCTGTCGCTGCCTTCAGCTGCCTCTGCACCTGGGAGGCTTGGAGGATGGGGGAACATCACTCTTTTCTCCTGGCTATCACATTTCTGTCACCGGTACAAATGACTGGGTGAGCGCGCAGTGCAAACGCAACCCGGCATCATTTATTTCGGGAGGGAAACAATCCCAGAGTTCTGGCTCCGTACCCAGGCAGGAGGAGGTACAAGCAGTGCCCATCCCCGCTCCCTCGCCTCCTTTCTCAGAGATGTTCAAATTAACGAGGTGATGCTTCACCTCACCATTCGCGGTTTTGCATCTCAAGTCCTATTAGTGTTTTCTCGTCAAGCGGCTGCTCACGGGTCCACAACGCTGGCAGCCCGCTTGAGCGGTGGCCGTGAAATGGCTCGTACTCGGGGCACGGCGTGGGAGCCACGGGGAGCCACCCCCGCGGCCACGATCGTTCCATCCCCGCGGCCAGGCTGCCTTCAGAGAAGCGCAAACTGTTTGTAACGAGCCCAAAAGCGCCGCGGCTTCAGCAGCTGCGACAGCCACATGCTGGGCTCTCAAAATACTGGCACGGGGCTCTGCCTTTCTGGCACTTTCTCCCTGTCTTTTGGAGTGAAACATCAAAGCCCAGCCCTGGAGGAAGATCCGAGCTCTTCGCCCTTCTGAGTGTGTATTAATCTGCCACTTGATGGTCGTTTTTAGCAGCGCGGGAAACGTGGTGCTGGTGCTGCTGCCACCGTGGCAACCCTGGGGCCAACCCTGCGCTCCAGCATCCCGCGGGATGCTCCTGCTGCCGGCCCCGTCCCAGCCTGGCAGCCCCTGGCTGCCGTGGGGTCTTGGGGTGGGGGGGTCACCCCAGCTCGCCCCAGCTCCCTCATCTCACCGCTCAGCACCGGTGCTCGCGGTGCTCCGCACCGCTCGGAGCGACGTCTCGGTGCCAGCGTCACGTTAATCTGTTTCTAAGTTTAACCAGCACGTGGGCTGCAGTGAAATGCGGTTCGCGCACGATGTGAGGGAAAACGCGCGGCTCCTCCCAGGGAGGGGGCGGGTGTGAAAATGAGTCTGCCCGGGGTGGGCGAGGGGAAGGGAGACCCGGGCGGTCGCTGCGGGGCACCCGGCTTTGCCTGTGCCGGGGTCCCCCGGCCGGACCCCCGCATGGCAGCGCGCTGCAGGGGTAAATTGCCAAGCCGGCTCCTTCTAGCACACTGCCGGCGGGCATCCCTCTACCGAGGAGGGAATTGAACCCTCTCATTCCCAGCAGTTGCTCTCAACAGCCCCCGAGGGATGCGTCGAGCTCCTTGATGTTGCTCTTAAGCACCGGCACCCGTGTCCCAGGCTGTGCCAAAGGCTGAGGAAGCGGCCTGAGCGCAACGGGGGATCGAGTCTGTGCGTTTCAAGGGGCGCAGAGGGACAGGGGCTGCTTCTCGGCACCCGGCTCTGGCTCCCCGTTGGCAACCGGTGCCGCCCGCACCGCGGCAAGGCAACCACGACACCCCGGAGGGAGCGCGGGAGCACACCCAAGTGAAAGCGCTGGAAGGGGACTAGAGAAACAGCGTCAGGGTTTACTGTAAAAACAGGTGCTAAACTTTGAATTTGGCAAGAGGAAGCGACTCCGGCATCTGCTCGAGAAGATGCCGGGGCTGGCGGTGCGAGGGCTGGGGAACGTGAGGCTCCCAGAGCCCAGCAACAGCCGAAGGGAGCCCGTCTTTCCCGCTTGTCCCTAGGCAGCTCAGAGACCACAGGCACTAAGATGAGGCAAAGCACCGATGAGTACACCTGCTGACGGGTTTAAAATACTTAAACATGCTAACACGTTTGCCGGTATTATTGAACTTCGTTCTCTGCAATCCTGGCTTCCCAGCGGCTCTGCAGCCCCCGAGCTTCAGCACTTCCAACCAGCTTTTCTCTCCAGAGCCTGGCTGCGAAAGGGATGCGTGTGGCTGCTGTTCTTCCGCTTATGGTTATGACTGAGTATTCCTTAGAACAAAAACAAGGGGGAAAAAGAGATGGTGTTCTTGCCTATGCAAATACAATATGCATTCAGATTCAAATAAAATTATAGCAAATAGAATCTGCAGCATTGGAGATAAAAATGGTAATGAGTTTTAATAGTTCGCTTTGATTTCCTCTATTGAAAGCGACTCTGGGAGGCTGATATTGTACCGGGAGATGTTAGATCCCCGGTCACACATCAGGCAGCTGTACAGCTTCCAGGGGGCGAGGGAGAGGGAACGGCACGCTGCCGCCGCTGCCGCTGCCGCTGCCGAGCATCTCGGCTGTGGCGAGAGCAGAGAGCCGCGAGAGGCGGCCATTACAGCAGGCGGGCAATTAGACCAGCTATTGATCGTTAATATGCTTTTAATCAATAACCTGGGCAACGCTGAGAGCTGGATTGATGTTGCAGGAGTGTGAAGCACCCATAAAATTGTCATCTGAGTATTTGGGGAGGGCGAGCTTCTCCTCCGCTGCTGATGAGCTGGACGGGGATGTAATTGGCCAGACCAAAGCAGGAGCTGACTGACATATGATTTAATTTCTGAAGTACCCGTGTTACTGCCAGACACATACAGTTACGCACAGCTCCAGCGCTACACCTGCTCCTTTCACCAAGGCTCTACATTCCAGCTGACAGGGCATGTACACACACGACCGTCAAAGCAGAAAGCCAGGTTTGTCATCTTCTGTTACCCGAATGAAAAGCGTGATTGAACTTGTCACTGATACCACTGACAGCCGATAAATTAACAATCTTACTCCATCCCCGTGTGGTCAGCCACAAGCACAGAAGGAATGACATTGCCTCTGCAGCCCCGCAGGTGCAAAGCACCCGTAACTCTGACCTCAGCAAAACAGCCACTGCCTCGCTCCGAAGCAGAATCACATCATTTCCCCAAGCAGCTTGCGGCTGTGCAGGCAAGCCTTGCTTGAGCAAAATAAAGTTCTCTTCGGTGGTGGGGCCACAGCTGCCGGGAGCCCGTGTGCTCCGACGAGCTCCGTGTGCTCGCGAGGAGCCATCTGGGTCAAATAGCAGGAGGGAATCTCGAAATGTTCTTTTTTTTTTTTTTGCTCTGAGAGCTCAAGGGCAAAATTTGAACATCAGAGGCAGGGAGACGTATTCCTGGGCTGATTTGTGAACATCGTGTTGAGACGTCTAGGATCAGATCTGAAAATATTTTAGTGATGCAGAGAGTGATTCAGCGAGTCATCTGGGTTATCCACCCCTCGCTGAGGATGTGATTGAAATGTTTGTGGCTGAATATCATCCGGGAAGAGCAGAGCAGTCATACCCGGCGTATAAACTGTCATGTTTATATCCCAGGATCTCCTCAGCCTCGTAGCAAGGCTGAGAGGAGCATTCATCATTTTCATACACGCTCTTTGGGCTGCCTGCGGGGCTTTCTCATTCAGCACTGCTCCCGGCTTTAATCTGATTGCGCCAGGCGGGTTGGCCGGAGCCCTTTCCTCAGCCTCACCCGCAGCAGGTCCGGCCAGGAGGGACGAGATGCTCGCGGGAAACGCCGGGGATACCCCACGGCTCGGCAAAAGCTGCCCCCTAATTCTTTCACACCAGAAATCATAAGCGCAGGAGGTTAACTTCTCGAGCCCGTGGCTCAGCCCGGGGGCTGCGGCAGTGACCCGGGGGCTGAGGGGCCGTCAGGGCAGCTGGATCCCCCCAGCTCCTGCCCTGGCATCCCTCCACCACGGCGAGCATCCCGGCTGTGCCGCAGCCAGCTCGGCGAGAGCCGCGTGGGCTGCGGGGAGAGTTGTCTCCGAGCGGGAGCAGCCTCCTCAAAGGTATCTCCAAGCACCTTTTTGAGCGGGTGCCGTTTGCTTCCTGGCTGCTGGCGGGCTCAGATGAAAAAGCGCATTGTTTCTTCCCTCCCTGGCTAGCCAGCTGCCCAAAGACAAATTGTCCTCCCTTGGGGTGCGCATTATAAATGCTTAAGCAAATTAGCCATAAATAGAAAATGTAACATATGGGTCTGTAGATAATGTTTCATTATAAATTATCATATTCTCCAGGGAGATACGCCTCTTCCCTTCACACCAAAGACTTTGTGTTTCTTCTTCTCTGCAGATTTTGAGTTTCTTCTTCTTTTTTTTTTTTCCTCTTGGTAACTGTTTCTGACAACGATTGGACTCAGTAGTTGATTTCCTGGGTGCGGAAATTGGGATATGAAACTCACTTCTGCTGCAAATCCTCTCAGATTTAATACTCTCTCATTAAAAAAAGAAAAGAAGTTAATGCAGTTCTGATGAAAGGTGTCTGAGCGAAAGCCCTGAAGATTAAACGTGGCTGTTTATCCACGGAACAGTTACGCCAAGGACAACAAGGCTTCTCCCCGCGCAGGCAGCCCTGCCTGCAGGACGGCCGCTCCTGCTCGCTCTGCGCCCAAGGCTGGCAGTGGTGCGGGACCACGGTCCCAGTTCCCAACCAGATTTAAATGAAGCGCTTTCCAGATCAAGAATGCCTGTGCATTATTCCCTCTGTAGAGCTGTGTCTGGGCCAAACCACTCAAGAGGAATTTGCCCAGCGCAGAAGCATCGCCTTGGACAGCCATCCGTCACCCCAGCGCCCTTCAGGCACTGTGGACCATGGTGAGCAGCACCAAGCACCTCCCTCCTCGCAAAAGTACTTGAAAACTGCGTTATTGTTCATCTAGCTACAGAGTCCTCAAAGGAACAGACTCCCCAGGCAGGAGTCGGAGCTTTTTTTTTTCAGAAAACTTACTGCATAAGTAAACACAGACTTGTAGGCCAAAGTCACAGTGCAGCAAGCAGTTTTCTACCACACGTATATAGGCGTATATGGAGGTCTGTCTCCATACAAAAGAAATTGAACTAACTTGGACCACTTCAAACGAGATTATTGTAGGCTGAGAGATTTACCAGCTGTAATTGGAGAAATCTTGGCACTTGCACCCTGAAGCTAATCGATGCCATCAAAGCAACTGAACGAGTCCTGATTTTGGTAGTAAGAGTCCCACCTGGCATCTCTGCCTCTCAGTAATAACGACAGACTTAAGGGAAAGAAGGTGTATAAAGTAACATCTGTTGCAACGCAAATATTTGGGAGGATTGTGCCAGCTCGTACCGGAGGCGCTTCCCGGCCCAGTCGTACATGTAAAACGTCCACTCGTGGTTTCTCAGCATCTTCCTCGGGCTGCCGGCAGGATGCAGAGCGCTGGCAGCACGTGTGCCCAAGGGATGCTCGGCGAGCCGGCGGCGGCTGTAGAGCCCTTTCTGCGGGAGGCCGCTCCGCTGCGGCGCCCCAAGAGCAGCCCAGCGACACGGTCCAAGGCTAGAAGCGGCTGGGTTGAGTTTTTATTAAGCGCCCTCGAAGCGTCCGCTGGACACGGGTGCAAGCGTGGGAGGTCCCGCGGAGCCGCGGCAGCCAGCCGTGCGGCAAAGCTGTTGCCTGCCAGGGTCGTAAAGCAGAGACCGGCTTATTTGCGAGTGCTTTGGGAAAATAAAGTAAAAACAAAAGAGGCAAGCGAGCAGTGGAGCGACGGCAGAGCAGAGCTGCATCCACCATAAGGCAAGTCCTTTCCAGCGCTCTGGGCGAGCCTGAGGATAAAGGGATGATCTCAATCCTTCCCGGGACCAAAATAAACCTTGCAGGGAGGGATGCGGCCGTGCACGGAGCCTGCGGGATGCTTTGCCCCGTTCCCTCATCCCTGGTGTGATGCAGCGCACCGTCAGGGAGGATTTGCAGCGGTTCCTCGGCAGCGCTGAAGGGTTTAGCAGAGATCCTGTTATGCCGGGGGACAGGTGACTTAACTGGGTCAGCTGGCTTTGCTCTGAAAAGGCTTAACCCTCCGTATTAGCCTCCTTCGCAAGTTTCCTGGCAAACTTCAAAAACAGAAGGAACAAAATATTCCGATTGAGCTAGAATTTCACGCTTGACGCAACCTGGGGGAGACGTGCCCGCGCTGGTGGCATTGCCAGAGACGGGCTTTGGGTGCCGGGGGTCCGACCTCACTCCCCCGCGGGGTGCTCGCACCCTGGCACCGGGGACAGAGAGGACCCAGCACAGCCCGTCTCATCCTTCTGCTTCTCCATCAGCGCTCCCAGGGGAAGACGAAGGTGCCATCGGGAGCCCCGAGCTCAGGGCTGCCTCTGTCCGGGATCAATCCTGTCCCTTGAGGCTTTCATGCTGTGCTGTGCTCTCAGAAGGACCTCCAGGGTAGCGGTGGCAGTGGTGGGGCTGGAGTCCCTACGGAATTGACTTTGCACATCCGAGCCAGCCGCAGGTTCGCCCTGCGCTGGAAGGTGGCGGCCGCCGTGCCTCACAAGGCTTGGAGAAACTTTCTGCCCATGGAAATATTTACCTTTCCTCCACAGCAGCAAAGTGAGAGGTCGAGCGGAGCTGCCCCTCCTGCATCCCTGACTGAGAGATGAGCATTAAGCAAATCAGCTTAGTCATTTAAAATAAATAACAACCCGAACTTATCCCTGCCAGTCGCAGGGCTTTGGCTTATTGTTCCAGTCAAAAAATAATTATCGCCCCCAGGCCTTGGAGATGAAAAAAAGGGGAAAAGGAACAGAAAAGGCAGCAAAAGGGAAGAGCTGCAGCAACGAGTTCCCTTGCCAGCTCTGGGAGCTGATGCAGTTTTCCTGCAGGCACGGGGAAACGATGCGCTGCCGAGGGAGTCGCAACGTACCCAGATGCTTCGGTACCCTCCTTCGCTCCTCGCCAACCCCGTGCTTTTATAGCCTTGGAGTTGTACTTTTTTTTAAAAAAATCCGTGGCTAATTTTTCACTCTGCGGCACGACGCGCTCCCTACAACGAGATGAACAGATGCAAAGGCAATCTTGAGCGTGGAGCAGCGCAAGCCATCGCCAGCAAACCCTCCAAACCCGACAGCTTCGGAGCCCTAATCCCGCGGGGAATAAGAGAGGGAGGCAACACTCTCCAGACATCTCAGCTCTCCTCCGGAGGCTGCGACGGGCTCCGGGGCAGGCGGCGATGCCCTTTGCACGCAGGATTTCAATCGGGTGGGAAAACGAGGCAAAATCCGTCTGCTCCGCGTGCCGGCGATGAATTATTCATCCCCTCCCAGCCAGCATTTACATGCAGAGGGCTGCCTTAATATTAAGCAAACAGCGGGGAGGGGGCAGGGACGCGGGTCCCCTCACGCTGCCTTCGGTGCCCGAATGCGGCAGCGCGTCTGCGGCGCTAACGAGCCGCTCCAGTGTAAATACTGCATACGTCCAGGAGCGGAGCGGGCGCGTATCCTGCATGTCTACGCAAAGCAAACACAGATTATGCCGTTTCTTCAGGCCTTTCATTTCACACGTCATTTTTTCTATATAAGTATAGGTTTACATGAGAGGTAATTATCATCCTTTCAAAGCTCTTCGTGCAGAGTAAAATGAGACGGAGCATTACATTTGTAGTATAATCGTAAATAAAAAGGGCCGTAATAACCACCAATTAGCACATTAAAACACGTCGAAGACTTGTCTTATCGCTCCGGTGTAAACAAGACCTCCAGGAACACCTTATATCGCCGGCGGTCTCCCTTCCAGAGCCAAGTTACACAACACCCTCAAAACCAGCTATTAGTCGGAGTCAGACACGGTTTTTTCACGAGGATAAATTAATCACGGGCGAGTCCGTTCTCTCTGCCGAAACACCCGGTGCCAGACGGGGAGGAGAGGGGCTGGAGGTGCAGCCCAGCCTCCTCTTCCCAGGCTGCACAAGCAGCATTCCCAGCTCCCGTCGGCAGGCTGCGGGGATGAAGCAGAAGGGCAGCGTGAAGATGAAGGAAAAAAAGGCCAGGAGCCCATTTTCGCTCGTACAGTTTGGCACCGAACCAAGCCTTAGCTGAAGAGCGTCTTCTCCCAACGCTTCGGGGCAGGCGATAGCAGAGGCGGGGGCTGGCGGGGGCTGCCCCCTGCCCCGGGGCAGGGCCCGATGGATGCCGTGTCAGCTGCCGAAGGGGAGATACCAGCTTTTCTGTGGATTTCTGTAAGTACATGGAAGGCAAACAGGCTTAGGCCTTTCCCAAAGCTGTGATTGCAATCCCCCAGGGAGACTCATTTTCAAATGATCTTGTTAGACATTGTTAGGAATTGATATATTTGCATAGCATGAATGTTAAAACTCAGAAAGAACTCAAATGCCAATTAGAACCACGGCGGTTTTTTTCCCCCTAATTAATCAGTCATAAAAGAGCAGCTCCAGGTGTTTTTCCCTGACTAAACACCAGCAGAAGTCTATCGTTATTAATCTTGATGACCCAAGTGTCATCACCATATGCAGATTTTTTTCAAGGTGATGGAAGACTGGAAACAATTCAAGATGCACGGCAGAAGCGCAGCAACCCGCTCGCTAAGGATCATTCCCAGGGCCTGGGGACCGATCCTGGGATAACACAGGCTTGAGACGCAGCCTCTACAGCAGTTAGGGATGCCGACGGAGAGGTTCTAGTTCCTTCACCTCAATTTAAAACTGTACAGAAATTTTCCATTAGTTCATTCTAGTTTTTTTCTTCTGTTCTAGTCTGCGGAACAGGCCAGGAGAAAAGATGATTATTATTATTTTCTCCTTTGATAGAGGTGCATTCTCTGGAGAAAACAGTTTCACCAGTTTTACCAAAGTCACGCTCTGGGGCACTAATCCTGCCAGACTCCTTGGCCGGGGACCCCCTCGCTGCAGCACGCGCAGATGGGACTGGCCGGCACGTGGCCTTAAACACCGTAATTTAGAGATCTAGGCAGATGCTATGCCCCATTTGAGTACGCCAGCTACTCCTGGGACGCTACGCTCTGCATAAAATCAGCAATGAAACCTGGAATTTCTTTTCAGAAAACACTAAGGAAGTGACGAGTCAAGCAAGACTGGGCCCCTCTCCGAGCAGGAGCAAGTGCATTTGGTGAGAAATGTTCATGCCGGTGTTCGGAGGCAAGAAATACCGCACTCTGGTGACGGGGCACGTCATCGGGAAAGTCAAAGGCATCGCAAATAAAAATAAAACGTGTGCACCGCAGGCAGGTGGACTGCGTTAGGATAATAGAGAAAATACCCGTACCTGATGCAGCGGGGAGGATTTGTGCTGATTCGCTTTTTCTGCAGCCGGGAAGCGGAGCGATTTGGGTAAGCGGCTTCACCGCAGCCCGGCGTTTCAGGCTGCGTTTGCAGCGCGGCCGGCGCAGGGGCGAGAGCAGAGCCCCGGGGACGGGGACAGGGTGGCTGCGTTCCTGCTGCCTCCCCCGCGGAAGATGCTGCCACCCTGCTCCGTCCCCTCCGCAGGGACAGGAGCCTTCGCTCCGCTTTCTGCGAGCGCAAAGCCAGCTGCCAAACGCCTGCCTGGAGGCGGCAGGGTCCCCTCCTCCTGGGACAGGGCACAGAGCGTCAGGCTTGTTATTTGGTTCACAAATGGAAACTTTGGGGGTTTTCCCCCCAGTATTTCTATCTCCACCCCGAGTCATCTTTGTTTGCCTTGCGGCAAACCACCAGTCCGTTAAAAGTCTCGGCAAACACCCGCGTTTGCCCGCTGGTTTTGGTAGGACCCATAGCCCTCTTCTTGACATCACCCGTTTTCTGTGCTTCGAATCGCACAGCCCACAGAGATGCCGCTCAGCCTTGGTGGGCACCGGACACGGTGCGAAGGGTCCTCCTGGCACCTTAGAGAGGAGCGGGGCGCGCGGGACTGGCGGGCAGCCCCTCGCGCCAGCGATGCTGGGGAAATGCCGTGCCGGTGCGGACCGAAGGCACCTCGCGGGCACCCCAACCTGCCTCCGTCCCGGGAAGCTGCCGCTCTGCCGCGAGCCCGTCACCTCCGGCCGGTCGGCAGGGCATCGCCGAGCTGCTTGGAGCCCTCCGGGGAGGAAATCAATCAGCTTCACGGCGATTAATTACCCTGCAGTAGCCGCAGGTGCGACGCTCCCCTGGGGACGGGATGGGGCAGAGGCGCAGCCCTCACCCAGCTTCCCACCCGGGAATAAGGCGTGCACAGGATCAGCTCCAATTAGCAGCACCCAATTTATACATCCTACTACAAATGGTGACTGGAAAAAACCCAAACCCCCAAACTAAAAATATCTTCCCTGGGGAGAAGCATGGGCAGCATTTAAGCTGGTAAGACAGAGAGCGAGGAAGAAGATGAAGAAGAAAACTGTCCTTCGACTTAAAAGGTACTGTTTCAGATATGCAGATTTTTAACAGACTTTTGAAATTCTCTACTAAAAATACTGTTAAATATTAATTATATTGCTATTTATAAATGTATACATAATTAATAGGAATAATTAATGTAGCAAGGATCGGTTAAGAACTTTCTTCTAAATATTTGAATAGCGAAACATAATTATGTTTTGATGTGAAAATGTCAGGAATGTATTGAACTGTTTTTACTTTACTGAAACCAGCAAAACTTGCTGGGAAATACCAGGTCTGGGAGACAGGCTGTTTCACCTTATTCCACTTAACTTTCAGAGTTTTTGTGCACTCTGCCGCCTTAGTACGGCAAATGCCGTAGACAGCAATAGCTGTTGACACAACATCAGTACTTCAGACTACAAACATCATTATAACCAGCTCGAGATTCCCCGGAGCGTTGATGAGCTTTGAACCGAATTCCCAGGCGTTTGCTGTACGGGCTGCCCAGGGAGCACGCGGTGAAGAGCAACCTTCGGCCTCCCTCAGGCTTCTGCAGCCCGGATGGCGGATTGAAGCCTGGGGAACGCTGCTGGGAAAGCGCTGGTTAACAGCTCGGGCAGATGCGGGATCGTGTTTATTGTACATCACGTTTATGGTACCTTTTCCCTTTGCTTTAATTGCAGTTTCAAGGGCAGCGGCTGAAGACGCGCTGAAGCGGATCGCCGGGCGTGGGAACGCTGTCAGGGGAGGCAGCGACCAGCGTGGAGATCATCAAACCCGCCTCCCCGCTCCGCATCCTCGGCAGGTTTTCCCTCCCCTCTCACGCCTCGCAGCTGAGGACGGGTGGGCAGAGAAGAGCGGCGCTGGGCACCCAGATCCATCACCCCAAGGACATGCCCTCGGCCAAAGCCACCACCCCAGGCAGCTCCCTCCATCAACAAGAGGCCTCTGCTTCAATCCTTAAACCGCTTTTTTTTTCTTTTTTCCCCCCTCCTTCTTCAAAACCAGGAATAGCTTCTGCCAGCCCTGGGGCACAAGCAGCACCCTCCTGACGGGACACTGGCAGAGCTCGGACAGAGGCACAGCAGTGGCCGAGGACAGACCGCACGCGTCGTGGGAAGCTCACGGAGATATTTGAAATACTTTGCCGCTTTGCTTCCTTTTGGTGAGACTTCGTGGGAAACAGATGCCAGGCTGTTTGCTTCTGGAATTCGTGACCTCTGACGCATTTGAAAACACCGTGGCACGAAAGCAGACACATGCTCTGATTAATGATTAGATTGAGGAGAAACATGGGAGATGAAGGGAAGCACTTTATTTGATCCCCAGCCTCAGTAAGGCTGCTGAGAGGCTGAGCAGGATTGCTTGGTCTCCCCCAGTAGCGTTTTTGGGAACCTTTGGGGAGATGCTGCGCCCGCTGCCCTGCGCCGCATCCCCGGGCGAGATGAGGGGCACAGCTGGCCGAGGTGCCTGTGCAAGCAGAATAACTGCCGCAGCCTTGCTCCATAGGTTTGGGAGGTTTTGGCACTAGAAGCGATGCGAATCACACATTCTTCTTTCCAGGAGAACACAGTACATGCTTTTGCACTTAGTCAAAAGGCTTTTCTACTTAAAAGTGAGATTTGCTCCAAGGGAGCAACGAATCCCAAATAAGTTTTCTTTCCAAATGGTCTTTATACCCACTCGCTTTGTCCTGAAATATCCCGGTTGGTTCTGCTCCCTTGTTTTGTGTTTGCTGATGAACACGGTCATTTAGCGACCGCTGTGCCGGAGGGTGAGCCCCTTTGCAAGGCTTCTCCCAGGTCCCAGCCCCGCCTCGCAGGGAGGGAAATCTCACCAAGTACCTGGATGCTGAGCTGCCTCTGCTTTCAGGATAAATATTGTGACCTCCTGCTAGGGACCTGGCATGCGTCAAAATCGGCTCCAGCTGGAGCCTGCAGCACTCAGAAGGAGTAACGCTGTCTCCATCGTGCCACTGGCTCTGCATCGGTGGTTGGGGTCTCGCTGCCCCTGCCCTTCCTGGCTGGCTCCCACCTGCATTTCGGACCAGCACACTGCTTGGTCAAAAGGCTATTCAGCCGCCGGCACCACTCCTAAGGCTGAACACGATTTAAACTGTTACTGGGTTCTACACCTGACTCTTTACAGGAAAGAGAAGCATTGCAATGAAAAGTTTAAATTGAGTAACGATTCCACGTTCAATGAGGAGTACTCGCATTGCAAGATGGTGCGTCGCAAGATGTCATTGCAGCCCCGTCTCCTTGAGGGTAGCGTGGTTCGGTGAGGACTCCCACGCCAGCGGCAGCAGTGGCCGAAGCCCCCTCGCGACAGGCTCGGGACGGAGGACCGTGCCACACGCGGCCCTACGTCCCACTCGCGGCACCAAACCCTCGCAGCGCGGCGGCACGCAGCAGCCACGCGTGCGGGAGCTCATCCAGTCATCCGTTAATATTGCGGAGCCTTGGTGTTATACAACCTTATCAGCCTGGCACTGATAGGAAGGTGGTGTAAAACACGAGGAATTCAGTAGAGTATGGGAAAGACGCGTTTCGAAATCATAAATTTTGCCATAATGCAATCTTTATGCAGATCTCGGCAAGAGGCTGGGTCCGCTCAACCATCAGTCACCATGAAAGATGAAACTTTTCAAAACTTTTGCACATTAAAGAGAGGTTTGCAGTTTCGTTTCCCGGTTTGCTTGCTTTTTAAATGCGTAACATGACCGATTATGTCTAAACCTGAACGCTTCGAAGGTCTTCTAACTTTCTGGAAGATTCATGGCATAGCTTCCCTATGTTTTTTGAAGAGGAAAGTATATTTATTTATTGCACTTTAAGTGAAAGATAGTATCTCACAGGCAATTCCCTAAAACAGCTCTTCTGTCCTAAGGCACTCGCTGAGGATTGCTTCTGCTCAGCTAATACATTACCATATAAAAGGGAGAAAAGTGACCTTAAAATTCGGACATCTGTCTCTGGTGGGGTTTTTCTTTGGTTCTCAGAAAGAAGGAACAGAGACAGACCTCCCCCAGGCCTGTGCAAAAAGAACGAGTTATTCTGGCTGTCCCGCTATTACTGCCAAAAATCTTTGGCTACGTCAGTGCCTGAGCATCTGTGTCAGCAAGTCAAGAATTGCCCTTTGCGGCTCCGCACCCAGCCGCGAGGGCCTGTCCAAGAGCTCTGCGAAGCCCAGAGGGAGATTTTTCTCCCAACCTGGTGGACTCTGGACTTCCCCCAGTCCCTGGGATCCGCACCGCACGAGGCTTTGCCGTGCGGTCACAGCACCAGGCGGGAGCTGCAGCCGTGTCTCGCTCGCTCTGCGCGCCGGAGGACGCGCCTGCGCCCGCACCCGGCTCACCCGAAACCTACGGCGAGCACCCTTGGGTCCCTGCAGGCGCTTCTCTTTTTGCAGGGGATGCTGAGGGAGCCGAGCCCAAGCGATGCACCGAGCTTTTGGCTACCTGAAGTTAGAGGAACCAGCACAAAGAACCGTACCCAGACACCACACCACGCCGTGCCGCAGCTGGTCCCACCGTCTCCCAGTCACGGGCTGAGCCTCTGCCCGGTGCCCGTCCCTACGGCACACGTGTCCGAGCGGCAGGGTCCCGAACGAGCGGGAGGCACGCTGTGCCGCAGCCTGCGGACACGAGCTGCTGGCAGCGGCAAGAACCGCTCCGTCCTTCTGATCTCCCTCCTCTTTCCCTCCAAATGTTGCAGGCGATCAAATACGGGTAATGAACGAGCAGTCAGCATTTGTGCTTGAGATGTATTTAAAAAGGTTAAAGCAAAACAGATCAAAACATCCTTTATACTACAGCCATTTCCCCAAAGTAACACGTTAGCCCGAAGGTAAAAATCAATGTTCAAAGCCTGTACCAATTTTCAGAAAGATAAATGCTGTGTTTAATACTTTGCAGCGATGATTGTTCAAGAAGCTGTCCTTGGTGTATACGAGATGGTACCAGCATCTCCCAATTAATGCCTACGCAGCCCCTCGACTGGTGCGCAGCTTGAGGAGAGACGCTACAGAAAGAGATAAAACAGGCACGTGTGAGGACTCGCTTTAAAACGGTTTACACGATGCTGACACTTCACATTGCAGCTGACGCTCCGGGTTTGTAAACCCAAGTTTCCCCAGGACAGATGCAGGGAGGAGTGGGAAGGCGCCTACAAAGGGGGCTCCCACGCCAAATCGAGACGGATGGTCCCCAAGGATGCACCAAGCACGCATTGCCCGGCCCCCTGGTCTCCCCATCCCGTCGTCGTCGGACCCGTGCTGGGACCGGCACGGTGCTGCGGCATTGCTGAAGCCAAGCACGTGCCCGTTCTGGTGACCTTCTCAGGTCTTTAAACTCAAAGGCAGTGTGTAGCTTTGACTTGTAAGGAAAAGATCATTTTTGTCAGAAGCAGCCTTTCGATATTTTTGTAAAGGTGATCGCAAGACGTGAAGGCTGGCAGCGGAGCCACAGCGTTTCGTTTGGTTCCAGCTACGTGATTCACAGACGTTGTTCATTTGGGTGGAACCAGAAATGCATTCAGCATGTCCTGCCTGCAGCCCTGCCTGCTTGCACCGGCGGCCGAAGCTGGTTCAGAGCAGCGGTGCCGGGTCGCACGCCCCGGACCCCGCGCAGTAAGGAGCTCCCCACCTCTGCTCCGACAGACCGCACAAGCAGGAGACGGGATGAATCTCACCCGGCACCTCTCCCGCCACGCTCCTGCGCAACGAGAACGCAGCTCAGCGTTGAATGCGGCTCTGAAACTGAGCACAGATACGGGACACCACAATTAAAAAGCCTTTTATTATCGACAGCGCGCCTGCTACTGTGGCGGGGTGTGTGATGGGTATCCTGTATCGGCACAGCCCCAGGGCAGTCACAAACCATGTGCTCCTCGGGCTGCTTCTGCCAAGTGGTGGCAAAGAGGAAGATAAGAGATGCTATCTTAGCTGCTACTTAGCCTGCAGCCATTTAATTGCTTGTTGCTTGGATGTCCATTCAGAAAGAAGACGAGGGGCATGGATTCTTGCTTCTTATTTCTTAGCAAATGCTAGAGGTCTGACTATTGCCTTATTTTTCAGACATTTCCCTGATTATGGCAGCCCAGTGCTTTGCCAAGCCTTGCTTTCCACAGCGATACCCAAGGTGAGCCCTGCCTGCCCGTCCTGGCAGAGCTGCTGCCTGCTCCTGCAGGCACTGGCTCCTTGAAAACAGGAACGTGCAGCCGATCAAAATTGAAGTAATAAACAATTCTCTCAGCCCGCAAACACCCTGCCTAGTTAGCTAAGCATTTTCTGAGCTAAAAGGACTTTATTCTTTCTTGATGGATCCCAAGTACGATAATTGTATTTGCTGTGATAAAAAGTTAAACTGCATAAAATTAATATTGATTCAAATTAAACCATTTATCTCCTTTCACTTTTCAGCTCCACAAATACAATTATTGCTTCAGCCGTTACATACCAAGTAAAATTACAAGTTGAAACTAAGGCTTGTTTTCTGGCTTTTCTTCCCCCCCCCTCCCCTGGCTCGCTCTCACTTGCAGGGAAGAAGGCAGGGCCCGAGCCGGGACCTCTCGGCATCTTCCCGAGCACGCAGTATGGGGATGCCATCCCCAGTCCCGGCAGGTCTGCGGCACACGGTCCAGCCTCGGATGCTTGCGGACGGGAGCACAGTGGGCAAGACAGGCAGAAAACACCCGGCAGACCCAGCTCCCATGCCTGGACTTCAGAGCCTGTTCCCTCCTGCTTTCCTCTTCCTTTCCACCGCCTTCTCATGGCGATAATTGGAAAGGAAGGAAGGAGCTATAAATACCTCCTGAAATCAAAAGGAGCACGTATAGTCTTGGCAGAGAGGGAGAATATCCTGAGGGTCCCGGTTCCTCTCCCCTACACCTATTCCCAAGTGTTTACTTTGAAATTTTTCATTTGTCTCCTCTGGGAGTAGAGGCAAAACAATATTTGACAGCCCAGGAAAAAGGCGGTTTCTATGGAGTGCTGTTTGCTTATGCCAGGGATGAAAATTAGCCTTGGTGGGAAGCAGGCTCAGGCGCTTCAAAGCCGCGCTCTTAAAAATGAGCAAGTCTCGGCAGTGGGCCATGGGAAAAGATGTCCCCGCTGCCCTCGCCTCTGCGTGCAGCAAGCTGCTCAGAGCAGAGGACGTGACAACTGAACTGTTGACGGACCCTGTGAACGGAGCTGAATCCCGATGTCCGTCTGTGGCTCTGCCCCTGTGGGCAGCATCCCCCTACCCTGCATCCGCAGCGGCACGCAGCATCTCCGCGGCACTGCCGCAGAAACCCCGGGCTGGTTTCTGTCCCCATCGCCAGGAGAAGCTCAAGGGAGCAACCTCCCCGTCAAAATCTTCTCTCCAAAGGCCAGAGAGCCACCGCCGAGCAGCGCCGGGGCATCGCTGGCTGGAACCAGAGCTTGCTGGGGCACGGACTGAAGCAAAAAAGAAAACAAGGCTTGTCTGGGTAGGAAACCACATATTCTTCCTGAATCTGGGCTTGTTCCAAAGCGAGCCCCTCGCTGCAGGGCAGCTTGCCAGGCCCAGACCCTAGCCTGGGAGGCAGGAGAAGTTCCTTGGACTGGAGAGATTTCAAACAAAACATGGTGGGCAGATTTGGGTCTCAGCTGCTGTGTAAAACTCTGAGTAATCGCTTCAGGCGAGCGGCTGGGACCAAGCTCTGCCCACAATTGCCTCAACCCAGGCATCACAGGGGAATGGGGGGCGTTTGCTGGCTCTGCCCCCACAGCTCATAGCGTACCGAAATCCTGGCCATACATCAGATATTTATAACCGGGAGAAGTACAAGTCAAGTCCTGCAGGATGAGGGTTTCGACAGAAAGGCAAAACCGGGCTTTGCTGCGACCTATGAATAATCGATGGGCGACGCGCTGGCGCTGTGGAAACGGCGAGGCTGGTGCATCGCCCAAGGGACTGCGGGCTGGCAACTGGGAAAGCCCACAGCAGTCCAAGCTCATCCGTCATCTGGATAAGATTCCGGCATCTCAGGCTCCGAGAGTCAAGGAATTAGCAAAAGTGGGATTGCCACAGCAAGCCCTTGGAGTCAATAGTTCCCGCGGCTGGCGGGTGCGTGAGCACAGCTTCACACGACGTGCTGTGTGCGGGCTGGAAGGATAACAGCACGCTAAACTGATGAGCATCAGTGCCCCTTACACACCTCCCAAATTGCTACACCCCGGTTTGCTTCTAACCCCACGCCGATGGCTGCTCTCCGTCCCCTGCAGCGAGCGGAGGGAAGGCTGCGCAGCCGGGAAAGGTGCATCTCATCACGGCTCAGCGCCAGGACACGCCACCGGTGGCCCGACTTGCCGAGTGACCCCCCGCGAACGAGCGGTACCCGGACCACCCACCCGCTCTACCAGGACACAGCCGGTGCTGAGCGGGCTGCCCACCTCAGCGGGAGCAGGGAAGGCTCCGGGCTTTAACGGGACTGGGGGAGGAAGGAAAGGACAGAAAAGAAAAGAAAAGGCGATTATGGATTCAGTTCAGCCCTGAATTGTTCTCCCATTACGTTCAGCAGAGCTTTACAGCGCTTAATTTAAAGTGCTGTTCCGTGCAGGAAACTCGTAAAGCAACATGATCCATATTTATTATCTCTTCACTATTCCAAGTGAATTTTTCCCATTTCGTAAGCTTAAGGGAAGGGAGAAAAGGTCTGAGTTGCTGCTGCCAGCTCTGCCAGCGGATTGCACGTGGGATCTGCAAGCAGCCCGCGCTCTCCGCTTTGCTCGCCCACCTGTACAAGGAAGAGGCTGCGGACGAAGCGCTGCCCTCACCGACGTCTGCCTCTGGATCCTGCTCCGCCTCAGCGCCCGCTCCTGCCCTTCCCTACAGCTCCGCTGCCCCTCCAGCAAAACAAAAAGCAATGCCTCAGGAAAACCTCTGCGAAAGCATTCCCGAGCCCAGGCGTGCCGTTAGGTAGAGACCGGCAGCCTAATTTTTTCTTTTTTTCATTTGAATCCATTGTGAGCAGCTGCCCGCGTATTCCTTCCCCCGTGCCTCTCAGCTACTCTTCAGCCGAGCTCCGCTCCTGCCTATTCTCCGATGCCTTGTTGTCCGTAAAAGTGAACATGAATTGCTGCCAGCTCAAATTAGTGTCTTTCCACAGGCGGCCAACTGAAATGCTGAAAGAGGGGAAGGAGTCGGGGTCTTCGAATATTTATGGCTTGTTTAACTTGTGTTAAATACCGGGCTACTGCCGAATTTGCTAGGAGGCGTTTGGCAATTCGGTCGCCTTCATCTCCTCTTAGATGGGAACCGGGCTCTTCCCGGAGCAGCTGTGGAGAAAGCCTGCTTGCACAGGGGACTCACGCAAGGCTCTGAAAGGAGATTAAACTTTATACACAAGATAGACAAGAAATAGCAGCCACTGCAGCCTAGCCAAAGGCGGTGAACACGGTGTTCTGGCAGAACTTGGTGCTGTGGTAGGAAGCCTGATGCAGGCAAAACCTGTCCTTGCCTGGAGATGCTGAGGAGGGTTATAAAACTGGAAACCAAATAAACCAACCGACAATAACAAAATGACCCCAGAAACACCTTAATGACCAATAACTCGCCCCAGCAGCACTCCCCAGCTCACGCAGTACAGGCGTGACAGCTTGGAAATGCCTTCCTGCGTTAGTTAAGGAAGATGGGAAACCCTTTTTCATTTCTCTGGAAGTGCAAATAACTCCTGAACTGGATGAGGAAAACCTTTTATCGGGGGATTTGATTGATTTTATCAGTTGTGGATTTGATTGCTCAGGGTCAGTAGCTAATTAGGATACGTTTTGCCCAGTTATTTTCGATTGCCTTCCCGCTCTGCCCACAAACCCCGCGGATGGGTATGTGCTTTTTATTGACCAGATAGATGTGGCTGTAATCTCTCTGGAAATGCACATTAAAGGAATTTTAAAATCTGGATTATCTCTGTAAGTAGTCCTTAATGACGCCTTTGCAGCTGTTACAATGCTTATGTAAATATTGCGAGCAAATATTTAAGGCTCTATTAAAGAGAAATTTACTCTGCTGTCCGTAAAGCATTGAATACCTCCATAAATCCTGCTGCGCAGGTTGGCTCTCTGAAGCACAACCAGTGCCTCCCTGTTCAGCTCCGTTTCAGACGCCCTCACCTCCGCAATCCTGATGCAATTGCAAATAAAACACTGGAGGCATCCTCGGGAGAGATGCAAATGTCTGAAGGAGACTTGCACCCCATCTCTATCGACTTTGGAATCAAAATGTGGGAATAATGCCCAAGTAGGAGAAGAAAAAAGTAAACTAGAAAGATGTAAGAAAATGTGAAAGAATTCAATATAAATGAATATTCCAGGCTAGGAATAATACACTTGTGTATATGTGCATGATCGCTATCAGCTCTTTTGTTACGAAGCTGGAGGAGCATGAAAAGAGTAACGTGTCTTCTAACAAGACCTCGAACCTGCCAGAAGTAGCTGTACATGAGAAGAGTCTTTGGCAGTTTCTCTGGGCTCATGAAGAGAAAGCCTAATTAATTCAGACTAACCATCACTTGAAAAGCCACCTCTCTCTGCAGGATTTGAGCAGCGGATGGACGGAGAACAGGAGCACCGTGAACTTCCAGAGCATCTCCTACCACCTGGGCAAGGCAGCGCCACGCAAACGCTGTGACCCGCTGCCAGCGATGGGCCGGCCGGTGCCCTGCGGCGGCAAGACCCCAGCCGGCTCTGTGGTCAGCTCCCCAGCTCGAACCCGGCGAGTTTAATTTAAGCGTGTGTACAGGAGACTGGTATTCAAGCATCGCCCGGAGGCGGGAACCTCGTCGTGCCACCCTCACCCCACGGACAAGCAGTTTTGGTTATCAGAATTGACCTCCCGACTCTGTGCAGAGCATCTCTGCGTAACCTCTTGCCGCGGCGCGAAGGTGGGACGCTGGACCCCCGGACGTGCGGCACCTCTGGTCCCCGAGGGCAGAGCACCCCAGCCCTGCTCCCCACTCCGCTTCTCCTCTCCCCCGTATCATGCGGAAGGTTAGAAGCTGCCTCCTTTTTGCTGCTTACAAGGAGAGGTGGTAAAGGGTGTAAGCGGCACGCTGGGTTTCTAATGCTCTGCTAACGTGCATTATTGGGCAGGAAGGGAGCACCCGACACTCGGGTGGGCAGCTCATCTTAAGCAGCTAATGCCTCTTACCTGACCCCCCTTCAACGCGGGTTTTGTTTACAATTCAGTGTCAAATAAACCCCGTTATCTCTGCGAAGCAGCTCTGTTAACAGTGACGGCGAGGTGCGATCTGTTACGAACCCGGCCAGCGCAAGGGTCTCCGGTGCCTGACCCCGACCCCTGCCCACCTGCAGCGCCGGAGCGACTGCAGCTCGTGCCCTGCGCGGCTGCAGCACCCTGCCCGCGGGTGCTCAGGGTGGGCTGCAGCACGCCGAGAGCTGGGGCGAGGCTGGGCCACCCCTGCCCTGGGGTCCATGCTCTCGGGTGGCTGCCCTCCTTTCTGGTCCTCCTGCACTTGAATTCCGGCAGCAGAATCCACGTAGCCCAGAAGAAACGGGCCGACGCAGCAGAGAGCATATGGCCCCGCGTTATGCCGCACGGCAGCTCCCACGCAGCTAGGATGCTGCCGGGATGCTGCTGGGATGCTCAGGTGCCCAAGCAGAAGCAGAGGGGAGATCCTACGGGACCCCTCAGACAGACACCCGTGCTCTCGGGGAGGAGGCGATGGAAGCGGCAAAGTGCCTTTTAGCAGCAAACCTGGGTAATGAGGCTGCTGAAGCACGCTCAGGCTTTTTAGACTGGATTAGGAGCCTTGCCACAGAAATTTCAGCTTTTCCAGTAACCCTTTGAAAGAGCATTACAATAATCTAAACAAGAAGCAGTACGAGATGAGCTTCTCTAAATCGGGTGGCAATTTTCTCTCCCCCCTCATCTACAAGGTCGGAGTCTGCCTGCAGACATCTCCCCCGACGGCAGCGGGGCTTCCTGGCGCTCAGCCGAGAGCCAAACCACGCAGCCACGGGCTGCACGTACCTGAGCCCTTACAGAGGGGAGGAAACCAAAGATCACAACTAGCAGAACATTCTTTTTCAATTATTATTACTATCGAACGTTTACAAGCAAATATAGCATCAGAATCCTAGGAAAAATTAATGGAA
Organism: Buteo buteo; assembly: GCF_964188355.1. Taxonomy (NCBI): domain Eukaryota; kingdom Metazoa; phylum Chordata; class Aves; order Accipitriformes; family Accipitridae; genus Buteo; species Buteo buteo. The sequence goes on from NC_134175.1 coordinate 1,067,402, forward strand.
AAAGATTAATTTTCCTAAACTAATGAAGTACTTGAGCTCTAGGGCAACAACTGCTAATGGTGCTTCTATCTCAGCTGAAGAGGCAAAAAGTTCTGTTTAATAGTAATTTTAAATATAGATTTGAGGATCTTGCCCATAAATCATGAAGTCAGATAAGGAGTGCACATAATAACTTCTCAGATTACATAAATAAAACTGATCTCAAGTACTTGAAGAAGAAACACTTTTATTCCATTTGCAAGGCTGCAAGCTTGAGAGGAGACTTAGTACCTGTATGAACCACCAGCCATTTTACACCTTCATCTGCGGTAACTGTTTCTGCATATTAATGGCACCAAATCTGATAATCACGCAGGCTTTAAAAAATGATTTAAAATTGTACGGACGGGAGTTTGTCCAGGGAGGGATCTCCTGCAGGTTTGCTCCGAGAGAAAACCAGCTTCCCATGCAAGCCGTGAGCGGGGATGCCGAGCGGCTGTGAGGAGCCGGAGGGGAAACGGCGCTGACAGCAGCCCAACCCAGCTCGAGGACATGGACCAGGGCTCGAGGAGGAGACGATGCACCACACCAGGCAGCTCCGGGGTCGAACGGGCCCGAACCCTTGGCCGGCAGCGCGGAGGCATTTGCCCCGGGCTTCCAGCCCCAGCCTCGCAGCGCCTGCTGCATTCAGCTGAATCACAGGAACGCCCTCCATCACAAGCCTCATACACAGGGAAAGTGCGGGCATCCATCAGTTTTATTCCCCACGTGTAGCCCTGAGACACCTCTCACGCTGCCGTGAGCCGCCGCAGCGCCGAGCTATTACTTCAAATGTAAATAATAGCCTGTGCTCTTACACTCCTTTACAGTAGGTATTATTTTAATGTTTCCCTCCTTGAATCCCTCGTCCCCCGAGGACCGAAACGCTGCAGGCTGATGCATTACTGCCACAGAAACCCCTCGGCAGAGCAAAACCCGCCGCTGCTGCCGGCACAGCCAGCTCAGCACCTTCAGGGACCGGCTTTCACCGAGATGTGCTTCCCGGGCAGCCAGGGAGCAAACGCCCATTTCTCCGATACACTGATAACGTCAAGGTGAGTATTAATATCCTCCCTGAACCTCTGGTCTGTCAGACTTCAATAAAGGGATGCCACGGAGCAAGGGAAAAAAAACCTTATTAACAAAACCTGGATTGGCGCTTTGGGGTCTGGAGATAAGAGCCAGGGGACCCGCGCAATGAAGCCTCCAAGTCGACCATCTTCTGGCCTTGGACCGCTCTTAAATCACAACTGCCGCGGCGACTGCCCCGTCCCCACCTCTGGGGCCCATCGATCACATTTACAGTGACCACAAATCACCACCAGATTATGCTTCATTTAAAATTCCCTCAAGGGGAGGGGATGCCCGAGTCTCTGAACCTTCCTTCGTCCGGCGCCGGCCGAGGAACCCCGAACCCGTGCTGGGAGGGAGCTGGTCTGCATCTGCCAGCGAAACCACCCGGGGGGGGCAGTGGGAACTGGGGCTGTGCTGCAGGCACGGCTCCTCCGGGGAGCCCAACGCGGTTTGCTTACGCAGAGCAAATGGAGGGAGAGACCGTTGCCATCTCCAGTGCCCTGCTCTTTTCAGTGGTTTATAAACTTTTTATCCAGCTGTAAAATTTCTAATTAACTGAGGTAACTAACCAACGTTGCATGAGCTCAAACTGAGAATATTACAGTCAAATACATAATTAAGAATTTCTGCTGTGCTGGTTCCTTCCGCCGGTGACGTAAGTTACTGCACACCGTGCGGGCGCCGCAGCCCAAGACCCCGTTTTGAGGATTCCCCTTCCGGTAAATGCCAGGGGCGCGAGGACGGAGCCGTGCTCTGCCCTCCCCTCCTGCTCACCGCCGGGACCCGGGGAAGGGACCCCCACCCCTGCCGGGGGATGCGGGTGCCCCCTCGCCCCGGCGTGCCCCCTCGCCGCGTGGCAATGCCGTTTTTCCCGGCCAGCTCCCCATCTGCGCTTGTTTTGAAGAGGAGCCGTAAGTACCGACAGAGAGTGGGAGCCACCGGGCTGCAGCCCAGGAGCGCGGGCTCTGCTGGCAGAGCCCGAGCCGCAATTAGAGCGAAGCACATGCTAAGCTTTCTCTTCCTCAGAATTAACCCTGGGAAATATTCTCCTGTCTCCAGCTAGCAGCAGCTGGAGATCGACGGTCTGGAAAGCCACAAAGAGACGGGGAGAAGCCGCTGCTCCCAGCCTCCCTGGGCCGCACGTGCCCTTGCTGCAGAGGGGGAACCGGGACCCTCGGCCTCTGCAGCCCACCGACCGCCGGGAAACTTCTGCGGCTCTTCAAACGGTGCCAGAAAACACGATATTCCTCTTAATGATTCACCTGCCTCCACGCTGCATCAAAACCATCAAGCGGGTCTCATAGCAACTGCCAGATTAGCACATCTCCCTAAACCAGGCTTCTTGCTGCGAGCTGGAGAGCTAGAAGGAAAAGCGTGAGATGCCAGACCTTCGAGAAAAGGGGCAATTCCCCCCGGGGCACCACGTACCTGCCAGGGACGAGCTGCCACCGGGCTCCCAGGAGGCACGAGCAGGGGCTGAGCGACAGGCAGTGCCGGCTCCTTTGCTGCGTGTTAAATAACCTCTCCTGCAGCCCAACTGAGCCTGGGAAGCCCCTGCCCCACGGGCAGCTGCCTGCCTGCCCACCTGTGAAAGGCGCCGACTCAGCACCCAGCCCCTCCAACCGTGGCTGCCGGCTCTCCCCAGCCCCGGCGCAACCTGCTGCACCGCACCGGGGGCTTCCAGCTGAAGCTTCTCTTTCTGAAATGAAATGTGTCGTGGGTGCTGGTGGTCCCCAGCCCCTGCCAGGCGGCACCTGGACTTGGGCTGCCGAGAGCCACTGCTTTAGAGAGCCCTGCTTTGGCCAAGACGCATCCAGCCGGGGTTGTGTTTGGCTGCTGCAGCTGGTTTTCTTTGCAGGGATTGTCTCGCTTCATGGGCCGAACGGTGTTTCAAGTCCCGGTAGCCATGGCAAAGCCCTTCTTGCTAACGAGCGTGATGGATAGGCTCTCCGTCCAGCCCCGCCGCGGTTTCCACCCCACCGCACGTGGTTGCTCCGTCCAGCTCCCACGGCTGTGCTCGGCCTCTGGCGTGTTACGCGCGTCGCTCCCTTTTCCTCCCATAGCCCGTGTGAGCAGGGGAAAGGGTCTGCAGCAGCTTTCTGTGTTAACATCCACGCTCCACACGCGCTCGCATTTGACGTGAGAGTGCTGATAGAGGGTATAAGCCCCCGTTAGGCTTTAGGATTTACTCCATGTACACTTCACAGCGGGATGGGGAGTACTGACACGGAGATCATGTAACCGCGGGGAACCCCAAGCAGCGATGGGCTTCCAAACGCTCGCCGAGCCCTCGAGCGCGGGGCACCGAGCGCTCGCTAAGCCCGGGCTGTGTGCTGGCTCCGGGACCCACTGCCGCTGGAAAAGCCCTGGCCTGGAGCGGCTGCGCCGCCCCGGTGAAAGTGCTGGTGGGAGAAGGATGCCGGCCACGCTAACTGCTCCTGGCAGCGAAAGCGCGGGGCGATGAGCGTGTCCGACTCCACTCCAAATCCTCTTTAGATCAAAGGCGTTTGGCTCTGACTAATTTTGAAGAATCTTCCTGCCTCCCTAGCCCCGTCGCTTGGCTTCCCAGGCAGAGCCCTAATCCCTGCTGCAGTGCTGAGCGCGGTGCCCAGCCGCGGGTCCCCACCGGCCCCATCTCCTCTGGCAGAGCCGTGGCAAGGGGGGGGAAGAGTCCGGAGAGCCTTGGGTGGCCAAGGTGGCTCCTGCTGCTTTTTTGGAAAGGGCTGCTGAAATCGGCTCCCGCAGGTCTCACCGCTGCTGCGTTGCCCACGCATCTCCAGCCCCTTCTTTGTCTCCGGGTTTTATCCTGCTATCTATAGCACCGATCGGTAACGCTGGGGAGCGGCGGCAGGAACTTGCGACCCCAGGGCAGCCGTGCCTGTCACGCTGCTGCTTCGGGGATTTTGCTGTATACAGAGATGATCTCCCGTGGGAGCATTTTACAGCTCTTCGCAACAAATTATTGGAGGGTGGTTTAAACCCTAGTGCTATCGTGCCATTATCTGTGCCTAATTTTCCATTCCAGCCCCTAACATTTCAATTTACCCCTTCACTGATCTCCTGCTTTAATAGCTCTTCCAAACTTTGCCTAAGTTGAGAAGTGCCCATTTGGTACCATTCCTGCCGCATCCTACCGATGCCTCGCCTCCTTTCTTTCTCCTACTCATTTCCCTTTTCTCATCTTTTTCTCCTTGAAAACCCAGCCTCTATCTCCTCGCTCCCTTGGGAATCATGGTGCTGGCCCTGCCACTGCTGGGGATGCTGCATTTTCCCCACTCAGCAGCCTCGCAGGGAGCCTCAGCTGGACTCCGGGAAGGACTTTTCATGGAGCTTGTGAACCTTCACTGTTCCTTTTCTTTTCTTTCTTTGGAGCCCTCAAACCTAGCTCTAGCTGACACTCCACTTGTATAGCCCCAGCATGACTCCAGGGCTGTGCTTGGCCAGAAAACCGTTCCAAATCAATTCAGCGCGTTAGAACCACGCTCGGATGGTCTCCAGCGAGCACTGCGTCTTTTGGGCCTCTCGTCCCGCCACTTCGCCTGCTCATTCAATGTGCCGACCACTTTTGGCTGGCTGCCACCGGAGAGGCTGCGCTGTCCCGTCTCTTCCCAGCCCCCCGGAGAAAGGATGCTCCTAAGGCTCCGGCGGCCGCTGCTCAGTGTCACTCAGCTGTCACCGGGCTTTGTCCCTGCCAGCATGCCGTCTGGGAGACGGGGTCCGCTCCGAAGGGCTCGTTCCCAATCTCCCTGGCACAAGCGACCCGCAGGCTGGCACTGAGCAGGGACGCGGGCTCAGGAGAGGGTTTTGGGGGCTCTCGGCTGCTTCTTCCCCCGTATCCCACCGAGTCGCTCCTAGGGCGGCGGAGACCGTGGGAGGTGTACGTAGCTCCGTACAGGCGGTGGCTGCTCTGCCCTACCCTCTGCCCAAGAAGAGGCGGCCTCAGCGGCTTTGGGAGTCGATTGTTTGAAGCCAGACAGCGCTAAAACCTGCCAACCCTGAGGGAAAAGGTTTTATTTGCATTTTAAATATTAGCACTGAGTCCTGTTTTTCAGCCACACGCTCCACCTGATTCGCGCGAGACGTCGGTGGGATTAGGGTGGCGTGTCTGAGCACGCACAAACCAGCTCCTGCCCCTGCGACGCGCGGCTGCAGAAAAGCCCCAGCATCCCCGTTTCTCTGCCCAGGAGGGCCACATCTGGAGGGCTCCTGCCTTCCCAAACCCTGGGAGAATAACAGGGCAAATATACCAGCCCAAAGCGTTAGCGGCGGCGATGGATGTTGCCGGCCACCGGCTGACTCCCAGCTGAGTGGCTCTCTGGGCTGATTGAAAGCAAATTGGTGAATGTGGGCCCTTTCTTTACCAGGGACTGTGCTCACGGCTAATTGCTTTGATGTACAGGTTTATGGACTGTTACATGGATATTGCTCTTCTCCTGGCTTCACAAAACCATTTTATAAATGGTGCTGGCTGTGATCCACTGCTCCGTGTATAGCTGTCGGTCTGGATGTCAGCGCAGAGTCTGAGGCAAGAAGGAAAACACGAATGAGAAATAGATAGGGAAAAATAAATGTCAAGCTGTGCTTTTTATAGACCGAGGGCAAAGTGCCGGCCAGCCTTTTAAAGACGGAGAAGTAGAGAAAGATGTGCTGGTAATTGGAAACACGCGCCCGGGGGAGGAGGACAGTCTGGCTCCTGTACCACCGGGCAATCGGGACACCTGGCCGGCCAGCCCCGGACCGGGATGCTGCGCTCCGAATCCCTGCATGGGGCTCCGCTCCATTGGACCCACAGGGGCTTTGTCCCTCGCGGCACAGCCCGGGGACGGGGCTGTCCAGATCTGCCCTGGTCGCGGAGCCGGAGGGGTCGGAGAGGAGACGGAGGAAAGCTGAGCTGTCACAGAGTGGATCCCACTTCTCAGGCAAAAATGGGATGAGGGTTGGCCTCCCTGTTACCATTATGAACACAGCAGTCCTCTGGGTTACTTGGAAAACTTGGAAATACTCAGTGGCAACCAGAGGCCGAATTAGCGCTGCTTAACGATGGCTTTTTCCAGGAAACTAAAGCCCCGAGGCCATACTTGGGCCACAGGTGTTAGCGTTGCCCACTGGAAACATCAGGCGATGCTCTCCAGCCAGTGAAACCAGGTGAGAATTTCTAAACACGCTATTGATGGCCAGAGTGAGTATCAGGCAAAGACATCAACTGTTCCCTGATCTAAGCCAAGTGAAATCAATTGCTGCAGGGGGGAGCGCGGTCAGCCATGTCTAAGCCCTTTGACAGGTCAATAAATACCGCTCCCGAGAGGACACGGCTCGCCCACGGAGGCGGACGTGCTTCCCCCAGCATCGCTGCTCGAGCAGCAGCCAGCCTGCTCGGGCGGGCGCCGGGCGCCAGGATCGGACCCCGCGCCGCGTGCTCCAGCACGGAGCTTCGCGCACGGCTTCGCACGAGCCTTCGCACGGGGCTGTGCGGAGGGACGGCGCCTCGACGCGGCCCCGAGGTCCCGCCGGGGTTTTTGCTAACGCATCTCCCGTGCTGGTCCTCTGCTGCGGCAGAGGCGAGGAGTGGGCTCCCAGGACGCCCGCCACCGGCTCCTGCCGCCCGTCCTCTGCTCCAGTCACAGCACTTATTCATGTCTGAAAATCTGCAAGGGAAAGATAGTAACAACCCCGAAGAAGCTCCGTCCCTGTTTTGGCCTGACAAGGAGCTGAGATAAATGTGAAGTTTCAGTTAATATCACACTTGGAGGATGAACGGGAACAGCGAGGATTTCATTCGGGTAAGTTTATTAAAAACATGTAGACATGTCAGTCCTGGCAGAGCTGAACAGGTCCTGGAGTCTCAGAGCTCAGGTCGTATCAGCGGCAATAAAACCCGAGATTAGATCTAACACCAGCCTTGCATTTGAATCCTGCCAATCGCAACTCGTGCTTCCCGAGTCTTCAGGAGAAGACGCTCCCCACCCCAGCCGGGCAGACGGAGAAGACCCACGGGCTGACCCCGACCACGGGCTGACCCCAACCGCGGGCTGACCCCAACCACGGGCTGACCCCACCGCAGGCCGACCCCACCACGGACCGACCCCGCCGCTTTCCGTGCAGGTATCCTCCGCTGCTGCATCCCCGGGGCTCTCGCTTTCCAACGCCCTCCTGCCATAATTCATCTCTCTGCTGAGAGGCTGTGCTGCTCCGAACTGCTTATTAGCACAAATTGCCTGGCAGTAATAAAACGCTCTCTCAGCGCTCGTCATTTACTGGGCACGCACGTCCGCGGCCAAATGCCGAGATGCGAGCCCCGCCGCCTCGGCAGCGCGCCCTGCCACGGGGCCGCTGCCGGGAGCTCGGCGCGAGGCCGGGTGGACGTGACCCGTGGGCTGCTTCAGCGCCTGATCGCAGTAATAAACCCTCCGTTTTGCGACGGAACTTTTCGATGACTCGAATAATTCCAATTCGCAGAAAAGGTTGCGTTCAGCCCAAAGTCCAGGCACGTTTGGGCCACGCCACCCGCCGGGAGCCGGATTCGTGCCGGGGTCTGGTACCCGTCTGGTTAGGGGGGAGGCTGCAGGTAGGGATGAGCTGCCGGCCGAGTCCCGTCCACCCTGCGTGGAGCCACCCTGCCACTGACACCCACGCACGGCCCCATCCCTGTCCCCCAGCCCCACGGGGAACTGATGGCACTTGGAAGGAGCGCGAAGCGTGGAGATCTTGGCGTTGAGACCCATCAGCTAGGATGATGTACTTAAACTTTTAATAAGAAATAGCACTCAATATAGCACATTTCCAGCATTTATTGAACTGAAGTGCCTTCTACTGCTTCAGTGCTGAGCCCTGAAGCCTGTCCTGGATGATTTAAGAACGATCCATCTGGAAAATGATGCAGACAATTTGTTACATCCAGCCAGAGAGCCATAGAAACCACAATAACAAGCTTAAATGATTTCAGCATCGCTAAATCATCCAGCCCCAGCCAATCTTCCTCAAAGCCACCGCCGAGGTGGGGTCACTGCACCACGCACGGCTCCTCTTCCCGAAGCCGGCGCTCCTTCTGCAGCCCAGCCTGGTGCCGGGACCCCGGCTCCTAGCGCACGTCTCGCAGGACACAGGGACACCGGGACACCGGCACGACCGGTTCCCCACGGCGAGGGGACCCCTTTCTGCCTCCCCCCTTCTCATCTCCACCCCCCCCTCCAGTCCTTATTTGCGAATAAGAAAACAGGACCGGCTTAAAAAACCTTCCTTGGTGGGCTCCTCCTTCTGCAGGCAGCATTGTTGCATGTTGATAGTTACCACCTAGCCCTGGAAAAATCAGGGCTTCGTTTTTCAAAATAGCATGTTGATTGATGCTTAAAATATCTGCAGCAATTACTTCGCCCCGGTATAATTATAATAATTAAACTTGGATAATGCTTAGTCCTACTTTTTAACAGAACTGTGTGCTGCGGCATCAGCGCGCTCGTGTTTTTGTTTCCAGCCTCCTTTTCCAGTCTCGCCCCGCTGCCGGGTGGAGGCAGCCCCGAAGGGATGCAGAGATCGCAGCCTCCCGAAGGGATGCAGAGATCGCAGCCTCCAGCGCTGAAAAGGGGACGGCGAGCCAGCCACGGCCCCGCCAGCCCCGGGGACCGCTCCGGGCATCGCTTACCCCGGGGCACGGTGCCCGGTGGCTGCGCCCTGGTCCACGCTGCGCGGCGGGGCGAGCGGCAGGAGGGGATGCTCCTGGCTCCGTGCCGGCAGCGATCGGCGCTGGAGGGGGCAGGGACGGCCGGCTCTGCGGGGACGCCGTTTTGGCCGGTACTCCCCTTCGGCTGCAATGCAGAAAGCTGAGCTCGCCGGGCTGGGCAGGAGCTCCCGCAGCAACGGTCTTTCACGGCGCACCAAAGTCACACAAGGAGCAGAGCGGCGACGAGCTGCCGCCCGCTCCGGCAGCCGCGCCGGCTGCCCGCCGCCGTCGCAATCCGTGCGAGCGAAGTGCACAAATCCGGGTGAGACTGTGCAGCGCCCACCCGCCCGAGCCGTTCGGCTCCTCCTCGTCCCCCACGTCCCCTCTCCCACACTCGCACAGGGCTCAGTGCAATATTTCTCCCCTGCGCTCGCAGCAGCGACGCTTGCAACAATTCAAGCTGGCGAGTACGTTTCCGGCTGTGACAAATAGCAGGGAAAGGAATGAGATCCCAACACCGTATTTCATGCCCTGAAATCCCACTTGTATCTGGAAACAAACAGAGCTCTCCGGCTGATATACGCAGCTTCAGGGCCGCTCGCATCCTGTTAGCTTGTACACATTGTCACGGTGATTTAAGCTGGCAATTTGGCCCTAAAATGAAGAGCGTCTCACTTTCTCCCTCCCTATTTTCCTACATATTTTCCCACAGGAGAGAGGTTTTGGGGAGGATTTGGCCAGGCTGGGGAGGGGCGGCATCTCTGGTCCCCATTTCGGTGTGCCATCACGTGGCTGGCCTGGCACGGAGAGCTGCAAAGGGTCCTGGAAACAAAAGCAGCAGGCGGCTGTGCTGAGCTCCATCTTCTCAGGTCATCCCTCTTCCAAGCCAACGCAGACACTGAAAAAGGCTTTTCCCCCTTTCCAGGTCAGACGGCGTTTCGAAGGATCGCAGCCACGCCGTCCCGCAGTGTCCTGGGGAAGGGGAGGAGGGCGGTGGGCACGCAGGGGGGGCTCTGGAAGCTGTCCCCGCTGCCCAGCAAGCTCTCCAAGAGCCCCCTCCATGCGGCACCCCGGTCCCCATGGCCGTCTGTCTGTCCGGCGAGCAGAGCACGGCTGTGCAGCGGCAGGGCCAGCCCCGCCTCGGAACACAACAGCTCAAGCGTGAACCATCGTCACCCATTTCAACCCAAACTTGTGAGCAAGAAATCCCGTTTTAATACGCATCTGCTCAGGGGAGAATTTCTCTTTATGTAAAACATGCATCTAGGTTAAGCAGTTCCGTAACGCCTGCTTACCTTGTTGCGTAGCTGTGTATTTAAAACATCGTTAGTGATGTTTAATTCGTCCTATTAAAGGGCTTCCCTCTTCCAAGCACTTGGTCCCAATGCACGCGCGCCGGTTCCCCCCCCGAGCCCTGGGGGACGCTGGGCGAGCCTGGGGACCCGGTGCCCTCCTGCCTCTGCCGCGGGGTCCGGAGGCGGCCGTTGCGGCGGTGGGGACCTCGAGGGGATGCACCAGACCCTCCTCCCGGGACGAAGGCTGAGCCGTTTCTTGGCCGCTCGCCCGAGGGATGCGCAGCTGGGGAGCCAGGGAGATTTCTCCAGGGAAGACCCCGGGCTCCTTCTTGCGGAGCGTTTGCCCCCCCCCCCCCGGCCCCCAAAACGACCCCGTCCCCTCCCCAGGGACCGCAGCCGCCACGCAGAGGAACCCAGTCACCACCCGGCTGCGCGGTTCTCATATCAGTTTTAATAGCAACATCAGAGTACTAAATATACACAGGGAAATCGGTATAGGGTGGCATTTACAGTGCTTCCAAATACACAGCTTCGAAGTACAGAGACAAATTAAAAACCACTCGGGAAGAAAACAGTTCTCGCCTGCGCGGGCCCCCCCCCGGGGCAGCCAGCTCCCCACCGCCATCGCCCCGGCTCGCACCGGGGCAACCGCGATGCCGAAAGGCGACGGCCGCTTCTGCCGGCGACGGCCTCAAGCGCATCGCCCGCGTACGGGCAGGATGTCTCGCGGTGCGGGATTTTCCCAGGAAAAGAAAGAAGTACTCAGTGATGTCAAACCGGTTACAAAGTAAAAGCTGTCTCATGTTAGAAAACGGGTTTTGGCAAAATAAAAATAAAGTGTAAACTTCACTGTACATGTCCTATCAAACAAAAAAATAAACCCCTCGGAACCTAAAATAGAAGAATCTGGGTCAGAAATCTGTGCCCTTAGTGTACATTTTTGTGCAACATAGACTTTTTCTCAAAGGAAATATTATCTCCACTCGCGACACTATTAAAAATGTACCTACAAACGCTGAGAATAATTCTTAAAAATGCGTGAGAAGCGTTACATGAGATCTGGAGACCAAACCCACGGACTTCTGAAATGGTGAGGGATTTCTTGCTGGTTTTGAAAAAATCGCTTACAGATTTTATACCTGGTTGAACCAAAATTCCAACCACATTCATCCTGAAATGGGTGGGCTGGGATAGTATATATATATTTTTGTTCTATTTTATTTTATTTTTTTTTTACAAAATATATAATATGTGTAGAATATCTACTATTTAACTACCATTTGAGCTGAACTACCTTCCTTCACAACAAGCTGCCAATGGAGAAGAGGTAACCTGAAATCCGCCCCCGCACGCTCTCCCCGCGCCGGTTTTGCCGTCGCTGCTCCGACCTCCCAGCCGGCGAAGGGCGCGGAGGCTGGAGAGCGCGGCGGAGCGCGCTTCCCGCACGGCCCCTCCGCCGCCGCCGCGGTGGGCTGCTGCCCTTTATCTCTAGCTGGGAAGACAGAGTGAAGGTAAACGATCGGATGCGGAGAGATGGGCAGCCGCCCGGGACCCGCTCTGCCCCGCGAATGCGACGGGACGACGCTGCCCTCGGGACACCCCGCTTTGCAAAAATCAGGGGCTTGGGTACCGAACCCTACCAATCTGCCCGCCGTATCCCGAGGCGTCGCGACACGGTAGCCGGGACCGGTAGCCCCAAACCAGCTCAGTTTGGCGCAGCGAAGAGCCCACCGGCACCGGCCGCAGCCCTCGCCCGAGCGGTCGCGCCGACTCCGCGGCTCGGCAGGAGCAGAAAGTCCTGCAGCTCCTGCTCGGCGCCTGCAAGGGACTTTGACGGAGGAAAGGTCCCGCACAGCCCCGGCAGGTCTGGGCTTGCTGCGGAGCCCGAGGGAGAGCCAGCCTCTCCTCTGCCGGGGGAGCAGAGCAGCCGCCGTCCCGGCACAGGAGCAGCCGGCTTTGCCGGCTCCCTGCAGAGGCTGGCGGTGAGAAGGGCTCGCCCCAAGCCGTTTTCTCTCTAAGACAGAGCCACAACCAACACGCAGACACACCACCACACATCTGGGGGATTTGGCAGCCTTTCGGCAGCCGTGACGCGTTTCTTAGTAACTACCAAGGGGCTAAGAAATCCATAAAATGAACCGAAAAGCAACAAGAAGCAGCTAGCTGGAAGTTTACGGCAAAGCAAGGAGCAAATCTTTTTTTTTTTCAAGCCGCCAGATCCACAATGAAACAAAACACCGTAAAAAACTCTGGTTTTCCAAAGAAAGGGCACGCCAGCAACATAGTTTTCCTAGGCAGTGGTGGACGCCCGATGCCACGACCGGGCTGCACCCCGCGCCCGCTGCGGCTGCTCCCCTGGATTTACTGTCCATCCATCGAGTCCCACCACACGCGTGCCCACGGCTCCCCAGCACGGCACCGCAGCGAGGTGACCTCCCCGGGCACAACGGGGACATTCACAAGGGACGTTCACCGCCTTGCTGCTCGCAAGCCATGGCTCAATCCATTGCAACACAAACGATGCCGTCCAGCGCACAGGGCTGTGTTTCACGGTGGAATTTCATGGTTTCCTGCTACCTGCGCAACGCTATCAGGCTGGAAAACGGGCTCAGCTTCTGAATGAGAACAGAAAAACCCCTAATTCTCCAAACACGCGCAACTCCCTTCTGCCCTTGCACAGGAGCAAGACCCCGCTGCTCGGGCAAGCGGCTCCAGCCGATTCAAAGTACCTGGTGGCATGAGCATTAGCAAAACTGCCCCTGTTATTGCTGAATAAGCTTTGGGCTGGCTCAAGCTGATGAACCCCGGCACAATTCCTGCCAGCTGAGGACAAAGCTTTGTGACCGGCAAAGGGCAGCGATGGAAGGAGCCCATCTAGAGCCATCGCCTGTGGCTGCGGCAGCCAAAAGACCTTGGGGCCAGACAATGTGGCCAAAACATGTCACAGGTCATGAAGGAACGTGCCTGCGAACACCCCGCTTGCCTGCTTTTTCCCTGGTGTGAAGGATCTGCTCGACCGGTCTAGTCCATGAAAATGTGACTTTCTGTTTTCACTTCTTTCTTTTTTTTTTTTTTGGCTTTCATCAATAGTAGGGAATGAAATAACCACGGTTCATTTCTCTTGACTACGAAAGACATTGGGATGCTAGGATCCTGCCTCGTAAATCACCGCATTTGCAGCTCCGGCCCTTCCCTTCTTCCTCCCCTCCTTTCCTTTCTCCTGGCAGTTGTCCCTTGTTGGTGTGCTTGGCATGCATAGGGATGGGAGGGTTTCTCTGATAAAGTGCAAGTGCTGTTGGTCCTTATAAATAAGGGAAGATTGTGCATCTACTTTTGTTCCCTGGTTCACCGCTCATCTCTTGGTGACCAGGACGTGTCCTTCTGCAGACTATGTGGAAAGCTCATGCAAGTCCTGCTGTCAGAAACCTGCTCCCGTCGCCTGGGGTCAAAGTTATTTGCCTTCGTTCTCTCTCCCTGACACACACACAGACACACACAGACACACTTCCCCCTCCTTGCCCCCAGCTCTGCAGGGAATTTCCCGGGAACTGGGTGCCAGGCTCGGGGCAGGGCACCTCTCCATCACCGGCACCGGCGCTGCCCATGTCGCCCTGCCAAGCCCCCAGCTCTGCCTGATGACTCCCCTTCAGGCAGCAGGTTCCATACACACAGAAATACAGAACGATGCTTCAAACGCTCGGGAACGAGGGAGTTGAGATATATTTTATGATGTCAAATTGCTGTCGAGATTACACTGGAATACCCGCAAGAACTACTGGGTGCAGCCAGCACATACAAATAAATAGGAATATCAATGGGTGAAGCACAACAGATGCGGCTCCCGAGCTGGAGCGGATTGATGCCAGCAAAGTCAAACAAAGAAGGAGAATTCAAAAACCGTGCCAGCAAGGGTAACTTGCGAGGGCTGCACCGTTTACATCAGTGAAACACAAAAGCCCCGGTATACCGAGATGACGGATCACCCTGGAGTAGTGGCTCGGAACCCGCGCTCCCCGCGCAGGTTTTGGCTGACCCCCGCTGCCACGAAGCCTCCCTCCAGTGCAGCCCTGGGGGTGAGCAGCACCCGGGGTGCTCCCCTGCGCAGCCAGTAATCCAAGCGAGGCAACGCTCTGCGCTTTTAATCGCACCCCGCCGCACGCCCAAGCCCCCCCCCGGCGCGCACGTGAGACTGTCGGCGATGCGGACAGGACCCCACGCAGCACCGCCGTGCCTCCCCGTTTCGGGGCAGACCCCCTGGGACACCCCGAGGGCAAACGCTCCCCGCGTTTCTCAGGGAAGGCTAAAGCTTTTGGGGGGTCGCTCCTCTAATGAGACACCGTCGTCGTCGTCCCCCCACTCCTGGAGGCATCCCGGGGAGGTATCCCATCCAATGGCCTGGAGACCCGGACAGGAGAGCCCCCCAGTAGACCCCCCCTGCCCCATGCCCAGCCCTATGATGGAAAGGTTTGCTCTCAGGAAACACAAAAAAAGAGCAGATCTCCATTCCGCTGCAGAAGTCTAAGGGGACCCAGCCCTGTTAAATACCCCCCAACACCAAGACCCGGCCCCAGAGCCACGCATGTCTGCTGCCGCCCATGCCCCCCCAGCTCAGCGCTCGTGAGAAACCACCTCCACAGAATGAACGGGTTCGGTCAAGGACTAAAACCTGGCCAGGAGCAACAGGAACCCCCCCATCTCCTCTCCAGCTGCCGGTCGGCAGCGACCCCGGTGCAGAACTCGCCCGAGGCGATGCTCGAGGCTCGTCGGAGTCGCGGGGAACGTTGCCAACGCAACATTTGGTTGCATTTGGTGCGAGTCCACAGGTAATCGCCAGGTCCGGCAAGGAAGACTTCTTTCTAGGGCAGCTTCCAAAAAATCAGAAAAATAATCCAGACTGTGCAACTCCATCAGAAAAGGACAGAAAAGGGTACGGAAACAAGAGACCACACACGTGGCTATGCACAACACCGTAAGTTTCTGAGTTTGTTTTTGTTTTTAAACTGCACGTTCGTTATAATAAAGAAATGGTGCTGAATAATTAGCGGATGAGTAGAAACGTGTATCTGGACAATTCTAAAAAATCGCTAGTGTTTACGAAGGGCAGTTTACAAAAAGAACTGGAGGACTTTGGTCTGAACTCTGCTGTCGTTCCCACCCACGTAATGTTGAAGCAACCCAACCGAGACCCGTCTCGGTGCCTGACGTGAAGCAGACCCTCACATGAATCGTACAGTGCAGCTACCCGGGAGCCCTCTGCAAGCTTTGCCTTGGCACGGTCTATGTGGGCAAGCCCAGGCTTGGAGCAGGGCACGTGTCAAAGAGCAGAAGCAAACCGTGACGAGACACCGGGCAGGTCGGGAGACCCCAGCCCGCGGCCGCCATCTCCTCCTCCTGCCTGGCTCTCCCACCCGTGCCAGTTTGGAGGGGCACGGCATGGCTGGCAGCACCCGACTCCATGGAAAGATTTGGACGGGGGGCTCATGGGTAGGCTGGCAAGCTCGTCGGCACCCACCGAAAACACCCACCCCAGCAGGAGCTGGATGGACGACAGGACGTGTTTCTAGAGCAACACACCAAACCAGAGCCAGCAGAACAGTACTTCCCTGGCAAACCGTTGGGCAAAATTCCCTTTTTAACGCTATCAAATGATCTCCGTGACTGTGGACGGCAGGCTGCATCTTCTCCTGCCGCCGCAGACCCCGCCAAGACCAGGAGAGCAAAGGAAGAGGCTCCCCGGAGCTCGCTGGCCTTGGGCTGGGTCAGCAGGCAACGGGCTCGCTCCTCTCTCGTTTCTCACAAAGGGCTGAGCAAGCTTTGGTGTCGTGGCCAACATAGAAGCCATTTTCCAAAAAAACTCCCACATCCCACTCCTGAAACTTGTCTCCTGTGCCAAGAGAGGCCCCTCCCTTGAAAGCCCATGCCTAAAACCCGTCCCCGGCCAGCCCCGGGGTGTCACACCAAATACAGCTCCGCGAAACAAAGGGCAGACGCAGGCTTTCGGGCTTCTTCCTATCTCCCCTGATCTCGGGCTGCAGAAGTCTGGAAATGCCCTTTGCCACCGCCTCGAGATGCTTCAAGCTGCCAGGAGCCGGAGGACCTGCCTGCTGCTTGCTGCCTGCTCGCTCCCGCTCGCCCTGCCCCTGGGAACGCAATGGAGCGGGATCACCGTCTGGAACACGGGGTCCGTGGGGAGCGGGAGTGGGATCCGCCGCGTGCAGGCGGCATCCCGCATCGGCGAAAGGAAGCTTGCAACGGCCAAGCGGCCGGGCGAGAGGGGAGCTCCTCTGCTGCCCGCTCCTCTCGCCGCGGCGTCACGCTTCCTCCGACAAGCAGGAATGCACTTTGTGAATTTGGCCCAGAGGCATCCTTCCAGCTAGAACCCCAGCCCGTTTCCATTCTCCTCGCGTTCCAAACCAGCCTCCAGAGCGCTCCGTCATCCCTTCCGGAGCCGGAGGAACCACGGGGCAGCGCAGCCGCGCTCTGGCTGGTTTTTGGGAAGCCTCTCCCCAGCAACCCGCCGGCAGCCTGCCGTGCCGGCAGCGCAGCCCCGGCCGTCCCCCGCCGCTGCGGTCACTTCGCCACCACTGGAAAAGCATTTCCAAAAAGAACCAAAACTATATATATCTCTCTCTATATATGTATACATACATATATATGTTTATACATACACACACATACGTATATATATATGTATATATGTCTACCTATATATACACATATAGGTTCGAAAGGCAAGCTGCCAAAGTAGAAAACATCGGTTCACCTAGTTTGTATTATGCGTGTTAAAGAAATGAGACTTTTAGCCCATGACATCTTCTTTAAAAATGAGTATTTAAGATCTCCAAAAATTGCTACAGTACAAAAAGTGTTTGTGTGTGTATATATATATTTTCTCTCTACATATATCGTATGTATGTATGCGTATGGAACGGAATGAATGACCCCACCAGAAGAGACGCCCCACTCGTCCTCCACAATGTTTCTAGGCGTTATCGACTGAGCTTCGGCTTCTCGCGAAGTCTTTGCATCGGTACGTGGCACATAATGGTATTATTGGCACAGGTTCAGAGTCACAGTCCGCGTCCAGGCTCCAGGCGCCCAGTCCTTCCCTCTCAGTCCCTCGCCGGTTCCTCTTCCTCCACAGGATTCTTTGCTCGCACATTAGTCTTTCTCTTCTCCAAAAAACGCGCTCTTTGAAAAACGCAGTTACCTATAGGCGTGTTCATTTTTATAAAAATATATTTGGCCCATAGAACGCTGCTCTTTGAGTCTCCTACTGGTAAACGGAAATGGTAGGTACAGGTAACCCATTATTTTTTTATATTTTTTACAGGTTCACCAATGGAATCCTGTTAAGGACAAGAAGAAAAACAAAGGTTAAATCGCGACAGGGCAACGCACCACGACTCGCATCACTTCTCCGATGCCCCCCAGGAGCCCGGAGGCTTCCCCCACCTCCCACCAGCAGCACCGCGGGGTTCAGGGGAGCAAATGTCGATGGCAGTGGGCGAGCATCCCGGGGGAGCGGGGGACGGAGGAAGCGGGGTGTCAGTCACCTCCCCCTGCCGAGCTGCCAGTCTGCATTTGGGACTGGGACCACTACTTCTGCCTCCCCGGAGAAGGGCCAGCCTTGCCCAGCTCGCTCGCCGCCGCGTTTGGCGGGGCAGCCTTCCGAAGGGGGATGCGCGCGCTGGGACAGGGACGCTTTTGGTGAGTGGTGGGAGCGACTAAGAGCCTTCGGTGTGCCCTACTGCGCGCTTCTATCTCCTCGGGGCCTCTTCCAAAGCGTGATTTATTTCTGAGCATGCTTGCATTCTGGAGCTTTTCATGCTCGGGCTAGGAGCAGCGAGTGCTCTGGCAGATGAGAAGATGATGATGAGTACTAACAAGATTTTCTAAAGTTAAAAGCCCTAAAGAAATCAATAGAGAATTGGTTAAGCCTCAAACCCAGAGATCCTATTGAAGTTCCTCTTATGCTATTTACTTGCCGTCTTCTGAAAGACCTCTCCCTACGTAATCTTTCAACCTCTGTGTGAAGACAATTACTCCCCATCATTAGTGTGCGGCCCCTTGCTTCACCTGTATGCGACTGGCTTTATGTATAGTGATACATGCTGTGCCTGAGACCGAGCTACCTGTGTGCGGGCTTTATATGCAGCAGATACATAGTCAGCATATGCAGAAGTGCTGCCCGGAGTGTGCTCATGACATATATGCCCTCATCTACACTATGGCCTCTGACTAGCTGGTCATTAGCATTTAGAAATGCAATACGCTTTCTGTTCGAGGGTTCTTTCTTCAACATTATTTTGAAGCAAGATGCCCAATATATACCATCTCCAAGAACAACGCTGAAGTCTTAATTAGCGAGACAGATTTTACAGAGTCCTTAATCTCCTGCACGGGGGCTGTGTTGGGACTGCTGTTATTCCTCCGAAGGCAAGCCGGGCTTTTTTATGATGACTCATTATCTGTTAATGTTAATACAAACCATTTGCTGTTGTTAGGCAGAACGAGGCCATCACAGCAGCTGCTCGCCATGTTCAAAGCATGGAATTACCATACAATACCATCAATTTTAACTGCCTTGTGCAAAAGCTAGGGTCAGATCAACGTTACCGTACCACCATGATTTTCAGGTCTCAAATCGCCACTTCCCTAACAGCGATGCCGAACATTTGCATAGTTCTGGATGAATACTATTTAATGCATGCATTGCAGGATGTAAAATTTATATTGTATTCCAAATAGCCTCTTTGTGCAAAGTAGGTCAGTGCTTGATCAACCTTACCGATTTTTGTATAATCTCATTCCATGGGGTTTTTCAGTCAAAGAGAACGGGATTAAGGACAAGAATAATGCAAAATCTCAAACTTCATTTCAGAAAGCCCCAAAGCCAGTATGAAATCAAACCAAAACAGCCACAGTTTGCTGCGGTGCCCGGCCAAAAGCCACTCGAGTCTTCAGCAAATTTCACCTTGCGGTTTGCAAAACCAGCGGCCGTTCCTGCCTCCGCCTTGGCGCTGCGTCTCCTCTGTCATCTGCCATGATCGGGGCACAGATAGTTTCGCTTCTCACACCCCCCTGCAGATAGTTCCTCAGTGAGTTGCCTGGCACGAATGCTTTGATTGACCGCTTTACTCTCCACCTAAGCCAGCCTTGGGCGGAGAGGCCAGGTCCTCCTAGGTGCGACATCCATCTACAAGCCAGCGTTCCCGCGGGACCTGACCGCCGGCAGAGGCAATCTGCTGGAAAGCTCCAACAGCTGCTCACCGCCGGCGACGTCGCCCCATCGCTCCCGCTGGCACGGGATGAACGTGACCCCGGGAAACAGCTTCCGACATCTGCTCGCCGTGTAACTCGATGAATTTCACCGGGTTTCCTGACACCACCTCGGCGCTGCCTGCAGCTCTCCAGGCTGGAGACCGTTCCGTGGTGCCGTCCCTTACATCTGCTCCCTGCAGCCGCTCAGCCCAGCCTTTCGTTGCCATCAGCGTCGTCAAATGCCACGCTGCCATTTAGGCAGCACGACGTTTGGTACTCGCACAGCGCTGACGGACTGTAATATGTAAAGTCCCCATTAAACTCCAACCAGCCTCCCAGTGCTCATCTAGTCGAAATGTCTGCACCCCCTCTCTGCCCTGCCATCCCTGTCCCCGGCCACATCGTCCGTCTTCTGTCTCCAGCTCTGACTCTACACGTTCCGTAGTACTGATTTCCTTGTTAGACAGCTATGAGCTGTGAAGGGCCATCAATTAAAACTTGTAAAGTGCTTTGAGCCTTTCCAAGGAGAGAGGTCTCCGGCGCGGAGAGCCCCCCCCTGCCCTGCTCGCCTTGACTGGGGGTTGCTGCTCTCATGCCCCCCTCCATCCTCCGCTCATGCTGAAAGGGGCTGGGAAGAGAAAGCTGCACGTAACCCCTCCAGCCAAGAAGCTCTGCGTGCTCTAGAGCATCCCTCCACCTCTGCTGAGATGCAGCGCATCAACATCGGCTCAGGTCACCTTCAGGCGATGTTGCTGCTACCGTAAAAGCCAGCCAGGAGAACAGCCATCCCTCCAGAAGAGGTGCAGCCCAAAGCAGCTGCGTCTCCTTTTCCACCAGCCTCTCCTCTAGAAACAAGAGCTGGAAAGGCTTCCTCAGTCCCACCGCTCCTCCCGCGCTCAGCAGCATCTGTCCGGTGACAGTACAAGGCAACCGCGACGACAGGGGACAGACTACCAGGGAGCTTACCTCAACACCATCTGCTCTTGGAAGCTTTTACCTTACACAGGGACAGGTGAAACTTGAAATACTCATTTTGTCTGTGGGATGTCCCAGCTGGCACATATGCGCTGATGCAAAATGCTGTTTGCATGGGGTTGCAAAGCATCTTTCGACCGCAGGCTTCTGGGAAGCCGCGGAGAGCCGTGCCGACCGCCATGGGCTGCGGGGCAAACACTGGGCTGCAGGAACAGCCGTGCAGCACTGCCACGCAGAGCAAAGCCCACTCGGAAAACATACACGCTGCGACCTTGGCAGGTCCTCGCTCTAACAACTGTGCCCTGGCAGAAGATGTAGGCAACCATGCACGGGAAGTAGCACGGTGCGGAAAAAATATTAAGCGACCTTGTTGAACTTCTAAAGGATTTGGGTTGACCCCATTTTGGGACAAGGGCAATTTCTCCTGTTATCTGTGCCACGGTGACATTCTTGAGGTTACTCCCCACAGACGGTAGAGTTCTATGGCAGTCACCTGGTTTTTACCATGACATACCACTTAGGCGTGTGTATGCCAGAAATACCCTGGTGCAAATATACACATGCACGTGTACACATGCAGAGAACAGTTTTTGGATTCATCTCACTTTGTTAACATTAATGAAACCAAACATCAGCTTCCAGAACTGTATAAATAATTGAAAGACTGTTACGGAGCTTATGCTCAAGGTATGACTCGGATAGATTTTTCCAGAGCGTGTCAATACGCCTTTTATGGATTCCATGAAAACAGGTCAATGAGAATTTCAAGGATTTAATAAGGCATAATGAACCAGCTTTGAACTATTTAAAGAAATGTATGGAGATGACCAGGGCGCGGTCTTTGGCACAGAGTTTCACAGGACCTTGGGCAGGAGCGGTGGGAATTGCACCGGCTTCCCATAGTGGGCAACAGCCCGGAGCTGCTCATTCTCCTTCCCTCTACGCTTCAGGCACAAGAGCTCCTGATGGCATCCAACTATGACTGGCTTGGGTTTTGTGTTGTTTTGGTTTTTTTAAATAATTTTAAGCCCACGGACAGACATCACAGACTACAAAGCTCACGGTGGAAGAGGTACAGCGGGCTATTGCTGTTTGCTTTCAGCAGCTAGCGTCCACACTTGCTGTTGAGGAAGACCCTGCAGAACCTCCCTGTTCATCCTCCCGCTGCCCTTGCTCACTAATGCCAGCTCTCTGGCCAGGTACCTTGGCACTTTGACCCCCTGAGACAGCAGCCGCAACAAAAGTCAGAGTAATAATGGGAGAACACTAACAGATGGGGAGTGAGAGCCTTTTAAATTCCCTAGCAAAGCCCCTCCAGCCAGGAGAGGCTCTCGGGGGGCAGAGCCGCCCCGGCTGAGCAGCGGGGTCACACCAGTGAGACCCTGCGGGCAAAGACCCTGGTGGGCAGACGGCCGAACCCTCGCTTTCTGCTTTCTGCCCTCCTCCACGCAGGCAGGCAGGCAGGCACACACCTCACCTGGCCTGCCCAGACACAGCCAGCCCCGGGCACAGCCGAGACCATTAACTTTTTATTCCCTTCCATTCTAATCTAATTATATTTCTGTGTTCAATAGCTGAGCATAATGTTAAACAGGCTATTCCGAGCAAGCTGCAGTCAGGGAAGGCTGGAAATTTCATTTACACTGAATATATGATTCATTACAGCAGGGACTTGGGACAGACCAATTAATTCACCTGAGCGTGCAGCTCGAACGGGCACCGCTGCCCCACGGTGAGCTGGCACGCAGTGAACCCTAATTGCTTTTCCTGCCACCGCTATCGGCCGTGCCACCTTCAAAAGCAATACCAGGAGGTGAAAACGGCTCAAGCCAACTCAAAAAAAAAAAAATCCCCAAACAACGTACTGTTGAAACCAGTACAACGTCGTTGTACTCCTTTGGTTGCAGCAGTACCTGAGGCGTGAACCTGGATGCTGGGGACTGCACACACAGGCTTGCAGGCTCGGCTTCCCACAGAGCAAGAAGGGGCATGGGAGCAGGAGGAGGAGGAGGAGGAGGAGGAGGAGGAGGAGGAGGAGGAGGAGGAGGAGGAGGAGGAGGACCCCGGCACCCTCGCAGCGGGAGCATGGAAATGTTTAGGACAGAAAACATCATCAAATGAGCTTTCGGGTACCAATGGAGAGTGCATGTCGGATGCATGACTCTTGAATGAGACAGACCGTTCCTCATGCAACAAGAGGTTAATTACAGATCAGGCCATTTTGCAGCCCGGCAATTACGTTCGCTTATCAAGGTTTTAGAGGTGGGCTGGAACCTCAGGATCAGGCTGAAGCTCAAGGCTGCCCCAAGGACCCTTCCCTCGCAAGTCCACATCCATCCCAGTCCCTGCCTTTTAGCTCAGGCCCGTCTGTAATTCACCTCCGCGGAAAAGCCATTTTGGCACCCAACGTCCCGTCCACGGCGGGAGACGTCTCTGGCCATCCCAGCTGGGTGAGCCGCCCTGCTCGGGTCCGACGTCCCAAAAGAAGGGCGAGCGGAGGATGGCACCAGGCAGGGAAGAGAGCGGCTGCTCGCGGGCAGGGGACGATGGGCACGGGGGGGACACACACGTGATGGACGCGGGGGGGAGCGCGGTACGTACCAGGAAACAGCCCGATGGCGTCTGCCCTGCCCCCAGAAGTCAAACAGGCTTCGGCCAGTCAGCAGGAGATTTCAAACCATTTCTCAGACACAAAGGCCACGGGAATAAGATGCCGGTCAGAAGAAGAGGGTCTGCAGCGAGCAGAAAAAGGGGCTTGCACGTGCCGGTATGTAACACACAAGGAGCAAGCCGAGATGGCCTGCTGCAAAAATCAGCTTTTTTAGAGGGAAAAAAAAAAAAAAAATCTCTGAAGTAATGCTTTGAATGGGCTTATTGGCCTCGGAAACCAGGGTGGTGCAAAGCAGAGAGAGAAGAAGAGAAGGACAGACTGCAATATCGAACGTTTTGGCCCCTGTGCATGAGCACCTTTTGACGCAGCCAGTTGCTGCAGGGATAGCTGACGCCAAATGGCAGCATCTCCTGTCTGCCACCTCCCCGTCTCCCGGGTCCCGCATGGGTCTGCTGTGCCCATCACCTGCACGGGGTCCGCCAGGCTGCCTGGAAACGCACCGAGGCCAACAGGGTCCCAGAAAGCATCACTTGACAGCAGAAAAGCGACGACCCCCTTCCAGCCAGAACAAGGGCACCCCTGGACCGCTTGGGCTAGGGTTTGCATCAAAATCAACGCACGCGTACGTTCAACGAAATGGTTTGAAAATCCCTGCCAGTTCTCTGCCTTCCGAGATCTGAGGAAACCCTGAAAAACGTGAACTAGCAAAACCCCATGCGCACGCAGAAGATGATGGTTAAGAAGATGCCTATCAAGCTGTTGGCTTCCAGGCTTCTGTCCTTCATGCAGGTAGACGTCAGCTGAGGGTGGCACGCACGCCACGGTCCAGCCAGGCTGCGTGGAGCACCAGTGGCTCGTTTTCTCCCTCAAAACTCCCCTCCTGATTGTCCCTCTAGCTTTGGTGGGGGGCAAGCGCTTACGGCGTGGTGAAACTGCACCAGCACCCGGTGAAAGGGCTCTGGGAGCCAGCCCGGGGCGCGGGGAGAGGTCGCTCCTGACCACCTCCCACCCACGCAGGCAAGGGGCACGCAGAGCGAGGGCTCGCATCTTTTACGCCCTGCTGCCAGCTGCTACGAAGCCTCCTCGTTAACGCATCGTTATTTCACACCAGACAAACGGTTCATTTGGCTCTCGCCGCCCGCTCCTCCATTAATCACCCCGCTCATTCGCAACCCAGCAGCTCTTTCGATGCCACTTTAGGAGACAGCACGAACGCTGGAAGATGGATCCAGCAGCATTTACGTGCTGGCAGCAGCAGCGGGCGGGAACTGAAAAACGTGCGGTGCCGAACGCTGCCGGGGCTTGCTGAGATGTTGGGGGGGGTCCAGCCGGCCAACACCGTGAGGACAGGGGCCACCGAGCCGCCCACCCACCCTCATCGGCGGGATGAGAGGTCCGGCGGCCATGCCTATGCTGAGCTATGGGGCAGGCGAGCATCGCGGCTCGGAGAGCCGGAGAAAGGCAGCTCCGCCGTGCACTCCCAGGGCATCTCCCCGGGGAAGAGAGGGGGCAAGCGGACCCCCGGAGCGGGACGGCGCTCCCCAACCCGCAGGGAAACCGCGCCGGCCGCCTCACCTGTTTCCATTGAAGGTCGTTTTATAATCCCCAGGCGAGCGCAACACCTCCTCCGCGTAGACGGGGACGGGGGTCCGGACGCACTCGTGGGAGCACTGCAGCGTCTCGTTGTAGGCGGTGAAGATGTCGAGGGCGCTGGGCACGCGGGCGGGGGCGAAGTCGGTCAGGTTCTGGCAGCTCTCCTCCTGCTGGTCCAGCTTGCGCTGGTGGCTGTTGCGCCGCGGGCGCCCGCTCTGCGCGCAGCTGGGGCGGCGGGGGAGAGAAGAAGGGACACGACGCACCGCGCGTCGCTGACGCTCGGCAGGGGGAACGCGCGCTCCCGGCCGTTAATTGTACATCGCTCGATATTAGATTAGAATTCAGGCACATGGGAAAGATCAGCCGCGATCAAGCAGTCGTTTGGCTCACTTTTTTTTTTTTTTTTTTTTTTTGGATCGAATTTAAATTTTAGATATAAGCTTTTTACCACCAGAGGAATGACTTGGCAAGTCATACGTTTATACCTGCAGGGAATGAAAGCCTTTTTTTTAAGTGAAAAGACAGGTGAAAACAATGGAAGTGAAACCTTTTCTGCTTGGGAAGTACCAAAAGGGTTTAACTTATTGGGATAAATAAGCTCAGAAACCGGTCTGACATGGCAGACACGCTCCCCCTCGGCCAAGGGACGGCTGGCAGGGCAGCCCTGCTCCCCAGTGACTCCACCGGCTCCGGAGGCTCCAACGGGATCTCGTGGCCGTGCAATGCTTGCGGTTGGATACAAAGGAAACAAGGGAGAACGCCAGCTAGCAGGAACCTGCCCTCGATCAGGCTGGTCCTATTTAAGGGTCTAGACGCTGATTTAAGTGAGGTGTCGCTTTTTTCTGAACAGGATTGACAGCGCCTAGCCTAATACTGGAGTTTCGGAAGACCGCAACTCCGAGGGCCGCGGGAGCTGGGGATGCTGGTGCTGCCCGCGGAGGGAGACCTGTGGGACCGGGAGCGCAGGGCTCCCCTGGGAGCGGTGCCGGCCACGCCGGCAGCATCTGCCAGCAGCGGGGCACAGCCTGCTCTGCACCGGCTGATGCAACCGAAAGAGACAGCCACTAAAATAACCGTCAGCTCTGTCACGGCACGTTTGCAGAAGGAGTAACGACAAGAAGGACGCCAGCGTGGCACGCAGCCATCACTCACCCGTCTTGCCCGAGGGGGACAAGCGCCAGCCTAAGGGACGGGGGTCGGGACCGCATCCTGTTCGGGGCTGGGGACTAAGCGTGTGATTTGGGTCAGGTCTGTCATGGAGCTCGCAGCCAGCGCGCAGCCGGCCCTCGCCTGCACGAGCAGCGCCGGAGGTAGCCTAAAAACCGCGTCAAAACCCAAAGCGGTTTGGCAAATGTTAGAGCTGAGCAAACTCATCGGGGTGCTGCTTTCCTGCCTGGGGCGTGTCTGACTGCTGACCGCGCTTGCCTGCAGGTATCCTCTGGGGATTTCCCAACTTCACTTACTGTAAACAATTTCTATGCTACACTGATCACTGTATTCTTTTTTTTTCCCTTTTTGGCTTCAGCATTAGGTTACTCGAGCCGTTCTGGCAAGCTGCGGTCAGCCGGATCAATGATATGGACTGCTCACCACCACTACTAGAGAAAAATCCCAGAAGTGTTTTATAAAGTATTTTCCACGCTCTTTCACCGAAATACTGCTATGATTAGGGAAGTTTGGTAAAATAACTCCTGTCTGAGATACAAACCGGAGCATCACTGGCTGCACTCCCGACACCTCCCCGCGGGCCCGCTCACAGCAAAGCAAACTCCTCTGCAGGGCGAGCGACTCGGCGCTTTCGGCCAGCCGCAACGCTTCGCTACAGCTCTGCCGAGATTAAAATGCCTCCGGAGCCCTGCAAATAGGTTTTCCTCTAATCCCGGGGAGCGAGCAAGCTTCTTCATCAACCCGGTTTTCTAATTTCCTCCTGCGCGCAGGAATCGATTTGCTGCAGCGCCTTGGGAGAGCTTGGGCGGGCAGGAGCCGGCCGGGCTGGAGGAGACTGCCGGAGGAGAGAACCGCCGCCGCCGAGCGCGGCAGCACCGTACGGCAGCTCTTGCACCGGCCCAGAGCCGCAGCCATATTCCTAACACCAGTGACGCTGACCTCAAAGTAGGCCAGTTTCCCTGGGAAAATAGGTAAAGCCACGAGCGCCTGAAGCGAAAAGCTAACCTATTTTGCCATACGCCCAGCCTTGCTGAGAGAATAAACGGGAGCAAATTAAGCTGGAGGAGCGCACAAGCGCTCCGGGGGATGGGGCACGCTTCAAACCGGCGGCATCCGAAGGGCTCCGAAGGTGCCCTTCGGTCCCTGGAGTCGGACGGAAGGTCAGAAAACACGATTGTTGCTTGCTGAGCCATGCCGGCGATTTAAGGAGCAGCAGCAAAGCTGCTTAAGCGAGGCGGCCGAGGAGATGCCACCCAGCGCAGGGCAGGTCCCGGCACCTCGCGGGGACACCGGCCGTGGCCGAACGCACGGCTTTGACCTCACCGGGTGGCATCACGTTGCAGCGACTCGCTCCCGGGGCTGCGATGCGCACGTGTCCCGCGTGGGACTTGGCCGCCCGCCCTTGGCCACGTGCCGGTCCCCAAAGCCGCCCACGCCACGCGGCGAGAGGTGCGGGAGCCGCAGGGGCACAACGAAGCCAGCTGCTTCGACCTCCTCTGGAGGTTTCGGTATTAAAACAACCCGCTCTCTCCCGCGATGCCTTTCAGAAGCCACCCTGGCGGACGCCACGGGCTTCAGCGCTCACGGCTGGAAAGGCGTCCCCACCCTGTCCCCGTCCTCGCGCCACCCCCCCACGCCAAACAGACCCAGGAGAGTACCTTACCAATTTTTTAAGACAAGAGTTGTTATCAGAGCAGCTATGACCATGATGAGGGACACGGTAATAGTGATTATCTGATGAACCGCCAGACCTGCAGAGAAAAGAAAGGAGAGAGAGTGGGGACAGGAGCCAAGGGGGATCCCGGGCAAAGCCCCCCGCCGCGCACAGACCCCCCCGCCGCCTCCTCCTGAGCCCTTCTGCGGCACGGGGCTGTACGCAGCCCCCGGCGGCAGCAACGCAATCCTCTCTCCTGCCTTACATAAAATAATCTTTAAGCCAGGCTTCTCATTTCCTATCCTCTCAAGTATGTTCCTTGTCAGCCCGAATTAGGCACGAAGAACGGAAGAGATGTGAAGACGTATCCCCTCCGGGACGGAAAGGGAAACTTGAGCGCAGCCTTGCAGTGGGTGCAGGATTAACCAGAGATAATAATTACTGCACTAACTGCTGCTCACTTAGAAGGTCGGATGGGCTCATTTTCTCCTAATTCACCTTACACAGGGTATAATTTTGGCTCGTGTATCATTCCTAATGAGCAGTTTGGAAACAAAAGCTTCTCAATGTACAGTATGTTTGTGATTTTGTGCTGCTTTACAGTTGCAATTTCGTAATGAAATGATTTTCCTGGCTGCAGCCCAAGGATGTGCTATTTTTCACAAACAGATGTTGCAACTCCTGATGGATGAGATTTTTAATAAATAAGTGTTAGTATGACAGGAAAACAAGCAGTTATATATATATACATACACACACACACACATATATATACGTGCATCTGGGCAATACACGCGTAGCGCTCCCAGCTTGTGCGCGTGCACGTGGCGAGGAAATCGCTGCTTCTTCCCACACAAGAGCACATGGGTTCCAGTGCCGGCAGCCGTACACAGGCACATCCCTTCCCCGGCAAAAGCGGCTCAGAAGGCGGAAAACCCTCCTGGGAGAGACAGGTCGGGGGCGGCGTGCCCCCGCTGCATCCCGGAGCGCCGCTCTCCACAGGAGCATCCCCCCCGCCACTCCCACGGGAATGCCGCCCAGGGCTCTCCCACTCTCCCGAGCAGCGGATTTGGGGCCACACTGCAGCTCCCCTGCTTTCGGCACAGCGCACCCCACTCTCGCAGCAGGCTTGTGTGAGACTCTGAGCAGTAACCCAAACACCAGGCTGGGTAATTAGGCCAGACGAGATTTATCAGTGTTATTTTAAACCATGGCTCACGCTTGCTGCTCTGCTGCCTTCTCTCGAAGGACAAAAGTTTTGACTCCCTTGAAATTCGTTATCTCGTCTCCCCCTGCTCATCCCCGCACTCCGGGGGTTTCGGGTCCCTGCCCGTGCACCCACGCTGCCGACAGCGCTCATCAAGGGAGAAAAGGAAAAACTGCTTGAGTTTAGCTTGACTCCCAGGGCACAGCTGCCACCTCCCAAGGCATGCAGGTGTTGGATGCCTCCCCAGCCCATGCACCTCCAAAGAACCACTTATCACCCAGGAACACGATGGAAAACGCATCTGGCCTGGGGAAGAGTGGGAAAAAAGCCGTGCAAGGCTGCCGAGACCCATGGTGATGCCTGAGGGGAGATGGAAACTCCTCAGTGTAGGTGCACGAAGAGTTACACTCACCTTTCGAAGGCCAGCTCCAGCACCCAGCACAGCAGCTTCCCAGTTTTCGGGAGCACAAGTGCACATCACACCTCGACCTCCCCTGGCTTTCGGTAGCCCTGCCCACCGGCGCACGTGCCTCAGCACCACACCTCGCCACCTGAGCATCCTTGCTCAAGATCCACCATCATCTCGCCCTTGTTGGTGCTCCCGTGCTGCCCAGGCTGCAGGACCCAGGCTTCACCGCTGGCTGCCTCGGGAAGGAGGCGCGGATCCCCGCTCGGTATGCGGAGACCCATAAAATCCCCGATTTTGAGCAATGAGGCCAGCCAGCGGCGACACCTTTTTAGCGCTGGGGACTTTGCTGCCAGGATGCATCCTGGGCATAAATCAAATGCTCAGAGAAATGTGAGTCTTGACAGTTTAATATAATAAAACCAAGGTCACCTTCGGCGAGTCTGATTCACTACAACACGCCCAGTGCCAAGCACCAGGGTAGCAATCGCTTGCGGGAAAGGCTTCGCTCCCAGCTCCGGAGCTGGCGTGCCGGCAGGGCGGGCAGCAGCCAGCGACCGACGGCACGCTGCCGGCGAGGGAGCTGCTCGGCAAGGAGGGGTGCGAAGGGGATGGGCGCGATGGGCTGGCACCCGCCCTGGCGACCACAAAGCTCTGGCATCTGGCAGAGCAAAAGCACGCACCTCCAGAATAAAAGCGGCAGGGTTTCTAGAAGGAAGCACGCGCCCGGCATCTTCGAGCGCTTATTCCGCTTTGCTGGCAGATATGCTATGGAGGACATCTGGGAGAAGAGCTGGAGGGAAGAGCAGGGACCCCGACTGGTTTTAAGGACGGGATGTGGTCCGGAGCGGGAGGCGGCAGTGAACGTCAGCCACGCCACGGACATTGCTGGCAAAGGGCTTTTCTCAGAGGCAGGACCAAGGAGAAATTACTTCCCGAAGGCCAACGCTTCCGAAGTGCCGTCTCTTTGCATCCTGGCACGGTCCCAGCGTCGGGCCGGCAGAAGGCAAGAGCCCACCCAAACGCAGGGAGGTGCAGAATGCTGCAAACCCCGGGTACTTTGGGGTTCTTCCTCTGCTCCCCAGGGCTTCCCGGGGAGCCATGGGACGGACAGCCGGGACGGCTGCTCGCCAGCCCCCGTGCCCTGGCAAAGCCGAGCGCAGCGGGATGGGATGCGTCAGGGTTATTTTTCTCCCTCGACTCAAGCACCTATTTTGCAAATGACCCATTTCCTTCATTTACTCCCAATTACACTTCAATTGGTTCAAACACGCTGTGACAGGGCTGTGACAAGGCTCCTCCGGAGAACGGCTGGCACGAGCAGCTGCCAGAACAAAGAGCGGGTCAGGGGAAGCAAACACGAGGGCTGGGGACGGGGAGGGTGGGAGGACGGGGAGGACCCGGCACCCACCTCCTCCGCACCACCTCCAGCTCCGGAGGGGTCTGACACCAGGGAGCAGCCGTTGGGCTTCGCGCCCTTGAGGCTTCGAGAACCCGTTCGTGGCTCTGCAGGCTGGGGCGGGGGGGCTCCGGACCGAGAGCCAACACCCGCGGGGACAGCTGGGACAGGCAGGATCGCTCGGGAGATGCCGAGCCCGGAGCTGCGTGGGCTGGCGGACTCGTCCTCCCCCCGGCTGGGGAGATCAGCCAACTCCCACGAGCGACCGGGGAGCCAGAGCCACGTTGTTTGCCCCTCGGCTGCTCCGGCTTTCGTTTCCCATGGGAATTCCGAGGGAAAACGCCACAGGGCTCCCCACCTCCCACCGGCACCCCGCCAGCTGAAGGCGAGGCGCGGAGAAAGACTGCCGGCCCCATGCTTCAGATATTCCTGGAGGATGGTCGCGACAGGAGCCGTGTCCCGACGGAACCAAGAAGCGCAGCCGGCAGCTCCCAGCTCACGCCCGCGCGCGCCGGGTCAGGAGCGACACCCGCCCCGGCAGCAGCCCGGCGCAGCCAGCCCGGCCGCATCCTTCACGGCATCCAATCTTGGAGCAGCTCCCAGTGGGACACTGCCGAAAAAGATAAAAGGAACAACTCTAAAAATAAAATAAAAACAGCCCAGTGCCCGATTCCTTTGAAAACAGAAGCGGCATCGGAAACGAGATCTTCTGCAAAGATGGGAGCCGAGGCAGAGGCGGCAGGGACATGGGAGAACCTAACGATGCAATTAATCCTTGCACTTACGTAATGGGAAAGGCGCAGGCAGAACAGATTGCAGGTGGCTGAGCACTGGGGAGGATGGCGGCTCTTCGGAGCAGGACACATGGATTTTAAGAAGGGCTGGATAATTTTAGACTCCATCACATACATAAGTTGCCATATGTACCAGCATAGAAGAAAGTTCCTTTGCATCGCATATTAATTCTGCACCAGAGCCTGGGGGGATTTTAAGGGGATGGGAGATGTTGTTCCTGGCAGCCTTAACCACAGCGGTGATGGAAAGAGGGAAAGGGACCTGATGGGTCCTGGGGATGATTTCCTGGGAAGCCCTGCAGCAACACCAGCTGCCATAAGGACTAATAGGTCTTTGTTCTTACTTCACAAATGCATCAAATCCTTTCCTCCGGGCCTTCGAAGAAATGTACGGAACTGTACAGAGCAAAACCGAACAGAAATATCCAATCTACAGGAGAAGGAGTTAATGGATGGGGCATCCTGGGAGAGGGGAACACCCCGTCAGGGACACACACTACCCGGGGAGCGAGGCGAGATGAAAGAGAGATGGCTGCGAAGAGCAAAGCATTATTTTAAACACGGCCCTAGGAACCCAATCTGTCTGGAGGAAAGGGACCTGGAGGATAAAATCAATAGCTCATAAAGCCAAATTACCATCCTCCTCCAGTGCGGGAAGCCTCCTGGCACGCGCGTAACTCACAGTGAAAACCTGCACCCCCAAAACACGGGGCAGGCTGCTGGAAAGAACCTGGAAGCAGGCATCACGGTGGCTCGGTTTGGTTTGCCCATCTCCATGGCCAACGTTTCAAATGGCAAAGTTACAGAACCTGCCGGCTACTTAATTACACGGTAATCACTGGTGAAGAAACAAGCTGCGGGAAGGGCAGAGGCTGGCGCGCGGGATTGGGATGGGACGCCCGGCGAGCTGCCGCCCCGTCCAGCACCGGCCACGGCAGCTGTAAATGCCTCATCTCTGCGAGGGGACTGTGAGCGGCTCCCTCTTACAAGGCTTTTACTAGGCAATTTGACGCAGTGACCATTTAACTCGAGGGTAATTACAGGAGAAGTATTTAATGGAATTGAAAGTGTGTCCAAACCCCTGCGCTTCTGCTAGTGCAGCAGAATTTAATGTGTCGCCTGCCAGGAGGGAAAGCTCTTCAAAGGCGCTCTTTGAACCCTTGGAAATGCTGAAATATTGCTGGGTTTTTCCACTCACGCACCATCCGAGCGCGCTCCGGTCTCGCCGGGGACTTCTCGTCCCCTCGGCAGTGGGAGACCCGGCCTCGGCGTCCCCGTGGGCAGCAGCCCCGGCCATGGCCGCTCAGGCAGCAGCCGTGCGTCAACCTGCAAAACGCAACTCCAAATTCCCCAGGTCCAGGAAAAAACCCAATCTTCTCAAAGCAAGCAAATGCCAGGGCTTTTTTTGTATGTTATTTTAAAGACCGTGTATTTGCCACCGAGATGAAAGCACTGAGTTTTGGCCTTTCTGGCCACCTTTTGAAACGGCTCCCGGACAGCTCTGCATCAACAGAATTAATTCCATGAGAAAATCCATTCGAGACTAATGTCTTGCTACTGCAGAAGTGCGCAATGCCAGCGAACAGGAGATATAAGCTCTTAATTAAAAACAAAGAGAACCTCTATCCCCTAAGGCCTTTATTTCAACAGCTCTGGTTAGGGAGACCATATTCTTCATTCTCCCAATAAAAACAGCTACGAGCCGCAACTCTTTGAAGACCCTCGTCAAGGCCTCTAAGCTGCATAAAATTAAAAAAGGCAAAACCAGCTCCGTTTCATTTTGCAGACCATAATCTTGAGTTGCCGTTAGTGGTAGCAAAACAACAGATGCTCCAAATACCTGCTACACCCCAGCCAGGAGGGCTGAAACAAAGCACCCAAGCCCCTTCCCGCACGTGTGCCGCGCGGATTGCTCCCTTGCTCTTTTCTCCCTGCTCTGCCTCAGCCTTCCCACAACTCCCGGTGTGAGTCGAAATGCCGAAAGAGGGTAAATCTCCTAAATCAGTCAAGGCTGGGTCTGCCGGCACGGGGTGAGAAGCGGGGAGGGCCCGGAGTTGCAGGGATGAGCCGGAGAGGCAAGTGCTTGATTGCAGCAGGATCTGCCTCTCCCTCCCGCTCCTCAATCAAAGCATCGGGTCTGGCAGGGGAGAGGCCATCCCAATGGGCTCCCAGTAACGAGCATTAAAACGGAACTGGCTCCTGGGAGCAGCTGAAGAGCTTACAGAGAGGGAAACGATGAAAACGCAGATGAAATCGGTGCCGTGGCAATCATTCCCGGCCAAAATAACCTTCCAAGCAATTTCCACGGTGAGCATCACAGCCCACTCAGAAGCCAACAACCGGCGCCGGCGCCACCGCTGCCGCCCTGCCCCGCGTTTGGCGCGGCACCGCATTGGGCAGCCGGCCTTTGGACGCGGGGATATCGGTGCTAGGGGCTGCCCGAGGAGGGGCTCTCTCCCGAGTGGGGTCTTCTCACAGGGCTTGGCATCCCATCCTCATCCCTGCCACGAGACGCTTTCCTCTGTTCTTGCACACCCTGGGTGCCGGGACACTCCCGAGCATCGCGGAGAGGCTGGGGAAAACTGGCTGGACTCAATAGACAGTACAGCTTCCCCAGCCATCTGATTCCCGAAAGCCTCGTCCGGCCCATAAAACCGCTTTTGGACAGAAAAATTCAATCAGGAGTGTTGCGTGGCCGCTCTGCAGCAATCACAGCCACAAACAGCCTTTCCCAGGGGGGATCAGTCAGACTTTGCAGTTAACGTGAACCCTACTGCCATTTAATAGCTTGTAAGAAAAATAATTTACAAAAAACACAAGGGTTAGATACGGAGGAGTAGATAAGGCAGGGGTCGTCTTGGAAAACCTTGATCCGGTGCAAAACCGGCTCATCTGCTGCCTGACCCACTGCGCTGGGGAATTGCCTTGGGTCTGCTCCTCTTAACACCCCTCTTGCCTTCAACGCAGAATTTGGGCAGGCAAAGCCCCCTGGTTTTCCACCTGGCAAATCAGGGCGATCAGCTCCGAAACCCGGCCCAGCGAGCATTAGTCATCCTGAAGTGAAAATGCAGCTCTTCGGCAAAAAAACCCACGAAGGTTCCTGGAAACCTCTTGGTATTTTGGGTTGGACTGATGAAAGGAGGAGAATATCCTCCTGCTGCTGCTGCTGCGAAATATTCTTGCCAAGAACAAAGATCCTAGAGGCTTATGCTAAAGACACTGGGACTTATCTGCTCAGGTGTTACAGCAAATATCACCGAGCAATAAATACTTCTGAGAGCAGCAGAGGAGAGTTTCTGGCTCGTTTCGACACACGTGGGTGAAGGCACACACGCACGCCCGACATCTGCTAATCCCGGGGAGAAAGACAGTCCCTTCTCCCTCGCCAGAGAGAGCTCAGCTTACGGCCACGCTCATTTCTCGCTTCAGCCATCATCCTCCGTCCTTAAGGAAAACCGCAGCTGATGCACAGCCTTACGAAGGATCCTTCGGGAACCTCCCGGGAAAGGCGACCGGTGGGTGCTGGCCCAGGAGATGCCGTCCAGCCCCCTCAGCCCCTCTCCGGCCCCCGGCTGCGACGGCTCCCCACGCCTGTGCACGGCGGATCAAAGAGGCGGCTGCATCCCCACCGCCCAGGGTCTTCTTTTAAACACATTTTATCTTTAATTAATTCCTTTGAAGCCTTTTGCCTCCGCTATCTCCTTGCATCCAGCGCCCCCTCTCCTGCACCCTCTTTTTGAAGGCAGGGTCATCTCCCAGCAGGGAAGCGAATGTCTTTTTTTATTATTATTATTATTATTGTTCATTCCCAATATGCTCCCCGGCCAGCGGCAGGGAGGGAGCAGAGGGCGGGCTGGGGCACGCCATGAGCTCGGCTCTGGCTGCCGGCGCGGCGGGTGCCCACGCCAGCGCCCACGCCAGCACCCACACAAGCCCCACACCTCCACCCGGGAGCACCCCCGGCTGGCAAACCCGTCCCCCACTTCTGGGCCAGCCTTGGGGGGGTGCCCCTTAGCACCGTCTCCTTCACCAGCACGCCGCTCGCAGAGCACGATGCCAAACTCGTTGCGTACCGGCGATCAAATCGCCATTAAGAGCGGCAGACGGCACATAAAGTCTTCTGCCTTATAAAGCACTTAAAGGTTTAATTAAAGACGGCTTTATTCTAATAATACTGAAAGGAGAGCCTCAGACAACCCAGCGAGCGCAATTCATGCCTTTGCTCTGACAGCCTCTGATTCATTCTTCTCTTTTCTTTTTTTTTTTGGCTGAGCCCACAGTACAGGAGGATGCTCTGCCTTGGCAGAGGAGCCCAGCCCGCACGGAGAGCGACCGCGTGGCCGCCCCGGCGAAAGCTCCAAACAGCCCTTGCCTCTCGCAGCACGCCGGAATTTTAATTATTTCTCTCTTTCCGTGCTCCACCGTAAAACGATCACGACAGCCCCCGAAAAAGGAAGAGCAATTTTGAGAAGCATAAGCATAAACTACGCCTGGGTGAACATATTGCGTCCCCATCTGACTGCCATCAGCACTCTGCCAGGCGCCGAGCAGGCAGAGGTGGCACCGGGACAAACACACCTGAGCTGTGGGTTGCCCAAAACAGCCCCCCTGCACAGCCGCACCCCCCAAACCAGAGCGGCACGTACCGGCCTCTCCATTCTTTCCAGACACTGCAAGTAATCGCTCGTCTGCCTTCTCTCCTACCTACAGGCAGAATATTTGCTATTCCAGGGGAATTTTTTTAAGCTTGTTTTTGCTGCTAGTGAGTCACGGAGATGTTGTTGCTGGCTTTTTTCTCTTTTTTTTCCTCTTTTTCAGCAAGGGGGAGCGGGGCGACAGGAAGACCTAACCGAGCAGGATTTGCTT
Organism: Buteo buteo; assembly: GCF_964188355.1. Taxonomy (NCBI): domain Eukaryota; kingdom Metazoa; phylum Chordata; class Aves; order Accipitriformes; family Accipitridae; genus Buteo; species Buteo buteo. Next base: position 1,103,382 of record NC_134175.1, read on the forward strand.
TCATTGCTCGTCTAAGTGAATGCTGCTGCCTTCCCACCCCACGCGCGCCCCAGGGACCCCCCACGGTCCCCCAGCATCACTAAGTCCCTTTCCAGCAACGCAGAGAGGGAAGCAAGGGCACGGCGCGCACGGCAGGGAACGCAGCACCTTCGTTAGCACGACGGCAGCACCCGATCCGACGGCAGCGTGGGTCCCCTCGGCTGCGGGAGCCCTGGGGTGGCTCTGCCGGCTCCCAGGGTGGCCCCAGCTCCCTTGGGTGCTGCAAGCGGGACCACCCTGACCCCCAGGGCTGCTGCCAGAGAGAGCTGAAGGACCGCAAGCTGCGGGAGCAGCATCCCTCCCCGTCACCCACCCCCCTCGGGCTCCTATCACGACGTGCGGCGCCTTACAGGACAGCAGGATGGGGATTTGCAATGCTCGCTGAGGCAAATAAAAAGTACTGACGAGTTACCTAATCCTAATTTGTAGCCATATGTTTTTCCCAGCAGAGAACAAACACTTCCAGCCGCTAAAGCTTATATAACAAAGAGGAGCAGAGCTTGAAAAATGCACAGCCTTGCACAAACCGGCAACGGCACGGCCGGGGCTCTGAGACGGCGCTGGCCGCTCGCTCCCAAAACGCGGGTCCCGAGGCGCAGCAAGGGCTCGGTGCTCCTCGCCGGGGCTCTCCTGGGTGCTCAGCCCCAGCGGTGGAAGGAGAAGCAGATCCGGAGCTCGGGCGCTTTTCAATTTAGGGTGAACAGGCTGAGATCAAAAAGGTCCTTTAGCCCCGGGAAGGAATTTATCGTATTCACCACTCGGCAAAAAGAAGTTAATTAGCAAAAACTCCGATCCCGGCAAAAGCCCCTAATGAGAGCTAAGAGCCGGCAGATTAAAGCAGCCGGTCCCCCGGGAGGCTGCCGGGAACACGGAGGCTCGGGGCCGCGGTTCTCTGCCGATCTGCTGGCCAGGGAGGGCAGCGGCAGCAGCACCGGCGGGCAGGCGGCAGCACCGGCGGCTCATCCTTGCCTAAACGAGGCGGCCGACTTGCTCACGAAGTCAGAAAGCACCGGCACGTGCCAGGAGCCATCCTCCCACGTGCTGCAAACGGAGCCGGTGGACGGGCTGCCGCAGCCGGCCGACGACGAGCCCACCGGACGATGCCGCAGAGGCCAGAGGCACCGGCCGTGGCAGGTCTGGGGAGATAAGGCTGAGGATCTCATCACGTGGCGAGCAGCTCACGCCAGCAGTCGTTATCGACACTCCCTTGCTAATTTATCCAGCCGATTCCGGCATTTTTTTTTTAAAAAGCTGTGTAGGTTGGGAGTTTTTTGCCACTATAAATAACTCCTCTAAGTCAGGAACACCACTGTGGTTGGCTTGTCTCTTTCTGTCAAGCAGGGCAGGCTAGATAAATTAACTGGGATTGAGATTAGGCCATAAAATTCTTTTCTGATTCGACTAGAAAATCACTGTAGGCTAAAAGCAGTCGATGCACAGTGAATAAATTCTGTAAACTATACAACGGTATCCCACAGCTTAATACTGGCAATAACAAATATAATTTGAAATAAATGGGAAGCAGCTTTCCCATCCATGTCCACACAGCAGACAGCGCTGGGGGAACGTGCTGCCGTGCCCGAGCGCGGCGCTGAACACGATTACGGGAGATGGGCTGTGGACGGATACCGCTAATGGGAAAAACACAGCAAGCTGCTGGAAAACGCCTCGGATAAAAGCGATGAATCAGAGCTGCCGCTTCCCTCCCGAGCGCTCCTGTTTAACATCACACACTTATTTCCATCCCGGGCACCGCTGCCACGGGGAAACTCATGCCGCAGTGACCCCTCTGCTCCAGGCCCCCGCCAGCCCTCCCAATTCACCCACCGCCGCTGCCCCGGCAGACCCTACCTGTGCTGTCTCCCAGCCCGCGGGGCAGGCGAGCATCCTTGCCGCCGCTGCTGCTGTGGCCGGCGGCCGGCTCGGTGGTGCTGGTGCGGCCGGGGCTGCTGCGGGGCGCATCCCCGCCGGGCGCGGGAGCCGGGGTGCTGGGGGGCGCGCGGGGCGGCGTGACGGCGGCGGTAGCGGCGGCGGCGGTGGTGGTGGCGGCAGCTGTGGTGGCGGCGGTGGTGGCAGCGGCGAAGGGGCCGGGCAGCGTGCTGCTCTCCAGGGAGTCCTCCTCGCCCGTGGGGCCCCAAACGATGACCTCGGGCGGCGCCGTGGTCCGTCCGTCCCGCGGGGCGAAGCCGCGGCCGCGCAGGTGCCGCCGGCCCCTCCGGGAACGCGGCCGGCGCGGGGGGCGGCCGGCGGGCAGCGGGGCGGCGGGGGGCGGCCGGCGGGAGCGGGGTCTCTGCGGGGGGGTTACGGGGGTGCAGGTCCAGGGGGGGCCGGGACGTCGCAGGTCCTCCCCGCTCCCCGCTCCCCACAGCGAGCCGCGGGACAGTCTGTGCCGGAGCGCCGGCCGTGGTGAAAGCCTCCCGCCGGCGCCGCTGGCTGGGGGCTGGCAACTAGCGAGGTCCATGGCTAGGTGGAACATGGCTATTAAAATCCAAGCATGGCTTCCGAGCGGGCAACCTGACCTGCGGACAGACGGCGACAGCGTTAGAAAGGCAAGGGAACGACCGCGCGCTCCCTCCCGGCACGGTGCGCCCCGGCTCCCCGAGCCCGGCCACCCGAAACGGCCCTCGGCACCGCGGGAAGCGGTGCCGTCATCCTCCCGCCGCGCTCCAGCCCGCGTCCCCCAAAACGGCGTGGCAGGGCACCCCGCACCCCGTCCCCACCTCCCTCCCACCGCGAAACCCACCACCGCCACCAAGGCAGATCAAGGACCCCCATCCGAAACCACGACTTTGCTGCTTTTCGGCGGATCTGTGAAGGGCACGAACGATTTGAGGATGGGTTTTACCACCAAACACCCCGAGGAAGCGGTCAGCGTCTGCGTTGCCCAAACTCAGCCCTTTTAGACGAAATACCCAAAGCAGACGGCTCAAGCGGAGTGCCAGCAGGCAGAGCCTTCGCTCTGGGGTCTCTGGGTCGCAGGGGTATCGGGGAGCCCGACCCCTGCTCCCCGGCTTTCCAACCCAAGGAGCAAGCCCACAGAGGACGGCGGTATTAACCCCTCAACGAGCTGAAGCAGAAGAGTCCGTGGACTCTTGCGTTTGCACGTGTAACCCATCTCCTACTGAGGAGGTCGCAGCAGGAGCGTCCCCTCCCGCGGAGCACGGTACCCAGTGCCAAATGCGACCCCGCGGCACAGGGACTCGCCGGCCACCGCGCCAGGCGTCTCCTCAGCGGAGCCCCTGACCTCGGGGGGGAGGACATGCGGCCCCTTCCACTGCCCTCTCTTTCACCGAACAGCTGGAAATCACGCTGAACTGTGGGCGGGCTCGGTATTTAAAATTCAGCTTTGATGTAACGTGCCACCATCACATCGCATCACATCACGTCCAGGCCCTCTCCCTTCCTCAGCAGCACTGCACCTTGCGAGACTCTGCTCCGCTCGTGTCTCCTCCTAAGATGCTACTCCACATGAAGCATGGTGTTGTGCCTTGAGAAAATACCCCATACACACATTTTTCTTGTTCTTTTTTTTTTCTCCCCCCAGAAAAAAAATCATTAGACCGAAGCCCAAAAATCTTTACTGCATTTTATTCAGCTTTTGCACAAGAAAGACTTTTGTCGAACTCAGCAGGAGTTAATGAGAGCTTTATATGGCTAAACAGGCTAATCCTCCGCAGCACTGTGCCCCGTAAAGTCCTTGGTAGCACTACAAAATGTGCATCTGGTTGACAGAAGCATTTGTACACTCCCTCCATGCGTGAGCAAATGAAGCTAAAGGAGCTGACCTGGATACTCTCAGGCACAGTCTTTTTCTGCTCACAGGATCTCTTTTTTTTTTCCTAATTGGGTATTTTTTCAAAACGTAACAGCATTTATTTTAGGGAGGAATAAGGCAACGCAGGGAAAGAGCGCAGAAGGAGAAAGGGAAGAGCCAGAAACAGACAACATAAACCAAAATAGTTCAGGCTGGGGGAGGAAGAATTTCAAGGCTTCAAAAAAACCAAACCACCCAAACCACGCTGTTGGTGGGGGCTTTTTTTAGAGGCCAGCAGAGCGGTGGCAGTGCCGCGGTGGGCAGCACAAAGAGCATCCCCCATGTGCCGCGCATCGGCGGTGCCACAGGCAACACCCCATCTCCACCGGTGAGGAATCGGGAGCTCGGGCTTCCAGCGAGAGCATTAAACTCAGATTCACCTTCCCAATGCTTACATTCACTCCGGTGGCACATCAGGCTCGATTTCAGCCTCTGCCTGATTCCCTAACGCCATTTGAAATGTCTCCTGGCAAGGGAGGAGAGGTGGCCTGGCACCTCCCCAGCACTACCCTCAGCCCAGGTACCACCTCGCACACCCAAACCTCTTCCCTGCCCTCTGCCAGCAAGCAGCACGCATGGCGCGCTTTTATTAATAGCCGCTGAGCGAGGCGAGGGAAGATGCGCCCAGCCCAAACTTGGTGCTCGCTAAATCCCAGCTGCTGTGTGGAAGCTTCTGAAAGACAAAATGCCAGCCCTCGGTACTCAGGATTGGCAGCTCGCAGGAAAAAACAGATTTTTTTCCCCTCTTCCCGCTTCCTCCCGGCTTGCTCGTGACATACTCGAGCTGCAGCGATGGCAGCCCTGAATTTGCGGGGGTCTGCTCCTGCGCCGGACCTGCCTGAGCATCGCTGCCTCGCTCCCCGCAGCGCCAGGAGGACGCGTGGGAAAACACGACGCGCAACCCCCGGCTTCACCCGGGTCACGCCAGAAACTCGTGCCCGAGCGTGGCCAGGCAGCGCCAGGGGACAACCCAAAAGGCAGGGGCGTCCCTCGCTCCTGGCATCGCTCCCCAGGCCACAGCCTCCGGTGACAGAGAGGGACACGGTGGGGGACACCCACGGCTCAAGGATGGCGTGGGTCACCCTCCCGCCTGTGTCCCTTCGAGCGCTGTCACCCACGGAGCGTCCTCCTGGCCACCCCGCCGGCTGGCACGGCCCCGGGGAGGTGACTTTCGGGACGGGAGCAGCGAGTCCGGTTACCTCGGAGGAATTTTGCGTGGCGTGCAATCTTTTGAGGGCTTTGCAACAACAGATAAGAGCAAGTGTCCTTCAGAATAAATAGCAGCGTGTAGGAGTTGCCGTCGTCTAGGCAACGCAGCGCGATGCGCCCGGCGCGGCGGGGATGCGGCAGCGCGTGGAGGGGCCGGTGGCAGCCAGGGGCCACGGGCTTCGCCGCAGGACCCCCCCTTCCCTCCCCCTGCCACCCCTCCTGCTCCCCCGGCCCCACTCCGGCACCCTGCCAAAGCAAGAGACACGTGGCCCAAAGGGCAATCCAGGGAGCGGGGACACATCCCTCCCGGAGGTCCTACCACCTTGTGTTTGACCCCCCCCCAAAAAAAAGCCAGGTTGTCCCACAAAAACCCGCTGTTCCCGAGGAGCTCCCACGCCTCCGCATCGCCACACCGGGCAGGAGAGCATCCGTTCGCCCCTCGGGAGGTGTGAGCACAAAGTCACCGCTGCTGGGAGGACGCCTGAGCTTTGCTGAGACATCAAACGGCACAAACCCCTCCTCCAGCTGCGCGAGCTGCATCCCACCGGCCGGAGAGCAGAGGCAGGAGGAACCTTCGCCGCTCTCTGCGTGTGGAATAACTCACCAACTGCACTCCACGGGTTGGGGGGTCGGTTGTAGGGAAGGGGATCAATCGGTCGGCCGTGCACGTAGCACCTGTCTGCCTTGGTTCAGGGGGCACGACCCCAGCCCTGGCTGGGGTTATGTGCTGGATTGGAGGGATGCACCAGGCAGGGCTGTGACTATGCTGCTCGCTGAACCCTCTAGAAATCAGGATTTTGATTATTTATAACTGACCCCATAAGCACACACAACTTTTTTCCATCACAAAGAGAAATGAGAAGGGCAGGCAATTTTCACGTTATTTCTTCTCCCATCTTAGAGGTGAATGGGAACATTATGCCCAAATACTTCTCAAACTCAAGGAAAAATTCGACAAAACTCTGAATTGGGTTAAAAAAAGAAAAAAGCAGCGGAGATATTTGAGAAGATGAAATCCCTTCTTTGCCCTCCTCATCCGAAGCCTTTGCTCCTGCAAACCACACCGCTCCTGCGGCTTAATGGATGGAGAGGCGGCCGTATTCTCACGCAGCAAGGGGAACTGCTACAAATATTTACCTGTGCTTCGCGAGAAGTACAAGAGCAGATTTCAAGGAAAGTACTTGGATAATTACAGGGATCATCCACGTTAAGCGCTCCAGGGTTGCTTTGCTGAGCCCAACCGAGCCAATCTCTGTTTTAAAGGTGACAGGAGTTACGGGCGTTGAAGGTGTTTCACGTGGAGCCATCTCAGCCTGCCCAGCCTACGCGACACGTTTTAGAGTTCTCCCCAGTATGAAAACCCCTTCCAAATCCTTTCAGATGCAGCTGTTTGCTTTGAAGAGGAGGAAAGTCGGCACTTAAGACGGAGATTAATTTCAAGGAGGCAGGAGGACGTGAGCTCTCCGCGCTCTCCGCTGGTCGGGAAGAGGCTGCCAGGGCGCTTTCGCATCCGGAGCCAGCACGGTGATGCTGCCCGGCTCCTCCGGCCACACCACCCTCGCGGGCAGCGGCAACGCGGCTCTTGCCAAAAGCCCCACGCGCCTTCAGCTCCTTCCCCGCCAGGAAAACCAGGATGCCCAAATCCCCCCCCCCCCGCCCCGACGGAGCTTCACGTAACAGCCAGAAACCCCCCGAGCGTTTTGAGGAGCACGCGCACGCAAGCGAAACGCTTTGGTAATTAGTGACCTCAGATTGCGGCAGAGCTGAAAAGGCGAGATTATCTCTGTCCTGGGATCACCTTATAAACACGTGAAGCAGCAGCCTAGGAAAGGCAGCGTCCCGCCGTGAACCCAAACCTGCTGCCCCTCAGGCATCAGCCGGACCCATCGCCCCAGGGCTGTCGCGTTGCAGCCACGGCTCCCGCAGCGCCGCGGCAGCTCGGAAGCACGCGCAAGGGCTACGCAGGCGCAGTGCGGTGGTTGCATCAACTACGCGATGCTTCCGAATCCGTAAGGAGCGTCGAGGGTTGCTTAGTGCTTTTGGAACGATGGCGCTGCATGCAACCGGCACAGTAGCCAAGCACGGTGTGGAAGTCGGACAGAAATCCACGGGAAAAGCAAGGCGCAGACAAAAGATGAGAGCAGTCAGGACAAATGGAGTAAAACCCCTCTTCTGCTGCCCTCCGCATGCATTATTTTGCATTTCTATCCACAGAGGCAGCCTGGCGCGGGCACCCCCAGGGCAGAGGCGGCTGCAGGGGCGCAGGGTCCAGCAGCATGACGGCAGCGAGACCTCCCCGAATCCGGGGCTGGCAGCACCCCGGTGCCAGGCTACTTCTCACGCTCGCTCTGCGCCATGCCCCGGTGAGAGCCAGAGCTTCCAGAGAAGCGGCCAACTCGCTGTAACGCCCGGGGTTTTAATTCACGTGGCTCCGAAGGCTGTGAAGCCCCAGGGCCACTTCGGGATGCTGCCTCGGAAATCAGCCGCTGCCACCTCTGCGCACGTGGTGCCGGGAGGAAAGCAGGAACATCCAGCACGGCCGATGCACAAGAGGAGGTGCACGGAGCGGGAGGGAATCGCCTCTGCCTGGGGCCCAGGGACCCTCAGAGGACGGTGGCACCGCCGGCGAGCCCCGACGCTGCGGGCAGGATGGGGGTTAATCCAGCGGCTGCAAAACCAGGCGACCGCTGGGCGCCCAGAAATCCCCGAGTCTGGTAATCTGTCCGAGCAATTAACTGGGATCATGGCCACCGAGCGGCTCTGACAAACTGCAAAACACAAACCGTCAGCAGCTTGCACGCCGTTCGCGCGGAACCCATTTCCCCGAAGCCTCAAAAGGCTCACTCGAGCGTGAATCCCAGGGCAGCGCCGGTGAGAGGTGCCTATTTGCGTCCCTTTCATAAGGTACTTGTTTGCTCTCCAACACCGGCCCCTTTCTCCTCTGGCTGTGGAGACACTTCACAGGCAGCGTTAAATGCAGAATAGGCTGATTTTTAATGCAGAATTATACAAATGGAGCCATTCTTCCATTTCATGCCTCCTGTTAGGTAATCTATTGGTATTGCACAGGGAATCAAGGTTATGTCCTTGTTGGGATGATTTACAAACTCCCAGCATTTCCTATCTCCAAACACCCAGCGAGGCAGAGACAAAAATATTCTGGCAAACGCCTGGAGTGCGAGTGGGAGCCATGGCCAGAGGGACGGGGTGACGTTCGCTCGTCCCAGGCAGTACACGGCAGGAAAGCGGGCCCCACGCTCTAGGAAAAGCAACCTCGGCAGCGCGGCTGCGTGTCCTACAAAGGTGTTCGGAGCATGACACATCGTGAGAGCGTTTGCAGAAACTCGCCGGCTGGAGAAAGAACGAGGCCGCTGCATCTCAGCGGGTGACTTTCACGCTGGAGCAAGAGGAAGAGGGGAAAGTTTCGGCAGCGGCGGTGGCAGATACTTGGCCCGCAATCGCGCGTCCTCGCCGAGGTGGGGACTGCGGACCCGGCGCATGCCGCAGCCGCTCTCCTCTCCAGCCCCGCTTTCGTGCATGACGATCCCTGCAGTGCAGCGACTGTCCTTTGTTGTGACACTACCAGCCATCACCATGGAAATGGAGCATCACCGTTTCGCCCGAACTGGACCCTGGTGCCTGGGCTGGGAGGAAGGAAGCTGGCACATTCCGTGCGAGGGCGGCACGGATGGGTGCCGAAAGGCACATCGCGAGTTACACCGTGGGATTACTAGGAGACCCCGGGGACCACCCCGGCGGGGCACGCAGCACAGAACCCACCGCATCCCACCCCGCTCCCCCGGGAGCTGGCAGCGGAGGAGCGGGACCGCGGGCACCGCCGACCCGAGCACCTCTCTCCTAAGCGGTATTTTGCTCCAGGACAAGTCGCTCTGAACCCAGACCCAATGGGACCTGGAAAGTTACTATTCACTGCACCGTCCGCAGCCCTGACTTCTTCCAAGATAATTATAAATTTGCGAAAACATGGCTGCCGAGCTCTTTAAAGCCAGGACTGGGAATTAAGGCACAAAAGCTGACACACAGTAGCACCTAGGTAAATTAAATGTGCCACATCACTACCTATCTATATTACAGAACTGAGCTTCAGGATTACCTACTAATAAAAGTGATATTTAAAACAAGTCCTAAGTTCCTCTGCTCTCCCCCTTCTCCCCACAAGTAATTAAACCGACACTGCTTCCCACGGTGGAGGGGATGGGATTTATCACGGAGGGAAATCAGCAGAGGGTGAAATAGGCTGAATCCTCACCACCACGCTTCCGTGGTCAGGCAGTCGGCACCCATTTCCCCAGGAAAACGGGGCAGAAAGAGGTGGCCAGGGCTGGGGAGCAGCGGGTCCTCCCCAGGACAGAAATGCCGAAATAGAGACGGCTGGATCCGTCCCTGCCTGCGCTTGGGGAGCCGCATCCCACAGAGCAGAGGGAGGCAGGAGGGCGGCCGTGGCGGAGGGGAGCTGCTCGCTCTTCTGCCTCTGTCTTGAGCTCACCCAGCTGCAAATAAACAATTTTAACATTTGAATAGCCGCGAGTGCGGAAGGCATAATTAATACCCAGCGGTACCGCCAATATGCTGATGCGGTAGGCGCAGACCCTGCCAAGGCTGTCAGGGAGCAGATCTGGCGCAGCAGTGCCGCGGCCTCGGCTGCTCTCGCCTTCGGGTCCCGTCCTTCGCTGGAGGCAGAGAAAGGGCAAAGCCCCGAGCGCAGCAGCCCGGGGCTGAAGCCCACCGGCGCGGGACCCCTCCGGCACGTCGCGTGCCGTGAGAAGCTGCACGGCCTTGCAGAGCAACGCGGGAAAGAGAAGAAAGGAGAAAAACGGAGAGGATGGGCGCACGCAGCGCTGCCGCAAAGGCAAAAGCACGTTTGCTCCACGTGCCCGGTCGCTGCCGAAGCCGAGCTAACCCTTAACCCCAGGTTTCAAGTTCAGTTCCCATTGCCAAAGACTTTAGAGGATGCCACCAGGACTAAGGCGAGCTCGGCGCCCGCAGCCGGCCCGAGGAGGAACGCGAGAGCTCAGCTAGCACGGCGAGCTGGCGAACAACGTCCAAGACTACCAGCTGAGTTCAACTTGCTCTAAAAAGGGCACAACATCTGCTGTAGAGTTCTTTCCCCGGTCTTGCGGGATTATTTCAGACAGGATCTGAAAAGCGCCGGGGGCGGGAAGCCCAGAAGTCAGCGTGCGCCTTCAGAGAAACGTCTTCAGCAAATTTCTGTGCGAAACCGGCGCTCAGCGATTCACCTGCTGCTGCTCGGGTGGAAGGAGCTCCACGCGTGGTCTAGGTCCTCCGGGAACCCCTGCTGCCCCTGGGTACCACCAGAGCATCCCCCCCCCGGCGGGCACGGCACGGCCGCCGCTTCCCCCGCCGCCGCTCGGCCAACCCAGCCGGCAAACACTGCGCGCATTTAGCGTGGCAGGGCCGGACAGTGGGGCATTTCATCGAACCGTCGGAAATAACACTCAGCTTTTGTCCCGCCCGGATAAAGGGGGTTTGTGAGCGCTGGCTTTCCAGCCCAAACCTGCACCTGTCACCGACTTAATCCCACTTGTTCCCCCCCGAATTCCGCACCCGCGCTGAGGAGCAGGCAGCAGCAAGAGCTTCAGTTCAGACACAACTTGCCGGGAAGTTTCTCTCAGATTTCCAAATCCACCAAAAATCTTGTCAAAGAGTCATAGCCTCGAGCTCCATTCTTGGTGGTATTGAAAAAATCCCCAAAACCTAAGGAAATCAGGGGGGTTTCCCCCTGTTTTAGCTCTCTCTGAACCTCCTCGAGTATTTCACCACCTCGTGTGCGGCGCAGAATCACTTCCCAGACTTCGCTCGCTAACGCCTACCCGGGAGGTCCCCGGGCACGTGGGACCACGTTGCCCTCTCCCATCACCACCACGAGAGCAAAGAACACCTCCCCCTTTTACCAAATACACGACAAGACGACCACGTCGGGGCACACGAGCGGGATGCAAAGCCCGAGTGCTGTGGGATGGGACGGGACAGCAGGAGCAGCAAACACCAGGATTGTGAAAATCCTGCCTGTTCCCAGGCTGGAGCGGGAGCCTTACGAGGGTTTTTCCTCCTCTGAAGCCGATACCCAAGGTGATTTCAAGAGACAGCGACTCATTCAACCCAGCCCTCCGGCCCTGAAGGGACCAACAAGAGGAAGACCCTGGTACAAGCTACTGCTTACACCGCCCTTTAACACCACTGCTTCACTGGTAAATAAACTGCACACTTATCTTATTTTCTAAATTAATGTGCTCAAGCATGTCATTACAAGGTAGGCAGGAAATGCTTTGATCTAAAAAAATAAGATAAGTTAGCTCAGTACATATAAAGTAGCAGCTTAATAAGCTTTAAAACAAAATAATTAAAATAGGTCCACCGCATTGTTGTAACACAATACGCATTGGAGGCCACCACTCTGCCCGCCGGGATATCTGCATCAATGGGAAATACCACCCCTGTGGCAAATACCCAAGGAGAAAATATCTCCCAGTGGGCTTTTTAATGACGATCTCCCAAAGAGCTCCACCTTCCCGGGAGTGAAGGCAAGCACTGACCCCGCTGGAAACGCCTGGGCGACCGGCACGGGGCCCGGCTGTCCCCTTCCCGCAGGGAGAGCTGGATGTCTGAACGGGACTGCACGGTGCCTCAGGAAATCCAACCGACTCCGGTCTTTACTCCAGCACCATGGTCTCCTGGCAGAGCTGCTCTCAGTTCACACTGGAGTAACTGAGATCCAAACCTGGCTTTCTCCCGGGAAGTCCCTGGCAGCCCAGGGATGCACAGCCTGCCCCGAAATCTCAGCACGGGAACGAACACAGGGAAAGCATAAAGAGTTTCCAGAGCTCCAGTAACTCTTACAGAAATGGAGAAGATGAGAGAAATAAAGCCTCTAAAAGCAGACAGACAGACAGATGGCTTTTATGGCGCAATAAACAACAATAAAAAAAAAAAACAAAAACAAACCAGCAGCAGTGGAGCACTGTCTGAAGGCATGGAACATCAATAGGAAAGCCTGGAGAAAGCAAAGGCACAAGAGCTGGGGTCCAAGGGAGGGGAGCGCAGCGCTGGGCATGGCATCGCCCGGCCAAGGCTCTGGCGTGGTACCGGGGAGCTCCCGGCACCGCCAGCTCCGGAGCTGTGTGCCAGGACCCTGCCCAGCCCCACAGCGGGCACATCCCGCTGCTGGAGAAGGCTCACAGGCTGACACGCTTCCCAGAGAAAAGAGAACGGCCCAAAAAGATGGAGAAAAAGCCAAACCAAAATAGAAAGCAAAGGTAGCGAGAAGAAAATCCGGGGCAAAGACTCTTGATCCTTTCATGCAGACGTTTAAATCCCCTTTTAGCACCGAACAATCCCTTTCCCACGAAGAAGAGCGGTTCTCCCTGCCACGGCCACCTCACCACACGTACAGCATCCGGGCAGCTCGCAGGCTCTCCTGCTCCGGCAGCCGCGGGAGTGAAATCCTGCCAGATCAAGGTGAACGCGAGTCACCAGAGGCACTCTCAGCGCCTAGAAAACACTGCGCTGTTTGTGGGCACACACCCTCCGGAGCCTAATTGCCAGTGAGTCAGATATCGCTGTACTTTGCATCTCATTAAAATTAAAAAAAAAAAAAAAAAAAAAAAAAATCCCCTTTGCAGGAGAGATTAAACTTTTCAGAGCGTTATCTCCAAAGGAGAGACCGAGGTCTCTGCCAGGCAGATCGGCGGTGACAGGGGACCTTCCGCATCCCGCACTGCTTTTCACAAACCTCTGCAGTTTATTGCATCTCCCGCGGTATCTCAGCTTCCTGCAAATGGCCCCCATACTGGGTCTGCATGCCAGCAGCCTCACGCCGCATGGGTCCGGACCTCCAGAAGGACAAAAGGGAAGAACGTGGAATCATACCCCTTGCCACCAGGTGCCCGAGCAGAACATCCCCAAGGAACTGCCCGTAAGAAACATTTCCGTCCTCATCCATCAAAATTAGCAGAACTGATTGTGCCAGACAATATGGTCACTTGGATGGGAACTCGGAATACGTCCTGAATATTTCACATCGGAGGATGCTGAAGGGGTAGAGAGCCTCTTATGAAGCCAAGAAACAAGAAGATGAGTAACCCATCCTCATCTTTCCCAGAGAAAACTTAATATGAAAACCCATGAAAGGCAACTACTTGTAGAAAGCAGGTTTATTCACGCAGGAGCTCTTTTTAAAATAACACTTGCCAGCATCTGAGATGGCAACGCTTTGCCCGTGTAATGCCCAGCTGCTGCGGGCTCAGCCGAGCTTCGGCTTCTGCCGGGGAGAGGCAGAGCTGACCGCGCTCCCAGCTGGAAGCGCGGCCACGTGGCCTCAGCTCCCGGCATTAATCACCCACGTTTCGGTGGGTACTTAAGTGGATGTCCTAATCCATGTCAATTAACTGACGCTTCATTACTCGAGTCCTGCAGACGGAGGCAGAGATGCTATCGCAGGCACCGGGAGCAGGGCCGGGGTCACGCACGGGACTCCGGCAATTAGAGGAACGCGTCCCCGAGGATGCCGCGCGTGCCGCGGGCTCGGCTCGCCGGGCAGGCAAATCCCAGGAGGGTGGGGGGAAACCCGGGGTCCCCCCCGACCTTGCCACATCTTCAACCTGAATGACACGCAGTCAAGTGGCGACATCAATTAGCGCTGTTTGCTCTTAACGGAGCCTCAAATGCTGTCTGCTGAGCAACGAGCCCTCAGCCTTCCCACACCGAGCCACGGCTACGCGGCCACGTTTTCTATTCACAGGGCCACCAGCCACGGCTGGAGCGGGTGTCACAAGGAGATTCTCCTGAACACCCCGGGGATGCTGCAGAAAGGGAGCCATGGCCAAAGCCCCTTATGGATGGGAGCAACCGATCCCTGCAGGGTGGTAGCTAAACTCCACCAAACCGCTCTCCTGCGCAGAACAGCGCAGTCCCTTGCACGGCGTGTGCTGCTCCGCCGGTGTCCCGAGCCACACGGTCACCCCCCCTCGCCACAGGTCCCTGCACCAGCATGTCCCCGTCCCCATCCCCATCCCCTCACTTCTCGCACGCCAGTGCACAAGCACTCTGGCAAGCTCCGGTGTTTCCGCCCCAAGGGTCCGGACTTGTATTTCTCTTGCAGGAAGCAGGTCACAGCTCCCAGGCTACGTGTTGCTCTTAAAGGAGCTCTCACTCAGCCTTTATTTGGAAGCCAAAGGAGTTTGCAACGCTCGCGCCCCAGCCAGGCAGAGAAAAGCTTCACCACTCCCACCTTGCAACGGCCAAGCCTTGTCCCACGGGCAGCTTTACCCGGGGCTAAAAGCAGATTCGCTTTTGCTCCCCATAGCACCGTGCAGGATTGGGCAAGCCGGACGCTGCTGGAGCGCACCGGCAGCATCGCTCATCGGGACGCACCAGCAGCCACCGGCAGAACGGACACAGCACTGCTGGGGACGCGACAAAGCTTCCAGAAAAGCAGAGCTGCCGAGAAGGACCTTCAGAGCAAAATTAAACAAAAATCATCGCATGTTCAAGTATATCTCCCGCCTACACATCGTTTCCAAGTCACAGTGAAACATTCTGCAGATCAGAGTTGAAAATGAACACTTTATGAATGATGAGCTTTACTTTTTTTATACTTTTTTTTTTTTGGTTTTTTTCCAAGTCCATTTAATTTCTCCAGGACAGCCAGCAAAGTTGGAGGGCTGGGGAAGCCTCTGCCGCTGAATTTTGGTGGGGCGCTGGCCCAGAGGCAGCCAGTGGTCTTGGAGAGAAAACCAGAGCCAGGCCAAAAGGCCTCACTGGGGATGTACGACCCACCGCTCTGCCGGCAAGGACCTCGGGCGAATCCCCGGCAGGCGCTTCAGCCCCCGCCCCGGGGCACTCAGCACTCGCTGACCCCGTCCCCGTGCTTATTTCCACACAACTGCCCATCCATCTCCACGGCAAGCCATCTTCCTTTTCCTTTTATCACCGTTGCTTGGTACCAGAGAGGCTGAATCACTCAGCGCTGACGAGAGGACGCATCCTCCCGCGCTTGGGGTTACCACCGCAGGTCTCCATCTTGCTCTGTGAGCATCGCAGCCAGCAGCCCTGGACCCGCGCGAGAAGCGCCAGAGAGAGACGGAGCCTGGCCAAAAAAAATGCCCCTCGGTCCCCGCTGCGGCTCCAGGCAAAGGCATCCAACGCCGCGCTGAAAGGAGGCTTAAGCGCGGCTTCTACTCGCAGAGCCGCTGGGGCCAGAGAAAGGCATTGATAAACCCAGAAAGCAGTCGCAATTCAGTGGCAGGCAAAACCTCATTTCAGGAGGAATCCTCATAAAACCAAATTAATGTTGAAGGATGAAGGCAGGTAAACCTCCCACAGTTAAGTTCAGGCCACAGAGACTCAGTTTAAATCTCCCAGCAGTTCTGATTTAATCAATGCATTTCAAAGTGAAATTAGATGAAGTACATCTCCATCACAGGAAATTATGTAAGCTATCAAAGTCTGTAGGTGCAGGTCCCAGTAAGAAGAGCCACAGGAAATATTCATATCAACTCAAGTTCCATTTTTAAGGAGGCAGCTGAGGTCCAGAGTTTTACGTTATTCCAGTGAAAAAATTCACTCTGATGAAAACCGTGCACCCGAGGCAAAGAAGGGCCAAGCGGCAGCTTCGGGAGCATCCCCCAGGAAACCTGCGTCGGCCGCCGGCTCGCTGGGCTTGGCCAGGGAACCCCCTCCCAGCGGGACCATCCAGCGTGGGAAGGACGGAAGGAAAACCCCTTTGTTTTAAAGGAGGGGGTGAAAGTGCCGACGAGGTCGCTCCACCCTCCCCGCTGATCCCGCCCAACACAACTTGGCTTCCAGGAGCTGCCCCCCTGGAAGAGTTGTGGTCTCAAACCCAAACCCCGTTGGGCCCAAGTTGCTGTAACCCGCTTCATCGTGCCCAGCCCTTAACGAGAATAATGGGGGTACCGCAACCCGGAGCGGAGCAGCTCCCGCTCCTCCGGCTCAGCATATTGATTCCCGTAATCTTTCCTCCCAGTCCTTCTCCTATTAGCTGTATTTAAAGGCTTAAGCATGCATACATTTCCATAATAAACCTCAGACCTGTCGGAAGTCACATGGATTATTCACACCCTACGGAGCTGTCGTGCGAAGCCGCTCTCGGTGCTCACCGCCGCCCTGCATACATACGTATAGATACAAACGTAAATAAACCTCGCGGATAGGGCTCAGGTGAGGAAAGGTGGGAAGGAGGTTATCGGGCCAGCTGGAGAGCTGGTCTCTCCCTCGCTGCGTTCCCCTTTACAGGCTGGGCTTTGAAGGAGAACTAGCAACTCCTTATTTTCAGCCGATGACCGGTAGGTAAAGCAAGCCCCAACCGCGGCGCTCCGACGCCTGGAGCGGAGGGGCCGGCGGCGTGGGGCAGCCCCCGCAGCACCCAGGGCGAGCGGCTGCTCCGCGGCAGCTCCCATCCGTCACCCCGCCGGAGACGCCACAAAGGCAACGTGGCGGCGGCGACGGCTCCGGCGTTATTACAACAATTATTCATGCTCTGTGGAAGAGGCTGCTGAAGACCAGCGCCGCTCCCTTTGCCTCATCTGTGAAATTGCTGCCGGTTAGGAGGTACGAACCGCTGCATAAAAGTGCAGTTTATTCAAGCATTATTGTGGCTGTTAAGTATCATAGCCGGTGACACTAGATGAATTTCTGTGGCAATCAATTCACCCAGGAGCAGCCAGCTCAGCCCCTGCGTGGATGCGGGATGAGTAAGGACTCCTCAGTGGAGGCCATTAACTCCCACTGCTTACTGCTCTCATTACTTTCCAGACTGCAAGGCTTGCATCTTTGACGAGCGGCTGAATCTACATTTGACAGCGTGAACTTGACGAGTGAAACGCACGGAAAACGTTTGCTTTGGCAGTAACTACAAGGCCCATAAAGTTTCCTCAGTGCCAACGCGCAGGGATGTATGCTTTTAATGAGTTGTTCTATGCAAGCGGGAAGAAATTGCAAACAGTGTTTTTACTCAGACTGCAAATCACTCCGGAGCTAAATGCTGTAAAAATCGTGGCATATCGTTTAAAATTGTGTATTTGTAGCTACGGAAGGGAAGTCCTCAGCCAGAGCTAGAAGCCAGGCAGGCGGCACGCTGCAGAAAGCTGTCGTGCCCTTACAGGCAGGCGCAGGCACTGACGCAGACGTATGCACGCACACATATGTCGGTGCACGCTCGGGCGGCGACGGAGTAGTTGCCGTCCCCCCCAAATAACAGACCTTTGCCCTGCAGCACCCACCCACGCCCCTGCTGCGAAGGGCAGAGCGGATCCGGAGCATCCCCGGGACACCGCAGGGGCTTTAAGGGGCGACGCCGCGCGCCCAGCCCCGCTCCTCGCCGCGCTCGGAACCGGGGGAAGCGCAAGCTCCCCTTCGCGAAAGCAAGGGCGGCGTAATTCCGAGCGACGGGGGTTTAGCAGGGCTTGCCCTCCCCAGCTTCAGAGCAAGGCTCGCCCGCAAGGTCACGCAGCTGCCGCGGGGCGAGAGGAATCCGGCTTGAAAGGAGCAATAAGGTACCATCTCCCCGTGGCAGCCGGCAGCTCCAGGCAGAGACCGTGTGGGGTGAAACGGGCGCTGGAAAGGTCTGCTGCTTCTCTTGGAGCTATTTTTCCAGCAGTCTTCAAGAAAATGAGGGGAAACGACATGGGAAATGTCAGAAATAAAGCCAGAAGCAATTAGAGTTAGAGAGAAGCGAGAGCAGCAGGCAAGGTTAGCAGTAAAGTTATCTCTTATTAAAAATAAAACGCGGAGGGACTGGAAGCTGATGAGGTGGTACAGAGGACAGCCTGGCGCTGAGGATCCAGGAGACACAGCATAGAGATTCGCGAGGCGAATCGAGGAGAGAAGCGACCGGAAGGCTCCTGTTTTCACTGCTAAACTCTTCGCAAAAATAAAAAAGCAGAGGGCGTCCTCTGTTTCCAAGATTACAGTCTTCTGCCGGCTCCAGCCTCAGGAAAAGAGCCCTCCAGCTCCACCGGGCTTTTCGTCTGCCACACAACACATCCAAAGGCAAGGCACCCTGAGAACCCTCTTGGGCACCTTCCCTAGGAGGAATTCCTACGGTCACTACATCGCCGCACACTCCCCGGAGACTCTCTCCTTCCCACCACACGGCAGCACATCCTCGGCAGGTGGACGGATGGACGGACGGCTCCGGCGGCAGCGGGAAGGCGCTCGCATGGCCGGGCCGTCAGGGTGCATTGGCCGGGAGCAGGGGACGAGGCCGGGGGCATCGGGAGCTCACTTGCCACGTGCCTCCGGACTATGCCGCACGGCACAGGCGAGCGTAAAACAAAAGCCGAGGGCCTCCCCCCAGCTCCGAAAAACCCCTCAGTTCAAGTTTCACCCTCCCGGACTCCATCCAAAGCCCAGGCAGAGGGAGCGAGCCACCAGCGACCCCAAAGGGTGTCGGACGAGGGCCTCTCGCATCACCCGCATCCCGCCCGCGGCCCCTGCGGCGTTCGGGGGGCCCTGCCCGCCTCCCCTCCCGCACCCCCAAAGCAGCAGCCATGTTCTGCCGGAGCGCACGGGCGCGGGGAGCGGAGCGGGCTGATGGGCTCCCCTAGTTGCTGCGCGGGGTAGGGCTGGCGGCGGGGGCGCATCCATCCGCTCGCCCCGCAGCCGTCCGGGGTGCCGAGTCCCGCTCCCCGAGGAGTGGCCGCCGGGCCCGGTGCCATCGACAGGAGCGGGGACCCCTCGCCCGGGGACCCCTCTCGGCAGCGGCCAGACCCTCCGCGCAGCCGGCGAACGCGAGGATGCGTTCCGAACCGCCGTCCCGCTCCGCAGCGGGGGGCGGGCGGTGGGGTTTGACCCCCTGCCCCATGGGCACCGCTGGCCGGCCCGAAGCCAGGACTTCTCAAACACAGCACCGGGTGGGGAAAGGGGGGGGGACGGACAGAGGAACGGATGGCGGGTCTCAACGGCAGCAGCGTGGTTTTTCCTCACGATCTCACTTGTTTAACGCGCTGCCGCCGCTGCTGCAAACAAATGCATTCCACCGAGGGAGGGAGGCTGGAGAGACCGACCGCCAGGTACTGCTGCGGGGGCAGGCGGGCAGGGCGCGGGCAGGCGCCGGGTACCCGGGCTTCTCCCCCCGCCGCACCACGGAGCCCACAAGATTCGGGCTCGGCCGACTCGGCGGCGGGGAGGAAAACGTGTTACGTAACACTTTGCCTCCCTCTCCCCCCCGCTTTAGCGAATCCCGATTAATCTCCCAAACACATCCAGCCGGCCGGCCGGCAGCACCCACCCCCCCCTCGCCCTCAACCACCACCACCACCCACCCACCCACCCACCCCCGGGCCGGCGAAGCGGGGGGACGGACGGACGGACGACCCCTGCCCGGCAGCGGCGAGGGGACCGGCAAGGCGAAGGGACGCGGCGCGCCCGCTTCCCCCCCGGGGCGGACGGGGGGGGGGGGAAGGGAACGGCAGGGAGGGAAGAAGGGAGGGAGCCCGGCCACCTCGCCCGCACCCGGCGCCGGCCGCGGCTCCCCGAGCGCGGACATCCTCCTCCGGGCTGCGCCGCCCCGCTCCCCGCTCCCCCAAGTTCCGCCGCCAACTCCTGCTCGCCGAGCGGCGGCGAGAAGCGCAGCCGGCTCGGGGCTGCTCCTCCGCGGGGCCGCCGCGCCCCGGCCCTACCTGCTTCCCGAGAGCCGTCGCATCCACATCCTCACGTCTCCCGGCCCGGCCCGGCTCGCTTCGGCCCGGCCCGGCGGGGCTCACCGCCTCAGCTCTCCATCCGGGAGCGCCGCTCCGCGCCCGCGGCGGCGCTCAGCGGCGGGGCAGGTGGCGGACAGCGGGGCGGGCATCGCCCGGGGGGCGGCGGGCGGCGGGCGGCGGTGGTGGTGGTGGTCCGGCTGCCCCGGCCCCTTCAGCGCCGGCGGGGCAGCTGCGCGCCCGCGGAGGCTGCGCGCCCCATGCGCGGCTGGGCTCGGCGCGGCTCGGCTGGGCTCGGCGCGCCCGCGTCTGTGCGCGCACCCGCGGGGCGGGGGCGGGCGGGGGGGGGGGCCGCGGCTCAGGCGAAGTTGCGCGGGGAGGAGGCGGGGGCGGAGCGCGGCCCCTCAGCTCCGCGGCCGCGGCGGGGCGGGCCCCGGGGGGGCCGCGGCTGGAGCCCCCCGCGGTAGGCGGCCCGCCGGGAAGCGGGGCGTTTGCCTGCCCGGGGGGGGCCGCGCTCGGCCACAACTTCCTTCTCCCCCCCCCCCCCGCTCCGCCGCCGGAGCGCTCTCTGTCCCCGAGCGCGGCGGGTTACACCGCGCCTGCGGCTGCCGGCGGAGGTGAGGCGGCCGCTCCGCTCCGCCCGGTCCGGCGGGCGCGCAGAGGGTCACGGGTTCGGGACCCCGGGGTCACCGGTGCGGGACGCAGGGATCACGCGTTCGGGACCCGGAGGTCACGGGTTCGAGACCCGGCGGTCTCCGGTCCGGGACGCAGGGGTCACCGTGTGGATCCCCCGTCCCCTGCGGAGCCGGCGCGACCCCGTCCCCACGCTGCTGGTGGTTCCCCGAAGAGCCCTGGGGAAGGGGACGCCTTTTGAAGCCGGGCTTGGGAAGGCCCAGGCCGCAGGCCCTGTGGGGCGAAGGGCTCCCTCGCACCCCGGTAGCCCAGGGTGGGCGCGGGCTGGCCGCAGAGGGGTGCCCACCGGCCTCCTGCCCCCCCGGGCAGAAAACAGCAGAGTTGCCGTTCCCGTGAAATGTCGAGCAACGAGAGCACAAATCTTCCACCGGCGAGCAGCGGCTCCCAAACGGCTGCTGCTGCCTCCTCCTCCTCCTCCTCCTCCTCCTCAGGCTCCCGATTGAGAGAGGTTTGCAGCAGCAGCCGCCGCCACCAAATTCCCCTCAGCTGAAAGTTCGTCCCTTTTTAGCTCTGCGCCGGTTTAAAGACGGCAGAGCACAAAGAGGACAAGCGAACGTGAGGGGAAAGGCTTTGGTTATTCTAAGAGGTGTTGCGCCAGAGCCTGATCGGTTTTCCTCTCTTCAGGGGCGCTGCCAGTGAGAAAGCCACATTATTCCTGTCGCTAGTGTATTGAAAGGAAAGTGTCTCTCTTGAAAAGACAAGCTGCTTTGGGCGGTTTCTGTTTGGTCGCTGCAATAAAGGAAATTTTTGTATGAATTTGGGGGCAGACTCTCCAAAGCTGCTCCCGGCTACGAGCGAGGAGCGGGACTGCAGTTTGCGGAGTCAGAACCGCCTGGGCGGTCCCCTCGCGGGAACGAACCTCCGACGCGCCTCGGCTCCACACAGGGCCGGCAAGGAAGGGGCATCTCGCACACCACGGCTCGCTTTGTTCTGAACAATCACACCAGAAAGCAAGACTGAAGCAGAAACGAGTCTCTGCTGCCTTTCTGAGTCACTGGGCTTCTCTTCTGCCTCCATACAAACTTATTCTAGAAAGAGAAGGAGCCTCCTTTCAGCAAGGCAGCCCGATGAAAGGTCAGCTTTGTCCCTCTGATGCCTGGCAAGTCCCGGCTCCGTATGCGCGCTCCCGGCGGATCGGCTCCAGCTGCCACTAGAAGTGCTGTAGTTCAGCATCCAAATCCCCACGCTGTTTGGAGTCAGATTCCTGCTCGGAAGGAACCTATTTTGGGAAGGATGAAATCTCAGGGGCTGGCCTGAAGAACAGCTTATCCTGTGAGATTTCAGCTGCTGGGGAGGCAGACCTCTCCTATCCAAGCCCAAGCAGAAGCAGGGCTACAAGAGTGTCCTAAATAATGGCCAGGCTGATCCTCGTTTTTCCCAAAGCATGCTGCCGACCTGCTGGGGCCATTTGGGCACGGTTCCCGCAGAGCCACCGCCGAAAGCCCGACCTGCAGGCCGGGCAGCATGCGTTTGGTGACGCTGCAAGGCCGATGGCAGTCCCCTCTCCATCTCCCCGTAACGAGGCCAGTCACAAACTGGACCTCAGCTCTGCCCAGTCAGAGTTCTCGTCCCTCCGCAGCCTGGCGGGAGGGAGCCACGAGACCCCGGGGCGTTCGTTACGTGCAAACCCACGATTTCACGCACGGTGTTTGCAGCTGCAAATTACAACAGCTTCAGCAAAAACAGGTGTCAAAGCACAAGACTCACCCGGACGCAGTCTTTCTGGAGGCTGCATGTGTAGCGACGTGAAGGAGAGAGCTTGGCTTTACTGCAAGCCCCATGACTTTATCATCTGCTAAACCCGGCTAACTAACAAGAAAGATCTTTAGAGAGAAGGGAAGAGCGTGCAATCATCAGTCACGTAAGAGGCTGTTCTGGAGCCGGAGCGATACTGGAACGCAGTTAAGTAGAAGACAATCAATTAAGGCTTAAATAAACCCAAACGAGCAAACACTAATGAGAGCTATCTTGTATCTGAAACAAATCCTCTTAACTCATCCCCACTTAAAAAAATATCATTTCCCCATTTGTGCTAAACGTGTGGAGCTGGCGTGGGGATTGTGCGCTGGGGGACCAGGACCGCGTCCGGGGAGCTCTGGGGCCCGGCAGCACAGGTCGAGCTTGAGCGAGGGGGCTGCAAGCCACCAGGAAACTGTGCCTGCATTTGTTTGGCTATAACCATCTGTTATACCTCTGTAGATGTTAGGGAGGCAAGTGAACCCCAGTACCGCAAGGCCCCGTGCCCTTGCCGTCAGCTATTCTCTGGCCCTGAGCCTCTTCTAGAGCTTCTGGCCTCTGCCCTGCCTTGAAACGTCACCAGCCAGAGTGCCCAGACTATTGTCGAACCAGAAAAAAAGAGGTATCAAAGGAGAGTTGAGGCTTTCAACAGTACCAAAGCAAGTGTGCACACAAAGCTTTTATATATAGGCCATTATCTGGGTTCAGGGTGGGTTTGAGATGCTTGGGGTGTAAATCTTGCGGGGAAGGAGATACTTGGCTGGAGTTTGGGCGTCCGAGCCGCATCCTCGCTGCCCTCTGGAAAGCCCTGCCCGCTGCCCGCCCGCTGCTGGGCCTCCTTAAAATAGCCAGCGCAGCATTTTTAGTGGCGTATTAAAAGGCAGATTGATGCCACTCGGCAATCTTGGTCCCCTTTGTCTGGCTCGTTTACTCAGCGGCGCTGCCAGGGCTGCCTAGCACGGAGCGGGTGGCAGGCGATGGAGCAGCCCGCTGCGGGAGCAGGAACTGTGAATTATCCCACCATTGAAGTAGGAGGGAAGGAAGTCATTAGTGAATTCATTTGTCGAACTTGTTCTTCTCAGAGTCATCTCTCCAAGAAAGTCAAGTTCCTGACGCTGGTGCAGAGCTGTAAGCGCTGACTGGAGCTGGATGCTGCGCTGCAGGTCACAGATGCTCACGCAGACCCATATTCTGGAAGAAAAGAGGGGGTTTCCCTGTAACCCGCACTGCACTTTCCACATTTCCCGCAACAGCACCTGTGTTACCACCCACCCACCCACCCACCGTGAGCGTTAATAGGTGTGGGCACCCCAAGGGTGCTGCTAACCGTGGCGGGTGAACGTTGCCAGCTGCACTGCACTTCACCCGTCGTGTTCTTGTGGCAAAATCTGTTAATTTGTCTCTGAGTGGAGAGAAAGATGCTGCCCTGGCTACACTTGCCAAGGAGGAGCGAAAATTGTCTCTCCAATAGAAATAGGTTGTCATTACCCATTTTCCTTTCATATGGAAAGAGCAGAAGTGTTACTTAGCGCTTGTGAGGGAGAGAGGAGTATAATGCAATTTCTGCCTCCTTGTAACGTCATACTTTGGTTTTTCAGACCTGTGCTGACCGTGAACAGGATTCTGGAAAGCACCTAGCGGATTTTATACTCTGAGCAGCTCTTAGGGGCCTCTGAGACTTGTATTCGCTTAAGAAAGCATCCCCCGAGGTCTCAGACTCCTCCTTTGATGGTCTTGATGGGACCGTATAGCAAGGCACGACTGCAGCTCCAGCTCACCAGATCCCTGGAAGGAAAGAGTCACAAGCCCAGGGAGCTGGAGGGGAGGGCTCAGAAGATGTGAAAAAGCTGGAAAGTATTTCAGGGGGCACATCTGCCTTCTGCCTGTTCTCCAAGCCCGAGAGTCACCGCAAGCCCCCACAGCCTCACGGAGCCTCCCTGCAGAGGGGGCTGCCTGCCCAGGGGACGTTACCCAGCTTTCCAGCCACAGCTCCCTTTTCCAGGGCTGCTGTCCCCAAAGCCCTTCCCCAGGGAGAGGAGGCAGAGCAGCCTGCCTTTGCTGACTACTGCTGGCCCTGCCGCAGAGCCCGCCTCGCACCCCCGGCGCCGCAGCCCCCCAGCTGCTTTTGGCCAGTGCTGAGAACCAGCAAAGAAGGCTGGGGAGTTGCTACCCAGAAGCTAACATCTTGTGTAGCGTTTGTCTGGCTAGGCTGCTCTCATGCAGTTTCTTCTTTTTTGAATCTAAACATTGCTAATCAGTGTCTTCAAGCTCCAACATACGTCCTATAAATATCCCTTGTGGAAGCAAAATCTGTCTCATATGTGTGTGCAAGACAAAAGAAAAAATTAGAAAGCGTGAAGCCCTGACTTAGCAGCCCAGCAGCTAAAGCCTTAGAGATAAATGAAAGAAGGAAAAAACGCCTACCTTCTCCATACCCTTCATACAGCCTCAGAGCATGCCAAAGCCCCAGTAGCCTCAGTCCCCGACAGATGCAGAGTTTGCCCAGGCTCAGTGCTCCTTGTTACTGCCTGCGGGTCTCATAAGCCACCCATGAGGTGGCTGCCAGCTGTTTGGCTGAGGATGGGACAGGGGACAGAGGTGGGCAGCGCTTCGTTCTTGGAGCTAAGCGGGAAGCTTGGTGCTTCCTCTCCTTCCCAGTATTTAGCGACAGCCCTGAGGTGCTCTTACAAGTCTTATTTTGCATAAGAAATTTATGGGCCCCTGGTTGAGCTTAGGGTAGGGTGGGATGTCCTGATTCTCAGCTTGCCTCTAAATGGGATAAGACAGGGACAAGTTCCCTGGGCAAGATACCTCCAGGCACCAGGATCCTGAATGCAGCAGTAGCACGGTGTAGATGGAGCTCTCTGGCTCTGCCTCTGTTCCAGCGCGGCTGATAGGAATGAGCTCAGATCAATCATCTTTCTCTAACTGGCTTCCTAGCTTGCATCCCCCAGCCTCCCGGCCGGGCTGCAAAGCCCTGGCTCTGAAGCAGGACCCTGAGGGCAGATGAGTATCTGAGCAGCTTAATTGCCTTCAGCACGGGTGTCAAGAATCCACCCGCTCACTCCGCGCTTACGTGCTCAGGTACTTTTGTTTTGATGGAGACGCGGTCAGCTCTTGGCTGGCTTCATCTCAGGCATGCCGAGCCCGAGCCCTCTCTGCCGGGCGGCTGCCGGCACCTCTGTTACGGAGCTGATGGGGCAGGTGGGGGCTGGAGACCCCGGGGGGGGGGTCACAGGCAAGGGGCTGCAGAGCGCAGGGGCACCAGGTGGGGTCAAAAGCAAACGCCTAAGAAACAGCGCTTGCAGGAGGCTGGAAACTTTGCTTTTAACAGCTCGAAAGGTAACCTGCCTTTGATGACTGCTGAGAAATCCTTGGCACCCTTAGAAAGGTGCCACTGACTTCAGCATTGCCATGGTTTCCCCAGGTTTTCCATCTAGCCGCTGCAAGGTGAAGCAAGGTGGCTCTCCTTCGCACGGCGGCTGGGAGACATTAACAACCCGGAGACGTGAAACTAAAGCAGAGGTCTCCGCTGCCTTGCAAAGGAGAGGTGCCATTACAGGGCGCAGTGCTTCGTGTGGTTCCTCATGGGGAGAGAAACACTAATCTGGTCCTGGTTCGCTAAGTAGGATAAGGTGAACAAATCTGAGGAGAGAAATGCAGCGGGACTGGTGTTCTTTCTGAACCTCTGCAGGAGCGGGGGTCCAAGCAGGAGTCTGAGAGCTCCGGGTAAATGAGGTGCAATCAGGGCAAAGCAAAGGTGATTTTGATTTCACTAACTTGCAGTTCCCAGTGACCGCACGGGAACTACATTGCGTGGAGCAGCCGCTGATGTAGAACTACGGCCCCTAGCAGAAAGGGACGGCGCTAGCAAACCCAGTGCTTGGCAAAGCTCAGAAGAGCCGGCTGCTGGCTGTGATTTCCCTGTGCAGGTTCTTCCACCGCTCTCAAGCATGTCTGCAGCAGGCTGCTTCCTAGGACACCAATTCACGCTGAATTACAGGTTTTTCACCTTGACGGTGGTGCATAGTACGGGTAGGTCCGACCCTACAGTTCCTTGGGTAAAGAGGTTTTCTTAAGAGGAGAGGCCTGATGCTAAGGCTGGCTTATTTCCAGCTCTGCTGCCAGTGTCCTCCCCTCTCACATGTCCCTGATGAACTTTTCCAGCTCTCCATCGCTGGGAGGTGGTACGGAAAGTAACGAAATTATAGCGCTTGGCTTCATAAACAGCACGTGCTTCTTAAACCTACAAGCACCTCAAGCAGGGCTGTTATAGATTCTCTTTGCTTTGGCTACCTTTGTCTCATAAATCTCAGTGCTGTTGACAATTGGGCACGGTTTAATTTTGCAAATCTGAGGAATGATCAGGCCAATTTAGTTCACATTTAAAGCATTTGTGTTCACATGCTGGAAAGCCTTTTCTCTTCCTTGCTCCTTGCCTAAGGCCCTTATTATCTGCTGGTGCTATTTATCAAGGCACGGCAGGTATGTTACAGTAAGGTCTCTTTCGTAAAGTGATACGAAATAATCATTCCTGTTCCTCATCTGCTCAGCAAGAAAAGTGAGCCCGACCCTCATGCGTGTCAATATTCCTGAGCCGCAGCCTTTTTATATTACTGCGGAAGAAGTGATTTAACTCAATCAGCTTGTCTCATAAATGGCAATAGTTTTGGAAAGTGAAAGGAGGCGTGTGTAAATTAACGCAACGTTCCCCTCCAGCTCCGTCGCTTTGAGCCCTGCCCCGGCTGCGGGGGATGCCGAGGGAGCCCCTTCCCCAGCTGCCGCGGGGTTATCCCTCTGCCAGGTCCGAGCTTGCACAGGGGCTGCTTTCCCGGGGCTGGGAAGCCTCTCACCAAGCGGGAGATGGTGGGAGGTGCTCGTTTCAGGGCAGATTACTTCCATTTTGGGTCCCGAAGCGCGTGAGAGGAAGGAGCAGTCTTTAATAACGGCTCGTGCCTGGGGAAAAGACGCTCCTCCTCCTTTACACACACATAACAGCTCCTTACCCCCTCTTCTCCATACAGGTTTGTCTGTGTTCAGGGAAGGACTGCGCGGATCTGGTACGCCACTGAATTGACACCGATGCATGTATTTGTGCCGCACGCCGTGGCCTGCAGGACGCTGCCGGCTCGCAGCGGCAGCTGAAGCTGTCTGAGCAGGGCGCTTCTTCCTCTGGCATATAATTAAATGCTGGGTGAAGTGTCTTGCGATGTCTGCACGCCTGAAAAGCACTACAGAAAAGTACAGTCAGGGCGTGCGTTTCCCCCCCAGGTTACAGAAGAAGATTGTGCAGACCCAGGAGCTGGTGAGGAGCGAGTCCTGTCGGACCAACAAACGCCAACCTGTGTGCCCC
This sequence comes from Buteo buteo, assembly GCF_964188355.1. NCBI lineage: Eukaryota > Metazoa > Chordata > Aves > Accipitriformes > Accipitridae > Buteo > Buteo buteo. The sequence continues at coordinate 1,130,923 of NC_134175.1, forward strand.
GGGCTTCTGAGCCGGGCTGGCTCCTCAGTTTGGGACCCGCGGGAAGCCCTGGCAGAGTCTGAGGGTCCTTCGCACTGCTCCCGCCCTCGGAGCGATGGCTTCTGCGGAGCAAAGGGGATGATTTACCAGGCTGCCTTTCCCCGAGCGCAGGGAATGTGGGTTTTGTTTGGCTTTCTCCTCCCCCAGGGACTGAGGTTTAATATTACCTTCCCATTAATTTATATGAGAACATTTCCAAATAGTAAACTGCCAATAAATTAGTAATGTTGATCTATAAAAGGGAAAAAATGGTGTGTTGCAAGTTTATAGCCCTGTGGAAAAGCCATTAAACAGAGGCCTCCTTAGCACAGAGCGCACTGGGGACACCAGGGGAGCTGAACTCCGGGCTGGAGACCAGCCTGAATGCGGCATATCTGCAGGGAACTGGGCTCACCCCCGGTTGCAAGGGCGTTCGGCATCCTTTAGCTCTGCTCAGGGTAAAACCTGATGCAAGACAGTTTGACGCGTCACAGGCCAACGTTGCCTTTACCACTTAGAAAACTCGTACAGAAATAGGTTCGCAGGTGGGTGCTGGGTGACGTGAGGCTGCGGGACTCCCGTCCTCCAATTAAACTCAGAAACCCTGTGGCTCCTTCCCTGCAACCGGGAGGGCTACAGGAATGAGTTTCTGCATGTGTACAAGCTTTCCCTGTAACAGCCACTTGAAATGTAAGTGGAGTTGATTGATAATTTTCCCACTGAAGAAACCCGAAATGAAATAAATAGGATTTGACACCTGAGGCAGCGCTGCTCCCCCGCTGTTCTCCATCACTGCGTGGCACGGGTATGCCTGCTGCAGCTCTCGCCGCTCAGGAGCTCTGCTCTCCACCAGTAATACATGGAATGGAAACCTCATTCCTTCCCCGTTCTCCTGTGTGTTCGAGACATGGCTCAGGACCTGCTCCTTGCCTGGCATCAGCATCACGGGGCGCTTGGCCCTGCCTACTGCCCGCAGAGGCTTCTTCCAGCGCAAATGGCAACTGGCTGCAGAAAAGGTATGGGGGCAAACTGGTCGTGAAGTCTTGTCATTTACGTGTTGAGGGAAAACCTCCGCGCGGGTTTCACCACCCAGCCACATCCCCTTACCCAGCAGCCAGACACGGTTTCCCGCAGCTGCCAGGACGAAGGCAGAATTACCCTTTACACTTCATCCCTTCTGTCTTTGTGGCTTCTGTCTTGTGGTCTTTATCACCACGGAAGGAGCGGTGGACAGGCAGGTCTCCAGTTTGGGTGCAGGCAGGCTGGGATGCTTGAGCGTGCGGCTCCGCGCCACGGGATAACCATGATGCAGCACGTTCCCTTCTCCAGCTTATCCCTGCGCCAGCCGAGAGCCAAATGTGGACGTTAGCCAGCCTGGGGGGACGTGGGAGGAAACTTGGATCTCTGCTGTCAAGACCCCTCGCGGCATAGAAGAAAAGCAAGCGCTTTCCAGTTGGTTTTTAAACACGCTTCCCCCCAGTATCTCTTTGTCAGAGCCAGACAGGGAAAAAAGCACGAAAAGATTCCCAACGACCAAACCAAAGGCGATGAAAAATGAATGAGAAGACAATTCAGCCTGGAGAGTACAAACAAACTATCTGGAGCAAACGGTTTATTTTAAGATGCTAACAAATTTGCTCCAAAGGCCTGTAGAAAAAAGTCAGGTACCACACAGCCAGCCTTTCCCTTATTTATAGAATAATTACGATGATTTATTAGCTGTGATCAGAAATATATTTATGGTGTGGAAGTTTTCAGCCATATTTCAAGTAATTCACCTCCTCACACAACTCCCTGTCGCTGTCATCCCAGCTCCACTTTTTCTTCCCCTTGAAACCTGCTTGCACCACAATTTATGACTTTGTTTGCGGGAAAAGCCGGTGTCTTGCTCCAGAGCACAGCAGCAAAATAAGTGCTGGAGGGCAAAACCCTCTGGCCAGCAGCCCCCGAGCAGCTTGCCATGCCGGCACACCGCCGCTCTCCCTGGCACCGTCCTCCGGCAGAGGGACGTGGCTTTCTGCCCCGGAGCCCAGCCACCCAGCATCGGGCAGAGGGTGTCCCGGCAGCGTCACGTACCACCCTGCGAGGCTCCCGGTCCGCTTTCCCCCCGTGCCCGCCGGCAGCCGGCTCGGTAGCGCGGGTGGAGAGGTGACAGCCAGCATCCCCTCCTCCGCAGGTCTCCTCGGAGCCTGGCTCGCTGCCTCCAAAACAAGCAGAAAAAACATCTTCATGTTCTCATGCTAGCCTCTTAATATATCCTTGTCCTCTTTCTACTCCTGCTGCTTGATATATCTCGCTGTTTTCAGCACAGGGAGGAAGTAAACACTCTCAGAAGAATGCCAAATGTAACAAGTTTGGGAGAAACACCTAAATATTTGGCCTCTGCCCCAACCAAAGCACTAAATATTTATTTTTTTTTCTGCTGTGCCTGCTGTTGTTTTGCAGGCGAGCAACAACGGGGCGAGCGAGGTGCGGCTGGGCTGCAGAGCCGGGGTGAGAGGGCAGGGCTGGGGGGGCTCGGCGTCCACCCATGGGTGTCTCCAAAGGGATGCCCGGCTGCCTCTGGAGCTTTTTCTGCCCGGCCAGCAGCTGGCAGGAGGGGAAGGCTGCGAGGTGCCGGCAGCTGTGGCCGTGCCATTGAGACAGGGAACCAGAGGAACCTTAGTAGATATAGTAGATATATGAATGTAGATAGGAATTGTTTAATAATTATCTAGCTTATAATGAAGTTAAAGAAGTTTCAGTAGAGGTAGACATGGCCCAAGGGGATGAGAAGTGATGTTTAACGTTTGCATTGTTGAGGCTGGCTGGGACAGGAGATAGTCCCTGATAAGAAGCAGCAGTCGACCCCAAGAACCAGCCAAGACCGGCCTTGGGATTTGGGCAAATGCCAAGGAGCGACCGAGTCTGCGCAGGGACAGAAGGTTAAGCGTTCACCGTGAAGAAGACATACAGCCTTCATCTTCACGACCACCAGACGACCACCATAAGGAGGCACTGCGCAAGCGCAGTTGAGAGGAGAGTGTGGAAATGGCTTCCTGGAGCTAATTTTAATATGAAGCGGGGATAGGTAATGCCTATGTATAGGCGTATTGAGAAACTCTATGTATATGTAACACTTGACTGTATAAATTTAAAGCGAACTGCCAAGACAGGCGTGCACAACTTTGGTGGGACTGCCCCCCGTGCTGCCCAGCGCTGAATGAACATACCTCCTTTACAGTCTCCCTGATCGTGGAGTCTGTTTTCCACACGTCAAGTGAAATCCTCTAACATACTTAACCAGCGAAGAGATTGGCCCGGGAAGGTTTAAGCACCGCGGGCTTCTTGGCGCTGCAGACCGAGGGCTGAGAACAGGAGCTGGAAACAACGTGCTCGCCTGACGCCGTCTGAAGGGAAGGACAGGCTCTCCCACACGCACAGAGCACCACAAACAAGCCGAGTAATTGAATTATCTGTACGAGAAGGCGGGCAGAGGCTTGAGCCGTGGCAAAACTCATTTCCCGCGGCGAAGGGCCGGCACCTCGTGCCCTCCTCCTAAATTCAGGGCCAGGAAGGGAGCTGGCCCGCCTGCCCTCTTTCTGTCATTTTTCTTTCAGATCTCTTCCAAAGCAGCGCGAGCAGGGCGAAGAGCCTTGGTGTCAGCAACACCCCCCCCCCCTCAAAACCATTCCCTGGAGGCAGCGGGGTCCGTGCTGCCCCTCAAAATTTTGGTTGGCAGAAAGCCTCGCGCAAACAGCCCTTCTGGAGCCGGTTTAATACAGAGCTATTTGGAAGTCGATGAACAGGAGCCCCGCAAATTGCTCTGCTTTGGGATGAGCCCGTGTTTGGCTGCAGGCTCTGGTCAGGCGTGGGAGAGCCACTACACTTCATCGGTGTTTCTGACTGTCAGCTCCGTGCGATTCCCCAACAAGCGGAGTTTCTTAAAGACTCGTATTAAGGCAATCATGTTGTCTTCTCTCCTCTGCTCTGGTGACAGTTTCCCCCTGACGCTGCCGTTATTGGAAGCTATATTCATGTCACGTCAGGAGTACAGATCGGCTCTCTGGAGAGTCCTTCTTTACTGGGAAGTGGCATCTCTGCCATGTAGTCCAGAGAGAAATCAATGAGAAAACTAGTCAGGGATCAGCAGACGAGGCTGATGACTCTTTCCAGTTACACCGGCATGCCTCATTTTTGGCTTGTGTAAGGGGAGAAATGGCAAGGGTGTGGAGGAGACTGAAGGCAGAGGAACCGGGCACTGGGGCTTCCCTGCTGCAGTGGGTCTGCTTTTTCCCATCCCACCTTCTCCCTACCTGCATTTCCCAGGCAGCTGCTTCCCCTGGGACCGCAGTATATCAATCGGGAGGTCAGGTGTGCTTGGGGCGAATTTCTTCATGCTCAGCAAGTCTTTCTGCAGCGAGCAGCAAGAAAGGAAATAGAAGAAAAATGATCAGATTTTCTCCTTCATTGAAACAGCTGAATATTAGCTCCTGATATATAAGACAAAGTGGGGATAAAGGGTCACGTTTCCATTACATCTTCTTAATCGGGCTTTTTCCTGAAAGCACAAAATCAATATTTTCATCTACACGTACCCAATAAGCTATTTGGGTCTCCTTTAATAATGCAAATCTGGCCTTTGTGCGTGCAGACTGATGGGGTACGGGCAGCTGCCCGCTGCAAGCGGGGCGCTCGCAGGGTGGTCGAGCCGATGTCCCAGCCACGCGGCCGGGCACAGCCCCATGGCACACCGGAGAAATGCCAGGCGCAAGGGGCTGCCCGGGCCATGCCACGGGGATCGGGGCCGTGCCGGCTGTTGGGAGCCCAGCCAGGTGCCGGCGGTGTGCGAGTGATCAAAATCTTCGGCGCTGCAGAAGAAAAGCCAATTCTGAGCCCAGCATCCTCGGTCAATATCTGCCAATTCCTACGAAATTGGCCACCTTGAAGTAACCGAAGTGACAAAATAGAGCCGATTAGAAAAATTAAACTCAGACCGAGCTAGAAAAAAGGCCATTCGGCTCACTGAAAACATTATCTGCTCTAATTGGAAGCTTTGTTTAATTTGGCTTTGAAATTGAATTCCCTTTCGTTCCCGGAGAACTGTTATTACCTTAATTCTCTGCTTTGAATAAGACCATTTATATGGTCAAGTACGGCTCGTTTGCAGCATGGCAAACTCACCGAGTGGAGCAGCGATTGCCCTCTCCCACGCCGGCTAGCGTTGGGCAAGCCACGTTTGTCAGGCCCCCGCATCATTTCGTCGCCCTTTTCCTTTCGCCCTTGCCCGGTAATTATGTCGGTCACGAAAAGAGTGATAGATCAATTTTAACTTCATACTCCTTCCGAGGCAGACACGGGCACGCTTCACGCTCCCCGTCTGCATTCAGAGCAGCAAAAGAGGTCCAGGCTCAGGGATGGGAAGATTTGCAACCCGGGATGTCTTCAAGCAGGAGGCTGCAGCCTGCCCCTCCGCGGTCACTGCTCCAGCCGGGGAAAAGGAGCCCGTCCTAATGCACCCGTGGCCGCTGCTGGTTTGGGGTGTGAATGGCAAAGCGGGTTTTCCCGTCTCTCTACCAACTCGTTTTGCCAATTTTAGTCGGCTCGCTGTCGTGTAGCTTATTTGCAGAACGGCAATAGAGGGAAGACAACAGCGTAATGAAAGCATTGCATCCCAATTTCCCAGTGTGGCCAACAAGATCCATCAGGCACTTTGGAAAAATCAAAAACTTTATCTCCAATCAGCCAGCTTTTATCTGCTTAGGAATAAACAAGGCTGAGGAAGCTAGCGGTAGCAACAGCTGCATCGTAAATAAGCCTGAAGCCAGACCCTTCTGCTGGAAGTAAATAATTGATCTCAGAAAAATTCTGCTTAGGCAAAGCCATTTCAATTACCTGGCAGATGACGATGAGTGCTGGGAGAGGTTAATGGCTCTGAAATATTTAAAGAGAAGATGTTTGCCTGGGCGCACCGTACTTTGGCTTTCGTTTACCCAATAGAGGGAGATTATTTGAGAAACTGAAGCCGCAGGTAGGTGTGACCAGCCCGGCCCGGCCCGCTCCAGTGTGAGTTATTGGGGCGACCTGCTTGCCAGGCGGGCAGTGAGGGGCGCCCGGTTTAGGGGTGAAACGCAGACACAGCTCTCGCTCGGCAGCGTTCCTGCTGGTCACACCAGCCTCAACTGCGACTTCAAGGGCTGCGAGATTTTCTTGGGGATTTATCTCTAACGCAGCAGAAGTCAGGCACTTCGTGGAGCCGGGTAGGTGAGACATAAAAGGGAGTTACTGTAAGTGAAGAGCTGCTGTGCAGTATGCCCGGGGCACCGAAAACCCGGACATTTAGTTTAGTGCTGCAATATTTCTCCCTCGGCAGAGAGAGCAGCCTCCTGAAACCGCTCGTCGCGCCACCGGAGCCAGGGAGCAGCGGAGCCGCTCGCTGCCGGCAGGGTTGAGCCTGGATGCTCTCAGCATCACTGGAGGCAGACCTTCTTTTGGGGTGCAGGAGGGAGCCCTCATCTCATTTCCACTGAATTTCGAAACCAAGAAAGTTTATTGCGGGGTGTTTTAAATAAAGTATTAGCGAAACAACAGCTCTTGATGAGCACCGCGTGCCTGACTGGCCTCCAGGTCCGCTCCCCAGAGGCGCGCTGTATCCCTGAACGGACGCGTGTGGGATGGGGAGCACCCCGTGCCCGGCTGCAGCGCGCCGCTCGCAGCGCGCTATCAAAGCCTCGATGTTGATCACCACGGCGGGCTGCTCAGCGATCGGCTTTGGTTTTGCGAGTGCTTTGATCATGATACCTCAGCTGTGGGAAATGTGTGGTTCCCTTTGTTTCGATTAACTTTCCTTTCTTCACTTTCATCCTCATAAATAATTTATTCTTGTTTGTTCTATTCACTTTCATATTTTTGTTTTCTTCCCCATTAAAATTCTGCTTCAGTGGCTTGTGGAGAAACTTTGAAGCTCTCCCCCTCTGTCCTCAACCTTTCTGGGGAAACAAATTCCTCCCCAGTATGGTTGCAGGGAGGGAGACACTTAACTCCCTCGCTCCCGGCTGCTCTTTGCAAAGCGCTTGCCCTGTGCAAGCCCCTGTCCCCGTGCACCTCTGGGGTGAAGAGCATCTCTGAGCGTGCAAGCAGCAAGCACACGCAGGTGAGAGCTGATGCCCTGGATAGCGGGCAGAAACGCGGCTCGGTAGAGGAGCTGACCATGAACATGAAACTATTTCTGGCATTATAACATATTCAGCTTTGGATATGCTGGGTCAATAAAAGCCTTCTCTAAGGAGGGATTGCTTCTCTGATGTTAAAAAGATTTTAAATTTTCACAGCAGAGCACAGATTCAGTGGACAAAAATGCCCTTTATCCACAGCTGCTGAGGAGGTCTTTCTAAACCACAGCATCGCTTGTCCCCATCATAAAACTGGCAGTCCTTAGCCAGCTTTTCCTTGCGCTTTCCATGTAGCAACTTCTTTAGCTGTTTTCTTTTTTACAGAGCTCTATTTTTTACCTTTTGTCAATATTTTTTCCCTATTGAAAGATGCAGTTTATAGTATTCACCCTTAAATGAGTCCTCCAAAAATAAACGAGGTGCACCTGCTATTTCCCATCCTATCTATTATACCCACACGGGTGTTGCCAGGTTTAGTAACTCCACCTGTGTTCGCATTAGCATCTGGGTGGGTTGGTTTGAGATATGCTGCCATGGCAGCAGGTTTTCCCACTTTGGTGATCAGCCCTCAGGCTTTAAAACCCCCCCAGGGCTCCAGGTGAGGTCTATAGGTCTTGTCTGTGGGAAGTGCTGTAGTCTGCCTTCTGGGACGCGGGGATGGAGGCTGCCTGCGTGCGGAGGAGAAGATGGGCTGTTTACCCTCTCGGATAAAGAGGTCATCCGCAGCCTTTTACAAGAACCAGAAAGGTAATTACTTGGAGGGGAAGCGAAATGCCTTCGCATTAGCAGGTATCGTTTGTTCTAAGGTAGCAAATTGCACTGTTGTTGCTATTATTACTTTGACAGCAGCACCCGGGGCCCTTCTGAGGAGGGTGGTGCTGCTCCCCGCCTTGATGAGCGTGGCATCTCTTGTCTCCTCTAGTTACCATCAATATTTTTAAGTGTATTGTGGAGAACTGGGTGCGTGTGCTTTCCTGTTTATGGAGGCTCAGCGTGTGTACCACCTCGAGCTACCCAGTGCAATAAAGGGGCAATTAACAGTTACTATAAACATGTCAATGATGTGACTTACCCCAGAGGATATGGGAGCACTCTTTGAGCTACTGTCCCTAATCCTGCAGCCCACAGTCAAGTAAAAGACCCATGGAAATCAACTGAGAGAGTCTCACCCCTTGTACACCATGAAATTGTGCCTGCAAGGCTGCCTCTGGGGAGATCTTGCTCTGGTTGTAGCTCTGGTCTGAAATTTCTGGGTCAGGATTATTGATTGGGATCGCTAATTGGCCGGGTTTTGCAAGGGGTGGGGACGTGGGGCTCTGTGCCACTGAGGTGCCTTTTGCAGGCAGCCTGCTGAGGCTTTACTTCTGCTTCTTTACGGGTCTCCTGGAAGATGCTGCTGCTGGATCATCGCCTTTTCCCTGTCCCTCTTCCACTGCTTATGAATAGCAGAGTGAACCTCTGTTCCTTGCCTCTGCTTGTCTACAGAGCTTGTCCCAGACCCTGCGTGGCCATGGCCAGCTCCCTGACTAACGCCTTGGGTGTAAGTACCCAGCATCGCTGCGGGGCCTCGGGGCTCCCTGGGGACCTGGAGAGCTGGAGTGCGAATATGAGCTGCCCTTACTGATGTACGTGTGCGGGAGGTCTCAGTCTGTGATCCTGAATAAAGCCAGTAGGGTTTTACCTTATCCCACAAGAGAGAGAGGATGCAAACCCCACTTGTGAGAAGGCATATTCATTTGTAAGGAAACTTCATATCTAGGACTCTTGTGGCAAATATATTTCAAGCTGAAGGGCTTATGGCAATAATAACCCTCGGATATGTCTCTCTTTCTTTACTGCTGTGGGATTTATAACATCCAGAAAACAGTCAAACCCAGGATAGCACCTTAACCAACACGTATTATGTCAGTTCACACCATGTTACCCTCCCTGAATATTTTCCGTAGTAATCGGATTTGACTACTTCCCTGCAAATTGACAGAGCTCGCAGGTTGGCACATAGGCAGACACGCTCTTTGAATTAAAAATAGTTCTCCGTGTCAGGGCTCATCTCAGTAATCAGCACCGCCGGGCAGCTTTGATCTCAATCCCATGCGAACCGCGATGGCTTTCCAGCTTTGCACGGCTCTGGTGTTGCACAGGCACACGCGCGGGGTGTACACACACGTGCCGAGCACGAGTAGGGGCTTGTATGTGTGTGCAGAGACGGGTGGGCTGCTAAACTGCCTGAGGGACACATTGTGAGTCCCTATGCCTTTGCAATATGCTGAAAACTCCTATTGATTTGAAGGCTGGGGATCAAGGCTTGAGACCTCAAGAGTCACACAAGTGACCTGAGCTACCAGATCCCATTAAAGGGAGTGGGCTCACCGAACATGAGACATCTGAATCCTGGAGAACCAGCTGGTGGGAGCCTGAGGTGATGGGAAGGGGGTGAGGGTTGTGGTGGGGTTTGGTTGCCCATGGAGGGCTGGAGCAGCCCAGCACGCTGCGGGTGCTGCATCGTTTTGGCTGTAAGAGCAGTCCCGGCTCTGGTGACTCATGGGTGCAAGTTACTGATGCGTCAGGTTAACTCGTGGAGTGCAGCTTTCTGGATGCTGCCGTGATTCTGTCGCTCCTCGTGAGGAGAGCTTTAGCTACCTGGAAAGTGGAAAAGGTTCTCCTGAAAGAGCCCTCCTTGGCTGCCTGTGGGAAGAGGCTCTGTTTTGGGGAGGAGCACAGTATTTCTTGCATCCTGAGCTCCAGTCCCATTTGGTTGTGACAGGCAGAGAAAAGGCACTTCCAAGAACCAAACTCGCAACTGCTGATTTTTCAGCAGCAGTGGCTGGTTTGAAGGAAATGGGAATTTCTTAGCCTGGAGGAGGGAGGAAAGACAACAGATACAGTTCAGTTAAACAGTAATCACAGGTTGAGGAAAAGAGCTGAGAAATTTAAAGCTAATTAAAAGTATCTGAGGTTTTCTAAAACTGCTTCTAAAGCAGACAAATGGAAATAACCCACCGGGTGATGATGAGCTCTGAATTTTGTTAGAAATGGCAGAAGAATAAATTTAGCAAATCATCAGGAAAGGCTCATGCAACACTGGAGCTACAGCACACAGTCAGTATTGGTAATTCTCCAAATTCTTGACAATTATCCATTTCAGGAGACATTTCCACTTATCTTACCTCACCTTAAAACCTTCCTATTGAACTCTGCCTATGATTAATGCTTGTTCATGCTCACCTTTCTCTTTTTTCTATTATTGCTTTCCTCCATTTCTCAGTGTGGTGACATCCATCCTCACCTACCTGTCCTTTTCCCTGCTACTGCTCCATTTCAGAAGGATTAAGCTTTTAATTGCAGGGAGTTTTTTGCCTTATCTTGCTGCGGCATCATGGAGCTGCGTGGCAGCAGCTATTTGAGGCTTCTGTCTCTCCAGAAAGCTGTAGCCCCTTGGTGTCTTCTGGTGTTGCCTGATGGGTGGGATGTTCCCAGCAGCAGATCCCTTCCAGGACGGCAGAGCTCGGTCTCGACCCCAGCCAGACACGCCAGTGAGGACAACAACTTTTGGCTCTGGGAGCTGACACAGGAATGCCAATATCTTTTTCTGAAGGAAAATGGAAGTGGGAATTTTCCAGAAACAGTGGGTTGTTTTTTTCTTAAAGGACAAATGTGAGGTGGAGAAAAGAGTGAGCAAGGACGCCAGCCTCAAGATGTCCCAGCATCCCCATCCACAGCACGCAGGAGATGTGGGGGGCCGGGGGAGAAAAACATTCTGTGATGGCATAGTAAGGAAGAGCAGATGATAATAATAATAATAAAAAGAGAAATGAAATAAACACAAGAAAAAAACCCAAGCTGCATCTCAATAGACTGTAGGGTTCAATGAGCAGCTGGGACAAAAAAAATGCGAACACCATGCTTCCTGAATAATACAGAGATGGAAGTACAGGTGATAAGGCGGCAAAGGAAGGAAGGAGGAAAAAAATAGAAAGGAGAAATTACTAAAGGGAGAAACCTGCAGGTGATGTGCTATTTTGCTGTGCTAATAAAGAGATGAAAGCAAATGGAACAGGAGCAGAGACTGGCAAAAGTCTTACTTTTGTTGGAAGGAATAAGAGGATAAACGTTTTTAACATTTATGAAGGAGCAAAATAAAGCAAAGAAAGGCTCAGAACATCCAGCTCGTAGATGAGGAAATTAAAGTACATAAAATATTTATTCATTTGTGCTTAGTGGCTGTCAGCCATGCATGCATTGGAGAAATGGTATGTTTCTAGGCACAGTTTTATTCTTGCTCCTATTTTTTCCTCCTCTTGCAGAGATGAACGGGAACAATTTGGTAAATAGTAGCTGAACGCTCAGCTCATTTTCTACATTCCATTAATGTTTCATTTCTTAATACCCTCGAAACAAAAAGGGGAAGTTGGTATAAAACATTATTCTCCTTTCAAATCATGGTAAAAAGGAGCATGGTTCCAGGCCAGGCATCAAGATTATAAACTGGCATCTGTATTAAAATGGGAATGTAGAGCTGGTGATATGTGCCAGATTGGAAGAGGTCCTTTAATGAGACACAGAAAGGGAGATGTAACACGGGGTTTTTTTCCTGTCACCAGCTGCCTCCAGCCTGAGAGGACCGTTTCTGGAGGATGCTCTTGGCTTCTTGTCCTCTGAATATTTCACCTGATGTCCTCGCTGACACAGGGAGCAGATTTGTCAGTTCAGGCGACTTATCGGTTACTGCACTGGAAATGAAAGCAACTTCCTAATTAAGGATGTTGGCCTCTGACTTGAAATGACAGCGGAGCGCAGCGTGCTCCTGAGATCTTTGTTAGATGCTTCTTGCGGTGGTGGGATGGGAATGCTGCCACCAGTGCCTGGCTCTGCGCTCCCGGACCTGGGCGCTGGGGCTGTAAGGAACGGCTGGCTTTGGGGAATCCCCATACCTCCTTTCCTTCACCTTTCTGGAAGAAATCCAGCTGTGCGTGGTGGGCAGGAGCAAGGCGCAGATCACTGCTGAGAGTGGGTAGCTTGTCCTGTGGTTGGAGCACCGTGCCTTCGTGCCCAGGCAGGGAATGCATCTGCAGGGGACCCACCTGCAGCACCCGGCTCCTGGTGCCACCACCGGGATGAGCGGTATCGGGCGGCTCAGCAGCTCTCCGCACCGGGAGAGTGGCAGCAGGATGGTTTGCTTGCTGGCACCTCATCCTCACCTGCAGGACAGCGCTGGCCCCAGGCAGTGGGCATGTCAGCCTCTGGCCTATTGCTAATTTTAATCTGTTTGATAGGGAATCCCGGGTGCTCCAGCGACTTGGCTGGCATCGCCTGCTGCCTGTCAGATGCATTTATTCTCCAACAGCAGCATCTAGAATGTACCGACCCTGGGCTAACTTGCTACTCCTCGTGTTCAGCAAGTATTTCTTTTCAGTCACCAGGCTGCTGTCACCCATTTACCCGCCTGTCTGTCTTGTCTTCAGGAACCTGCTGAGCTGGGGTCCTGGGTCGGACAGCCAGAGCTTCCCGGGAGCTGGGTGGGCTGCAGGGTGGGAGGCAAAGGGCTGCCCAGGAGAAGACTGAAGGTGCAGAGGCAATGAGCCCATGTGTGGAGCTGCACAGGCAGAGTGGGGCTCTGTCTCCCTCTTGCAACTGGCCTGGCAGGATGGCAGGGGTGGCTGGAGAACCAGGACCTTGGGCTGGAGACGGAGGCCAGGTCTGGGGATGCACCTTCACGGGCAGCGCTGCGTGGGGGGAGCTGCTTGTCATTCCAGCCAAGGTCGGGTTGGTGTCCGGTTTTGCAGAATTACATGTGCTAATGTTACACTACATGTTTGCCCGGGTGTCTTGGGGTTGATGAAAAAGCTGCTGGCTAGCCCAAGGGCTTTTCTAAATCCTACCCTTCCAGAAATGGTATCACGGGAGAGCTAGGAGTGAGCCTTGGGCAGAGTGGGAAGCTCAGGAGAGCCTATGTCTTCTCCTTGCACATCCTTTGCAGCTTTCTGTAAAGCATGGAGATGTCAATATTAGTTTCATTATGAAGCTTAAAAACCCCCTTGATCTTGGCTTTATCAGAACTGATAAATTCTTGGAGAATTTCTTAGTCTGGATATTATGGTTTCCAGTGAGATACTTGGATAATGTAAGCTAAAATCAATTCATTGACTTCAATTGGGATCTGCCAACTTATACGAGCTGAAAAGATAGTCTTTTTTTTGTCTTCTGGTGACAATTTTATCTAAGAGCTGACCCAGCCTGAAGGAAACGAGGAGAAGCTGATAACCACAACAAGCAATTTACTGCACACCCAGATGATGCAACTTTCATCTCTGATGCGGGATCAGAATTTTCTCAAAGAGAGAGAAAAATAGAAGCAACAATTTCTCAGGATCACCACTGAGAAATCACTTTAACAGCTTATAATGACACTTTATGGAAGGCACACACGAACTCCCACATCACCGCGATTACAGTACTTCTGAACCACGGGTGCTGCGGTGTGCATCCTAATCGTGCACGACGGGAAGCCGGGCTGCACTGAGAACTGGCGAGCAGTCCCCCACAGAAACACCCTGCTGGGTCCTCACCAGCCGTGGAATTCAAAGAAAACCCACCTATGGGGATGGAGCTTAGGAACGCAAGGGGGGGTGTCATCGAACTGCGTATAGATTTAACTATAGGGGGACAACAGGCTGGTTTTGGAAGAAGTCTTCTGTAGGATTTCTTCCAGGTTCCCTCATGTCTCCCTGACAGTGGTTGATGGCAGTAAGCCGTGTTTTGTGTATTTGATGGGCTGTTGTGAGGTGCTGCAGGGGTGTCCCCACGCCTGTACAGCAGTGGGGTGAAGGATATGTGCTTTGCATGTTGGCTACAGTAATTTTGCCTGTCTCGCTCTCCTCTGAAGAACATCCTGCTCTCTTCTGCAGTGCAAGTCTCGTCTTTGCTGGGCTCCAAAGCCCTCCAAATTTCCCCCGTGGCCTTTGTCGTCAATGTTCTGCATATAGACTCTCTCACAAGCCCTTGCACTTGATTCAGTCACTGCTTAATTTAATCCTCTAATTTAATCAATACTTCATGGACCAGGTCTTTGTTTTTAAAAAAACAAACAAACAGAAAACCTTCTAGTCTTTTTGATTGCTTTATGCAGGTATTATTAGGTTAATGCAATCAGCAGTGATAAAGCTGCCCTCCATTTAATGAAGGAGCAGTCTTGTTCTGCATGCTGTGGAAGGGAGGGGAGCCTGGAGAAGAAAACCACCCGCTGCCAAAGTTGGGTACTTGAGACCTCACTGCTGGCATCACCAGATTCAAAGGTGACCCTTTCTGTTGCAGAAATGATGGGAGGCACCAGCAAGGACTCCACCTCCTCTCCAGATGCTCCCCAAGACGAGAGTAAGAGGTGGGATGTGCTGCGGTCTTGAGAGGCGAGGAAGGCTGGAGACAGGTAGGATGGAGAGAGTGGCGCGGTGAGGAATGCAGGTGGAGGCAGGTTAAATGGTTTGCCCAAGGTCATCCGGCTCTTGTGGTGGGGAGTGCGGTCTCTGATCACACAGTGTGAAGCTGCTTTTCCTCGCCGGAGCTCCAGTTGTTCTGGGGCACCAGCACACGCTCCTGGTCGCAGGCTCTGCCCTCGCCCTACCTGCCGGTAGCGCTGATGGAGCACGTGCTCACGACTGGCTCTCAGCTTAATGAGATGATGCACCCGCGCTTCATAATTGTGAATCCTCCAGCAGTCGTTCCATCTTTAATCAAATTTGTAGAGCCTCGGGCCATTCATAAGGAAAAAAGTGTTTTCCACCTGCAATAAGAGGAAAGCTTGGCTGTCAAGGGGTACGAATCCTAATAATGAAGTTATTCTTTCTTGTTGCATTTTACTACGAATTTCTTCAGAATACTCTCAACAAAGTAACGGTGCATGTAGAAGACTTTTTTCCAAGCTCTGTGAGAGGGCTGGTAAATGGTAGCAGCAGCTTCCACTTCCAGGGCTTAGTGATACATTAGCAAGTCTCTAGCTTTCGAAATCATGCCCCGCAAAGCTGGTGGGGAAGCCCGCTCATACGAAATGCAGTGTGGACAGGCTTTGTTTAAAGGGACAAATGTGCAGTGGGGAATGAGGAACGTGGCAGAGGGCGAGATGGGGGGACCAGCATCGCCAGCTCCTCGGAAGGAGCTGCTTTGCCACCCCATGGCCATGGGGAGCCGTGGGCTCCCAGCTCTGGGGATGCTGTGGGCATCCTTGTGCTGCTGGAATTAGGAGATGCGCTGGGTGCTGCAGGTACCAATCGTGGTGCGGCGTGGGGCTGAGATCGGGAGCTCTGTGCAAAGTGTGTGGGGCAAGAGCTGTGTTTCTGGCAGCTGCTTGCTGGGACTTTTCAGTCCTAGATTGTACGTTTGCGGATGGTCCTTGCCATTTTTGACTTCACCTGTTTGGGAAAATTCTTCTATTTTGCCTGCAAGTTGTAGTGCTTTGGTTGCGTTGCATCTCTACTGAAGAAAACCAACCATAGTAAAGCTAGTGAGGAAATACCCCCCCAAAGAAACTACAATAAGCACCAGGAGGGTGATAAAAAGCAACAGAAACATGTCTACCTTCTTGTTTTTTTGAGAAAGGTCAATTGACTCCCTGCCACCTTGGAGCATATAACAAAATCGATGATACTTCATCTTTAATTTGATTTTTCCATTCAATAAGGGTGGTAAGCATTAGTGTCACTGTAATTTTACAGAGTACCATTAGATAACAGGAGAATATCAAATGTGAAGATTATGTGCGGTATCAGTGGCAAAATATTACACCCAGCAATGATTTAGAAGAACATTAATGTCCTAGGCATGCTATAAGACATGTCATGAATCGGACAATAAAATGACTTGGTCTTCAAATAATTACTCACGGGCTGATGTCTGGCTGTTTGGGAGGCAGATCGGTGCCCGTGGAACCCGATATCCCACCCGCAGCCGGTGACCTGCCAGCATTTCTCCTAAGGCAGGCACCTCCGTTCTCCTGCGGCTAATCCTGCGTGGCAGCGAGGCGGGTGGGTGACGTGGCCAGAGGGGTGATGGATGCTGCACATTTTAAGCAGGTCGATAACAGGATCGGTGTAGACCATGGTTATTTTTGTGTTTAATTCACTGAATAAAATGAAACAGGTAAATCACTCGGAGGAGATGCGAGCTGATGTTAATAGGCACATTTGCACTCATCTAAAAATGAGTTCTGCAATTACTGACTCATGCCATCGCCTGTGCTCCGCGGTGCTGCTGGGAGGCAGCCCTCCGTGCCAGCATCCTGGGGAGCAGCCCCTGGGCTCCAGCAGTGAGGGATGGGGCTCGCTGTCCTCCAAGGATCCCGCTGGGGCCATGCCAGGACTTTGGCAACGCGCAGCAAGCGTGCGCTGTCCCCGCGGAGCCGCAGGGCGTGCGCTGGTTTTCCGCGGCCTCGCAGGAATGGGGCTGAACCAGCAGAAAGCAGCAGGGCTGGGCAGCTCTTCCAGGCTGCGGTTAGCAACGCAGAGGAGACCTTCCAGGCTTCTCGCCTTCCTTGCACGAGGGTAGGAAAGCGAGCGGTTAGCGTGCCCGCGGCAGGGAGTCGGCGGTGGGTTCGGCTGTCTCTGCCCCTCCAGCTTTCCCGCAAAGGTCTGCACTGTGCATGGTCCGGGGAGCTCGGCTAATTTGGTGCTGTGGCTGCTGAAGAGCCCGTTCACCCAGGGCTGACTAATAGCAGCAGGTACCCAAAAAGCACAGCCGCTAACAGCAACTGCGGCAGAGGATGAGAGACTCCAGGATAAGCGTGAAATTGGATCAGCGCGGCCGCTTACCAGCGAGTGACTCCTGCGAGAAGCCATGGCGTGCCTGGCTCCCCGCAGAGGAGGCTGAGCTGGCGCAGAGGCTGGCTCACGGGGTGGGGGGGCATTTGCCTTGAACCCCCCTGGAGGAGCCTCGTTAGAGCATCGGGCATCTGCCCAGGATGAGGGAGATCACCCCACGATGATGGCTGCGTTTTGGCGCTGTTGCTATCACCTCTGGCTGAACATGCGTTGCTGGAGATGTGGCGAAGGGGCTGCAGGCAAAAAGGCAATGGGAGGAAGAAAAATTCTCTATCCCTTCTGCTGAGTAAACTACCTTGCAGCAACCCAAGGTGCCTGGCAGCGGGGCGGGCGGCACGGGTGTCGAGAGCCGCTGCCTACTGCTTGCGGTGGGACTGGAAATATCCCTGCTGCTACGAGGCAGCCTGTGCCCCGGCAGGCAGCCCAAACCTGCGTGAGGGTGCTCAAGAGACACGCACGCCTGCACACCTACACTACTATATTTCAGCGCCTGTGCCAATTCTGTGCAGCCGCCAGATCAGAGGCAGGGTTTTTCTGTGACTAATCTTTATCCCGCTGCACTGCTGGCTGCTGCGATGGAGGCGTTGCCGAGCTCTTCGGCTAGCTTCGCCATAGAGGACACGGCACCTTTCTCCAGAGGAAATGCAGAAGCTCAGCCACGGGGTCTTTCATCTTTCCCCATGACTGGGGTGGGATGCGGGACGTCCTGAGCATCCTTGACCCCAACCCTTCCAGGCCTCTTTGTGAGGAACAGCAGTGAGGACCAGGCATTCGGAGGGGTGATGCGGAGCTCTCTGCCGGCTTCCCAGAATAGCATCCTATGCAAGGCCGGATTAGTCCCTGCAGAACCTCGCTGCTGGAGCAGCCCGGCTGGTGGGCAGGCACAGGGGACAGGCACTGGGAAGCGCTCCCGCCAGCACGCAGCGTTCCCATCTCTGCAGAAGGAGAAGTAAAGGATCGGGGACCTGGATGACGCAGCCATCAACCCTTTTATCGGGAAGGAGCAGAATTAATCGCTCGGATCAGCAGAGTCATTGTGGCTTACTGAAAACAAAACAAAGCCAATTATTATTCGAAACTTGTCGGGGGGTCTGTGGCTAATCTCATTACGCGCAGAGCAGCGAGGCACCGGGGAAATCTCGTGGTGCCGATAAAGCGCTCGGCAGCTGCACAGAGCAATTATGGTGAAACCGGTGGGCCGGTCACGGGGACAGGCTGGGGGCTCAGCCCCTTCTTGGGGCAAGGCAGAGACCAGGGAGGGATGTCCCCATCTGAGCATCTCCCCCCTGCCCTGCCTGCCTTTGCGGGGAGCCCCTTTTTGCTCGCAGCAGTCCCTGGCAAGCAGATGCGAGGCAAGGCGGGTGCTCTTCCTCAGGTCCATCCTAGTGCCTTTTTCCCATGTGAATGTCCGTTTGCTGATGCCTGGTCAATATGCAGCTCTGAAAACAAAACTCTGCCAGAAGCAAAGCGGTTTGCTGGGGCCTGTGGGACCGGCCTCTCTGTAGGTGCCCTGAGTGGGCAACATCATCCTCACGGTCCCTTGCCAGGATCAGTCACCCAGAAGGCATAGGGCACTGCGGAACAAAGATGTCTCGTTCCAGAAGGTGGTAAAAGATATTTATGGGTAGCCATGCAGGCCGTAATTGAATGGCGTTAGAGTGGTGCTATTTTTTTTATAAATCTTAAATCATTCCACAGCTCTCACTACTGTTTTAAATTGTAACTTGGCTTTTTAAAAGTTTATCGTGCACTAATTCATTCAGCCTGTTCATTTACATTCTGCTGACAGGGTACAAAATTGCTTCTTTTTTCATCCCAGAGAATTCTAACTTTGGCAATTTATGGTGCCTTTTTGATTTAATCAGGATATTTCCTAAACTTCCATGGCAATAAGAAGACATTTTTCAAGAAGCACCTGAGAGATGGCCGGGTGTTATTTACATCCCTGGTGCACACAGTATTCATGAAGGCCTTCCCATGAGTTGCTGGCGCTTACGTATGGGCTGGAAGCTGTGGGTTGGGGCAGGGGTCCCTCCAGTATCGCTTGACCGTGCTCCTGGGGGAGGACCTGGAGAGCCCCCCTTTCTTTTTTCTTTTTTTTCTTCTTTTCTTTTTTTTTCCTGTTGTCAAAAATACCCATGTGTCGTTCTTCCCCCCTTCCCACCCTGAAGGAGCCCGGAGCCCCCAGCGAGGGCTGGGCACCTGGGCCACCCGCACATCACTCGTGTGCCATGGATGGAGGCTCTTTAGCGGTGCTCTGCAAAGCCAGTATCATACCGTTACATGCTGAAACACTGTTATTTCACTCTTCCAAACACTGTCAGAGCAAGTCACAGGAGGGATTATTTTTGGCTCTGTTCAGCATAGTTACCTAGCAATTTGCAGGAGGCTTGGTATTACTGGGTAGTTATTCGAGCCATGCGAGCTGCTTTGCGGCAAGCAATTCATTTGTTGCATTTGGTTCCTTTTACTGCTCACAAATAGTCCAGATGCCAGCTTGGAGTCTTACAAATTTGTTCTCTGTTGGAAAGATTTCAGCCCCGTTGGTTGTTTGTGAAATATTTCCTCTGATCGTTGCTTTTGCCTGCTCCCCGCCTGTAATTCCCAAATCACGCCTGGGCTCAGTCCACCGGCATGACGCGGTGCTTTTTCTCTGCCCTGTGAAAGGAAGGGAAAACCGCAATGTATGCAGATATCACTATTCTGTAGGACATTGCTTGGAAACGTCTTCTGATATTTTGCTTTCACTTTTCTCAGGTTGAAAAGAAATAATGTGCAAACGCTTTCCTCTTCCGGCTTCTTGCTGCGTGCCTTCCCATGCACGCTCAGCATCACTGCTTTAATGAGCCATAAATACTGTTTATATTTGGCTTATTATCTCCAAGGTAATTTATGCTTTTTTGCTCATCCAAGGCGTTTACAGGCCTTCTGTTCCCTGCAGAACTTGAAGCATTGTAATGAAGAATTGTTATTATTCAGCTAATAAGCAATATTGATTGCTAAAAAGCCAACAAAGTCACTGTCTTCCATCCTCCTAGCGTCAAACTGGAGGCAAAAAGCCCGAGGAAAAATCCCAAGTGGTGCGGAACAGGGAAAATAACATCCAGGTGGCAAGGACCCATGGTGCTATGGTAAAGTTTCAAGAATCTTAATTAGGAACAAATTAAAGATATTTCAGTTCCATGTGTAGTATTACCCACATGATGAAACTATAGCTAAAAAGAAAGGGAAAACCTGCTCTAGGCTTTGTCCTCTTACGGGCATCTTCTGTATCCATCCCTGGCCCTCCCAAGGCTCCCGGGTACCAAGTCTGCAGGCCAGCTTTGTGCCCATCCGGGTGGGTGCCCGTGCCGAGGGTCGGTGGGTGCTGCCCTGGTCGTGTTTTGGCCTGGCCAGGCTGGAGAAGGAGGCGATGCTTCTCCCCGCCGCGGGGTCTGCACATGCTGCCTGCCGCTGCCAGCTGCCCACATTTCATCCTCATCCAGCGGCTCCGGGCGCTCCAACAGCAGCTTAACGAAGGCTACGACGGCGGTTCCCTTCCCTTAGACGCCGCAGCGAGCAGCAAACCGGCCCCGCGTCGGCATGGCATCAGGCAGTTCCTCGCTGTCTGTGCCGGCAGCTAGCACCCGACAGCGGAACCCTGGAGTGTGAAATGCGTTTGCCTACGTTGCGGCACAGATGTGCGCTCAGCATCTCGTGGGTGGCGATTTCATGTCCTCACAAGGCGTTTAGTCCGGGCATTAGCTTGGAGCTTGCCGAGCTCGCAAGTGGCTTTTGAACAAGGTGCCGCCTCGATGGGTGCCTGCGCTTCCAGCCAGCCTTGGCATGCTACCGCCTAGGGTCTGGCCTTGCAGATGCAAAAGCGAGGTTTTATTGACTGCTCGGTTGGAGACTTTGTGTAGCTCGGTGCTTGCTGGGGACGATACTCCCATGAAGCTGAGCCCATCCCAGGGCAGCAGTGGCGGGTGGGAGCATCCCCGTCTCCTGGCAGGACCCTGGCATCACGCCCGAACTAACCAAGCGATTACCATAGCTGAAGGACACTCCTTTAATCTCATCAATGTCGCGGCTGTGTGTGCTCTGCAGAGGGCAGCTTCTGTGCGCGGTGATGTTATCAGGTATGGACGATGCTTTTCAGGGGGAAAGTGTTTATGAAGCTTTGCTCCCGTGGCACATAAATGTTCATTAGATCTATTATCCCGACCATTTTGTTTTCCAAAGTGTTGCAGAGAAGACAAAATGAGAACGATGGCTCTTTCGGAGCTCCAGCTCGAGCTGGATGTTTGCTTTAAATAGAATTAACCATGCAAATTGAATCATGTGAGCGTAAATTAGCGCTCATTTCGCTGGTGCTCTCGGTATCGCTTAACCTACCATTTACCCCAAGACATCTGCTAAGTGCCATTCTTTCAAGTACTTAAACAGCACCTATTGCTACCAAAAAAGCCCCAGCCCCACGGAACAACAAAGCTGCCGGAAAGCCTGTAATTATCATTAAAGGACTATTGTGCTTCTGGCGATGATAAAGCCGGCGGGTGAGGCTTTCCAGGCTGGCTCTCCCACTTGCCATGGGGAAGTGAAGCGGAGCTGGGGCCAAAGCCTGCCTGCTCCCTTCCTCTCCCTGCTCCGGCACCTGGGAAGGTCCCGGCACCCAACTACACTGATTTTGCCCAAACCCCGCTTGGTTTCAGGGAGAGCCCGTCCCCTGGTGAAGATTTGCAGCATGAGGCACCGCGCAGCCTCGGAAAGGTGCGATTAACGGGGGGGTGACCCAGCACAGCCCGCCTGGCCAGGGGCTCCCCGTTGTGCTGGGGTTTCCTACAAAGAATTGGAAATGTGCTGTTGGAGGAAGGCTGGACCGGACCTGGGCTCACCAGCCAGGGCTCCTGCCCGGTGCAAGTCTTGGGGAGAAGACCGTGCATCTGCCGGGAGATTTCCACCTCCGCTATCTCTTGCTGGCATCGCTTCCTCGGCAGCCGATAAGGAGAGAGAAGGCCCAGGGCTGCAGCAGGCGCGGTGTCACTCCTGTAAGCCTTCTGCAGTGTGATCTATTATTTACACGGTTATTTAAGCCTTTGTTGTCATAGCTGGGAGAATTAATGCATTAACCTCGCGGAGAAGATGGAGTGCCGGCAGGCTGGAAGCACGCAGCGCTCTGCCCTTCAGCGCAGGTTTGCTTCTGCACATCAGCTCGCAGCCGAAAGCACGACGGGTGGGGAGGAAAGGTGGCGGGGGATGGCATCGCTGGTGCCCAGGCGGCTCAAAGGGGTCCCACGGATGCTCAGTTCGCTCCTCGGCCGGGCTCCTCGTGGGAAACGTGGCTGTGATGTTCATCAGCTTCTTGCGCGATTCCTGCCCCCTCCCTGCAGCGTGAGAAAATTCATTGTGGCTGGTATGAATAGAGTCGGACACAATTCCTCCACAGCGGTTATGCAAATTCCCAGCCACAATGACACATTGTCTTGTGTGATCCTGCGAACAGATGGCCCAAAGACGGGCTCAAGATCTGAATTAGTCCTGGGCTCCTGCAATGTAGCTGGAGCATATGGTCCTCATAGATCTGTGCTTTAGCCTTAATGGCAAAGTGAACTGTTTCTGATGAATAAAGCAAAAGAAGAGGAGAAAAAACAATATTGTGATGATTCAGTAGTACTTGGGCTCTTCTGTAAAGCTGAAACGCTCCCTCCTCAAACTCATGCATCCTTCCAGCAACAGATGAGTTTTTGCTGTTGATGATCCATAAAGATGCAAGCAGCTCTTGTCCTCTGCAGAAATACAGATCGCTCGGGTAGGTGCCTGTTCCCGGCCACGTCCGGGCATGGCAGATGTCACAGTGACGTGGAGGAAAGCCTTCATTAACAGCAGATGGTTAAGCTGGCTGTCAAGCTCGTGTTGCTCAAAAGCCTGGCCGTAGCGAACCCGTCCTGCATGGCACGCTGGCAGGGTTTGTGTTTCGTATGGACATGCTGGAACTGGACTCTCACAGAGGTCTCGCCTGGGTAACGTGGACCACATGTGCGGTGCCAAAGGCCAGAAGACTCTGGTCTCATCCTCGCTATAGAAAGCAAGCTGCTGCTGTTTCCAGTGCTGATTCCCCTGCAAGGCGGAGGAGCTGGGATGCAGGCAGGAGCACGGTCCCACTTGTAGCAGCGCTGCCTTTTGGCCAGGGTGGCTCCTTCGGCTCCCACAGCATCGCTCCCATCAGTAGCAGTCTGTGTGGACCCAGCTCAGAGCCGGCTTCAGATCCTGTTATTTATGCTACGGCTTCCCAACCTGCTCTGAAAGTACCAGCGGTGGTTTATAATCCCATTTGGCACTTTGTTTTATTGTGAGGCTTTAGGAACTGCTTTGATAGATAGCTTCTTCTCTCCTGTTTGTCACGTCCGTGCTGCATGTTTTATCAGTTGCTGGTTTCCAACTTGGAGCTATCAAGAGGAGCAGCTATTTCAGAAACATGGGGTATCGTCTGTTCATTTCTTATAGTTTTGTAAATCCATGAAGTACTGGGTTTCTTCTCTGGTTTATTTCAACCTAAAGATGTTTTTAAGGCAGCTCATCGATGCTGCTTGGGCTTTCTCTAAGGACTGAATAGGAAAGTAATACATATGGTGGAAGTGCTGAGCAACAATGATTAATTCTGTCAGTTAAATAACATACAAGTATTAAATAGCATACGCTACCGTAACCGCATTCCCTCTGACATCAGAACTGTGCCCTTCCCATCAGCAGATGAGCTGTCACTTCAAGTCTACAATGCAGCATCTGGATGAAAAGGGACTTTTTTTTTTTCCAAGCTATACTATTTCTAATCAGTTGTGGGTCAGGATATAATATTTGCCTAGAGCAAATTCTTTCAGTAACCTGAATAAGTGGTCCCCAAGGCTCGTAACTGTGAAAGTGTGTGGAAGGGATTTTGGTGCCTGTGCCACTGCCGCATGGTTTCATGGTGCTGCAGACATGGCTGCGCCAGGACCGGGCTCTGCCGGCTGCCCTGCTGGGACCAGAGTAGCTGTGCCAGGGCTGCCTGCCTGCTCCTGTGCTTTTTCTAGTGCTCCCCCCTACAAAAATAAGTAGCAGAAGATGTTCCAGCTGATTTTTTTTTCTTTCTTTCTTTTTTTTCTTTTCTTTTTTTTCTTTTTTAGCGTAAACCAGCTCAGCAGGTCAGCCAGGATTTCCCCGGTACGAGGGCACTCTTGCTCTGGGTGGAGGAGAAACCCAAAATTCAGCATCTCTATGAAAAGAAACCACTCCAGAGGCGTGGGGGCCCCTCGGAGGCTTCAGGTGGTGGCACAGCAGGGCAAATGCACTGAGCGTTTTGGACTGGAAATGAAATGGGGTGCTGTGGAGTGGGTCCGTCAGTCCTTGTTTCTGTAACTGTGTTTCTGTAAAGTCAGCTTTCTCTCGTGTGAGCAAACAGAGTTTGCTGCTGTCCCTGGGTTCGTTGTTAGGATGCTCTGGGAAGAAGCTCAGACTGTTGCAGGGGACACAAGTGACCTTTTATTTCCTTTTAATTACAAAGCAGAGTTGTAATTAATTGATACTGATATTTTCTTGAAGAGGGTTGAAAAGCAGAGGACAATGCAGTTTCAAATCAGGACAGATGAAATACCAGGGCAGATGATGTTTAACGGGGCAGGGCTGTGAGCTGCTTCACCAGCCTCCAGGCTTCAGGGGAGCTCTCATCCCCATGCCGGGGAGACTGGCAGCTGATGACCAAGAAACACCGTGGGGTTTGCATGGCCTGTTTGCACATGCATCACGGACCTCCATCAGGACAGGTCCCCACGCACTGACTGCCAGCTTGGCAGTGCTGCCGGCATCTTCGGTTTCCATGGCGACCGTGGGATGCTGTGCCACGGAGCTGGGTACCAGTACACGCCACGGCACCGCCAGCTTCTGCTGGTTCCTTCGGGAAGTGGGTGGCACGAGCTGCTTTGCAGCTGGGGGAGCCTGTGGGAACCTGGGTGCAGGGCATGGTGTGTGGCCAGAGCCAGCTGTGGGGGATTTATTTTATGGCAGAAAGAGAGCAGAACCCCTGTGCTGGAAGAGAACACTTGCAACCCTGCAGAGAAGCACAACATACATACATATATATATATTCTTAGCAGGGCAGCAAGACAAATGAGCCCAGCTCTTGGAACCATTCATCTAACTCGTGTGCTCTGGACCCCTATTGCCACGACAACCTTTTCCAAGTAAATTAAGTCCTGTGCCTGGCACTATTTGCTCTACTGAGCTGTTATGCTCCGAGGCATAGCAGCTTGTGGTGAGTTTTTGGGAGCTCGGGGTGAGACCCAGCCCTGTGCAGGGCACTCGGCAGGCAGGGTGTGGGTGACAACCGGTTTGTTTTGGTGTTAGACGACGGCCCGTCTCTCGTTTCTGCTTGCATAGGGCAAATATATGTCATGACTGCTGGGAAAACAGCTTTCTCTGATGCTGCCCTTGGAGTGAGGATTTAGGATTTTATCCCCTGCCTTGACCAGAGACACCTTGGCTGGATGTTCAGGGTGGACTGCAGCCCCGCGGTGACCGTGGCTGCCCCACGGTGCTGCCCGTAGTCCCCGAGCAGCACCGGCAGCACCGTGACTTGCCCCACGCCTGCCCGAGATGCCGCAAGCAGAGTAAGCGCGCGAGGGGACACAAACTGTTAAAATACAATCCTGGCTTTGTTCTAAGAGCAGTCTCCTGGTGTATGAGGCTCCCTGCTGCCTTCCAATCACTCTTTGCTGATACACAGCAGAAAATCCCGAGCAGGCAGGCTGCCGGCTGAGGCTCCGAACGTGCTCCCTGCGCCTGTGGCGGATGGTGCTGCCACCTCCCTTGCCCAGGCAGTACCTGGCTGTGCTGGTGGGAATTATTAATGCTTGGAGCCGAAGGACAGGGGCGAGGCATGTTATGCCTTTTCTGCCAGTCTTGGGATTCTGCGGATGACTGATGTTCATCTGTTGTCTTAATTTTCATGTTTCTTGTACCCGGGGGTGAGGGTGGGCAAGGCCGGTGTGATGCTGAGCACTCCCTGCTGCTGCAGGGTTGCGTGGCCAGGGCTCCCGGTGCTCCTGCTCTCTTTGATATACGCACCTTTCTTTTTCTGGAGATTGTATCTTTTACGTGTATTGTAACTCACCCCGCTTCTCGCTGGCTGTGGTGAGGAATTCATCTCTCCTCTGCCTAAATCTGGTCATGGCAGGCTATGGGGGGAGCTGTTTTTTTAAGGCACACAGATGAGCAGCAGGTGGGCTCCCTCGCTCCATACTGCTCCTCTGCGCGCGCTTTTGGAGCGAGAAATGGGAGTTCAGCCCTCCTCCCCCCGAAACAATCTCTTGTGGCTGGAGGGAAGAGGTGGGTTTTGGCATCCACCCCGAGCAGGACCGTGCAGCTCTGCTGCTCCTCACAGCCTGCCGAAGGGGTTTTAAATAGAGAGCTTCATTGCTTTGCTTATGTAAAGCAGTCATTCCCCACTTCAACATTATGTCTGAGCAATGTTGCCTAAAACAAACTCTTTTCAAAGCCAAGATTTTCTATTTCTATAGCCCCAGTCACGTCAGCAGAGTAGCAGGAGGTCTGCAGGACAGTTGTGTCTCAGGGCTGGTTGGCCAGATATCCACAATGCCAAGGCCCAAGACCATCTTCTTGTCCAGTGAGGTCTGGAGGTTCGTCTAACCGGCAAGTCACCGCTTTTGGAGAGCCTCAGCTCCGCAAGTAGGTGTGCCATATTTCTTTGTCCATTTCAACAGGCTGGGTTGCCTTAAAACCATTCACAGCTCAGCTTTAAATGCTAAATAGAAATAGCTGCTAAACAGAAGTTACTTTCAGGAGTCTGATGAAGCTCCCTGGCTGACCATGGTGCCTGGGGCTGCTTCAGAGGGAAGCACAAGCTGCCCCGTCTTCGTATCGGTCTCATGTTCGTGCTCTCTTGGACTGTGGAACGCACCAAGAAAAGTCCCAGGCTGTTCCTGTCCGGATCTGGGGAGGACTGGTACTGTGCTGTAGCTGTCCATACCAGCCCTCATCAAAGACCACCTCACCCCGCCTGTTCCTGCTGTGCTTTACATCCCCAGCACCTACTGCCGCTCCGGTATGAGCAACCCCCCATCCCGGGGCTGAGGAACAGCCATTGCAGCTGCAAGAGAAGCCGGTGACTTATTACTCTAATAAAAGTCTATGCTGCTTATTTGAGCATTCTGCTAAACCAGGTGGAAAGGTAGGATTAATCCACTGTGCGTCATGTTCTGTCAGCATCGCAGCCTCCGTTGACGGCGCATCGCTTCCCTGCCCGTCCCCTCTGCCTGGGAGGACTTTCCTCTTCTTTCTCCTGTTGTCGGAGGTCGGATGCTCGCAGCAGGTCTCCGCGGCCTCGCCACCTCCCCTCCCAGCTACCGCCAGGCACTGGCACCTTGGCAGATTTCCCGCGCACGTGATCGATGCACCTTGTTCCCTTGTACCAACCCCACAGCCAATCAAAGGGAATAAAATGTGAAAAGCCGCACAAACAGCATCCCCGAAGAGCAGTAAAGCGCTAAACTGCTGCTCCTTGTGACAGTCAGATGAGATTTCTGCCATTAAACAAACACCCCTAGCTAACAAAAAAGAATACTCAACTACTGTAACAGTGCATTGAAAGAACAGAGGCGACTCCTTGCAGGTAGCGGGACCTATCCTGCCCTCGGCAGCATCTGCATCCCGGGCAGCCGGAGCACACACCGATGGGGAGGAGCAGGATGCGGCATGCCGGTGCTGCTGTCCATCTGCTGCTGGAAACAGCTTTAATTTCTCCTAGTGCCTCGCACAAAGCAGCGACCCAGCAGGTCCGGGTCCTGCCTTGCAGTGCCGGTGCTGCTTTTGGCCGCACGTGTGCACGTTTGCATGGCAGGAGAAGGCATGTGGCGGCGCTTTGCTGGGATTTCGAATCACTTTACAAACATTCTATCAAGGTGAAGTGCCTGTGCTGCACTCCTGGGACCTTCCCAGCCTGGCTGGTGGAAATCTCCAGGAAAGGAGCCCTCCGGTGCAGTGCAGAGAAGAGAACAGGGAAGGCGCATAAAGACAGCAGTAATTTGGGACCATCCCGGCCTAAACGAAGTTGCCTGATGGAGATGCCCGGCGCAGCGCGGTGGAGAGCTCGGTCTCCCTGGCAATGGTTGCCATGCGATAGCTGCTGTGGCACTGCGTCCGCCTGACTTCAGTCAAACGTGTTTTTCCTCCCAAGGGAATGCGCTTGTGTCAGAGTCCCGGGGGAAGCACAGGCACCGAGGGGCCCTGCAATGTGAGGATGCTGGGATGCATCAGGGCTGCGGACGGATGGAACCCTGCTGATGGGGAGAGGGGAAAGAAGGGAGAGACCTGGGGGTCAGAACCCAAAGGTGGAGCTGCCCCCCGGTCTGCAGCGAAGGCGGGACATGGATATCGCGGTGGGATTGAACAGCATCATGCCTGTACCCTGCCCTTCCAGGGCCCTTCCCAGGTACAGAATCCCGCCCCGCTGTGGCACACAACCGTCAGTCCCAGGCCTGCAGCAGATGCAGTTTTCCAAACATGATGTGGCCTGGAAGACACCTATAACCTATTTTTTGGTGGTTATTCAACCCTTTCGGGTCAATGCCTGAGCTGCAGTTTGTTGCTGCAGTCTCAGCCTATTCTGTGCTCCCTAATTTGACAGACTAACAATTTTACAGTCGTGCTTTCTGTCCCCCCAGCAAACAATTAGAGGTATACTGTAAGGTAACTCTGCTATTTCAAAAATAAATCTTCTATAGGAATGTAAATTTCTTATTTTAAATCCAAATGTGAAAGAAAAAAAAATAAATTAATGGAAGGAGGTCATAGGAAACCAGTGGGAAGAGGCAACGCCCCCAGATGAACAAGTGCTTTGTCTTTTGACATCCCATGACTAGTTCAGCTCGGAGATGTACACCCATTCATGCTGCGCTGCCACGTAATGCTGCGAATGTTGTAACGAACAATGCCCGGAGCACAGGGGGTTGCTGAGACTCCCACCAGTGCAGATTTCAATAGACATTGTGTACGGAGGGGTTCTGGCTTGGAAAAGCATCTGACCGTGCATTGAAAATAATCAAATAAACGTTTAAAATGTGTTGAGAAATATGCACCTGTTGGTTAGGCACCCATAGCCGCCGGCACCCGTCACTGGGTAGAGTCAGGTGCTGAGGAGCCGTCTGTGCTGGGGTTGTTGGCTTTATCCACTACCAGCACCAATTAGAGAGTTGTCCCAACAGAAACTGCCTGGTATTTCATACATTACTTGCATCTGATTTTTGTATCCGCTTTTCCACATGAACAATAACGTTGAACCGAACGTCAGTCATCAGACAGACGTAATTGGATTTGGAAAGTGTTATATTGTGAATTGAGTTGACTGATGGGGAAGTGTCAGTTTTATTAACAATCTTCCTTCAGATGATAATTTTATATCTATAAGGATGAATTACAAGAGTACTTGAAGGCATCAGTTCAAAATGATGAAGTCATTTTAATAAAGGCCGACTTTCTCTTTCATATACTTGTTTTTAAATGTTTTATCTCCTTGTGGGAAACCGTATCTAATTAGGAACCCAAAGCAGTGTAAAAAATGCCACATAATCAAGTGATTAGCTTGTATCCGGACCCCAGGCACGCGGAGCTGCCGTGCAGCAGCCGAGCAGGCAAGCCCTGGCCAGGGACTAGCTGTCTACAGGCAGCTTTGCTTCACGTTTTGCTGGGATGACCTGGCTTCTGGAGGCGATGGCTGCATGTCTGCTTATTAACAAGAGCAAAGCGTGTTTTCCTCTTTGCACGCTGAAATACTCTCAACCTCGGGAAAGCTCCCCGCTGGGTGCAGCCTCGCAAGGAAGCCCGTGCAATGAAGGCAGGGGTGCTGGTCCTGAGCACGGCCCCGGCTCTGGGGTGATGGATTTGAGCTTCGTCCCGCGATGCTGCAGGGTCTGAAAACACTTTGCTTTGTTTTTCCCCTCTGAACAGCTTTCATGGTTTGTTTTCTGCATTATTCCCGTGGCCGTGGGCAAAAGCGAATGGGCTGAATTCTCCCGGTGAGAAGAGCTGGACAACACGTTCTGCTTCCAAAAAATAGCCTTTAGGAGGAATTCACTGCGATACAGTGCTTGAATAAATCCAAGGATTATACCAGCATGAAAAAGCTGTAGTTTTGCAGTAAAAACTTGCTTCTGCTGCGTATTATGATAAATAGCCATGTCGTACGCAGATAAGAGCGAGCAATGCCCCAAGACACAGATTTGAGATGTAGTTAACACCTGAACTAACCAGCGCCAAGCTGGGATGGGGCGGAAGGCACTGGCATCTCTCTGCGTCCTCTCGCAGCACGTGTAGCGGTGCGCCGTCTCCTTGCCGCACGCCGTCAGGAGTTTACACCGTTGCCCCGCCAGCGAGATGCAGGAGGTGACTGCTTCGGGTACCAAGCGCATCGCTGCTGCCTCGGGCAGCTGCATCCCCATCGGCTCATCCCCGGCCTCTGCCTTCTCCTCCTGTTATCCTGGCTCTGGGTGGGAAGAACGGGAAGCCCGCTGCATCCAGAGAGGAGGCAGCCAGGGAGAAGCGGGACCACGGGAGCCCGGTGCCCAGCCGGAGGGGACGATCCCCAGGCATTAGAACAGGCTGTCCTATCACCTCGATTTCTCTATTGTATCGACACCTGCTGATTCCTGTTCTTGGGGCTTCAGTGCAAATCTGAAAGTTGAAAGAAAAATCTCCTTCCTTTTGTTGTATTTTTTCCAGAAGAAAGAAGTGGGAAACACAGTAAGAAAAGGAGTAAGAGGGACAAAACCAAACACTTGGAAATATCCCCAACTCCCTTCCACTGAAGGAAACTTACTGTTGGCTTTGTTCCATATCTTTCACAGCAAGGAGGTGCTTTTTCCCCTCATTGTTTCGAGTCATGGTACTGCTGAAATCAAAAGGGTTTGGGGTTTATACATCAGTGCTCCGGTGCTGCTCAGAGCCATCTTCTAAAGATGCAGGTCACCACTTCATTTCCCCTTTCTACTTAAGCTATTCTAATTAAGACTGTCTTAATAAATATTTGATGTGCATTTCAGCCGGAATGGAGGTTGTGAGCCATGCCTATTGCAAACACTGGTCAGTGTAGTCTGCAATCCAGGAGTCACCTTTGAGCACTCATTTATCACCGGACAACATCCGCTTCATTACGTCTCTATTGATCAGTTAAATACTTTGCGCTTTATTTATCCCACCGACAGGAAGGAGTATTGCGGGAACAAAGAACAATCAGGTTAGACTAAAATCTAAGGAAGAAAAATGAGCTGATAAAAGCTGTGCTCCGCCTGGCTTCTCATCTGGAGTGGGGTTTTTTTTACTAATGAAAAAAATTTGCTGCGAACCTGCAAATCAGTGAAAAACCTCTTTGGCCAAAGTTCTGCATGTTTACAAATGATTATGCCATGTCCCGGGTGAAGGAGAAGGCGGCCTGCGCTTGCCAGGGGAGCAGAGCCCGAGGCGGAGCGGGGCTTCGGGAGCTGTGGGCTTTTGTCCCCAGTTCCTCTGCCTCCGTGCCTGGGTGGCACGCAGTGCTGTCTGCCTGTTGTCGGGTGGTCTTGCTGGGCACGGCAGTTTTCGGAGCTGCGGGAGGTGCTGGGAGCCTCCCGGCTCAGCAGGGCGGCCTGATCCGGGCGGTGAGCGTGAGCTGATTTCCAGAGGTGCCTTTGCCCTGGCGCTGTGGATCGGAGAAGAGCGAAACCCGCCCTTCGAGATTGCTGTTGTTCTAAAGTGGGTCATTGGAAAACAACAGGCATTGAGCAAAAGCCTCCCTGACGGCGTTTTTTCCCCGGCCATTTGTTTCCCTTCTCCCTGTGCTCCTTCTCCCGCAGCGAGCCCCTGGCACCCAAGACCTGGGGACGGACCGATGGTCGAGGCGGCCGCAGGCAGGGCTGGGCAGCGGCACAGGCACCGCTGCGGCGAGCGCGGTGCCGGTGCCGCCCCGGTGAGCCTGTTCACCGGTACAAAACCCCGCGCTCCCAGCATCACGGCCCCTCCGAGCAGATGGGAAGGATGACCCATTTATTTATATTTTCTTTGAGAGATGAATGGCGAGAGCCAACTGCTGAGTTGGCCGATAACGAGATTAAACATGCCTGTATAACGCCTTGGGAGCCTCAGCGCCGTGCAGAAGGGCCAAGTGCTATTATTGCTATCTAGACTACTACTATTGCTGGGATATAAACCCCCGTGTTTGCGGAGACCTGCCCTGACCCGCCGTTAGAGATAGAAAGGCACTCCATTGGAGGATGCTATCAGACGTGCCCACCGCTTTTCCCCCTCACGAAAGGGATCCCAGATTTCAAAGCAAAATTAGAATTCCGGTTGTTCTTTGGTGAAGATCTGAATCTGCCGAAATGGTTTTGTGCTGAAATGGTTTGAAGTCAGATGCTTTAGCAGCAGAGAGAGCGTGAGGCCGGATTTGCATGTGAAATGAATCACGCCTGATGTGATTAAAAATGCCATAAAGGTTGAATTTAAGACTTTTTTTTTGTTACTTACTATTAAAGTTTTTCAGTAATTTTCCACCCCCTCAGATGAGCGTCGTTCAGATGAACTGAAGAGAAACTTTCTCTGCGATTCATTACTGAGGGGTCTGAGGGGAATTCTTCATTCTTCAGTGAAAAAGCAAAGCTAAAAATAAAGGTTCTTCCATCAGATAAGTGGTTTTGTAGAAGCTGAGATTCTGGGAAACACAAGGGCAGCTTTTTATCTTGTGAATTTTCAGTGGTAACTAATTAGGAAAGGGAGAGGGCATGGGCAGGGTGCAGTGTGCGACGGGCACGGCGAGGGCTGGGCACGGGGGATGAGCCGCTGCTGCTCCCGGTGTCCTCCAGTGTCAGCACGTTTGACACTGGCAATAACACCGATATATTTTGATCCAGAAAACACAGAGAAGGCCAATTTCCCTGCCGTGGGATGGTTCCGACAGCACTGCCGGGCTCTGCCACCAGCCCGAGCTTCGCGCGCTTTCTTCACCCACTTGGCCCATGCTGGCAAAGTCCCGCTTCCATGGGATCTTGGAGATCACCATGGACCACGGAGACGTGCATTTGGGGGAACGCCCGGTGGGCCCGGTAAGTCACCCGGCTGCTCCATCGCCCCTCCGCCTTCTCCTCCAGCAGGCACTGGTGTGAGCAGCGTACCCCCCCGAGCGCCGGCAGCCTCACGCCGGGAGACGCGGGCGCTCTGCTCCCGCAGCTGCTTTCCACGTGAAGTTGGGACCCGCCTTCAAAGTCTGCAGAATTTGGGGATTTTGGCAAAATGGAAGGTTGCGGCGCTCAGGCACGTGGGGGCCGTGCGGGATCCGTGCGGGATTTGCGCAGGGGCCACGCAGAGCCCATGCGGAGCAGCTCCGGGTGCCGTGAGCGAACAGGAGGCTGGAGCGGGTTTTCGTTGCTCCCTGTCAATATTTCAGCATTTGAGCATTGCCAGTGTGACCGTTTGGAAAAGCAACCACCGGGCTCAGCCACGGGGGTGAAGAGCCGATAAGCGCTTTCCCAGCCGTCTCTGGCACTGGTAGCACGAGGCAGTTGCTAGCCCCGGAGCCAGATGCAAACAGGCGAATTTTGCACGGCGCCTGTCCATCCCTGCACAACTGGCCGGCACAAATGTGCCTCGAGGCCCTGGAGCAGCTGCTGCCCACATCTCCGTCCTACCGGTATCTCCATCCCACCCCATCCCCGTCCCACCTGCATCCCCGTGCCCACGGAAACAGCAGTTAGTCCCTGAGGAAAGATTATTTGCATGATTAAAAAAAGGGGGAGGAACGTCACAGGCAGCAAACCACGTTCCTTAACCGTGCTCTTATGAAACAGATGCATGTCAGCATATGTCTTAATATGAGCGTCTATTGCAATGATAGCAGAATCAGTCAGCGGCTGGAAGAAAAAAGGAGATATCTCTCCATCTGTATAGATGCAGGGCTGAAATCATATTTGTATGTAAATGTGGTTTTTCTAAATGCATGCTAACTTACCCGTTGCTACAGGAGATACTGCGTATTCATAGCAGGAGAGCTTTTTACCAGAACAGGAGTTTTTGAAAGTACTTTGCATGATTTTTTCCTTTTTCTCTGGGTGTCAGAGTTTGACTAACACATTGAAAATTAAAAAATAATTGAAACAGATCATATGCAACTCAGCAGGGGCATTATTTTCCGGTGAGTGGCAAGGGAACGGTGGAGCGGTAACGCGCGGCTTTTGTAGCCTTGTCACTTTGATGAATTCTTTAGTACCATCAGAGGCAGCGCAGGGAGACTCGGGCTTTATGCCGCCTTTCCCGTCGGGGCGATGCCAGCCGGAGCAGCAGCGCTGGCTGGACGCAGGGAGCCTCATTCCAGAGAAAAGCGTATGTGTTTTCCGCTAATCGGCAATATACTTTTTCCTTGTAAACACAAATTGGACACGGGACAGCGTCGTTAGAAGGAGCGCTGATTCATGCCTGCGCTTTTCCACAAGGAGCGGAGCCTTTGGGCGATTGCGGCGGAAAGGCCTGGGAAAGGCTCCCCTCAACCCCAACCCATCCCACTCGGCAAGCCGTGCAACGTCAACGGCTTTGTGTAAAAAAAACCCCAAAGCAGTGAAGCGTGGGGCACCTGAGCAGGGCAGTCAATGCGAGCAAAGATTTACCTCCCGACCGACCAGGGGTGCTATTCCCCCAGTCCATGCCTTCTTCTCCAACGCAACCGATCTGTCCGCTCTGGGATGCCCACGGCCAAGTTCACCTTGGGCGTTACATTCCTTGGCGTCGGTCGTGAAGTTTTAACCCCCGCGGCGGTCTGCGGGGCGAGCGCCTCTCTGGCGGGTTGGTCCCGCAATTCTGCATGGGCGACGGCGAATCGCGGCTCCTCGCAGAGCTCACGGCCACGTCTGGCAGTGCTGTTTTCTGCCAGCAGATTCTCCAAAAACAAACCCCGATCCCCTGAAGGCACAGGGCAAACAAACACGGAGGGGACGGGCGGCCGGCGGGGATGGGGCGGTCCCAGGGCCCCCGAGGGGCTCCCAGCTCTGCTGGGTAGGGTTGGCCGGGGATGGCTTCCCAGGGAAAAGAAAAACAAATCATGGCTTGGACTCATATCTGCCTGCGAACATTTCCATACCACATCTGCTGCTTTGAATTAGGACCTGAATATTCATCTCCAAAATGTATAATTTATACTTACAGCAGACAATTCATAATTTAAGTGTTATTGCTCTAAATTAAGTATAACATTTAAGCTGGCTGCGGACCAGATAACTAAAACCAAGATACCATGAAGAAGGAAACCCGCGCTCTCAGCGGCTCACACCGCAGGGTACCAGCTGGATGTCGATACCGAAGCGCATGCCCAGGGCAGCCGGCGGGAGGATGCTCTGTCTGGAGCTGAGCAGGACCCGGCTGCACGCGATGCCCCGGCCAGCGCCTCTCCCTCCTCCGACGGCAGCCATTAGAGAAAGAAAGAAAAAAAAGTCAGAAATGAAAAAGGAAAATTAAACATGAAAATTTAATTAAATCACACTTTGATCACTCTCTGCGGAATGGACTTAGTTCAGAAGATTATTTGTTGGAGAGCAATAATAGCTTCTAATTAGGGTAGGATTCAATGTGAAATGAGGGTTGGTGATTGTTTTTTTTTAAATCAACCCGGTTTTCCCCTACACAAATCAACAAGACTCCGTGCACATAACCAGCTAAATATTATTAAAATTGTATTTTATAGCCCGGTTACTCGCCATTGTTTATCCACTTGAAACTCCTGGTTTAAAGTCAACACAGAAATATAATCAAAGCGGTTGATGGAGCAGCAGTTTGTGCCTCAATTGCAAAAAGCGGGTGCGGGGTGCAGCTGTGTGACTCCCACGGAAAGCAAGGTTGAAGAAGAACGTTTTCCCCCCACGAAGTCATCCATCCCCTCCGCGGGCGCTGCCGTGCTGGGGTGGCCGGTGCGGTGCGTGCAGCCCCATCCCTGGGGACCAGCCCACCCCGCCGGGACGAGGGGCTGGGAAGCTGGAAGAGCCGGGACGGTGAAGAGAGGGGACTTTGGGCAGCAGTCATCCTCATCTGCCAGGGCTTGGCTCCGTACAGTAAATCCCCTGGAAGAGCGGCTGTGGCTGCCTCAGCTTTGTGAATGAGGCCCTTAAAGATTTGCATATATCATAATAAATGTGAGTCATAAGCAGCCAGCATTTAAAATGCTCACCGAAAGAAGAACCAAATATCCCCATTAGAGCTTTTATCCCCTGCTATTTCATATCACAATAAAATGTCAAAAGGAAAAGAGAAGCAGATTTCTGATATTATTACTTTGAACTTTTCTTGGCTATACTCCCCTGAAGCATGACATTTACCGAGGAGAGGGAAAAAAGAAGAGGCTGGAATATCTCCTTAATCATCTTTATTTCAGCACTGTGGCATCGAGTGGCTGGACCTCGTCTCCTGCCTGTACGGGAGCAGCAAGCGGGGGTGGCACTGCGGCCCTGGGACCCTGTCTTGCCCACCGGCACCCGCTGGGGACCCGGCACCTCCGGGCTGCTCTGCCTGGGCGCAGCCGAAGAGAAGCAGCGGGCAACGTTTATATCGCTATTATTATCAGCAGCATCAATATCAACATTAACATCAATATAATAACACGTGGTATAGTATACTATGGCATGGTATAGTACGGTAATATAATAATAACAACATTTAAAGCTTTTCAAGGCGTCAGGCGGCCCATCCGCTGCACGCTGGGAAGAAGCAGAGCGGAGAGCCAGTTCCCGGGCGTGCTGGCGTAGCCATGCCGATGGGTCTGCCCTTGCCATGCCCCCGAGGTCTGGCTTTGCTGTGGGATTTACACCACGGCGTAAAGGTGTCTCGGGGGATTACGAATGAATTGGTTTGTAAAAAAATTATAAGTCATTAAAAGTTCATAGTGAAAAGAAAAGTGTGAATAGATGTCATAAAAAAGTTAGAAGACTAAAGTGTTTCTTCCATCAAAAGCTTTTACGAGACCATTTAAGAAAGCCATTTTAACTGTATTTTAATTTCATTTATGGACCTAATAAAGTCAAATAGTGTCAGGGAGATTCACAAAGGTGGGGCACCAACACTGTGTACAACTTCCATTTCGGAAAAAACCCTCTTCTGGCCGGGAGCTGACAGTGACTGAGCTTCCAGGGGCTTTGCCGGAGGGGACCGGGGTGGCCAGGGTATCCCACTGCCTCAGGACTGCGGGTGCTGGGGACGCTGAGCAGCATCTACCATCTTCGGAGGCCTATGATGGACAGCTGAGGAAGAATTGGACAGCAAAGTTGGAAAGTTAAGCCCGTGGAACAAGGTGTGAGGAGCTTCTCGTGGGCTTGAAGGGACTCTGCAACAACCCCAAAGATGAAATCCTGACCCCCGGGGAGGGATGCCCAGAGCTTTGGCACGCCTGCCGGGTACCAGTGGCTCTGCTTCCCAGGTGTTCAAAGCGGCTCCTCCCGGAGCATCCTGCAGAGCGGCTCCCAGATGGGAGGCTCGTTTTCCATCTGCTCACCAGGAATATTCAAACCCGGGCTGCGCTGCCAGGTTGCATAAATCACCGGAGCTCGTCGCCCTTCCCTGCGCCCCGGCTCGCAGAGGTGAACAACCAACGTCTCAATTTCGCGTAACATTTTCATTCCAAATTTGCTGGGGTGCTGGTTAGTCTTGCAAATCCAAAGGCACGCCTGCTGAGCGTTCAGGCACGTGAGCTGTTTCTGTGTTGACACCTTGGCAATGGCCAAACCGTGGCAAGGTTTTCCAAAAGTGAATACTAAGAGGGTGAGGAGGCAGGAAGAGGCTATTTAATAAATAAATCAATCTTGGGTGGCAAGAAAGAACAGGAATGAACACGCACGGGCATTATTTGGCAGCGTTTGCCCTCTCCTTCCCCTGCCAGGCAGCTTTTCTCCTCCCACAGCTGAGGTGCTGGTGGGTGCCATCCGGAGCAGGGGCTTAGGGGCTGTGCTGCCCATTCCGACGGGTCCTGCCGCGCTCATGCCTCGCTTGAGGCGGGCGGAGAATTCGGGGATCCCTGGGCTGTTTCTGTTCCCTCAGGGGGCACGCGGCGTTGTAAATAATTTTCATTTTGTTTTTGCAAAACTCCTTCAACAGCGGGCAGCTCTGGAGGGCTGTTTGCACAGCCGGGTCCCGCATTCCCCTTTCCAGCAGCTGCACTCCGTGCCCTCGTGGTGTCGCTTTGCCTTTCGTCCTGGTGCTGGTGCTGCTGGGGCAATTTTGATCAGTGTAAGGGAATCCCATTTAGCAGCTTTGGCTCTTGTGCTTAATTTTCACGTGAACATAGCAGCGTTATATCCTGACACAGCGAGGGTCTGGAGGTGGGATGGGGAATTTCTAACAGGCAGCAGCATTAGCGACCTTACAGGAGGTACCCGGAGGAGGAGGAAGTTTTGGAGCAATGCTTTCCCTCTGGGCAGCTTGCAGGGCAATTAAAAAAAAAAAAGTCATCAAAGCTACCGTCGTGCGATCAGGATTCAGTTGCAAGTGAGGACCTGGCAGCTGAAGGCGTCGACGTGCTCCTTCGAATGACAGAAGCACGCAGGCGCGCTGCCGAGGAGACGCTGCGCGTGGGGCGCCGGCTTTGCGCTAACGATGCCGGAGGCGGCTGAAACCCCC
Organism: Buteo buteo; assembly: GCF_964188355.1. NCBI lineage: Eukaryota > Metazoa > Chordata > Aves > Accipitriformes > Accipitridae > Buteo > Buteo buteo. The sequence continues at coordinate 1,169,540 of NC_134175.1, forward strand.
CAAAACTCAGCCCAGGAGCCGAACCGGCAAAGGACCACCTCGAACGCCGGCAGCCACGGAGCCGCGGCGGTGCCGGGGCCTCCTGCCCACGCCGGGGCCGGTGGGGTTTGCTGGTTGTGCGGGGGCAAAGGCAGGGAGGGGAGCGGGGGCTGTGCTGGGGATGCGGGAGGAAAGGTGTTGTTATGGTAACAAATGACTGGTATTCTCCAAAGGAAGCACGATTTCGGTTTAATAGGGGGAAAACGCAGGGAAGAAGAAAAGGATAATATTTCAAAAAAAATTTAATGAGACGTGAATCGTACACGCTCGTTCTCTGGAGTGTGTAACGGTTCAAGAGGGGGGACGAGTGGCGTTCGCAACCCACCTCACGCGCCGAGCGGGGCTGCCGCGCCGCTGCCGGCGCTGCGCCTGTGGAAAAGCCGAACTTCGAGGTGCCCGCTCGGCTCCTCCGACGCCGGTGAGCCGCCTCAGCCGGGACACCCCGGGAGATTTTGTTTGCTGTCCGGCCTCAGCCTCTACCAAAAGGTGCTGCTTGTCCGATGGCGCTGTGGGGAAGCTGGGGCGGAGGCACCCCACGGAGGAAAGTCTGCCAAAGGGGAGCATCCAAGCAACACCTTGGAACGGCTTCCCTTGGGGGGGGACGATGCTCTGCAGGCAGTGGGATGGAGGCAGAGCCGCCCTCACCCTGTCTGCCCACTGGCTGCGGACCCCTGGTCCGGGAGCATCCCTCCAGCGCAGCACAGCCGTGCCGGTGCCGATGCTGCCAGCACCAGCCCAGGCTGCCCGGGCTTCCCTCGTGGAGTGCTGCGCCGGCTCCTGCCTTCGTCTCCTCTACCCGGCACGGCTGATTTGCCGAGGGAAGGAGGTGGTTTGATAAGGAACACAATAATTAGGAATGTGCCAGAAACCAGGTATTAATAGAAGCGCTGTTAGAGAATTTATGGATGATTTAAGATGCAGCCCATTCTGCTAGTGAATGCCTCGTCTGTTTAAGAGCAGTAATTGCCTATTATCTAGCAGCTTCTAATGTGCTTGGCTCGTGCTGGCATGACACGCGAAGATGCAGCACATATTTAAAGAGCTAATGCCAATTCAGAGGACCTGCTTGTAATTTTAAACGCAAGAATCCAATAAAATTCAAATGGCAGCTAGGAGGTGAAAAAGCAAACGGCACACGCCAGGCACCAAATCAATAAACAGGTAAGTGCCCCGTAGCACAGAGGTGGGCGCAGCTCTCGGTAGCTGCTTAAGCTGCAGAAGACAGTTCTGCTTATCTTTAACGTGGGTAAATTTTACCCCCCCCCTTACTCCATGCCACTTATTTTGTGCCCTGTAGCAAAGACAGTTTCATTGATCAAACAGAAGCCAGTTAACGGCTAAAGGAACATGAAAAATAATGTAACATCGAGCAAGCCGGCAAGCGTCCTGCTTGTTTATCCATGCGTATGTCTTTTGAAATACACTGATTTGATTTTATTTTTTTACAATATTGCGGAACCTTTTTGCTCTTTGAAGTGCACCAATCTACCAGAGAAGCCTTAATTTCTGGACCAGGGGTAAGCATCCTCTCCGGCCTGCCGGCTGCTTTGCGCGCCAGGCCCCACTTCCAAGCGGGAGGAGTGCGATGCTGAGCGCGGGCTGCCCCGGAGACACGATGCTCGGGGCAATACCAACCACCTCAGTCCTGCTCCGAAGCTCCGTAGCTGAGCTGGCCCGAGAATACCCACTTCTCGCACCCACGATGGAGCAAAAGCAGCCGGCGACCATGCAGAAAGGAGAGCCGGACCCACGCTCACCCCACGCCAGCCAGCCCTGGACGTCCCTACCCGCAGGCACAAACCCTCCTCCGCTGTGACCTGCGGATGCTGAGCCCAACGCTGCCGCTGCCGAATCGCCCTCGTGCCTGCGACGGAGCCCACTTGGCACCCGCCTGCTGCCACCACGGTGCACAGACCGCCGCGGCGGACGTTTTTCCTATCTGCTGAAAGGAATCTTTCGGTGGCAAAAAGCTTTCTTGGCGGCGGAGGGAAAGTTCCCGCTGTTCAGCTTGCAGGGCTCTAGCTGGCTCTGCGAAGAATAAATGCCTTTTGAATACCAGCCACAGCAGCTGGGAAGCATGCTCGACTGTCTTCTTGGCGGCTTTTAATTTATAGCGCCTGCACTTTGACGTGTTGATCTTCGTGATTGCGCAAGGAATTGAATTTGATTCAGATTTATTTGTTCTAATTTGTGCCTCCTGTTACTTAGCACTGCAGCATCGTAGGCTGTGGACGGCTTTTGTTCAGCCATCCCAATTAAAGCCTGCAAAGTGCAAATACACACAAGAGCAGCTGGAAATACGATGAGCAAAGAGGCAAACAAGCCAAACCCCACAGTGATTGCAAAGCCCGAGCCATTTTGGCGCGAGTTTCACCGAGAGGAATTTCAGTGGTAGAATCAGCTCCGTTAATTTTCCAGGAGCCTCTCCTCCTGCCCCTCTGCCGCTGAGGAATTGCCTTCCTGCTGCTCTGCCACCCAGCTACGAGCCCACACAGGTCAGCCGGCAGCCGTGCCCAGTTCGGTGTCAAGAGTGGAAAATTACTGTGGCTGGGACCCGGCCCCTGAGACCGCACCGTGGCCCGTCTCTCCTGCTGCCTCTGCCTTGCCGGCGAGGAGACCGTGCTAACGGCGCTGCTCGCGAGCGTGAAATATTGCGAGATGTTTCTCCTGAGCTGCAGTGTCCGTTCTGCTGCCCTGGACATCTTCCCGCGCAGGTTATTATATCCTGCCTCCCGCCCGTCCCCTGCAGTCTCGGTTATTTAGAGCCTCATTTTCGGAGGGCTGAGCACCGGCAATTCCAGCTGACTTCAATCTCCTTGTCTGCAAAAAAGGGGACAATGAGGGCGACCTCCTTTACAGAGTACTTGGAGATTTGCTGATCAACCGCTGTATCCAGGAGGTCAGGATTAGCAATAATGATTCGGAGTAAGGATAAAAGGGCTTTGCACTTTTCAGTAGCAGTCCCTTTCTGGCTAGTCTGTCGTTTTTTCCCCTCTCGGCAGCACCCACAGCCGCTGGCTCCCCTGGCTGAGCCCTCCCTCCCCGCGCTGGGGCCAAGCCGGTGCAGGAGCGTGGCGTGCCCTCGGGAGAGCAGAAAGGGTCCTCCTCGGGCTGGAAATACCACGAGTCCATCATTTCCCTCGGTATCAGTAATCGCCCACGGTGCTATAGGAAGAAAAGGCCTTTGATTTTAATTGGAGTGTGTCTGGCTTTAATTCCCATCTGTTGGTTCTCGCAATGCTCCTCTGTACCGGGAAGCCCCGCAGTGCTGTCCCTCCCAGGCAGGTCCTCGTCCAAAGGGGCCGAGCCCCACCTCAGGCTTCTTCTAATAAGCTCAATAGACTGAGCTCTTTAATTTCCTTTGGGGGAGAGATTTTTCCAGCCCTCACTCATTTTTGCCTGCCTTTTCTCCATGAAGAAGCCTGCCTTCTTTTTGTGGAGCGTTTGCTCTGTTTCTGTTGCCATCAGGCGGGATCTTCTTTTCTCCTTTTTAAAAAAGCCTATGTTCTCCTCGCAGGTGGCACTATAGAAATCCATAAATAAATAACAATACCATTGAATGGCTCTGGCGGCTCACACCATCACACCCGGTTCTCCGGAGTTCAGAAGCATTTGGGGTCTGCTCCCTGCCCCGAGGCAGGCTCCGAGCATCGAGCGGAGCATCGCGGGCTCTGCCTGCCCAGCCCGGGGAAACTGCAGCTCGCCGCCATGCGCCGGTTACCGCCGACATTGTAATCTTGCTCCCTCCAGCCTCCCGTTGTGCCCAGGAGTGACAATGACATGGCAATCAATGGCAATGATCTCCCAAGTAGCCAGGCTGATAAACACACTCCCAAGGCTGCTGCGAGCGTGTCTGAGCTGCTCGCTCTGAATAAATTGGGTTTGGTGTATACAGTGCGAGGTGTATATACTTTAAAGTTTATTCCTTCAATTCCCGTTGCTTCTGAACCCCTGCTGCTGTGAGGGTAGACGGGAGCGCTGAGGAGCTCCCTAACGAGCTGCTGGGGCACGTCCGCGCCTGGCTGCTCCTGCCGCCGCAGGGACGAGGGGGTCCTGGCCGCAGGAGCCAAGCGTCCACCTTCGTGGCCGCAGGTCACCACGGCTCCCTGGGGTTCAGGACCGAAGGACCGGCACTCCTGTGCGCTCAGCACAGGTTTGCCGTGAGGATACCTCTCCCCCTTGATGGGGAGGGAGCCTGCATAAAAGCAGCCAGCAGTGGTTATCCCATCTATTTAAAATCCGTCGTTGCGGGTCAAACGCTTGCATGCGCTTCCAGTGAAAGGGCTGAGCAAAAATTGAGCTTTAATGACTCCACCAAGGCTGCAGTACAAAGCAGCAGCGGTGGGAGCACCGTGGGTTTCCCCCATGAGCCGGGCTGCCGTGCCGGTTACCCAGATGGCAAACCTCCGACCTGGGGCGATCCGCGGGCTGGGGCGGCCGCTGCTGCAGGCGGCGAGCGAGGGGCTTCGGAACTGGGGCTGGAGCTGGAGCTGGGCTGCTTCCCAGCAGGTGATGGTTAGGGCCAGGCATCGCACCGAGGCAGCAACGCCGGCAGCCTCGTTTGGCTGAGTGTTTTGTTTGTGTTTGCTTAGTTTGTGGAGTACGTATGAAAAATTAATATAAAGGTGCTAATCATATGCGGTCCTGAATATGAATCTGCCACGGGTACAAACTGAATAGCAAGTGGAGGGGAAGATTCTACCGGAAAACAGGTTTTCACTTCAGCCAGGGGACTATAAAGCTCGGGTCTGAAAACCTCAACGGGCTTCACGGTCCGAAGCCTGACCGGAGCAAAGCAGGTATGTGCGGGGGGACGGGGCTGGGAGGCTGCACGCAGCGAGCGCAGGGAGCCCAGCCGGTGCCTCCGCCCCCTCCGGGGCTGCGTGCCGGGGTGCCCAAAAGCGGGGCTGTGCTGCTGCGGTGGCCTCCAGCACGGCTCGGGTGCTGGTCTCCTGGTCCCCTCCATCCTCACCCCGTGCTCGACCTGCTGTAAAAACACGGCGTTTGCACGAGGGAGGTGAGAAACCCCGGCTCCCTGCCCGCCCCGTCCCCCGGGTCCTTCTGCGCAGGTACCCATCATCTCCTTTGTTTGGTTGCCTTAATTGAGCTTGCTATTTATAGCTGATTATTGGAACCAGGTCGAACTCATCTCGGTGTGGTTTCCACGAGGAGGCAGGCAGTGAGTCACTCCGAGTCCCTGCCGCCCGTCCCTGGCATCGTCCCCAGGCGCGGGGGGGGCCCCGCTGTTCCTCTGCTTAGCGCCGTTACTGCCTCGCATCCACCCAGCGAGAACTCCTCTTAAACCTGAGGTTAGCCTTTGATTTACAGTTTCGTTCTGCAGAAAATATATATTAGCCTTTTGATCCCCAAAGTGGGCTTTTGAGAAGGATTGCAGTAAAGTCTTCAGGATGCGAATACTGAGCTGCGTAATTACGCTCCTGGTAACATAATGAATGGCCGCAGCCAGCAGTTCTTGCCGGGTCTCCGCATACTTCAGCCGCCGTTTAACACAATCATTTTCTTTTGCTGGCTATAAATATGTTTGAATTCTCTGACCTCGCGAGCCAGCATTATTCTCGGAGGCAGAATTATTTCTTACTCTGCAGCTCGTAGGTTAGCTTTGGCCTCGAAGCTGCCCAGCCCCTGACAAGTGCGTGAAGCCCAATTTACAAAGCAAACGAGATGCCGGCAGCAGACCTTGCAGGGAGGCAGGGCAGTGGAGCAGAACACCCGTCCAGCTCCAGCCCTCACTGCCACATTGCTTTTCGGGTGACGATTAGCAACCGATCGTGCCCGTGGACAGCGCTGCTGTGACCGGGGTGTGTGCGTGGGCAGCCGTGATCCCAAAAGCCAGGAGGAGCCTGTCCTCCCACGCATGGGACCCCCGATGCTATGTGGACATTTGCAAACTCGTTGCTGTGCCGGTGCTCGCGCATCCCTGCGGAGGCCTGAGAGTCGCTTCCCACGGGCGCAGCTCGTCCGGGGCAAGAAAGAGCCCTACCCAGCGGGCGCTGCCTGCTCCTGCCTACATCCAGTACTGTGCTCTCCCTTCATCTGCAGCAATTTGCTTGCATAAATAATTAAGACTGTAGTCTCCCATGACTTGCTCCTCATGTTCACCCCTAATCCCAGCGTTTTGCCAAAAACGTGTTTCTTAGTAATCACTTCTGGTTTACAGTAGCTCTTAGCTGTACAGTCACTTATTAGCAAACCTATTCCTGTTTGGATGTTCTGCTGACAGTGACCTTGTCCCTAAACCCCTCTCTACTGCTCTTCCCTATGAAATCACTTCGCCGTAACAGTGCTAGAGTGGAAAGAATTTACTGCTTAAATAATTTATCTAGATTCAGTACAGAAAGTCTTTTGAGGAGATTCATCAGCTAATAAAGAAAATTGATTCTGGAAGCCAAAGTCAATAGGGGGTTAGAGAAATGCCACCGCCTGCCGTGGGCTCCTTTCCAGAAGCTTCCACTGCCACATCTGGCTCCCACTGCCACATCTGGCTCACACTGCCACATCTGCCTCGTGCTGCCATGCGCCTCCCGAGTACCGCCGCCTTCCCCAAACCAGATCGGGTCTGCCTCCCCACCTGCCAACCCTCGGGCACCTTTTTTCCAAAGTCCCACCTTTCTGGTGAGACCTGTAGCTTGACAAGACATCACTCAGCCTGCTGTGTAAATGTAGAGCACAAGGGTGATTCACGTGGCAAAATGCAGCGCTGCAAGACAATAACACCTGAGCACGAAGAAGGTGAGGCAGCCCCCTCTCTGTGCACGCTTTGCTTCTCAGGGTAGCTGCTCCGTCTCCAATTTTGGAAGATGGTCCAGCACAAGCTGCATCCTTCTGAGCTCGGTGACGAGGCCCTGCTCTGCACAGCTGCCTCCTGGCACCGATTTTGTCTTTGTTGGGTCTGACAGGCAGGTGGGCTCCTGTCGCCCTTGTGCCCTCCTTGCCTGCAGAGGCTCGAGGCGAGAGCAATGCATGGGGCGAGAGGGAGGCAGGGACGATGCTGTAAATCCAGAGCGAGTGGCAGGGCAGCGATGGCCCTTCCCCAGCCGGTGGCCCCGGCACACTCTGCCCACCCTTCTCCGGTTTTTAGGGAATATTTGTCCTCTGCGCGATCTAGAAGGCAAATACAACAAAATTTAAGAAACAGAAGCATCGAGAAAATGGCTCAAACTGGCCCTCAGCAAGGGAGCTGGGAAGCGATGCTGTGACTGGGGACGTGGAGGAAGGAGGCTGGGCACCTTTTGTGGCAGCCCATGGAAGATGAGAAATTGCCAAAGTAAAGAGAGAGAAAAGAAAATTTGGCAGAAACGTTTGGCCATATGGCTGATTTGTATTTCATGTGTGTTTCTCCATATGTTGAACGTACATGTGTTTGTTTACCCCCGTGCACTTTGCATGCCAGCGATAGTCTCAAACCCATCAAAATTATCTTGTAAAAGCCTGAGGAGCTTTAAGCATGCTGTCCTTCCCTCGGCTGTTCCTCAAAGCCATTTATCCAAATCACCTTGATCGCCTTGAACAATTAAAGCCGTCTTCGCCCTGATGCGGCTTTTACCCTCCCCGAGCAATCCTAGCAAGCGGCGGAGCACGAGGTGTGCAGAACTGCAAGCACTCGGTGGGCTCAGCCGGTTAATTTACTGCAAGCCAGATGACATTTGCTGGGAAGGGAACCGCTCTCACTGTCTTCATTGCCTCTGCTGGAACCCATGTACCGATCAATAATTCAGGTGCCCTTACAGCTACCACCAGCGGATCCCTTCCTGCCTGCTTAATGGGAAAGCACGTTGCAGTGCCCGGCTCGGGCAGCGAGCCGTGGGCGAGGAGCCGGCGGCCGAGCGGCCGGCTGGAACCCAAGGAGTTTCCCAGCATTGCTCCCACAGCAGCGCAAGCCCGTGCCGCTCTGCCTTTCCAGCCGGACAGACAGCCGCTGCCGAGCAGGGAGAGGGGGGCTGCCGGGCACGAGGGGGGCACGGGGGGCTCGGGGCTCCGCTGCCCCTCTGAAGCCGGGGAGATGGGACCTGAAGAAGTCGAGTGTAAAACCGGGAACACAGAGGCAAAAAAAATCCCAAGTCATTGCAATCATTACAACCGAACGAGTATCTCCACGTGCCAAGCCTGCTCTCCGAGCGTGATTTAAGCTGAAAATTCAGACCCATTTCCTGGTACAAATCATTCGAGCGGGATGAAACAATCAATGGGAGATATAATCTGCCACTCGTCTCTGCAGCCAAAAACATCTCATCTGTGAACACAAACTCATTAGGAGCGTGATTAATGGGGTCTGAAGGCAGGAGTTGGGGGTAGCGAAGCTATCTGCAAGCTCTGCCCTCCGCTTAACCTGCGCAAACGGCGCCGTGCCAAACGGCAGCAGCCCTGCCCTCCCAAAGCTGAGGCATCCGAGCTCACTGGTGGAGCCAGCGGAGGGATGAGGAGCTCCGCACCGCGTTAGCTGCCTCAAAAGCGATGCAATGCTTTAGTTTCCTGACAGCTTTTTCTTCCCTTCCTGGAGGGAAAAAATTTTGCGCTTGCTGGAGCTGAGGGGAACAGCCAGACCACCCCGTTGGCAGGAAAAGCGACCGCGGGCTGTTAAAGGTAGAAACAACAACGAAAAATGGTCTCAGAAGAGCAGGACCACCTGTGGAAAGACACAAAAAAGGGAGAAATGGGACTGCATTTGCTAGGTGACAGATGCAGGGGGCTCTGCCCGGGGCCGGGGTCCCCGCAGCGCCGGAGCTGCGAGCCAGAAGTTTCCCTGTACCGTGAGGTCCCTGGAGCACAGCCCGTTTCCAGCGTTGGCGAAATTTGTATTCAGGAGGGACCTGATGTGGTTTCTCTTCTAAATTGCCTGCTTGATTAGATGTATCAAAAGTGCACTTTGAGGAACAAAGCTCCTCTTGCCGCCGCGACCTGACGCCGGCGTAAGAGGTGACCCAAAGCCTCTCGGTTTCCTCATCCAGCGCTCATCCTTGCTCAGCAGCAGCCTGGCCTGCCTCCCGGCACGGCTCGACGGTCACCCTCCGCGCTGCTCCCCGTGGCCGCTGCGGACCCTCACCCGGCGCTGCCAGCACCCTCGCTCTCTTTGCCCCTGCTCTCGCTGGTGTGCGCTCCTCCCTTCCCATCCGTCGTAGGAGATCCCTGGTACAAACCCGCCCGGGATGCGGGAGGGGAAGGCACAGACCCGCTGCCTGCAGACCCCCGGCTCCGTCCTCCACCCGCTGCCCAGGGGCTTGGTGGGACACGGCAGCGCCGAGCCGTGGGAGCGGTCGGCAGCACGAGGATGGGCAAGGTCAAGCAGGCTTAGAGAAGCAAAGAGAGGGGGAGATTTTAGGAACATGGTTCAAATAGCGAGGTATTAATTCTAGAGATGCCACGGAAATGATGGCCCATAAAGTTAATGAGATATTGCTGAAAAAAGGGTAAACAATTAGGACTATTAGCTGCAAAGATAAACCAAGACCTATTGCCCTCAGAAACACTGAAACTAATTAAATTGAAAATTACAGCATGGGAGTACAAAAACAAAAGCAAATAAATTGAGAGAAAGAATTAACTGGCTTAATATCGTGATGATAATATTATTAGCAATAGGAAGCGGGGATTGTACGATCAAAGCTGTTTATCCTCACGCTCTTTCGCTGAAAGCAGGCGGCAAGGGACTCGGGGCAGGCAGGAGGGGACCCGCGGCTGCAGGGGGGTCCGCCTGGGGTCCCTCGCGGAGGTGGTTATACCGTCCTGGTGCGCTTGCCAGTGCCGTCCCACCGTGCCGGGCAGGAGCTCGGGCTCATCTGCCGGCAAACCTTGCAGTGCCCTCGCCAGCCGCGGCCTGGGAGAGACCTCCAGAAGAGTCATTAGCACTCCAATAATTGGTTCCATTTAAAGGGATTAGAGCCAAATTAACTTTGTGGTTTGCCACCCAGAAATAATCCTATTTTAAGTGGACACATTCTTCTGTAGCATCCAAGGAGACTATGAATGGGCGATGTACTGCTTGAGTGAATTCTCGACAGCGGAGGGGGCTCCCGGTCCTTCCTTGAGGGGACCTCTGGCGCGAACGAAACTCATCTAATGGGGGTTGATGAGGTGGGGGGCTGACGCGTTAGCAGCGGTTTCAGCCAGCATCCCAGCGTGGGTGACAAATCGAGGAAGAGAACTCAGGCGGAGGACAATAAAAGGATGCTTCGGGCAGGAATTTGTGCACCGTGGAAGGAAAGGAGACAAAATCAATCTGGGTCTTTGCAGAGCGCTGGCTCCCGAAGCCGGCTGGCCCTGCCTGGCTGCAGCCCGGGAGCGCGGAGGCACGAGCCATTTCTCCCAGCTGCCGGCCAGGAGTGCCAGCGGGGCTGACCGTCCCCTTCCCCGGTAATTGCGAGGGGATTAACTCACTCGACGGAAGATTGCAGAGCAGATTTCCACGCGTCTGAGATGCTCTTTGAGACCATCGATAAAGTGGATGTAAAGGCAGCGACGGCCGCGGGTCGGCTTTGTGTCACTCACAGCTCCTGGCCGAGGGGAGGCTCTGGAGTGAGCCCTGGGCTAAAACCTGGGGATTGCTCGGATCAGTGCAAGGCTCCAGCTGATAAAACGGGCATCTTACTTTTGTGTTTTTACCCATTCTAGTAAAGTTATCTTTCCTGCTGCACTGCAAACCCTGACATGTTCAGATACCTGCAGCTTCTCTAGAAAATGATGTTTCCTCCCTTTCCAGGTTTGAGAGACTTGGCGCCGGGTTTAAAGCCGTACGCAGCATCGCTAAGACCCTCACGCGCTTTTCAAGAGCAGAAATTAAGCCAAGCAAAAGGCAGCCAATATTCTGGAAATTAAGTGAAAGTTGAGAAGTTTGGGAAAGCAGAAAGGGGCTGCGAATCTGGGTCGAGTTTCTCGCTTGGTTCCATCCAACCCCTTCTGAAGGTCGGCGAGCGCAGCCAGCCCATGCCCAGGAGCCTGCAGCGTTATCAGAATCAGATCAGCCGGAGGGGGAGGCGGCACGGCAGAGCCGCTCCTGCCCCGTTGGGCTGGGTGCCCTTGTGTGCAAAGTCTGCGATATTTGTGATCCGGTGATGGAGGGCAAAGCCTCTTTTTTACGGTCGTTTCATTACGATGCTTAATTTCTTCTGCAAAAGCAATTACGTTCTACGGGTGGAAAGCAATATCGGAGATGTATGATTGTTATTGCTATCCCACCAGCTCCTCGGCTGGCGGCTGCCGCTGCCTGCGCTCCCACTGCCGCAGGAATAGCAATCAGGGCGCGGGCGCCAGCGGCTCAGGCTGCGCCCGCCTGCACCAGGACAGATAAGAGACTTTGCAAAAGGGGAGATAACCCCGTCCACCGGCCAAATATTTACCTGAGGCGGGGGCGTGTCGCGTCCGAGGGACGGCTCTACAGGCGCTGATCAAACACACTCGGTGACCTCTGGGAGCAAACAGAATTGATAACGCGGCCCTGGGCTGGGCTCCTTTGCTGTCTGTTTTCATCACCAAGTTCTCCATTTATTCAGGAAACGCAGCAGCAACGTGCCTGGTCTGAGCTTTGTTTATTCTTTCTTACACCATCTTCACCTAACAAAAGGAATTAATGCCAATACATGTAATTTTCTATTTCTCATAGGCTTAAAAAGAGTTACTTCTTCATCTGGTTAAACGAATCTGGTAGGAAATACAATTTTTTTTCTGAGCCAGTGGCCCAGTCTGCACAGGCATTGAGGGCATCTAATTACAAAACCAACTAGGCACCTTGCAGCCCTCAAACGTTAGTTTTGTTGTGAAGACTAGTCTACTTAATGATGTTTCCCTCATAATTAAAACTAGCATGTCAAGGGTTACTGTGCTGGGAAAGCGAAGGCAAAGGAAAGAATCACCCCAGGATTTGCATGGATCAAGATACCACCATGTGAAGGAGCTGGAAAGGTGCTGAGCAGGTCCAGGACCGCACAGTGTCCATTGGGGGGGACACACGCTGCAGTGTGGCCCCAGCAAGGACCATTGCTCCCGGCTGCAGCTCTGACGTGGATCCATCTGAGAACGTCACTGGCTTTTTGCCGGTGATTCGCAAAGACCGAGAGAAACAAAACGTACCGAATGAGAGGCCTTGGCGGGAGGCGGCGGAGAAAGCGGTGACTGCTGCCCGGACGGCATCCCTCAGGGATCATCCTGGCTTTGGTTTTCAAGGCTCGAGGGAAATAAACCGCGGCAATTGCAGGGGCTGGTGGCGGCTCCGCCGGGCGCCGCGCGGCACACGGGCCGGGGAACGGGGCAGCCTCCGAGCTGATGCGTCACAGCAGCTCGTTAGAGTGTCGCGACATTGGCGGAGCCGCGGAGAAGGATCTCCCAGTACGTACGGCGTGATATATGCTGCCCGTCAAGAGGCAGCCGGGACTGAGGCGCACGCGGGGCTCCGCTTGCCATCCAGTTGTCTGCTTTTAATGGATATAAATGGTTACCTTTAGCGCTGAAAAAGCTGAATAGTTACAAATATTACCGATGCCTTAAGGGTGCACTGGGCCTCATTATCCTTGGGTAATCGAGGTTATGTGGAGCTCTTCTCCTTTATCTGTCACTGTCTCCCTCGGCAATGTGCTGAAGCAGAGAAACCTTGAGGATGAATTGCCCGGGAAGCTGGAGATGGGCTGGGACCCCAAAACCTCGCTGGGCGGGAGAAGCACCCGCGTCCTGACTTACTTTTTGAATTCCTGAGTTGGGCAACGCCAGCAAATGGCAATGCTGGCCACTCCCTCCGTGCATAATTGGTTTCAACTAAATCTCTGCAAGTCGTTACTCATTTGGTACATTTTGTTTCTCTCGGTCTTTGCGAATCACAGGCAAAAAGCCAGTGACGTTCTCAGATAGACCCACGGTTATTTCTGAATTTCGCCGGGAAACATTGCAATTTGCAATGTGTGCGCTGAGTCGGTATCGCGCAGGAGAGTTGCTCTTCCTTCCCCGGGTAAACATCTACCCACGTGCTACCCATTGCTGAGTGTGAATGCTATTCTGGAGAGCTACAGAAATATCCCTTTGGTAAACAAACCCAATAGTACCGAGACTACCCCCAGCAGTGAATTTCAGGGGCTTTATTGGTCTGGCGAAGCCAGCTGTGTTGGGGAATCCCACAAGCCGCACGTGGCTCTTCCCGCTTCTTGGTGGGACTTATCTCACCAAGCAAGTTGTGTATTTTTCAACTGAATCTAAAATGCAAGATTTGCAAGCACCAAATGCATGGGCATTCGAGCTGAGAATTGCTTTCTGCAAGTATTCTTACCAATGAAACTGAAGCCGTAAAATATTCCTGGAAATGCTTATGTCAAATGATGTTTTTCACGTTACCTCAAATTTGCTTTCTGTTTCTAAGGAATGCTCAGACTTTCAACTCCTCCCCTCCTTTCCCCCCGCTGCTTGCAGTGTACGAGTCACGTTTGTAAGGAGGAGTAAGGCAGTGTGCTGTATGCATAATTACACGGCAGCACATCCACAGATCTTACCAAAATCACTGAAAATATTGAGCTGCATTTTTGCACTGAAACATTCAAGCAGATTCATAAAGCTCCAACTCGATTTACTTCATTAAAGGGCGGGGGGGGAAGCAGAGTTTCAAACGGTTCTCCATCCGTTGTCTCCCTGGCAGAGTAGATAAATAGTCCACAGAGGCCAAATCCCCATCGCAAAGCAGCGTGTGACGTCTGCCGGGCAGGAGTCAGACCGCGGCTCCCCCGGGCCCCAGCAGATGCTGTGTGTGTCCAGGATCACGGCTGCCTCTTCACCCGTCGCTTCCAGGTTGTTACAACGTTCATCGAAGACCGCTTCTCTGCAGAAGAGCGATGCCGATGTGGAGCCAGTCCAAGCCCAGCTCCTCGGCTCACTTTTTTTACCATAGGCAGGAAAATCATTAATGTGATGAAAATGACCTCAAATTGCTATTGCTGGATTATTTAATCTGGCCAGGCTCCTTTCGACTCTCAGCCACCATAAAGGAAGACAAATTGCCTGTCTCGTGTTTAAAGGTTTTGGAATATAGGACAGCATTGATTTTGTGTATCGGAAAAGGTGACACTCCCTGGGCTTGCCAGCGCGCGGGAGTTTTGATGACAAAGCATCCTTCGGTGCTGATCCTCCCCACCGATACTGCGCATCTCCCTTCTGCTGGGGACCGAGCGGCTGGCGGGCGTCACGGATAACGCAGGGAACAGGGAAGGGGGCAGAGGTGGGATGAGATGCATGGGAGGAAAGCGTCAGCTCCTTGGGCTCTCTGCTGCTGCCCACCCTCGCTGCCCACCCTGCCTGCCTCTGACCTGGGCTGGCTGGGACCCGGCTTCGTTCCGCGGGTCCCCTCCGTGCCCGCTGCTCTTCCAGGCAGCTGACGAGTCCCCCCGCCTCCTTCCCAACGCGCCGAGCAGATGGAGCGCTTTGCCTCTCGCTGGGAAGCGTTATTTCCAGTCCTTGACTCAAAGGGGATAAGCGCTCCCAATTTCAGGCGTCTATCGAGCTCAGAGGGCAGCCCGGTTCCCGCGGCGCTGGGCTCACGCCGCAGCTGCCTCCTGCTCTCCTGCACCAGGGCACTTCTCACCCCGACCCCGCCGCCACCGAAATGGGTTGGGGCAGCCTCCGTCGGCCGCCCCGTGAGCTGCTGGGGCTGCCAGCCAGGAGGAGAGCCAAAACTGCCCGCATGGACAAATTCCCCCCTCCAAGAGCCCCCCGGGCAAGGGGCTGTGGGGCTGCGCACCCCGGCTGCCCCCCGCTCACCTCGCAGCGTGCCAGTGGGGTCAGCGCCTTTTGTGTGTCTATAAACCACAGCAGTTACACCCCCGATCTAGTTTACACACAAAATAACGCTAATTCGTTGTTTGGGTTTCCTTCCACAAATTCCCAGGAGTAGCCCACAAAGGGGAAGCTACGAAGGAAAAAGCGATTAATTCTCGGTGGCACATTTAAACACCGTTTTTATTACAATTCAGCCTTTTCACGCACTTTGCCCTTTTCTGATTCATTCTTGCTCTTTTGAGGTGGAACAAGGCTGATGTTTTGCAGCTCCTGTTTCTCGAGAGGAGTTTTTAACTCCTGGTTTGCTGTTGTAGCTGCGTCGGTGAACCAGAGCCTTTCCCGCTGCGCCCACAGATGCGCGGATTCTCCGGGGATGCTCCCTGGGAGCGGCAGCGTGCTGTGCTCTCCCAGCACGGGACTTTGCTGCCCTGCAGGATCCAGCCCGGGCATGATGGGGTGCGGTGGGGTGCGATGGGGTGCAGTGGGGTGCATCAGGGCCAGGGCCGTCCCCGGCCAAGCCGCCAGCCCCCCCAGCTCCGCCGCGGAGTGCCCGCGCAGCGGCGTTTTACAAGGCAGCGCGACAAAACCTGAAATGTACTGGAAATAATTCTACTATCAACTGCATTCAGCTCTGTTTGTTTGCTTTTAAATTAACATTGGGGATGAAATGATTCACTGAACTACAAAGAGATCCTCGACTTGACAAGAATCACAGGCAGGATTTCTTCCACTTCCAGTTATCACAGGAAAAAACATTTCAACATCTTGTCTGCTCGGTGCAAGAAAAATAGTTTTGTACTCTATGCCTGCGAAACGAGGAGCTTATCAAAAAAATCTCAGGCATCAGGGGGACAAGATGGCAGAGGTGCCGACGAGGCACCTTTTCTCTCTGCTGTGTGTAACCGGGGCGGTGCTGCGGGGAAGGACAGGTCTCTGAAGTGGCACAGGGCTGCTCTTACGGACTGCTGGTGTCCGTGATTAAGGGGATGGGTCCTGCAAGAGCTAGAGCAGAAGGAGCAGGGGCACTAACAGGGTGCTCACGGCCAGCGCTGCAGCCCGGAGCCAGAGAAACGGCGAAAAGGGAAGGGTTCTCGGTGATTTTCCCGCAGTGAAAAGGGGGGAAATGGCTCGGAGATGCAGGGAGAGGGGTCCGTGTCCAGCTGGGCTGCCCGTGCCCCCATCACCCCGTGCCCCCATCACCCCGTGCCCTGCGCGCAGGCGCCTCGGTGGTCCCTCACCCCTCCCCAGCGCACAACATCCTCTCAGCCCAAGCAAGGAAAGCTTCCCCCCGCTCCCTGCCTCCCATCCGGATTAAACTCCTGTCAGCAGCCTACGGCAGGGGTATGCCAGGTGTCTCCAGACACGAGGCATGCACGTAGGGACGGCGGTAATGATTAGGAGCTGCTTTAGGTAATGATTAGGAGCTGCGGCAAAGCAAGCACGGGTGGATAAGCCGGACTCGTCAGAGCACATAAGCCTAGAGTCGTAATTAGACATGGGGAGAGGAGCCGTGACCTTGAAAGCATTAGGGAAGAGGACTTCTAATTAGGAGGCAAAAGGGCCAGGCGTTGTTTAACCTGCTTCTAAAAGTCATTAAACTGCCCCGGATGACTTTGTTGCCAAGAAGATTTGGAGGACGAGCTGACAAGCTTTAGCAAAGCTGACCGAGCGAGAAGAGAGGCCGGGCTGGAAATGAGGGCACGCTCCTCCAGGGCCGGCCCCGGTCCCAAGTCCTCAGGGTGCCCCTGCCACCGGCCGGGGCCGGGCACGAGGTTAACGGCGGATCAGAAACAGCTCCCGAGAATTCACCGGCAGCCTGCTGAGGAGCAGCAGCATCCAACAGCTCCGTTTGCAGGACAGGCTCCTGCACAGCAGATATTTCTAGCTGGATTTGGACTGGAAAGGGGGTTTAACTCCAGGAAGAGACTGGTGAGGTTTTGCTACTGGGAAAACCGGACGGAAAGACGGAGGTCAAGGAAAGGCTCCAGGAGAACATCAGGTCACAAATTTCCAAACCATTTTTGTGCACAAACCCCTTTATTTTTGGCGCCTTGGGACCAAACACGAAATGAAGCTCAGACAATTAAATAAGGCAGAGGGACTAAAAATTTCTCTCAGTTGGTTGCCCTTTGGGTAGGAAGGTCCAGCTGCTGATTCTCCAGCCAGGCAGAGGGCTGCCAGGAGCACCCCGGCTTGCGACGGCATTTCGCACGCGACGCTGACATGTCCCCTGCGGGTGGGCTTCGGTGCAAAGCCGAAGTTTGGGGAGTAGCCAACACGGGCGAGAAGCTGAGGGACGTGGAAGTTTAAGCTTTACCTTGGTTTTTGTTTCTTTCTAATTGAGCTGGTTTGCTGATTCCAGTTTGAAAGCTTCTGACTGTTCCAGAGGCAACAAGGTTACTGGACGATCAAACTCTCCGGTGCCAGCAGGTCTCTCCCACCCACTTAATGAAAACAAATGCCACCTGGGACAAGGGCCATCCTTCTTATTTGTCTTCTGGGGCCCCGAGAACGGCCTTGCTTTAGACTTCTTTTTATAGGCGTTATTTTAACAAAGGACCCAAATTATATCCCAACCGCTCCCAGATACATCTAATTCCCAAACCGTAATGGAGCTGCTTCTGGGCTCTGGCCATTAATCCTATTCGCATCAGCCTTTGCTTCTGGTTCTGGGCGCGTGAACTACCAGTTAGTCTAAGAGGGTGCAAAGCACAAGCTCTTGGAATCAGTTTCCCACATCAGGGCTCCAAAGGGCAGGAGCGGGGCTTAGCAGCCCATTAACAGCACTGGTGGAGCCACTGGAAGTGTGCGGGCAGCAGGAGGGGAGGCGTACTCCCCTTTTATGAAGTTTGTGGTCCCTGCTTTGTAATAAAATCCAGCGTTTTGGCCGGTGAAATGCAATCACCTTTCAAGAGCAGAGAATTAAGGCTTCCTAGACAGCTTACAGCAGACCCTCACCAGGGGAAAAGCACAAAGAAGCCAGGCAGCAGGAGGGGACATTTGTGCAATAAGCCAGTGCTCAGACTGTGCAGGCAAGCAAATAAGAGTTGATGAGGATCAATTGGTTTGCAGCAGGACCTCGACTGCAGCAGCTCATGCTTCCAGCAGCATCAAACTTCATTCACTCCTAAGGACCTCCAAACTTTAAGACTATTTTTTTCCCCTCAATATTCAAGTGCTGGCACAGTCTCCAGCTTGCCAGCCCCGTGGGTACCGGGGGGATGAATGAGTGCAGCATGAAACAAATTGGAAATAACAGCTTCCTTTTACTGTGAGATAAAAAAAGGAAGACAAGGGGAGAGCGGAGAAGTAGCTTAGATAAAACTGCAGCTCGGGCTGGAGGTAACGGAAAGCGGCAGAGACATCTGAAGCAGGTAACCGCAGAGAGGGGCACCTCAGCTCCCCTCCACGGCTGGCGCACGAATCCTGCGGCTGCTCGCTTGCCTGCCCGCCCGGCTGCAGCTTCGCGCGCTTGGTCCGCGCACGAGCCCTCGTGCGAAGCGTGCACACGCGCTCCGTGGCGCGTGAACTCACCCCGTCCCGCAGAAGTGAATTGCGCGGTAACTTGCAAAGCCGACCCTCCCTCCCCGGAGAGCAGCCGCCTGCGCACTGAGCGGGGTGATGCCAGACTGCGGTGATGTGCGGAAAACAGACTCCACCATCAGGGAGACTGTAAAGGAGGTATGTTCGTTCATTCAGCGCTGGGCAGCACAGGGGGCAGTCCCACCAAAGTCGTGCGCGCCCGACTTGGCAGTTCGCTTTAAATTTATACAGTCAAGTGTTACATATACATAGAGTTTCGCAATACACCTATACATAGGCACTACCTATCCCCGCTTCATATTAAAATTAGCTCCAGGAAGCCATTTCCACACTCTCCTCTCAACTGCGCTTGCGCAGTGCCTCCTTATGGTGGTCGTCTGGTGGTCGTGAAGATGAAGGCTGTATGTCTTCTTCATGGTGAACGCTTAACCTTCTGTCCCTGCGCAGACTCGGTCGCTCCTTGGCATTTGCCCAAATCCCAAGGCCGGTCTTGGCTGGTTCTTGGGGTCGACTGCTGCTTCTTATCAGGGACTATCTCCTGTCCCAGCCAGCCTCAACAATGCAAACGTTAAACATCACTTCTCATCCCCTTGGGCCATGTCTACCTCTACTGAAACTTCTTTAACTTCATTATAAGCTAGATAATTATTAAACAATTCCTATCTACATTCATATATCTACTATATCTACTAAGGTTCCTTTGGTTCCCCGTCTCACGCTTATTAAAACTTCCCACTTTGGCAGCTCATCTGAGATGAAATCCTCCAGCTTTGCACAAATAATTGGCATCGGATCCCACTGCCACATATTCAAGACTTGGTTGTTAACTGCGAGCTGGGTGGATGCCAGCAATCATCATTCCTGACTCTCTGGGAAACGGATGATTTCCTGAGAATAAGCTGTTTTAATTTCTACTGATTTGATAAAGAGCATACATTCTGGGATTTTCAAGCCACCTTCAGTGGAGACAAGCGAAGGTTTGTTTTTCAAATTGATTTGCCTACAGCGGGACTGCTGGTACACGCTGCGGACTCGCAGCAGGAGCCGTGCGAGCGGGCGGCACGGTCCCATTCTGCTCTCTGCTCCCAGAGGCATCCCTGGAGCCCATCAGCCAGGAGCCTTTCCAGCAGGATGGCCGCGGCGTGCCTGTGTTATTGCCCTCTCCTGGGAGGAAACAGAACTTCGTGCAGAAATGATCTGCAAGCAAACCATGACAGTAAGTGCCACGAACAGCCCAGCTCCGAACGAAATGGGGTCCCTTTCCCCATTTGATCAGACGGCCGTGGCTTGCACCCAGGCCCCTGGCAGGGCTGATTTCTACCCTGCGTGTGCTGCCGATCACGGACCAGCAATAACGTGCATCCTAACAGGAGCAGGACCCGAGCGGCCCCGGCTTCTCGTGCAGCTCCGGACACGTACGGGTGCTCTGCTCACGCTGCCTGCAAGCTGCACGCTGCCATCGCACACAGGCCAGAGACATCCCCGAAGGAATTTCGCTGGGCTGCCGGCAGAAAGCAGGGTGCCAGGCTGCGGCTGCCGGACCACCTGGCCACCTTCCACATCCTTCCTCGGTTTTGCCGGCTCTTTTGCGATTCCTGCGCTGGCACCGGTTCTTTCGAGCGCGAGCTTGCAAGGGTGAAACGGCTAAGCAGCTGCACGACATGTCCCAGTAAAGCGCTCTCCCCCAGGCTTCCCGACGGCAAAGCTCGGCAAGCCGGTGTCAGCTCTGGTAGCCCCACACCAGGCATGTGGCTTCCCTTGTGTCACCCACCGGGACGGCGCGGGACCTGTGCCGGGAGAGGCACCGACACCTGGGGCAGCGGCTGCCGACGCCTCCGGACGAGGAACGCAAGCTCCCCTGGACAGGATGATCTTCTCAGCTTTGCTTCTACAAGATGGCACAAAACCGGTTCCAAGCTGCCGTGCGGGGAGGCAAAAGCCGGGGGAGAGGAGCCTCTCCTGCCGCGGGGCGAGGGAGGATGCCCGAACGGCTCAGCCCCGGGTTTACGCCGAGCTCTGCCTTCCTCCTTGCTGGGCTTCCCCAGCACGCTCTGCAAACGCGAACTTAACCCCACCGCTGTTTTAGTAAAGTCTCCCTCGCACGGCTTCTCTGCCGATAAAAGTGATTTGCAATTAGTTCAAAAGCAGGTTTATCTCCTCCCCGCACAAAGTGGTTTTTGCAGAGGACTTCTGAAATAAATATTAGAGAGAATAACCAGAAGCTGATATAATAGAGCCGTCTACTCTATATTTTACCTCTTCCGCTGCAGGAGAAGAGTATGAAATACGTTTATAGTCCCACTTACAACCATCCCTAGGAGTGGTTCCTTTGGGCAAATTGCACCGGTGATCAGCGAGGATAAATCACACTTTCCCCACCACAGCCAATAAAGCTGTGCGAGCACGCACCGTCTTGGGATGCTTAAAGCGTAAATGGGGGACGGAGCCCGGCTTAAATCCAATCTGGATCTGGCGGTTGGGAAAGCTGAGGCGCTGTGAGCTGTATTGATTCTCAGGCTTTGCACTGGAAACACTGGAAACCTCGCAAAGACAAATGTCTGTTTGGAGCAGATTTGGAAAGGCTAGCCCCTGAAAGCAATAAATATGCCTCATAAAAAAGGTTAAACGTGTTACTTGCGTCTGCAGGTAGCAAACCAGGTTAGAGCCTGGCTCGGAGGGGATGACTGGCAGAGCAGAGCATGGCCAGAATATGGAAATTCCTGCTAAAAGACAGTGATTTATAGACCCGAAAACGAAATGGAAGAAATCGTTGAAATATGGAGCCTGTTTCCCAACGTCCTTAGAAGCAGTTTAGCTCCCAGGCATGAAAGTTTTGAAAAAGCAGCCGAGGCTGCTTGCCGCCAGCGTGGCCAGGGCTGTGGCTGCCGGTGGTGTGAGATGGAAGCAGCTGCCCACTCAGGGAGATGAGGTGTGATGTGATGAGATGAGATGCTCCCCGCATGCTGGAGCAAGGGAGAGAACAAAAACCCCGGGCCTGGCAGTGACGACCTTCGGGTCAAGGTGTTTACTTGCTGTTAAAGTGCAGAGAGCGTGTTGCCATCTATCAAAAGTCATTGCCTTGCAATTAAGCCATCTAGATGTCCTGAGGTCTCTCCTGCGCTCTGTCATCCTCTCGTTCTCTGAAATGCTACTGGCATTAACATATTTATCAGTAAAAGATCTATTAAGGTTGAGAACTGGATGAAACTGCTGAGTTGTAACACCTCATTTATAATTGCTGTCCCCGAGGATGCTGTCAGCGTATAAATACCCATCCTGTACCAAACGGCGAACGGCACGTGGTGCTTTGGGGATCCCAGTCTGGGCTCTGTCAGGAATACTGCAACGGCTGTGAGGAGCGGCGGGGAGCACCCCGAAGGCTGCGGGAAAGAGGGGCTGCTGCTTAGCAAATCTTCCTGCTTCAGCGGGGAAGAGGAGGCTTCAAGCTGTGATGGAGTAGCGACACGCTGGGGCTCAATTAGGAGGCAGGTAGGAGGAAGAACAGTTTCACACGGACGCGCCCGATGTGCCGACGGCGTGGGGGGCTCTGGGCTTTAGCGCTTGTTCAGGCTTCGCAGAGCAGCGGCAGACTTTTCCTGAGCACCGACGGCAGCAGCGATGCTCCTGGGACCGCTGGGGTGCCCAGCCGTGGCCGCAGGGTCGGGGCTGTTTTAACCAGCCAAGCTCGCATGAGAAGGCTTCCATCCCGCCAGCACTCTGCCCACGGGACCAGCTCCGGCTGGGACGCTTTTGGAGAGGGGCAGCAGCGCTTCTGCATCGGCGCATCCTCCCGGCGGGATGCAGCCGGGTCACAGGGCTACGAACGGGTTACAGGAGGCTGGAAGGATTATCGCTAGGATTATTATTGTTCAGAAATATTAAGACAATGAGGAATAAACACTGGATCTATTTATAGAAATTCTAGGGAAATCTCGCTCGAGCCATAAACCCACTTAATTGCAAATCTGCACAGATGTTTCCTTTGAATTTGAAAAGTGATTAATAAATAAATTAGAGTAATGCTTGTTTTGGCTGAAATATAATAATAAATAATGTTTATAGCGCTTAGTTACCAAAACATCCTCAGCGCTATGTGACAAATCAGACACACGCTAAATGGCTAAAACATACAAGATGGAAACAATTAAAGCCAGGCTCAAGCCATAAATAAACTCAACAGCGCAAGTGCAACTGCGGGTATGCAAAGGCGGGCGCTGAAGCTGCCGCGCAGGCTGGGATGCTCCGCAGCCCCGTGCCCGGTTTGGTTCTGGCCCTGGTAGGACCAGTCCATTGAGGCCCATGGTGTGGCACGGCACGGCATGGCACGGCACGGCACGGTGCCTGCATCCTGGCACCCCGCAGCTCCGCTCCACCTCTGACTCCGGCGCCGTGGGAAGCTTCCCAGCACAATCCCCCTGCTTGATCCCCCCTCTTCAAACCGCTGGCAAAGCCAACGTGTTTACTGTGTCCCTCGTGTTGACTTTTTTTAATTCATGCATAATTCAAACTATATATATAATTCCAGGGTAAACACAGACATAACTTTTCTGTTGACTATTCCTTGACCCAGTTACTGTACAAATATGCCTTGGAATTTAGCAGCACTAGAAAGGCGAGACCTTCAGAAATTTCAAGGGCTCACGGGGAGCCACGCACATCCCAGAGCAGCAAATTGCCGGAGGCGGCCGCAGTGAGCCCCGGCGTCACGTTGCCAGCTTCGGGAAGGTCACCGCCGCGGCGTGGCGAGGTGGCCGAGGGTCCGTAAACCCACCCGAGCTGCAGAGGGAACCGCTCAGGGTAATAATCTTGGCGGAGGACGCGTGGGAGGAAGCCCCACTGCCACCGTGAGAGTGTGGCGGTGCCGTGCCGGGACCGTATAGCTGCCCGCAGCCCCGGCTCCGGCCGCGGTAGCACCGAGGCAACGCGTTGCGCAGAGGGGACGACTGGTTTGATGACTTGTGAAACTATTGGCAAATCCGTTTGGGTTTCCACTGAAATAGGAGCTTTTATTTTAATTTATATTGTAATGAAAGCTTGTAACAGTACCGTATCGTAAACACAAACAGTGCAATCTTATAAAAATTTCATCTTTATCTATTTTGGGGAGAAATAGCCCTGTCTGCCTAATTGAAGCATCTGTCATTCTGACATTAAATAGTGCATCCATGGCTCTTTTATTATATTTTCTTGCATTTCTCATACACTGTTAAATTGAAATAACACTGTTGGCTAGGAGATAAAGGGAGATAATAGGTATTTTATAATGAGCAGAAAGGAGGATTCATCTTCAGTCGGAGCTGAGAATTGCTTTATCTTTTTTTTGGTGTTGCTATTTTGTTACCCTAAAGGGGGGATTCTGCTGCTCAGCTTTCCCAGCTCTCGAAGATCAAGCGAGGAGCGTTTATCCGCATGTGAAGAGGCGCGAGCGCCAGGCAGCTGCCCATCAGCACCCGAGGTGACAGGGTTTCTGATGTGCCGCTCCCCAAAATGACTCTGGACGTCCACAGAGGTGTCGCACAGCAAGGCTACGTCTGAATAACACTTACCAGGACACTTGGGAGATTATTTTTTTCATCATTTTAAGGAGTCATCTTTTCTCCTCATTGCCATTGGTAACTGCTTATTCAGCATCTGCTGACACGCAGCGCCGTTGTGAAGAGTTTCCCACGTTATGTGCGTGGGTGGCGGGGGCACGGCACGGCACGGGGACCCAAGTCGGCACCAGACCCTGGGCGAAGCCACCTTTAGGCATCCCCTGCTGCAAAACAAGCCCGGGTTGATTGGTTCATTCGCAAAGCCCCAGCTGCTCCGCCTCGCCAGCATCATTAACCTCCACCAGGCACCAGCGCCGGGCATTCCGCCCCACGCCGGGGCTGGCCATCCGGGGCAGCATCCCAGAGGAGCAGCCTTGGAGCGGGGCCGGGGGCGGCACGAGGAGCTCCTGCCCGAAAGCCGCTTGGGAGCATTGCTCTGCTAAGGATTAGGTGAACCTTGCTTTGGCAAGCTGGGGTTTAAAAGAAGGATTTTGTGCACGAAATTAGTTTTAGCCAGTGCCGCTCACATTGAGGAGGAGCTCGAGCAAATCAATTCAGCCTTGGCTTTGCATGGAATAAGTAAGAAAAAGTGGATCTGAGGGGATTTGGGATCCAGCTGTGGGGGGCTGCCAGGATGCAGGAGCCCAGCGCGGCTGGACCACGTGCTGCCCTCTCCGCTCTCCGGGCCAACGCTCGTCACCTCCCAGCAGCGAGACGTGGTTTTTGGGGGCTGCCCGAAGGAGAGGGACACCCGTACCACCACCTCCCCAGCTACGGCTTTGCCGCCAAGCAAACAAGCCACACAAAATCAAACCGTGCAGCGATTTCCCCATGTGGATTTCTGTAATTAAATTCCATGCAAAACGAAGCAATTACCAAAAAAAAGGCGCCATGCGACTATAGATAATTATCGGCGCGGAGGCCCCCCAGGTAGCTGGCAGAGAGGCTGGCGGCCGCTCGCCCGGCCCGATACCCGCCGGCGGGGATGCTCCCCTCAGACCCTGCCACGGCGGGGGCTGCCCTGATGCGGGACGTGGGTGGGCTGGTCCAGCTGCCCCTCCAGTGGGATTGCTTTGGGTGGCCCCCCTCACCCTCTGCCACGCTTCCCCGGCTGTTCACCGGATCCCCGTGGCTCCGGCTGGGCTCTGCCAGATCCCCACAGCTCCGGCTGGGATCCGCCGGTGGGCGGGGGGAAGTGGGGGGAAAGAAGTGGCACTTGGGGAGGCGAGGGAAGAGCTGCTGCTTGGAGTAAAAGCACGAGACGTCTAACTGAGATTTCCCTGAAACCCACTGGAAATAATTAAAATTGACTTCTAATACTTTACAAACTAATTAAGAGTATTGGACTGGATAACTACATTGAAGTATAAGTGGCATTTAATTGGGATAAACTGAATCATAATTGGAAATAAGCGTAGCCCAGAACAATAAACAGCGTGGTAGGAGAGGTTATGGGCAGCTTGCATTGCGGCAGGGAAGCGCGGCGCTGGCTCGGTGGCCGCCCTACACGGATGCCGGCACGGGCGCATCTCGGTCCCGTGCCAGGGCTGCCGGAGGTACTGGGGATGGGCGCCATCAGATTCCCCATAAAGACACCAGAGATGTTAAACCCTCGTAGGAAGCACTTGCACACCAAACTCAATTTCTAGAGCCTGATCTGCTTTATCAGCCCCCAACTCATGCCTGTTCGGTTATTTATCTAAGCTTTAATAACAGTACCCTTTCTGTAGTATCAAACAGCCACGTTGCTGCCTTGCCCGCTTCTCATTCTCCTCAATGAGCTAGGAACAAATTAATGGGATATGGGAGCTGCCGGGCCTTTGTTCTCCCTCATCTGCTCCACTCATTACTTTGAGGAGCCCTATTTTCCTTTTCTTTTCTGCTTTCTTTTCCCGAACAATGGGCTCTGAATGTATTCAAGCAATTCTTTTATCATTCACTTCTGTAGAGATCTCTAAGTTCTCCACCTGAACAGTTGGTATTTCTATTTATGAAAACTTTCTTGCTGACTGCTGAAATTTAAATTTTCGTCTTGCAATGACTGGTTAGCTCTATTATCTCCTGTTTCCTTCCCCCCCTTTAGATTTAACAGCTACAATTTATAAACGACATCTTTTCCTCTTGTTTCCTTGTCCCCTACACGCTTGCTGTGAACCCGTGAGCCTTCTGCTCTCCCTCTGATGATGGCTGGAGGTGGCCAAACCATTTTTCTGACATTATTTGCCCCACTAAAAGAAAACAGAAAACAAATTCAGAAAACCCTCAATGCATTCCCTCCCTTTTCAGCTTTTTACCAGCTGCAGACTTCATGAAGCTCTTCACCAGATGCAGGAAAGCCCCTGCTAGCCCTGGCAGTCACCACCCAAAGCCCCCAGGCTCCCCTGACAGTTTAGAGGATGCTACACTGCACTTCTTTTTACGTTACGTTTTTTTCTTCCAAGCGTGGCACAAAATATGAAAAAAGCTTAACGGCTTGTTCTTCTCTCATTCTCTCCGACAGCTTCTTTGAAGATCGTTCTGCTCCTTGCTGGTTTCTGGCCCCTCTGTTGTCAGAGGACATTTTCCCTCCCTGCTAATTGCTTTTTGCACTCGCAGCTGGGCAGAGCCCGTGCATCAAACTTCCCGCCTTCCCGAAGGTGCGAGTTGCTTTCAGGAGCAAGACGGCTCTTTTTTACCCTGCTTACGGCTCCGTCCCCATTGAGCCGGCAAGCCCTCGGTTTTCACTTTGCCGCTGGCAGTCTGGGCTGATGTTCCTCAGCCGGACATCCGAATTACCGAGCTGCTCGACAGCGGGCAGCCACCGAACGGCACCGGCCGGCGGAGCAGGCTGGCAGGGTGCTGGGTGCCCCACGTGGGGGTGACGGTGGGTGCTGGGTGCCCCGCATGGGGGTGACGGCGGCGGCTGCGGCGGCAGCATCCCACGCTACGCAGCAGCGAGGGGTTTGCACGGCGAAGGGGCGAACGGTGCCTTTTGCCCGGGGCTGCTCCCGCAGCCAGCCCGTCCCGCCGCCTGCGGCGGAGAGCGCCAGATGGGCTGGAGTTCATCAAAGCGTTCGCGTCTCATGGTCCAAGGAACCCTGAGAGGAGCTCGAGCGCCGCTCGCGCTGTCTTTTATACCAGCCCGGCTCCTCAGCTGAAAATAATTTTATGGTTAACTACAGACCATCTGTTATCCTCTACTTTTCTAACGGAGCCCATGTTCTTTATGGTTTATTAATATTTATTTAGTCTGTTTAAAACCTAAGCATGTTGCAGGAGACTTGTGATACATCTCCAAAGATTTTATCTTCCAGCTTGGCCGCCGCTGTGCCCAGGCACCCTCAGAGAGACAAACGGGAGCTTTTCCCTCTGCGCTGGCAGCTGGCAGACACCCTGCGCGGTGAAGCCCAAGTGCTGCACGGGAGCTTCCCTTGCACCGAGGCCACTCGCCGCACACAGCCCCAGCATCTTTTCGGGCAGCGTGAGGTGATGCCTCTGATGACGGGGATTGCGGGCAGCGAGGAATTCCCTGCCCGGCATCCGGACCACACGGACATGCCGCTGCGACCGCCGCTTTGCGAGTCCTTCGAAGAGATCGGCTGGAGGGAGGTTTCGGTCTTTGTGTCTGGCACACTGAAGGCTTCAATGCCACCTCCCAGCGGATCCTCCCGCCTCCGTACCAAGCAAGGGCTGCTCCGGCTCTCTCTTAAATTGTCTCCTATGAATTCCTTACTGTCCCGCGTCAGGGGCGTAGCTATCAAAAGCCTGCATGGCTATAAACCATGAAAGCATCAGCTCTGTGCTGGCAGAGAGTGAAGGGGAAGTCTAGTTGCCCCATAACCTGAGGAGGATTCAGGAGGCTTCTCACAGCACCGTGCAGGCAGAAGCTTTGCGGTGGTCTTGCCGGCAGGCTAAATCACTCTGGTGCAGCTCTGCTTTCCACCGTCCATTCCCTTCCATTTTTAGGCAGCTATTCCGAATACAAACCCTGGAGGATGGCAGTGGGCTTGTGCCAGGGCGCAGGAGAAGCAGCACCGGGCAGGGCTGCCGGCACCTGGGCAGGATGATGAGCTGCTGACCCTCCGCAGAGCGAGCCCCTTCCACCCCGCAGCACAGCGGCTCCTCTGGAAAGAGCATTTTATTGCACTGAAAAAAGTCAGGGCTGGGAAAGGAGATGAAAGAAAGGAGATTTACCATGAGCTTTGATAAGCGTTACCACGCTGCAAGTCTAGGGCTCTTGATAAACGGCAGAGACGCCGGGCTGTAACAAGCTGAGCGGCCTCTCAGGAGGCCAAAGAAAATAAAGTTTAGCATCAATTTTTAACTTTTGCTCTGCATTATTTAATAAATGGTTTGAAACCTGCCCTGCATCACGAGAGTTTTTAAATCGTTCCTGGGCTGGAAGAAGAAAAAAGAATATATTATTTTGCAATTACAGAAACATCCCCCTCAGCTGTGCATGCTTCAAATATTGGTCTGTTGGTTTGCTTTGTTTGTTTTAAGGACCCCTCAGAAAAGCTTTTCAGCACATTTAATGAGATTGAGCAAGGACAGAGCAAGCGGAAACTAATCTGCATGGGGAGGGTCTTGCGTGCCTGTGCCCTTGGCTAGCTTACACACCCTGGCCAGCTTTGAAACAGCAAAAAAAAAAATATCGGTCCCTTGTCTTTTCTGGCCACCAGCTAATAGGAGCAGCCCTTTTCTGGGCAAACACAGCCCTTTCTGTGTGCTTCTCCATCCGCCCCCCAGATGGGGGGGTCCGCCCAGGGGAGATGGAGCCGCCGACCCTCCCCACCTCGCTGCAAAGGGCTGAGCAGAGCGGGGGGTCCGAGCCCGGGGCGCATCCTGCTCTGCCGCACCAATCCCCGAACGGAGGTAACGCCCAGCTATGACTAATGTGCCAGGCTACTAATATGAATTGGGCCTAATTATGCATCCTCGTTAGTATTCTTCTGTCAAGCTGTTACAACGTAACCCCAAAATGGTCTCCTAATCGATCTCCTAATGTCATGTCGGGGGTGTTTCCACTGTTATTTTGCCTGGCTGGTGGCTTTTCCCGGGGAGAAGCGTCAGGCTCTCCGCTGGGCTCGCTGGAGCGCGGCTGTCCCCAACCTGACAGCGTCTCTGCAAAGCAATGCGCCTGGTTTTCCATTGCTTTCATCTCCCGGGGTCCCCGACTCTTCTTGAACCCCCCAAAGGGTGCGGCTGATCGGTACTGTGGCAGTTTGCAAAGCTTCCAAGTTGACACCAGAGCAGGTTTTTTTGGCAAATCGGCATGTTGCTGCCGGGGTCCGCGTCACTGTTGTCCCCCCGAAAGGCGTGGGAGCCCGCGCCTTCCTTTTGCCAGATGGGACACGGGCTCCTCTCTTGCACCTGCAAGGCGGACGGTTTGATTTTTCAAAGATTGCCAGGTATTTCCCAGTTGGAATAAAACACACCTTTTACGTTTCAGTGGAGGCATCAAGCTGTTCATGCTTCTCTATCCCTTTTTTAAGGGAAGCTTTATTAGACCGCTCGATGGATTTTCCAGTTAAAATAATGGGTGTTTTACACTGTAGGCATCAATAAAAATGTAAATGCAAACAGGGAAGGCAGCAGCAGCAATGGATTTTGTGGCTTTTGCTCCCTGGGCTGAACTGGCAGGTCTCCGGTTCCCTGGAAGGAATAACAACGAAGTGCCTAGGAGGGGCCAGCCAGCTTCTCGACTGAGCCTCATTACGAAAGCCCCTCCACGGCTCTCGTGCTGAACCGTGCGCTCCCCTGGTTATTGCCGGGGAGCTGCAAAGGGGTGACAGTGTCTGGCACAGCAGCACTTTGCACCGTCGGGGACGGGCTCGGGTGCCCCCGCACACCTCAGCACCGCTCACACCCTGCCCGACGCGCGGCCCTGCCAGCTCCGCTCATTCGGAAATTAATGGGATGATTCCCGTGAGCGAGACGAGTAGCTTGCTGCTTCCAAATTTCCATAACGATCATGGCCCTGGGACGGAATAAATTGCTTGCTTTGTGGAAATATTTATAAAGTGACGGTTTTGAATCCCTGCATGACAACGTTTAGCCTCATCCATGGCAGCGTTACCGATGGGCATAGCCAGTGAAGTCTCAGGCAGAAGATAACCCGTTCCAACACAACCGTCTGGACATCCCTGGCCTGATTTAATTTGCATCAGCACAAATCAAAGTGACGCCCAGTGCCAGGAGATGCTCTAACACGTGCTGACCAATGCTCGGGTTGAAAATGAATGGCGTGCGCCGGCTGCCCTCCCGAGGGCTGAGGAGCTCTTCGTCCTGAAGAAGGAGCTGGTTAATACACTCTCGAAAGCAGCTTGTGAAAGCATAATTCCTGGTTCAAATGTCATGCCAGTACATGGCATTCACCTGTATTGATGCATCTCTCCCTACCTGGGCAAGTAAACTAATACCGGGGTCTTTCTGGCAGTGGTGAAAGGAAGCACTATATGCTATTCTATACTTCCTCCTCCATTTAGATGGATTAATTGACCTTTAAAAATGTACCCAGAAAATAAATGACCTAATAAAATGAATTATCCTCTTCCACACAGTGCTCAAAATCCACTGTAACTTGAGAGGAGACTAATGAAACATTGAAAGCATTGAAGAAATGACTAATGAAAGAAATAAACCCAATAAAGAATAATTGATTAGTCATTTGGAAGCACCGCAAAGCCCGGGGTGAAAGTCTCAGCCAGGCCACAGGCCCAGGGAGAGCCAGCTCACCAACCCCTTGGGCATCAGTGGCCACCCCGGCAACACAGCCATTAGAAGGGAAGAGAAACGGCTCCTCGAGCGATCTCAGCACTCCAGGGATTGGGTCGGCTCCAACTCAGAGCAAAGATGAAGCGTCTCAGAGCTTTCGCAGGGAGGGTCTCTGCCCTGCCCTGGGAACGTGCTCCCTCTGCTCCCTGCAGCCTCCCCGCCAACCGATGTTCACCCCACGGGAATGGTAATGGGACTGAGGAGGTCTCTCCCTTAATGCAACCTCTCCCTGCTGGCCAGCCCAACTGAGCCGGGGAAGAGGAGCACCTCTGCCGTCCTGCCTGCGCCTGCACGGCCCTGGGAGGTGCTCCTGAACACCCCTGCTCCCAAACTGCTGCGCCCAAGCTGCTGCATCCCAAACTGCTGCATCCCAAACTGCTGCATCCCAAGATGCTGTGCCCAAAGGGCTGCATCCCAAACCACTGCACCCCCAATCACTGCACCCCAATCATGGCACCCAAACCCCTGCACCCTGAATCACTGCACCCTCAATCACTGCACCCCAAATCGCTGCACCCCAACCCCTGCAGGCTCAGAGGGAGCCGGGGCTGGAGCCAGCCCAGCAGCAGCAGCTCCTGCCTGTGCCCTCGGGCCAGGCAGGGGTGCCAGGGTGAGAGAGGGTCTCCAAGAGCTCGCAACTACGTGCACGAGGACTCCTCCGAAATGCCAAAGCAAAGCCAGCGCATGCTTCCTCACGACTGCTTCCCGCTCGGCTTTCCACCAGCACTCATGCCCCCACTTCTTTTCTGAAGGGCAACTTCCAGCTTGAGTGACCACAAAAATCACAGTTTGAATTCCTGCTATCCGTTCAGCAAAGCCTAAGTATTTGACTTATAGAGAGAATAAGCAAGACCAAAAACCACCTGAATTTGCTGGTTTTCCCCCATTTCTGCCCCCCCGGCAGCTGGGTGGGAGGCGTGGGAGCCACTGCCGAGGACCATGTGGGACCTGCACGCCACTAGGGGGTCGCTCACATCAAATTATCCTTCCTTGGACAAAATTAAGGGTTAAGGAAAAGCTTAACGAGACATCTGGAATTGCTGCTGCTTCTTTAATTGTAGTTTACAAGAACTTGGTAAATGGGACATGGAAAAAGAAAGCTCGCTACGCTACAATCGCCTCCTCAGGCTGGAGCAATTTTGTGCTTCCTTTTTGGCAACCACAGAGCCCTTATCTCGCTGACTAAAAACCATTCCTTAATTTTTATGAGGTCCTTGGTAAGACTGGTGGAGCGGAATGATTGCAGTCTATCCTGCCCTCTCCTCCCAGTTTGGTGCGAGGGAATATTGTTCCCTGGGTGGGAAATAAAGGTGGAAGTGTCTGCGCCAAATTTACAACTCGCAATAAGCAGGGTTTTATCAACAGCCCTCCGACAAATTATTTTTATCGTCAGCCTCTTACTGCCTGGAGCTGCGGCCATGAAAAAGCAATTCGGTGAAACTGTAATTGTGTCACCTATCGACTGGACCCGGCGAGGCCCCGGCGCTGGTGCAGCCGGAGAGGCCGGAGCTCTCCGCCTCCGCTGCCACACGGCACCGCGTTTTCCTCGCAAAGGGCATCCCAGAGGCGGTCGAGGGAAGAGCTGGGGAGAAAGGCTGCAGACCCCTGGATCTGGCTGTGCCAGCCCCTCCGGCAGCGCCCGTGCCCATTGGCAGCAGCGCGGCAGACTGCTGGAGGGGTCCCGGCAGAGGCACCCCTTGCAAAACTCCTGCGGGCAGAGCATTCGGCTATAGTGGCATGCGCTGCTAAAATGGATGGATACATATTTACATATTTATTAAACAGTTATTAGAAATTCCGCAAAAGAAAGTCATGCTGAAGCGCTCATTAATAAACCCGCGTAGACTGCTGGATCTCAGGTCTGCGATGCAATTGTTTAAACAAGCAGACATGTTTTACAATACAAATAGGATGTACTCCTGCGATGATTCCATCCATAATTCTATATTAAAAAGTGTCATATGAAGCTTGCACTCGTTACTCTAACTCCGTTTCTTCCATTTGTTTATTTGTTCTTCCAGCACAAAACAATTCAACCTCTACAGTTATTTTAAGCAAATTAGGTTTTGCTCAGAGTTTCATTTCCATTTTAAAATATGTCCTTGCAGGAGCTGCTGGAGGTGTGGGCATTTTCAGCAAATCAATACATTCTGGTTGAATTATTTTTTTAATGGCATTACTAACATTCACGGCAATAGATGGGGCTCTGGCAATGCAACCCGACCGAGTGTAAACACGGGCTGCCAGCCCCTTCCTCCACAAATATGCCAAAACATGGCTGAAAGCGGGGGGCACAGGAGAGGCCAAGCTGGGGGACCAGAGACGTGAGCCCTTGCCTTAGCGCTGCTCCAGGCACAGCGCTGATCATCTCCTCAGCCTGATTTTCTCCTCTTTCTAATCATAATGACTGCAAGATTAGCTAGAGGTGAAGAGAATATTAAAACTTTAATAAAGTTGTCGAGACCGACGCCACCTCTGGGATCTGATCTTGCCTTTGATTGTAATTTATATTTTTATAAAAAATTCGAGATCTGTAGTGGACTGGGAGGAAAAAATCAGGCTCTCGTGTAGTTATTGGCATCCCAGAACCGAGGTACAGCGACATGAGCGAAGCCGGTGCCGATGCCCGGGACACAACTGTGTCCGCCCAGGGATGCTGCCTACAGAGCGAGCCGAGCCTGGGACCCTCCACCGCCAGGCTGCGAGCGGAGCAAAGGCTTCGCACTCCGTCCAAAAGTGTCTGCGAATCCCTGTAAACCAACAATTTTCATCAATCAGGGCTTCTGCTGGGAAGACCCACGGTCTGTTTGCACAAAGCTCCTGCGCAGTGGCGAACGAAGGTGGCAGGAGGCAACTCCAACTGCCGGATTCCTCCCCATAACTCCAGCCCTCACCTATCGATTTTCCTACTTCCCGCTCGGCTGCGGCAGTACATGAGGTATCTGGTTAATAAAAGCTGAGCGGCGGCTCCCGGCATCTCCAGGGTGACTCCACCGAGCGGCTGGGACTCCAGCGTCCCCGGCAGGGGCGGCTCGCGCACCGCTGGCCACGGCCACCCACAGGCTTCATCCGATACGATCCCTGCGCTTATTGAGGAATGAAAAGACACTTTATACTTGTTTATAGCGGGATGCAGCGCCAACGAAGGCTTATTTTAGCCCCACATGCCTCCTCTTTATATCCACTTGAGCCATTCAAGAGTTTACATTTCTCTCCTCCTCACTCAGGCCATCCAAAATACCAGGCTGGGTTTGCATCGAGAGGGAGGAAAGTACACGTCTGCTCGAGCCGCTCTTCAAAGAAACGACTCAAGCAGAGGAGTAGCATCTGCATGGTAAATAGCAGCAGGGAACACCGCGGCTCAGACAACACAAGGGGGGATTCGTTCACAGGCGGAAGAAATCTGGAACAACTTTCAAGTGCAAATCTAAATGACAAATATATTCCAATAACTTTTTTGGAAGAATCACGGTCTCTCAATTCATTGTTTGAGTTAATTGCTCGGAGAAAACAGCTCCCTGAAAGCTCTGGCAGGTACATCGCCACGCTGATTCATTTAGAGGCGCACAAGTAATTCCTCAGTTCTTGTGTTTTTTCTTTCTCACAAAGACTAGCAGATTCAGAAGCCCGCACGCAAGGACAGCTGCAATTAATGCTAACGCTACCGGTCTCCTCGTTAAACAAGTGTCATAGGCAGAACAAAGGACAGCTGTGAGCCACAGCTGAAATGCTTCCAGGTACGGGATAGGAGCGGGTTTGGTCGGTAATTGAGTTAATGAAGAAGGAGATGAAAAGTCCCCTGTGATGGGGGCTCCCTGTTGCCACTCACAAAGTGCAGTGGTTGCCTGGAGCCGTTATCAGACGTGAAGGCCCTCGCACCCCATTTGTACCCCAGGAACCGAATCCCATCCTTCCTGCAGCTCAGCACTTGTGCAGAACAACCCAAAGAAGAAATGGAGCGCTTCTCCGGCAGGTCAGGGACGCGCGGGGGGAATTCGGGATGCAGTAGCTCTGACTACTTGAGATGCTGAACCATATGCTCAAATACCCTTCGCTAACTAATCTCCATATCCCCGTTCGTGCAACCCTGCGATGTTCCGGGCCGATGATTAATCACGGTGCTGAGTTTCGGATTGCAATGAGTGCAAATTGAACAATAGCTCAAAACCAACCCTGAGGTCATTGACTCAAGGTATTGAAGAAATGTCTGCCTGGCACAATAAATCCTAATTCGGGTTTATTACAACTTTGTTTGGAGGGGGCCAGCCGGTTGGGGTAGCACGGCTTTGCTGCGGCCGTTTTGCCTGCTCGGGGGTACCCCGGGAACGGGAGTATCCCCGGCCCTTTGGGGCGAGCACCAAGTGAGGTACCACTGTGTCAGACAGGCACAGCCTTCGTCGCATGGTCTTAAGTGGACGCTCCTCAGATTTTGCACAGAAACCTGTCTTAAAATAACAGCTTGATGAGCACACTTGGTGCTAATGAAATGAAAAATCTTTCTGTTAAGGGACAGAAACTGTTAAGACCGCTGTCCTGGTTTCAGCTGGGATAGAGTTAACTGTCTTCCTAGTAGCTGGTGCAGTGCTGTGTTTTGAGTCCAGTATGTGAAGAATGTTGATAACACTGATGTTTTCAGTTGTTGCTCAGTAGCGTTTAGGCTATACTCAAGGATTTTTCAGCTTCTCGTGCCCAGCCGGGGCACCTGACCCAAACTGGCCAACGGTGTATTCCATACCATGGGACGTCCCATCTAGTTTAGGAACTGGGAAGGGGGGGGGCAGGGAATCGCCGCTCAGGGACTGGCGGGGTGTCGGTCGGCGGGTGGTGAGCAATTGCCCTGTGCATTATTTGTACATTTCAATCCTTTTATTACTACTGCTGTCATTTTATTAGTGTTATCATTATCATTATTAGTGTCTTCTTTTCTGTTCTATTAAACTGTTCTTATCTCAACCCAGGAGTTTTACTTCTTTTCCCAATTTTCTCCCCCATCCCACTGGATGGGGGGGAGTGAGTGAGCGTCTGTGTGGTGCTTAGTTGCTGGCTGGGGTTAAACCACGACAACCGCTTTAAATGTTGTGCTACTTGGTTGACTCCAAAGTGGACAAATTTTCCACGATGTTCTTATATATGTTTGTTCTTAACCTTAAGAATATCATTGTGGCGATAATAATTCAATTTTGCGAGCAGGAGAGAAAGCAAACAGAGAAAGCTGTCCTGCTGTTTGCCTTGGGAAAGGAAGAGCCCTTGCAGAGCCTGGAGATGAGGCTGGCTTTGTCCTGAGAGTGTGTCTTCTTAACCCAGAAATGGAGACCTTAAATCACTGTATTATATAGACCTCAGTGATGGCTAGGAGGTGGAGACTGGTTTTGGGGCACACAGCTCTCCTCAAGGCCTGCAGTGCATTGCCCTGGCCATCAGTCCCTTGCAGTGGCTCTCCTCTTTTAATACTTCTGTGTGTAGGACTCAAACAACAGCTATTCTCTAGTTGGATTTTTTTGCGGTCCCAGGTGAAGTAGCCATTAATTGAGAAGTCACCCATGAACAAGCAGTCTTTCTGTGGGTCCCGAGTTACAGACCTCTGACTGATCCTTAGCATGCAGCAAAATCTTCTTAGGAGAAACAAATGCGTTTTCTGTCGTTGAGCGACTAATGCTTTAAGTCGTACGCACAGTGACAAAGTCTAACTACAAATGAAAGGAGATTGTCCTCTAGGTGGAGTATAGGTAGAAAACTCCTATTTACTGTGATGGAAATAATATTTTCATGCAAATTTCCCAGTTCTGTTGGCAATCCTTAATCGTCCGGTATATCAACACAGGTGTAAATGCAGTTCCGTTCCTGGGATATGATACTTACCCCCAGCTCTCAGAAGCGGGCTTATGTGTTTTCCAAATTGTTCTTCAGCTTTGAAAAACCTAATGTAGCCTGAACAACGGAAATGAAGGACTGCAAACTGACTGCTGTCTCCAGGCAGGATCCAAATCCCTGAGCAACAGCATCAGGGCGGCTGGGG
Organism: Buteo buteo; assembly: GCF_964188355.1. Classification (NCBI taxonomy): domain Eukaryota; kingdom Metazoa; phylum Chordata; class Aves; order Accipitriformes; family Accipitridae; genus Buteo; species Buteo buteo. The sequence goes on from NC_134175.1 coordinate 1,206,188, forward strand.
AGTAATAGCACAGAGTAAGTGCTATAAATTATCCAAGATCTCCTGCTTCTTTTTTCCCCTTTTTTAGCAAAATGTGAATTTATGAACACAGACTATGAATTATTATCCCAAAAAGGCACATTAGGTATTTTACAGCATATTTCATATAGTTTCTCATCCAAAAAAAGGCAGACAGTCAGATGAGTATAAGAACAAACTGTTCTTCTCCAATAAAATGTCGCCGAAGATAATCGGCAATTTCCTTTTACTGTGTAGCATGTACCTGGAGTTGAGATTTATAGTCCTTTGCCTCGTCCCAAGCCGGGGGTCCCGTGCTCCCCCAGAGCCAGCCGCAGCCTGCAGCCGTCCCTCCCAGCCCCACTGGCCTGCGCTTCTGGGGGTCTTTTCCTTCCTCCTGAGCTTCTCCGGGGTGACCAAAATCTCGATTAAGTCCTACAATGGAGCCGAAGGCCCACGATTCTGCCTGACATGAGGATATAACTAGGAACAGCTCAAAATCCACCCTTGCAAAGTCCACAGGAGTAAGAGGATTAGGAGCGATGTGAAATTAAATGCTGGTTTCTCCAGAAGGTGAGCGGAGTACTCTGCTGGTGCCCTTCTTGGCCGAGGGCTCGATGCTGAGACATGCTGGCTGCCGAAAATGTCCTTCCTTGGACAAGGAGCCTGAGTCGATGCCCTGATTTTTCCCCCTCCCTCTTTCTCCTCGGTCCATCCCTTGGCCGTTTGCTGAGCCTGGCCAGGTTTTGCCTCTCCCTCTAAGACAGCCGCAGCTCTTGGCTTTGGTTCCCAGGCCAAAGTCATTCCTCTGGTACAAAGTGACAATGTTTGCCTACACGTGAGGCTGAGGAATAAAATATAAACTGAATGTATCCATCTGCTATAAAATATGATTAACTCCTTGACCTGGACAAGAGTTATGGCCACTTTGGGAACTCGCGGGGAGAGGAGAAGTGTTGGGCAGATCGGTTGAGGCAAATGGTAATGAAGATTTATGGGGTCTGCCGGTGGCAAGAGTTTATTTAGGCTCCTACAAAGTGATCCTGAGAGAGAGGTGTGGACGTGTAACTTGATGGGATGGCAGGGAGGCCACCGGTCCTGTCCCTCAGCCAAGCCTGGACACAGGAGCTGAACTGGCCGCAACGAGAAATTAATGACGGCACAAGACTCCCTGGTAGCTTTTCCACTGGAAAGCCGCTCGCTTTGGGGTCCCTTGGAAAACCCCGCTGTACCACGGGGCCCTTTCTGCCCCACGTTCGGAGCCCACACGTCGCACAGCCATTAACCGGGCTGTCCGTGACTGCCAGCACTGGCATTTCTTCCTGCACCTTCAAATAACTGCAGCTGGAACCTGCCTCCCTGTATGCGGCAGCTTCGAAAAAATGTGCAATTAAACCAGTGGCTGGAAATGAAGTAGGAGAAGAGTCTGCTCTGCTGTGGATGTAGGAAAGGAAACAAATGTTTTCATATAAAGGAAGTTTACACTGCATATAAATCTGAATGCCAGAAGCTTAATATATTGTGGACAGAAGCTGTTCCATCATTCTGGGGCTATTAAATTTTTTAATCAAACGCTTTAGCTATTAAACTGCCTGGGGTTGGCAAAAGCTTGCTGTTACTATAGGTTAAAACCCACCACGGTCCAAACAAATACAAAATTAATGCCACGTGCCAAAGGAACGGAGGAGTCAATATAACAGTAATATTTCCTGGGGGCCGGCTGCATGGCTGCCGTTTCCACCCCACCAAATGGGAGATGACCCCCAGCTATGGGAGGTCTGGTGATCTGTCCGAAGCTACCCGGGGAGTAGGTGGCAAACCTCTCCCACCCTGCCTCCTCCCGCTGTCCCAGCATCGGGCCCCCCCCCCCCCGGCAGGCAGGGACCACCGAACACCCGCCGGCTGCACCGGTGGGGTGATGTTGGCCATGGCCATGGCTGCCTTCGCGTTTTAGCTCAGCTAAATTACATCTGAGAGGCTGCATGCAAGGAGGAAAGGAGCTGCCAAAAATCCAGGGAGGAGCTGCTGCGGGAGCAAGCGGTCCCAGCGTGACTGCTGTCACCCCCGAGACCCTCAGCTCTGCCCTCAGCAGAGGTGTCGCACAGCTGGATACCCTGCTAGCCCTAACCAAAATGTGCCTTTGAAAGCGCGTCTCCCCGCACAGCTCCGGCAACATGCAGACAGAGTTCCAGCAAGCCCGGTGCTACGGGAAAACCCGCGCCGAGCCCATCCATCACGGCAGCTCTGTCTCCAGCCAGAGGTCCTTCGGAGGCACGCTCGTACATCACTGCTGAAGGGCTGCGAGCAGGAGGACTGACAGGCTGGGGTGGAAAGAACCAACACAGAGGAAGCAGTGGGAGGAAAATACCTGCAGCCCTGGCAGCTTAAAGCTGTTTTTAAGGATACAGCGAAAATTCGTGATGGGTGAGAAACGTAGAAGTTCACTTTGATTAAGTAGCCTGAAATACAGAGGCTCGCTGCACAACTTTGCTCTGGCGGCTGGGCTGATCGTTATTTCTTATGACATTGCCCACGTTTCCTGAGCTGAAAAGATGCTGGGAACAGATCTCCCACCCCGAGATCTGCCTGCTGAGCCTCTCCGCAGGATAGCAGAGGCAGAAGCGTGCCCGTCATATTTAGCGTCTTCTCTCCCAAAATAACCCATAACTGATGCTGCGGACAAAGTTTCAGGGAAAGCGGCAGCAGGTAATTATGATTTCCCGCCTGCACCTCAGTTTCTTCCCTCACGTACTTAAACCCTTGCAGGTTTTCCCTCACACAGAACTGTAGCTTTGGATTTGCTCTTTATCCCTCTAAATGCACAATCCACGCCGAACCCCGCTGGTCCCTCGCAGCTCATCCTGACAAGGCAGCGTTGCGTGTGCCTAATAATGCATTCTTTTAAAAAACATTTGATTTTATCCCTTCTAATTGTCTTTCCCCGCAGTCTAGGGGAAAAAAACATAATATGTAAAGCTGCCAGCTTCTAAGCCTATGAAGCTGTATCTTCACGAGCTCCCTGAACTCAGATGGTGTTTCTTCGAGGGCGGCCGTGCAGGTGTCAGCGCAGGATGGATGCCGGCAGAGCTGAGGTGCCGGGGCACGCTGGCTCTTGCTGCCTGCCATCTCCCCATCTCCCGCTGTCCCCCACGGGCTCGGAGCCTGGCTGGATGCCCGAGCAGCTCCCAGCACTGCTAGTGAGGTGCTGCAGAGCACTGGTGCCACGGCCGGGTTTCTCACCGGCGGTGGCCAATGTCACTTGCTCAACGCAGCTGCAGGTAAAGCACGAGCCCCGGGACTGGCATTCGCCCCACCGAAGTCAGCAGCACGCAGCTCATGTCAGATCCTGAACATTTCTTTGCTCACTGACCCTAAAATCGTAGTTGCTTTATGTCTTTTCACACAAAAAATAATCCCCAAACTTTTTGTCCTGGATGTTCAAATGCTGAAATAAGCCTGGAAAACGTTAGACCTCATTTTGAGCTCTCCTGGGTGAAGGAATTGCTTTCTCTGCCCTGAAGTTTTCTGCATATGCTCCGCTGTTAAGCTTGTAAATTGTGATCCTGACAGCCCTGCCGCTTTCCCTGGCAATGCCAGGAAGCCCCACGGGGCACTGGCATCCCCTTGGCAAAGCCCAAACCAGCCACCAGCGCCTGCAAGCTCTGCGTCCCCCGGGGTGGGTGCCAGCCACTGGAGCTCAGGCAGCACCCGGCGCTGCGGGGGACCCTCCCTGGGACCCCCCAGTGCTTGCTGACATCCCTGGGTGAGGTGCCTTTCCCAGCTTCTCCCAGCCCAGATGCCTCCCGCTGGGCTCCCGGGACGCCTGCTGCTTTGTAAAATGCCTTCGACAACAGAGGATGCAAAATGGAAATTCTCCCCAGCTCGCAAACCCTGCTTCAGCCTTTTGCTATTTAGCATGTGCAGCATAGGAAATATGTATTGCATAGGAAATAGGCAGGGGTTTAGAAATGGTTTGCCTTTCAACACAGGAGAATGGTGCCTTAATTGTGTCCCAAAAAAGCCTGAGGCTCCTAGCGCTGAAAAAACCCAGCATCTAATAATAATTCCCCAGTGTCCCTTTTTACTGATGGTGTCTTGAAGGGTTTGGAGAAAAACAATTCAAGGAAGAAGAAAACCAAGAGGGTTGTCAGAAAACTAAGAAAGCGATAAGTGATTTGTAAAAATGCCAAGCAGGTGTGAAGAGGTGGGCAGGCGAGCGACCGGCGGGGAGCAGGGGAGTCGCAGACCCCCATCTCCGGGGCAGCAGCAGTAAGGGTTGGGACACACAGCGAGAAAATCGGGAAGGACAGCAGCCTGGGCGCGTCGGGGTGGCTGCCCCTTTCTGCCGGCCACCTCTCTTCTTTGCCCTTTCCCTGCCGTAGCAGCTTGGGGCTGGATTCAGCGGCAGCTATTTCTGCTCCTGCCGAGACCCCGGGGAAAGCCGGCGTGGGAGGCTGTCTGTGGATGTCTCCCTGCTAACGGGACGGGAAATTTGGAGAAGAAAACAGCAAGAGAAGAGCTGCCCGCCTTCCTGCGCTGCCCTGGACCTGTGGCACACCGGGAGCACCGGAGCCAGGCGCCTGCTGACTGGGAGACTGCCAGGACCGGTGCGACATGGCACCTTCACGTCTGAATCCTTCCCCCATCCCTCTGTGTTCACTGCCCCTTTTGCACTGCAGGTGCTGACGTCTTCACTGCTTTCATTACATTTTGTACAATTAGGCTTAAAAAAAATACATAAAGTTATCAAATTAGAATAATAGCCAAGAAAAGACCGAGGCACTTAAGTGGGAAATGGAAGCATGTGCAGCACGAAGTGAAGACAAGCCCTCCAGGAAATTGAGTTTAGTTTCAATCACTGTAATGACACCTTGTCCAACCATGCAACGAGAGTGCGAGGCCGAGGAGTGGAGTATTCAGCAAACAGAGACCAGCTTTGAAAAATGGCACTCCGTTATTGGCAGGATGATGGCTTACCTGCAGGATGTAATGTGCAGCGTGGGTATTGGAGCTGAGGCCCTTTGACCACGAGCAGCTTTTCCCATCCTCCCTGCGGCTCCCTGAGCACGCACAGACCTCACCAGTGCTCTGCACCCCCTGAAAGAAAGGTCATTCAAGCATCAATGCTTTTATTGTTTATGGAGCATCCTGGTCAGACGAACCACCTCTAGAAGCAGGCAATCTTGGGCAGGACGAGTGTCAGGAGCCCCCGAGCTTGGGCATGAGCGGAGCCGGTGGCTGCGTGCTCATCCCTGGTTCTGACGTAACCAGCAGGCTTCGGGTTCCCGCGTCTGCTTTGGATCTCGGCAGCCACAAAACCAGAAGTGGCCATGTCCTCAGCTCTGAGCTTCGTATTCTGCTCTGGGGTAGTTAAAACCTTGAAGGCTCAAAATGACTTGAGCTGGTTTCACCGCTGTGAAGCCCATCGCTCCTGAAAGCTGTCTGGATGGCCGGTAAGCCAAGGTAATGCCGTGTCTGCTCGCTGTCCGCCCACCCAGCCGCTCACTCACCATAAGCCGACAGGCTGAAACCACCCACGTCCCTGCTTCCACCCGTCCCGGGGGCGTGATGCCCTGGTGCAGAAATCATGCCATCAAGGGCGAGGTGAGCCGCTCTGCCCTGCCACGTAGCGAGGACCCGTGCACCGCCTCGCGCCCGTAATTCATGGCGTAGGAAAACAGGGGGCTGCTTAATTAGTGTGTGCAAGGAGAGCGATGTGATTTCTTCTTATTGGAGATCTCTGGCTGGAGCTAAAATGATATACATGGCTTTAGGGACAGTGGGAATATTTTTTCTTTTAAATAACAGCACCTACATTTTTAATTTAGGTAGCACAATAACCATAAACCCTACAAAGCAATTCTTCATTTTAATAATTCATCTCCTCAAGTTTTACTGTGATTGATCAAAGATATTAAATTTAATAAGAGAATTTATCAAGGTTATCTGATGTCAAAATGAAAGAGTCTGGCTTTTTTCACTGGCTGGGGGATGCTGTGTGTTTGTGCGTATCCACGCTGTATATCCGGGCACCAAATACAGGCGGTAGAGGCAAAACCAAGGCCAAGCCATCGCAGCCTCCCAGATGGGGCCAGGAGAGTCCATCGGGAATGTGCTCCGGCTCCAGCTTCACACCCAGCTCCCGGTGGAGGGGGCCGAGCCCATTCCCCTCCAGCTGCAGGCTCCAACCCTAATGTTATTTTGGCAGCGAGGATGAACCCCTGCGCGGTGCCATGGGCTGCTAGGCAGCCAAACCTCATAGCTGGACCATCCCCGATGCCCCCCGAGGGTCGCTCCCCGCAGTCACAAACCCACCGGCATGAAAGGCTCCTGCCAATCCGTACAGGCACGTACCGTGGGAAAGGGCAGGAGAGAAAGGGCTAGTGGCGGCGGAGGATGCTCCCAGGGGTGAGGGCAGCCAGGAGCAGTCGCGGGAGCTCGCCCAGGGCAGAGCGAGCAGGTCGGGAGCCACTGGTAAGCCAGAGCTCTCCTCCAGCGCGCGGTGTTTGACGGCAGTGAGAGGAGGGAGCGGAAAGCGGCTTCTCTAATTGATGTTTCTAAGCACTCGCATTGACACCAGGAATTTAGCATACATCACCTAACACTGGCGGTGATTAAAATCATTTTGACTTCAATGCTGTAGGTGTAACTCAATTACGGAAAGGAAAACCCGCTACTTTAATACAGTTATCAATCTGAATTAAATTGAGCATTTTTAATAATGTAGCTCATTCCGGGAGGCTTTCCATGCCAGCTTCGGCATCTTTATCCTTTCCATACTTTTAAAAAACACCCAAAAGGAAGAAAGAAGCAACAGAAGCTCCGTCAGGTTCAGCAGGCGCAGCAAAGCGTGTGTTTGCGTGCACGCAACTCTGCTCTTGCCGCCGGCCGGAGGCAGGAGGGGACGGGCAGGGTGACGCTGTCGTCGCCCACCTGAGCACCGGGGTGGGGGGCTGCATGTCCCCGGGGGCCCTTGCAGTGGGCAGAGCGGCTCCCCGACCTGCTTTTGTGGGGACGCTCGCACGTCCAGCCCTGGCCGGGAATGACTCTGCTCGTGAAGAGGCCGAATTGCTTTTTATGTTTCTTGTTAATGTTTCATTCTCTCCTCAAGCTGAAGGATAAGCTCCGTTTATGAAAGAGGTTGAATATCCATCAAGAAGTTGTTCAGGCAGGTCAAGTGGAAACTGATGTATTCAAATATTAGCTGTAAAAAAATGTCCATTATCTATAAATTAAAGCCTGTCAGGAGCAGATAACTGCAAGGCATTAAGGACTGCAGGCTGAGGTCCTTGGTCTGCGTGCACCCCTGCAGCCCTCGCCCCTTCGTCAGGGGGCTGGGGCTCAGGAACACCTTGGCCGGAGGAGCCTTTTCTTGCCACCGAGCAAAATAACAAGGATGCCTCCAGTATCGCCCAGCCTGGCACCCAGGGAGCACTGCGACCTCGGCGGCGTGCGGAATTTCACCGTCCCGCAGGCAGACCTGGCAGGGATCCCATTTGTTCAGGAAGCGTGAGGTTCCCAACCTCCCTGAAGGTCCAGGCGCGGGAGGGGTTTGCTCCTAAATGCTTTGTGCCATTGAAAAAACAAACCCTGAACGAACGATAGCGATGCGATGAGAGGCAGTGTCACAGCCGATGAGAGTGGAAACTGCTCCATGTGTGTTGCAAAGAGGAGGATGAGCAGCCTTCCTCCACCTGGGAGGACGAGCTGGGCAAGTTGTCAGCGGCCAGCGGGAGAGGGAATCGAATGGAGAGGGAAACTGCTGGACCGACGAGCCTTTGGATGGCCGAAACTCCTCTCATTTCTCTGCTCAGGAGCAATTCTGCTTTGGAATATCACGTTTTGCCCAGCTTCCAGCCCAGAAGGAAAAAAAAGACCCTTAATTTGCATAGCTACAATATTGAATTACCATTATGCTGCTGAATAAATAAAGAATGAGGTTTCTGGAAATTCCCATAGATCAACAATCAACATAAAACGCCTCATTATTCTCGATGTGGTTTATGACAGGGGCTAGTAACATAAAATGGAATCGATAATGAGAGCACGCGCAGGGAATACGCTGTGCAATGGGAAGCCCATGGCAGAAAGGTGGTTTACAGGGCCGGCGAGCGCGGCGCGGCAGCAAGGCGTGCATGCTCTGCGCGGCGACGGCAGCCCTGCACCGCAGGCATGCCTAGGTGGATGTCTGACAGCTCCGCTCCTCCGGCAAGTGGCACCCTATGCCCTTCAGTCATTAAACCCCCCCCCCCCCCCCCAGCACTATGCGTTGCTGGAAGGCGTTAGGTGACAGCAGGCTCCAGGCAAAGCTGCTTTTCCTGATGTGGGAGCGGGAATTTGGAGGCAGACCTCAGGCATCCTGCTCTGGACAGCTTTGCCTGCTCGCCTGGAGAAAGCAGGAGTACTGCCCAAGGCTTCCGAGATGCAGCCGCCCTTGGCACAGGGGCGGAGGAAGCACCAGCGGGGCGGCCAGGCAGCAAAAATCTCCCACACCTTTCCCCGTGGGCAAGACCCAACCCGGCTCTGACCTCAGCACTGGCCCTTGGCAAACACCCCGGCACCCAGGACGTTTTCCAAGGAAGCCGCTCCGCTGGCCGGAGAGGAGGAATCATTCATTTCAAAGACTAAAGTGCATTTTGCTAATCAGGATTGCAAAGAGCAGGGGAAAAAAAGAAGCCGGCAATGACTCTGTCCTCTAAATGCTAAATTTGCCCTTGGATACAAAGAACAAATTGATAATTATTGTTCTAATTCTTTTCCCTGAAGGTCTGGCTAGATAATTAAATGTGTAAGCTTTCTACAGATTGAATACCTCCGTTTATAATTTGTTGCTTCCCCAAGCACGTTGTCCTATTGCTTACTGCCTGCTCCGACCACGACTCCATCAGCGCTGCTCACTCACCGTGTGCGCCGGTTGCTCTTGCTCCTGCCTAAGGGGTCTCAGGGAGGCCCTTTGTAATTTGTTCTGTGTTTTAACAAGTAAATAAACTTGTCAGGCGGTGATCCGAAGCGTGCGCAGGCAAGGGGGCGAATACAAAACCCCGCAGCTGCCGCAGCGTCGGGAGAGGGGCTGGGGACGGGGCACAGCAAGTGCAGGGCACGTGTAATAATGCAGCGGAGGGAAGGGTTGCCTTCTCAACGTGTTAACAACAGGCAACGCTCCTGTTCGATTCTTTAAAAATCTTGCCTTGCTGTGTGACGGTTCGCCAGTCGTGCCCAGACCCACCTCACCTGCTGAGCCCGGTGTGGGGAAATGGGTGCTGCAAAGCCGCAGAGAATGCCTTGGGACGTTGGGGGATAGCATCGCCGTGGCACGTAACTCCCTCTCCAGGACTCTTCTTATGCCGGCAAAAAGGAAGCACTGCTGAAAATGTGTTTGCTTTTCATGTTAAAGTAGAAGCCCCAAAGCGTGAAGCAAAACTTGCTTCAAAAATCGGGAACATAAATGCTGAAATCGCAAGCCACACATGACTCTGAATTACGGAGAGGACAGCCCCATAAATCTCCAGGCTTAGACCTTAAAATCTGATCAGGGATATTAAAAGAAAGTAGATTTGAAAGATATGCAGAGTCCAATATTATTTAAAGCCTCATAAGTCAGTAATAACGCTTTAAAATCCACCCTAAATCTTGCCAGGAGCCAGTGAGGGTGGGTTTGACGCCCGGAGCCGAGGAGCTACGTTTTATGTGTTGTGCACTCCGTACAGTAAGTAAGCAGAGACAATCATTAGTAACTGGTTGCACTGCGGCGGGGAAGGGAGAGACCTCCGAGAAACCACAGGCAGCTCCTGCTTCTGCGTGGGAAGAGCTGCGTTTGCACCGGCCGGGGATGCTGGAAGCATTCGGGTCGTGTGTCCCGGCTCCCCGGCCCACGAAGACCACCACGATCAAAACGTGCCCTGCATTAGCAGCGTTGCAATGTGCTTTAGGATCGGCGTGAATGATAAGTCAGGGGTTTCCTGCTCCCTGTGCTCGCTTTTTCCTCCTTGCAGCCCTGCCACAGCTGATGCTCGCAGGGGCCGTTAAAAGTGAATTAGCCGTGGTTTTAATTTCTCCTGCCTGTTCCTATCTGCCTCACAGGAAAAGAAGAATGGGCAAAACCAGGGGGAAGTGCCTGCAGGGTCGAGACGCCGAGCCCTTTTGAAGCAGGAGCAGGGGATTCGATACAGGAGAGGAGGCGGCTGGCCTGGGCTAACGGAGAGGGACGTGGTGCCGTAATCGCACGAGTGGCTCACAAGCAGCACGGGCAGGAAAACCCTGGGGATTACAGGTTTGCACTCGGATTTCTAAAGTGCGGAATCAGCACAGTTATTTAGTGCTCATCCTCTGAGCTTTGCCAGTTGAAATAACAGTGGCATTTCCACCACAAACTCACAGCAAACAAACCGGTGAAGCAAGATATTACCGTGCCGGCTGCCCGCGGCTGAGGGCAGGATGCGGCTGTTTGCCACCGGCGAGAAAGGCTTCTTCAGCAGTGCAAAATAATAGCGTGTGCTTGTACGCATCGTCCAGGCGTGCAGACCCCTTCGGCACCGCCAGAAACCTATGGACTTCCTCGCAGCCGGAGCAGCAGAGGTTATTCGGCTTTGCGCCCTCGTAAATACCCGCTGAGTCTCTCCAAGCTCTTTCTTCCTGAGACGTCTAGCCAGTGACGGCAGGGTGGAGAAAGCCTGCAGGCGGGTACGACCTGTGAGATGCAGAATACATCTAGAGAACCTAATTCCCCGGCTGGCAAGGGCAAAGTTTTCAGCAGTACTTTGGGTTCAGCCTTGCTGCTCCCCCTCCCTCGGCAGTGCTGCACGCCTTGGCCTCGGGCAGCGTGGTTCTACTTCAGAAAACCCAAAATAGCCACGCGGCAGGACCACCGTGCCCTCCCGGCAGAAACCCGTTAGTTTTCACGCTGGCTGTCGCCGTGCCCTGTCGAGCTGCGGCTTCACGGGGATGGTCTGCTTTTCCTCTGGGATTCTGAGGGCTGCTACCCCTGGGCCCATCACCGCAGTGCCCGAGCGGCGGACGGAGCGACCTGGCTATTTATAGCCTGGAAAGTATGTCGAGAGCCTCGGAGAGGAGGGACATTGGCTGGGGATGAAAACAATACAAGTGCATTTACCCGGCCTCCCTGACAGCCAAAGTCATCTTTCCTCTCGGCGACTAAGAGCGAGCAGTAATTCCTCACGCCGCTGCAGGAGCATCACGCTGCTCCTGCCCGCAGCGCCCGTGGGCGCTGCTCCGCCGGGCGAGGGCCGGCGCGTGCGGTGCAGGATGCGGCACAGAGCCAGCCTGGCGGCTGTCAGGATCCTCACCGCTGCGACTCGCTCATCACAACGTGGGCTGGAGATGGGAGATCTGTTTCTCCTGGTTAATAAGGTTTATTTTTGTTCCGAATGAATAATACATGATTAGTGTCAAAATAAATTACAGTCCTTCCATTATAAACCACTTTGCTGTTCTGTATCTTCTCCTCTCCCTGTCTTTCTGCTTCTTTCAACTATCTTTCTTTCTCTTTGGCTCCTTCTCTCTCTTTAAAGCTCCTTCTTCCTCTTGTCACCGTCACACCATTCATTTTCACAGCAGCAGAACAGAATATAAATTTGATGCCTTAGGGCTCAGCAAAGTTAAGAGCTTGTTGCATTAGGAAGCGCGCTGATTGGTCTAAATTATGTAAGAGCAAACCAAAGCGGCTGGGAATTCACTCATTTGCTATAAACAATAATAATATCAAAATCTAAATGCCTGCATTTTTCAGCCGCGCTGGGTTCCCAGGTGACGGGAGGGAGCAGGGCTGGGTGCCCGCTCCCACCCAGCGTCCACCCGAGTGCTGGTTCCCCCAGGGGTAGGAATTTTGAGCGCGTGTGCGGCTGTGACAGCGTCTCTGAATCGTGCCCCGGCCTTGCCCTTTGTCCACCTCTGCCGCCCGCATCCCCACCGCTTTTCACGCTGTCCGGTGTACAGAAAGCCTGTCCGGAGCGGGGACCTCCCGGCTTCCCGGCAGCGGCCGAGCCGCGGTGCGGGCTGCGAGGGGCACAGCTCCATCAGCCCAGCCGTGCCCCTGCGGGAGGGGACGCACCTTCCCTGCTTGCAGCGCATCCATCGCTGCCCACCAGCGAGAAGGTCCTCGCCGTCGTTTCGGCTGCTCGTGCCAACAGCATCGCCCTCCCCGGGTACCGGGGTGGCGGGGGCAGGAGGGAGCTGGTCCCTCTCCCCCAGTGGAGCCAGGGCACGGCAGGCTTCAACCGGAGCCTGACGGCTCTGCTCCGACAGCAGAACGGCCAGCTCCGATATGCATAATTTAACAGAGAATATTGTATTTCAGGCTCCCTCCTAAGATGCCTGGCGAAGGTGACTCAGGTGAAGTGCTGAGCGCTTTGAGACCGGATTGCCGCATTGCTTTCTATCGCTAAAGAGCAAAATGGCTGTATTTTTCTTTATTCTGTCATTAGAAAAAGAAGCAGCTTCATAAAATATTTCTGTTTCTGAAAATAATTGATTTTCTTTTAAGACCCTTGAAGCGAAACCTTCCGGTGGTGTAAGCGTTGTCCGGGTCATATTCCAAAGAGCAAAAACTATAATGAAACAGCCAGTACCAGCCACTTCAGAGGGAAGACCGATGGCTTTATTTAATTACTTTATACAATACGGACTTTGCTTCTCAGCCTCAAGCAATGTGAAATCCTCTGAATCTCCACAACAACCCAAGGCTCAAGGCAGCTCGTGGAGGCAGCTCGAGTGGTTTGTGCCGGAGCTGCTGAGCACGTGGGGCTTCAGCAGCTCTTGGAGAGTGGGAATGGGGGCACAGCAGCTCAGGAATTTGGGGGTCCGAGGGCACCCAGGACCCTCAGCCTGGCTGGGGGGGGAGCACTGGGGTGGGAGCACCCGTGTGTTACCTGTTGAACCTTTCTTTGCCTGAATCTGTCTCTGAACACCCAGCAGTAGGAGCAGGAGGGGGGGGTGCGGCTGTGTGCACGTGCGGGAGGAGCGGGGCTCCGCGTCCTCCAGAAAGCCTCTGATGTACGGCATCAGGGAAAGCTCCAGCAAAAAGAAAAGACAATTTCCCTTTAGGTTTGAAACTGGAAGTTTCTTCAAGTTTCCCCAACTTGAAGTGACAGTTGGCAGGCCGCCAGGTGGGAGGTGATGCTCGCAACCTCTGCCAGAGCAGCAACAACACACAAACGCTCGAATGCAAATATTTTCTATGAAAATGAAGGACTTGCAAGGGTGGGCAGACTGGGTTTGCCTCACTTCATTTGTTAAGAAACTCCAGTCCACACAGGTCAGCAGGGAGGAAGAGCAGCCCCGGTGCTCCGCACTTCTGCTCCGGCAAGTGGCAATCCCCGGCTGGCGCACACGGAAAACCGCGGGATGCATAAGGCCTGCCAAGCTAAAGCTGGATGGGAGCAGGCTTGCCGGGGGCTGAGCGGCCCTGGCTTTGCTCTCCATCATCTTACTATGAACTTTCCATGAATGACGCCTTTTCACCTAAAAGTTTTCTAAACAGACACCCAGTCGCGTGCTCCAGGGTAGTTGCCCTTGTTCTTTTGTACACCATAAAATAAGGTGTATCATGACCTTTCCTGCAAGAGAAAGACGATCTTAGTTTGATAAATTCCAGGGAACAACGCGCATCTCATTCAGTTTTATTACCCTTGTCGTAAGGTTACAGAAATGCTGTTTCAGATTATTGCACTTAACCCGCTGCCAGCCCCCACAGTAAATTAGCAGCCGCTGCCCGCACCTTTACTCCTGGCAGGGGTTTGGGCAGGCAGCTCTCCGCCGGAGCTCCCGGGCAGCCCGAGTCCACAGGTGAAAGGGACAGTGGAGGAATCCGCTATTGTTTTAACCTCACATGGAATTTATTCCGGTAAATCTCCTTCAGGGTGTGAGTATTTCATGGCCGGCCGTTTTACGGGCATGACGTTTCTGCCTTCGCGAGGTACAAACCCAGCCAGGCAAATATCTCCCGGGTTGATTTGTGCCAACAGCTGAGTCATTTAAATGGTGGGATTTATACAGGCAGGAACAAATTGGACACCTGCGCTGAGAAAGCTGAGTTAAAGCCAAAATAAAAATCAGCCCCCAATTGTTCAGAGGTGGCTCCGCTGTTATGCATCAAGGGCATTGTCTTCGGCGAGACAATTCATTTTCTGAGCTCGTCCTCAAGATGCCAGGGGAGAAAAGCGGCATTGCCTTCCTCAAATTCTTGTCAATTGCTCCAGATGACGGCCTGTACATAAAAATCCCATGAATTCCAGCCTGTTTCAGCTTTGCTGTTTAAGAATCAGGTCTTAACGATACAGTAAGGGATAAAAGTTTAAGACACGGGTGTTATCTAACAGTAAGCACTTGCTGCCATGGAGTACGGAGGCAGATGGTTTTGCAAGCTGCAGATGGCCGTGGACGTGGCTGTGCTGGCCGGCTTTTTTCTAGGATGGCTGCAAAGGGTTGCATCGGTCACGAGCTGGGGGATGGACCCGAGGGCACAGTCCCTTCCCTCCTGCCAGCCCGCTCGTGGGCTTGGCGGGATGCTGGGCACAGCAGCCGGCACCGTGGGAGTAGTTTTAGGTGTAGCGCAACGGCCAGACGATGCACAAAGGACTCGTCTGCAGCAACGGTGCTGCGGCTGAACTGGCACAAACCGAAAAGTGAGTTATGCTGGACCACGGCGCTATGAATTCCTAATTCCTCTGCCTGGGCTGCTCAGCATGGCTCGGTGGAGAAACGCTAATGACAGACTCTTGCTCAGAAGAAATAAAACATGAGCGCAAAGAGCCGAGGCCACAGGCGTTGATTTCCCCCGCAGCAGCAGAGATGGTGTGAGCAAGCTGGAGGGTCCGGTGTGGGGCAGGGGGTGATGGTGCCGTGGGGAGCCGGGGTCTCTGGGGTCTTGTGCTTGCAACCCGCAACGGCTTCACACAGCTGTGCACCCTGCACTCGGGATCCTCGCTTCCCTTTTAATCGTACTTCAAAACCAGGGCAACGACTTAAAAGTAAGCAAAGGAAGCAGCCGACAAAGACATAAGGGCTTGTTTGATCTTTCTCTGAAAGGAGATTAGGAATCAATTCATAACAGAAAATGGGCAAGCGACAGTGCTGGAAGGCAAAGCCAGAAAAGAGCTGGGAGCAGCCGCGCGTGGGGGGTTCGTGCTCCCAGGACGCGCTCGGCACCGGGAGCGGGCAGCACAGCCAGCGGGCACCTTCGTCACCGGCTGCACCGGCACGCAGCCTCACCGGCCACGCGCCCTTGCAGTGCCGAGGGGCTCAGCGGCTTGAAGGCTTTGGCAAAAGTGTAATTGTCCGGCGCTGTGAGGTGTCCGAATCCTCTCGTGGGGATGGGGATGCTGATTCCTGCAGAGAAGCGGGGCGGTGCTGCCCAAGTCCACCCTGCAGCCCGTGCTGCAGCCCCAGGCGCTTTTTGGGGTGGCTGGAGGGGCAGCCAGTACTAACTGGGATGCTGAGGAGCTGCCAGCTCTAGTCCCAGCTCTCCATCTGTACAACAGATCTTCACAAAATCGAGATCCACATGCCAGTGCGTGGCTATGGTCACACATGAGTTAAATTCCCCTGTTTCTCCCTGGACTATGTGTGCAGGCAGGGAAATCCGTGAGGATGAGGCTGAGAGCCCCCTATGCCGGGGTGGGGGCTATGCCCGCTGGCAGGCATGTCAACACCACAGACACCCTCCCAAAGCTGCTTCAATAAGAGTTGAGTCTGTGGGGAGGAGGAGGAGGACGGTAAATCCCACGTAAGGCGTGCTGTGGGCACAGGGCTGGTAGGGAAGCGGTGTGATTAACCCCGGCCGTCTTGAATGCACATTGCTCTCGAGAGCTTCTTGCCGGCTCTCCCATCTTGACCGAGCGTGAGCCTCGAGTGCTGCCTGGGGTTATGCTTTTTAGTGCCAGGATTTAGAAGAATAAAATCTAAAAGCTGGCACGAGGCATGAAGTGAAGTTGCTGCCTACAACAATAACAGCATTTCTGCAGCTGAATTGAATATGACCCCTCTTATGCAGCAGGTCAGCAAATAAATCAAGGAATTAATTGCCGCTGTCGATATATATCTCAGCAGTATCCAAACATTCACAAATGTGAGCTTAGCACTGCAGTCGCCATGCTGGAGCTGGCGTGTCCAAGCCTGGCACTGGCGGCTGGTCCTGCTGCACCTCGGACTGAGCGGCATTAGGGACGTCGTCTGGGTCATTCTGCTTTGATGATCTGCACAGTGACTCTGGCTTCTTCCAGAGCCGGCCGTTTTCAAACCATGGTTTCCCCAAGCTGGCTTTGGCCCTGGACGGTGCTCACCGCTCGCTGCATGCCCAGTGGCCCCAGGTCACGTCCCAGCTCTGTGCCCGCAGCACCGCGGTGGCTGTCCCCGTGCCACCCTGCTAATAACAATGCTTTCAGAAGGGAGCTGCTAATAATCCCAGCACGCTGCTTCTCACGCTCTCCTCTGCTGGCAAACCCTGCCAGCAGCCTTAGCTGCTGCGTAAGAAGCAGTAAAAGAGCAAAAATGGCTCAGCTGCGTGCTCTGAGCTGAGCTGCAGGCTGAGGAACAAGGGAACTGTGCAAAGGGTGGTGGTTTGCTCAGCACAGAAGGAAGGGCTCTGCTCCACTGGCAGCCCAGCAAAGGCACAGTCCCCACCACCACGAGCCAGCCTCCGCGGGGAGAAAGACTGCAGCGAGCCCGAAGTCGGGGCTGCAGCCTGGAGAAGGGCTGCTGGTTTCATGAGACCCTGCACGCTTACTGTTTCCCTCCATTATTTTAATTCTGCATCTTAGATTCCACTGCTAATAGAGCAAAACATCACTGAACTGGAAATGTCATTTAATTATTTTTTAAACAATAGATTCTGGAAGGTCAGTAAATGGAAATATCAGTGAACACAGACCACGTTGCTAGTCTTACAGCAACAAATGTGTCCTCCGTTCTCAGGGCAAGTCAGCTGTGACTTGATCTAGCCACTGGGCTGCAAATTATTCATGTCCTCTGATGACCCTCGTCAAGAAATCATAAGCCTTTCTGCTCCTGAAAGAGCTTCTAGACAGATATAATGACCTAATCGTATTCACACATTCATCATAGAGATTATTAATTAATATGTTTTATTTGTTTTGTTAAAATCATCTGTGATAATTTTAGGGGGGATTTTAGCAATATCATTGCATTAAGTGCAAATAACCTGGAACTAAGGGATTGTTTTTGCGAATGTGGATATTAATGCCTCTCCTGGAAATGCTCTGCAGCGGGGGGAGGGAAAACATTAATGGTCCCATTACGCTGTATTACACAAATGGCATGTTTCGCTCATGGAGGGGATTTAATGACTTGGTGCAATAACAGTCTAAAAGCTGGCAAGGGTAAGATAATGGACTGTAAAAAATATATGTTTATTGACACTTTCCCTCATTGTTTGGATTTCTGCAGGGCTCAACCTCCTCGCCATGCTGCATGATGCTGCGTGGGAAGGTGCCTGTGCGGGACAAGACCCTCCTCCGGCGGCCAGGGCAGGAGGGAGGGGGCCCGGCACGTGGCCCCTCCGAACCGCACTTGCTGGCCACAATCTGGCTGGGAAGGGGCAGCAAACTCCCCCCAGTAGCGCCGAGTGAGGCAACAAGGCCCCCCCAACCTGGGAGCCAGAGGGATGCGCCCCACGAGTCGGGGGGACACGGCTCAGCCCCCTGCGCCAGCACGTGGTGCCGGAGGCACGAGGGATGCTCGCCCGTCTCCCGCAGGAGAGGCAGGTCCTGATCCCACTTTCCGCTCGCCCGCGTGCCCGGGGAGGCGAGAGGCAGCCCCAGCCCCGCGGGCAGCAGAAAACTGGCCCCTTCTGTGCTCGCCTGTGAGCGCTGACTGATGCCATGGAGAGGCAGCCCTCAGAAATATGTCAAATTAGCGTTCCAGCACAATGCACAGGCTTTAAATATAAACTTTGTGAAGAGAGGCTGACATGGCTGTCTGTCTCCAGGTCCTCAGAGTCATTTGATCATCTCCCTAACAAAACATTGAGCCCTCCCAAAGACACACCGCTGCAGGCTAAGAAATAAAATCCCCACTAAAGATGCCACGATCTGGAATTATATCATCTCTTGTTACACAATGAGATGGCACGATTTGGCCCCTGAAGCCTAAGATGCATTTCTCAGACGCATTCAGAATGTATTTTTGTTTGAAGTATTCACGCCTGGGCTGCATTCCCACAGAGATGCGGGGCTCTGTTCCCAGTGCGGTTGTGCCGGCGGCTCATCCAAACGCCGACAGCAGAGGCAGGCGATAACAGAGCTGGACATCACCTGCACGTCCTGCCCTGGTGCTCCCCACGCCTTTAGAAGTCTTGTAAAAGCACTAGAGCAGGCAGCGTCACAGGGCTTATTTTCTAATCCAGCCAGAGAGCCTTAACACCACTGAGATCCAGTAGCAGACACAGGCTTGTTTTTCTTCAGCTGCTAAACACGGGGTTATAAGGGAAAGAAATTACTTGGCTACTTCCCTGAGCAGTAGCAGCGGGGAAAGAAAATGCTCTTCCAGCCCTTTCGCTGGCTGTACCGGCTGCAGTCCCCGGGATGCGCGGGGATGGCAGCGGGCAGGAGGGTGCTGGCAGCCGTAGCGGAGCACCGGAGCCACCCGGAGCTGTGCGGTGTGAAAACAAACCGAGGGGTGGGAGACGTCTGCAGAGACCCGAGGCAGCTAGTGATATGGCACTTGTGATAATTGTTCTGCTTGGAATCTCATGCACTGGTAATTATTACTCTCTTAATTTCATTATTCACTATTGTGATAGGTAGCTTCACCTCTCTCTATTTCTCTCTCTCATACAAACCTCTTATTAGCATTCCCTGTGATAAAATTCCCCATCCTACAGCTGAAACAAGCCAAGAGAAGGCTGGTGCACAAGATCATCACATTACAGTTGCCTTTCTGCGGCTCCTGTCTTCCGCGCTTGCTATGATACACCAAAAGCGGTGTCACGGGAGGGCGGTGCGGGGCCACGGTGCAGCTTCCCGACGAGCTGCGGGACACGCGTCCTTTCCCGGGGGGAGCGCGGCAGAGAAACCCAGCAGAGCTCCCCCCGCCGCCTCCTGCCCAGGCGGCTGTCACACAGGTCTCTGCTCCAGACCACATGAAGCTGTTCAGCTAGGGCTGTTTGATCTGCTTCCAAAAAAAAAAAAAAAAGCGGAAAACTTCCACTTAGCCTTTCTTATGATCCATAAAACGCTGCTGGAGGCAGAGACAGCTGCTGATATAAAAAAGTTACAGTTGGTAAAGAGAACTTATTGCAGTTGTAAGGGGTGCTTGTGACTGTGCAAGCGCTGGGCTGCTAATGCAGAAATAAAGCACCGCTGCTGCTGCCGTTCCCTGGAGAGCCATGGGCCAGCAGGGCCGGGTGTCTGAGGGCTGCCTTGGCACCCGTGGCTTTCTGACACCCTCGCCACGCGCTGGCTAAGGGACGTCATGCGCCGCGGCCGGTGCAGCACAAAAGTTCTATTGCAAGGGAAGGTCTGGCCCATGGAGGTCAAAGCGAGATACCTCACTGCTCCGCCTGGGCGGCTGTGCGTGCAGCCTTTACCTCCCACCCTGGGGACAAGGGTCAGGGCCCCTCGAAGCAGATGGGGTAATTAACCTCAGGTGCAAGCTTATAAAAAGCTGCAGGTGGGAAGAAGGGCTCTAGAGCTCTGCTTGCCCCAGCACTAGAGGAGGGCAGTATGGTGGGCTGCGTGGGTGCTGCTGGTGCGGAGGCTGAAGGAGCATCCTGCTGCCCACCCGAGTGGGCTGGAGGTGAGGCTGGGCAGGCTACGTGCAGCTCAAAAAGGGAGTCCCTGCAACCCTCCCCATTCAAATCAGGAAAAAATTCTTGTCTGTGATCCATCACCTTGTTTTGCCTCCTGGAAACTCGAGAAGGGGAGGCGTAAGGTGGGAGGAGGGAGGGGGTGTGTGGAAGACTAATTGCAGCTACATCTTGGGACTGTGGGTGCTGCAGGCATTCGAGATGGAAAAAAGTGATTTTCAACTGCAAATTGGTAACTGGATCCTTAACGTTAGCTTTGCAGTTCCAGAAGAGACAGCAACCTGTTGTAATGCCTCGCCACGCAGCGCGGGGACGTGGCCAGCCTGGCAGGGAACAGCACGAGCCCACGCAGCAGCCAGGACGGTGCCTCGGCCGTGGCTCCTTCGATGATGCTCCCGCGATGATGCTCGCAGAGGGCTCGTGATGCTCACAGAGGGTTCGAGGCAACTGTTTAACAGCAGTGTTTAAAAAGAGGAGTTGCCATGGCAACTGCCACCCGGGTTTCTTCGCGCATCGGTGCAGGGAAATGCTTGCACTGTGTGTGCCCAGCTACGGCACGGCAGTCGCGCTCCTCTGCCCGCCCTGCTCCAAGGCAGCCTGCGTCCCGCGGTGCCCGCTCTCCCCTACGGGCACATCTGCGGTGGCTGCCGTTGGGGGCCCGTACCCCAGAGGGTCCCGCAGCTGAGCTGGCGGGGAGGTGGCCGTGCGTGCCGTGCTCTTGCCCGAGCTGTGGTTTCCTCTAGCAAACCCTTGCTTGCCTTCCAGGCTCCCCACGATGAGCACAGCGGGCAGGAGCTTACGCTCTTCGTGGAGCAGGGACCCGCTTCTGCGTCGTCCAAGAGCAGCCTGGTGCAGGGATGGCCAGCAGCTGCCCCGAGCGCAGGGCGTGTGTCATCAGGGAGGTAACTGCTCATTTCCCACTCATAATTACCTTGCATGCTGTCTTAATAGCTTAGCTGCTAACTAAGACTAGATCTTTGGTAGTAATAAAAGCAGTCCCTTGGTGGGTGGGGTTTTTGGCATTTCATCTCAGTTCCAAAATGAATAATTTATACAAGCCTTTATTGGAGCCCAGAGTTATACAATAAATGTTCCATGCAAACACACTCACATATTTCAATGTTAATATCTCTCCAGCGAATTTCTCTGGCAGGCCAAGCCAGCCTGGGATTGCCACATTGCTTATTTACGTAAAATATCATAATCTCACTTTTATTTGCATTTCTGAAGTGCCATTAGGGTGATTTGGAGCATATGAGCCCAGCCAGTTGACTGCAGCTGCAGCTCCTGGTCCAGGGTGGGAAATGACTTTCGGGACTCCAAGGCGAGACGTGGCCAAGAGCAGAAATAGGTTTTGGCAGTCGGGAACTGTGGGGACACAGAGCCCACGGGGGTAAACACCCGGGCGCGGGAGGTGAGCGTTTGGGTGTTTTTGAGGGGCGCTGTGTTTGTATGGGGCTGAGCAGATGGAGATGGGAACAGCGTGTGTCACCGGGAGCTGCTGAGCTACAGCCTGAGCCCGTCCTCCTGTCTTGCTTTGGGCAGCAAAGCCTTTAAGGCAGTTTAAATCCAAGGCAGCTCTCGTCAGAGGAGGGTGGCAGCTTTTCGCAGCAATAGCTGGGTTGCACCCCCACCCCTCCCCAAACCAGCGTGCTCTTTAGGGATTTCTTCCTTTCTCAGTGAGGTGAAATTGTACCCATCTAAAAGGATTTCATTGCTTAAATCCCAGTTATAGCCTCCAGAGACTAATTACCTTCTTCCTGCATTTGCATCGTTTACATTCAAGTCAGTTTAAGGGACATGTGATGTTTTGGAAGGAGATGTGAAACTGGGAGGCAAAAAAATCTTCTAAGTAGTAAATGGCTTGGAAGAACGATGTGAGAACACGCATGTGGTGAGTGCAGCCATTTTGAGATGGGTTTGATCCGCTTCCCCATCAGCACTGGAACGGGGGGGTGACGGAGGGTAAGTGTCCCTCAGATGAGCACTTGCCAGCGTTTCACCCGGAGAAGAGGCATCTCCAGCGGGAACGGAGGCGTGCGGTTTGTGCTCCTCCGCATCCCCTTCAGAAAGAAATGACAAGCACCAGCTCGGTGATACTGTGCCTGTCTGAATCCAGATGTCTGGCTCCCATACAGATTTGCGCTGCTTTTGCTGCTCACAGCAGAGAGGCAGCTTTAAGACAGGCAAAAATTATTTCCAAGTTGTTGCTTTGTGCACTGTTGTCTTCAGCCAAGCTAACTGCTGCTGGGGCTTTCTGATGTTCTTTGTGTGATCTGAGGCTCTCTTTAAAGCTCAGGATTGTGCAGCCACAGGTCTCTCTGATGGAGAGGAGGGAATGGTCTCCTTGCAGCCAGGATGCCTGTTGACACGTCTTCTGCTTTGCTCTGCTCCAAAACAGGGCACAGAAATGATTTTCCAGGCATCTGCGCCTGCTGCTCAAACCTCCTAACTTCATCATTTTACGCACGTTCTCATCTGCTTTTCTTCTGTCCTTGCAAACTCCACCTGGAGCTGATGATCCAGTCGGGAGCTTTCCTCGCTCACGCGGCCAGGAGTAGCAGCTCCGCAGACCGAAGGCGGTTGGGATGTGCCCTGTGCCGTGGCTGGGTGGCCAGCAGCCCTCCTGGGACTCGGCAGCTCCTGCTGCTCGCAGTGGCTCCCTGGGGAATGGGAACTTAAAATATCGCAAGTGAGCTCAACAGGAGAGTTTCCAATGAAAAGCAGTAATCGTCGATTGAGAAAATTAGTTTAATTTATTTGACAAATGCTTGCAGATCCAGGGAGCAAGAGCATATATACCTGAAAGAATTGCTTCAAAGAAAGCCTATTGTGGCTGCTGTCACTTGTTCTGCTCCTTTTTCATATTTTTTTTTTTTCTCTTGAAACTGAGATGAGCTGGAGAGCTAGTGAAAGAGGACTTCATTTCATTCAAAAGCAAGCTCAGCGGCACCTGGTGTATTGTGGAGGATCTCAACAGGCCTTCGTTGTCTGGCCGTGCTGCTGTCTGGGCAAATTTAGCACATAGCCGGTGGGCTGCTTTAGTAGGAGTGCTGTGATTTCAGGAGGGTTATAAATTTATATTCCCCGTAATTGTGATAGCACACCTTAGCGCTGTTCCCTTAGCAAGAAAATGGCTCTCCCCAGTGCACTGGGGACTAAGCAAAGATGCTGGCACAAACAGGATAATGAATGTTAGATAACTTGCGTGTTTCACAGACTGAGCTTAAATAGTGGAAGAGCAGCATCCCTGCTTCAGAGAGGGACTTAAATCTATCTTAAATCTAGGGAATGTTTTCCCCTCTGCTCGCTGGGATTTGCGTGGGGACCTGACTTCAGCGTTAATGGGATTTGCGAGCTTGGAACATCTCTTAATGCACTGCATCCCTCGTATCTCTTGTCTAAGTAAAATGAGTTTGAATTTTTCATTTTAATCGCAGACTTGTGATCTGGAATAGACATCCTTGTACTGAAAAGCATCCGCTTTTAGATCCGTTCCTCAGGGTATACAACGACAAAGGCGTGTCCCTGGCCTCTGCTGCTTGCACGCTGCATTCGGAGAGCACAGCTGTGTCCCAGCGGCGGTTTGCATTTCAGTAGTCGCTTCAGACGGCAAGAAAATCTCCGAAATGCCTCACGGCTCCAGAAAGACTCCCCTTCTATGGACAGGTAAATTCAAGCAGGACATTTTGTGCTATTATTCACTACTCAGCTTGGAACGGTGTTTTCGGTCTGTGGCGTGGGTATGTAGAAGGGGTCCCTGGTTCTGAACAACCCCGGTTTGGATGAAGCGGGTGGCTACTGGGGAGCACTGAAGGTGCTGCAGGCTGGGGGGTCCCCTTCCTAGGCCAGCCCCCGGCTGGCTGGAGCACTTCGGGCAGTTCCTCGTATTGCTTGGGACCAGGCTTCCCTAGCCTTAACATCAAGCTAATGGTTTTGGTTGCTGCTGCTACCCTGCAAGTGTAGGAGCACTCTTGAAAGTTGCTGCTGTAGTGGAATAAAAAGTTATCTCTAACCCTGTAGGGATTTAGCAAAGATGCTGGCACAAAAATAGTTTGTAATGAGCTTTAAGACATATTAATGAAGAGAAGTATAATTATTATTACTGAGTTCAATTACAGCGCTTGGATTACAAATATTCTCCCACAATCCCTCAAGAAAGAAATGCATCTTGTCTCTGCAATTAAATAAACTGCGTATCAAGGGGAGGGAGGAGGATTAAACTACAGAAGAAAGAATTGCTTCAACTTGACTGTGGTGGCCCCTCTCATCCTCCCAACCAGTTATCTATGCTTTGAGGAGAAGGATCCCTGCTCAGCACAGTGCAATGGTGATAAAAATATTCCTCGGGAAACTGGTGGTTGGCTTCCTTCCAAAGTCTTAGGCATCTGTAATGCAGCAGTTGCCATGTTAGTAGAATCTAATAAACTCCTTTCTAAAATATTTATGGAAGTGCACACCTGTACATTTCTGTTTCCCAAAGATGCAACCTAGGCACTTCTTAAGGGGTTTTTCCTTCCCTGGTTACTGAGTGTAGAGACAGAATTGAGGAATTCGCATGTTTCACGCAAAGGAGCGTGACTGAAAGCACAAAGCGGTAAGAAATGTGTAGTTGCAAATGCAGAGCATCGCCAGGGGTCAAGTGCTGGGGAAGCTGCACATTGAGTGCGGAGAGCTTGACCTTGACAACGCAGTGGAAATGTCAGGCAGCAGTAAAACAATGCGCTCCCTGGAGAATAGCAAGATCCAGGGGCTGGAGTAGCTACTGATGTGCCTTTGGGTTTCTTGGGTCGAGAAGCTTGCCTCCGGAGAGCTTTGAGGGAAGGAGAGGCCGGTGCTTAGCTGTGTGCTGAGCGACGAGGGGCGCTGCATCTCTTTCACTTGCAGTAAAAAAATCCATTACTGAGAGTATCGCCCTGACAGAGATGCTGGGTGGTAAAGGACCAGGCTCCCACCCAGGGGCAGAGCAGCTCTGCTGGCTTTGATGCTAGCGGAGAAAAGTCTGCTAGCATCTGGGAGATGGTACAGGCGGTGCAGAACAGCACTGCTCCCTGGGAAGATATCACTGCTCCGAGAGCTGCGCTGGATGCTCCCAGCTGGCCAGAGCCGGGGGGATTAGCATAGCTCTACCATTTGCTGCTTTTAACCCTAAAATCTACCCTGAAACACTTCTGATGTGAAAATGCACTGAGTTAAGCAGGAGAGCAGAAGTCTGTGGTGACATTGTGGCTGTTTTTCTGCAAGACATGAAGAGGCAATGACAAGCCTTGGCGACTGTATGGACACGCATGGAGACTGTGACGGCAGCGGTACTGGTGAGCTACCAGCCGCTCTTCTGAGCGCTGCCTAGGAACTGGGGGTTTTTTCCTATTAAGCAGGATGACAAAATCACCGCCACGCATATTGTAGTAACTTCTCCTTAAACATCGCTACTGTCTGCAGACAGAGAGGTTTGTCTGCCTGCACTAGTCATCTCTGGAAATGACAGAGCTAACGCTTGTTTAAATTCTCTCAGAACCTGCTATCTGAATACATTTCTTGTGCAGCCTGATCGTTGTTAAAGCTTTCCTACCTAACCTGGTTTACACACTGTTTCAGGGCTTGCTTTTGATCGCACTGGCTGTAGGACACTTGTTCGTACTGTGAACCCTACTTCTTTGTTCCTGCAAATGTGCTACCCATGGGGAAAACTTTGTCCAAATAATCTCAGATTCCCCAAAGAGTGAGAGCTGCTGGCTTTGCTTTCTAGTTGAAGTGACAGCAAGGAATATATAGATTTGTTCTTCTATTCTTTGGTGGCTTTCTATTCGCGTATCCTCACATCAAATCAAAGTGTCAAAATAGCATCCCTGGCTTGCCAGCTGCAGCTTCTGGCCACTAGACGGACATCTGAGGAACAGATATTTTCAGTTGAAAAGGATAACCAGCAAGGGTTATTTAGTGAAGAAGATGACCCAAGACACATGGTAAGAAGAAACTAATGCACAAACTTTTACTAGAATCTGAGAGGACTGCAATTACAACAGCCACCCCTCTGACTGCTGCATGTCTGCTGCATGCCAGGCAGCCCCAGACCCTGCTGGCTTCCCCAAAGCAGAGCTACCGTGAGCGCCTGGCTACTGACACTGCTTCTGGTGACAGCTCGGCTCCTGGCTGGGCACTTGGCACAGCGTGGTCAGACCACGAATGCCTGAGTCGAGAAAGCGGTCTGTATTGTCACGCACCTGCCCTGGGTGCAGAAAGAGGCAAGGGGAGGGACAGAAAGATGTGGCAGTCGAGTTTCTAGCTCTATGACAGCGCTCCTGTTACCAGAACACTTCTAAGCTCTCAGCCTTCTTCCTAGGTTTTATCTAATTCTGACTCTGTTCAAGTATTAAGCACTATCAGTGCACGCAGAAAAGAGCCCTAGAAACTTACTCCTTGCAAAGCAGTTCCCAGCTCAAGTCTTTGTCCACTTACATGATTAATCCATCTCTGTCTGAAGTGCAGTTATTGCACACCGGGATAGCGTCTGGATAGTTGCACTACGTGTTCTTTACAGTATGCAAGCAGTGTGAATGGCAAGGCACACGGCCGGCCCTGCAAAGAGGTGGGAGATGACTTCAGTGCTGTGGCATTGTGTAACAGAGCTACTCCTGGAAAAAAACTGCTTCAAAAGAGTCGGTACACAGGAGATCTACCAGTGATTTCTTGATGGAGGCACACTTGCATGTAGAAAATACTTAAACAGATTGTAATGAAGATCTGGCTTCATTACTGGAGCCTCGTAGGGCTGATAACTGAATTGCTCCTGTTGCACTGAAGTCCCCCGTTGGAATGAATGCGTAAACGCATGGCACTCTAGGACACTGGAGCAGTTGTCTTAGCAAGAATCCTGCCAATGGTACAATATTGCTTGCTGTTGCATGAACAGAACATGTCTCCTCTGATTGTTTTTTCCTGCTCTTTTGAGATAGATGCTGTCTGAGGATCCTCACTGGTAGAAGGCCTTCTCCGAGGTACAGTTACAGCTCTTTACATGTAACCTCTGGCACCAGTAACAGAGGGTAAAAGAAAAAATCTAAGTGCTTTTTTGGATGAAGCTTGCTCCTTTTCTGGAAGGAGTTTGTGAGACTTGACAAGAGACTGAGCTCAGTGGCCTCTTCCGTGGTCCTGCTCTACGGCGTTTCAACTGTAATTATCCTTTTTTAATTTGGGGAGCTATTGAACTGTGATAACGTTCCTGGAGTGGCTTAAACTCCCACTCCTGTAAGATACCAGGGAACAAGATGTCCCTTGAGCAAAATGCTGATGGTTTTTTTTTTGCTCCGCTAAGAAGGTGCCACCTGGCCCAGCTGCCTTCTGCTTCTCAGATTGGTGATCACCAGTGGGGACTGCACCTCTGCTTGGGCCAACTCTGTCCTCAGAGGTATCACTTGTCTGCCCAGCACCTGGTGAGTCTTAGGAGGCAAGACTTAAATTGTTGAGGCTTTATAAGCTTTATGTATTGAATTATCACAAGCTCAGTGACAGAAAACGAGCAAGAGTTAATTATATGACAGAGAGGGAGAGTGCGTAGCAATCATTTCAAAGGCAAATAGAAATATTTATAGACTCAGGACTGCAAAACCTGCCACTGCACTCTGACACGAGATGTGCTATGATTCACAGAGCAACACTTTAGGATGGGGCTCTGACAGTCATGTGGGTCAGACCTCTGCTAAAAAGCTGGGTTCAAAGGGATGTGCTAATGTGATAAAACGAGGTAAAACTTTGTAAAATCAGAATTTAAAAATATCCTGGCAATCTTCTGTTTTCAGTCCCTCTGTAGATTTCCCTATCTGTATTGCTTGCTGATGACGAGTGCCGCTGTGAGGGTCTGCAGAGATGACCCCCACCCTGAGCTGCCCCACTGCACCATGCCCCCAGCTCTGAGGGTGCAGCGCCCCACGTCCCTTCCAAGGGAGGGCTGCACGCAGCTCTGCAGGGCTCTGTCACCTTCAGGCAGTGCTTGCTGCCACCTTGAAAGCCCAGATTTCAGGTGCGTGCCTAGTTCACGCAGGTATTCATTTCTCAGGTCTTCTGTGGCTCCCTGTCCTGCGGCGTCCTGCGATGCTTCCGTTCCTTTCTGCTGTCCAAGCAGAGTGCTGCAAAGGGAAGAAGCTGCTGGGGAGAGGAGATGAATGTGACCCTGAGAGTTTGCGTGCGCCAAGAGGTAGAAAGACTTCAAAACTGATAAACATCTGACGGTGGCCACCCTGAAGTCACCCTCCTGCAGGATGCTCCCCTGCTTCCCTGCGTTGTTCCTGAGAATTATCTCGTGCTTGGGAGCAGTTGTGAAGCAGAACAAGTCCTCGGTGGGTATAACTCATCAATGGAGTGGCATGCTTTCCCAACAGCTTCAGACTCGGCCCATGCTATTTTTGCATTGCTGGCAGGGACTGACTAATTCTGATGGGAGCAGAAAGAATTTGCTATTACCTGCAGACAATAGAGGGAAGATGATAATTCATTTCCATCCCAAAAGCAATCTCTGCAGGCGGGTTTTGAGACAGGTTTCCAACCACCTCCCTTTGGAGACCACGAAGCAGGCTTTAAAGAATCCTTTATATTTTTAGCAGCAACATAATAGTGGTGGAAATTTAATAAACTTCACCATCAAATATTTATCCCATTACACTGGCTTAAGTAATTTAAGCTGCTGAAATCAACATTGTGGTTTTATTTTTAATGAGCCTTGTGTAAAACAGCCTCTTCTATCATTGTCAGGTGTGTATGGAAGTGAGCTGCATTTACTCAAAGAATTTTTAATCTCCCCAAAGAAACAATGTTAAATAATGTACAACACTAACCAAAATGTTACCTGTCACCAGTAGAAAATCTAGCTAGTGCTAGGCAAGCCTGATGTTTACTGGCACTTAGGCCAGGGAAAGAGCTTGTGGGTTTTGGGGGGTTTGGTGTTTGTGTTTTTTGGGGGGGGGTGGGGTTTTGGGGGGGGGGGGGGGGTTGTTTTTTGTTGTGGTTTTTTTTTTTAATCTAACTAGGCATATAATACCGAGAGTGCCCTAGGTTCAAATTTTGCATGGAGTTCAGCCTTGTGGAATGCAACGTTCCCACCTCGTCCCCCGGACAGCCGGGCAGGGTGGCAATGCCAGGACGGGCGGTTTAGCTACCTGCAGCCTGGGGAAGAGACAGGGCAGGAGGAAATAGGAAGGAGCTGTTCCTTACCGAGACCCATGCCAGCTGGGAAGAGCAGACTTCGGGGGCTGCGAACCCCAACCGCTCCAGCTCCCTGGGGCTCCCCCGCACAGAAAGCAGGTCAAACAACGGGCAGCCGGCAGGGCAAAAGGCTTGGCAGGGAGGTGAGCCTCTGCCGTGATAGCTGTGCAGTGGTGTGGTCCCCACGGACCCCGCCAAAATCCCCCCTGTCCTCGGCTTGGGCAGCTCCGGCAGCCGGCTCCCAGAGCTGCGTGGCCGGCAGCCGCTTTGCCCACGCGTGGCTCCGGGAGCCGCAGCGCCGGTCTAAGAGTGACCCCCAGTGTCGGGCAGCTGGGTAAGGCAAGCTGCGGCCCCCCCCCCCGGGCTCTGCGCCCGGGATTTAGCAGGTGAAGCGATGGAAATTAAACCGTAATCCCCGCAGCAAAAGCGATGTGTGGAAGAAGCGAGCGGTGGGAAGAGCATGGTTGTGCCACGGCTGCAGCTGAAGCAGCTACTATATTAAGTCAGGAAGAGGTTTTTGGGAGCTGCTGCTTTTCAGTGGCAAGGCTAAGTTGCCACCATCCGTGTAATCAGATTCCTGGAGCAAAGGTAATGATTCGGCCCCAGTGGGATGCTTTGTGCTGGGAGAGATTTACTTGCATTTTGTGAAACGCTTTAAAAAGCAACACTGCTCAAAGCAGTTAAGGTCTTGGAAGGGTAGGAAACCTTGGGCAAATCAGGTGCCCTGAAGTCATCGGCTAGTGTTTGCGGAGTGCTTTGGAAAGGATTTGCCATGTAAATGCTAGAGATCGTTACAAAAACTGGGTACGGGCATCGATAGAGGGGAGGATCCGATTGCCAGCAGTGGGCCCTGGGCAGGGGTCTGGCATCTCCAGTTGCACCCTTCACAGGGAGGTGGGTGCCATATAGCTCCCCAGTCAGACAAGTATGACAGCTATCCAACTTGAAATGGGTTCTCTGGATTCTCTTTTCTCAGATGTCCCCTACGGTTTTTCATTAATGAATTTCATCATTTTTCTTCTTGCTGCTCTTTCTTGCAAAGCCTATGTAGTCTGCTCAGTTGTGTTAATTAATTTCTTCAGCTACTGGCTTTCCACATTTGGTTCTTGACAAGATACTAGCAAGAAATCAAAAATCAGACCCAAAAAGAGATTTCTCACATGGCACACATAAAGTTTCATTATGTATCATAAATTCCCTGTTATTTCTATGCCAGGGCTCTCTAGCTCCTAGTGTGAGTACTTCTAAGTAATGAAAATTAAGGTCTTACTCAACTTGAGTGGTGCAAAGGAACTCAAGACAGCAGGGTTCGGGACAGGCTGCATCAGAGGATTGCAGACCCCCTTGAATGTTTTTGTTCTGGCTGGGATATTGACTCATCAGAAATTTGTCCAGGAGACAGTGCCTCTGGAAGCCCAAAACTGGCAGTTCAATATTCATTGTCATTACCTGAGTTGGCATGACAACATTGTTTGACAGGAGAGCACAACAGCTAAAAAGTTGTGTCTTCAAATCCTGAGCGGAAGACTAATTTGTACTGCTGGTGCTTGCTCTGCAGAGGAGGCAGAGAAGGCGGCGGGGAGGAAGGATGCCGCAGCTTGGTCCAGGCAGGGAGCCAGGCTCCCTATGCCAGTTACTAGGTGGCAGATCCTCCTGCTTTCTCCCCAGGTGTTGCTAATGAAGAAGAATTCAGCCACCTTAACTAAAAATAACTTTCCCACAGCAGGAAAAGACCAGCCGGTGCTCCTGCTGGATGACTGTTTAGTTTGACAGACCTTGCATTCAACAGTTAACAGCCAGTATGTTTACAGGCAACATTTTTTTTGGCTGCTGTCCCCAGCATGTCACTAATGTTTAGCCAAACGAACTGGGAGGATTATAACAGACAGGGACACTGGTGCAAGTGACAGGCGCAGAGACAAGTGCTGCAAGAAGCTAATTTACACATCGAGTTTCACAGCCTGAACCTCCCTTCCTGCTCTATAAGCTCATCAGCTGCTGCTTTATACCCGCCAGCCAGCTTTCATAAAAATGAGGGAGCTCACAAAATCTTTTTTTTTTTTTTTTGCCTGCCTGCTTCGACAACAGATTCTAATAAAAACCACTTTTTAATATTGTTGAAAATAAGTCCTCTTTTATGTGGAAATGTGGAATTAATGTAAATAGTTTGTGCTGCTCTGATTCTCTTTAAGGGCTGCTTGGCTGTTAGCAGTCCCTGCGTAGCCTTTCAAGTCACTCAGGAGACACTGCCTGCTGCTGAGACGTGGACTGATCTCAGAGGGGTTCTGCATTCTCGCTTGCCTCTCCCGGGGTGTTCTCTGCGCTACGTGACAGTTGTTTTCTCAGAGAGGGATCAGCCATATTTCAGAAAATGCAACACCATCTGCAGCTGCAAAATTGCCACCGCCTTCCCACAAAATAATGTGGTTATAGGGGTGACCATAATACAAGAGCTCTGCAAGGGAGCCCTGGCATCCTGGCTTCACCTGTGTAAGGTGCTTTGCCTCTTGAAACTGTCCAAGGCCACCCTGCACAGTCTCAGGTGCCTGTGGTCGTGTATCTCCACCCCTGTGTGCTGCCACAGAGTGTGAGCCTGCATCTGCACCGGGTCACTGAAGCACATGTGGCTGCTTAGGGCTGACCCACCCCTGCCCTCATCACCTGAATACGCACATCAATTTTGGAAAGCAGCATAAAGAGTGAGAAACATATACTGTTGTGAAAAGTATTTAATAAAATTTTCAAAATCAGATTTTTCTTACCATTTTCACTTCTTTGGGGAAATTAAAACAACCACCAAGTTTTTCAGCTGCAGAAACGCTGTTCTTGAGCCAGTTCTAGTCCTCCTCTGTTTATGAGACAGTGTAAGTTTTCACTGCCTAATAAAAACAATCATCTGTATTCTGTGGCTGCAAGCAACAACACTGTGAGAGAGTGGAGCAAGTGGAGAAGCTTTTGGAGGAGAATATGAATTATCTCAGCCAGAGAACAAAGCACAGAAGGACCCCTGAGCACCGAGAGAAATTGTAGAACAACATATCAGGCATGTCTCCGAACCTCTGCAGTTTAACTGGGAGACTTTATCCTTTTGAGAAAAAATGTCTTACTTGAATATTCCCATAGGTACATTCTTGCCACTTATTTCTGCGATTTAAATTGTTGCTCATGTTTTTTAAGGCCAGGATGAACGGACAAGCATTTTATCAGCTAAGTTGGATTGAGGAGCACAGGTAATATCCTCAAACCACTGAGACTTGTGGTATGGCTCTGCAATGAGCAAGAACATTAAAGGCTGCTATAAAGAAACAAGCTCCTGTGCCCTCAGCCGGACAGAATTATAAAAATCCCCACAGCGTCCTCAAAGCACTGAATTAACAGAAGAGAGAGCTGTAGTTTAATGTGATGGATAGAGCCCCTGGGCTCCATTGCAGCGGACGCTGCTGTCCCTCCTCCGGTGCAGACCGTCAGGGCATGCAGTACCTACAATTTCTCAAAACGGGCAAGCGTACTACCTCACCTCCCCCAGTAAAATAAGTGAAAATAATTACATACTTAAATCTAGGTGTCGGGCTGCTTTGCTACACAGAAATACATCTGCGATTGTCAGAGTCCTTGAAGTTAAAGAGGGATTTGAGTTACTGACATAATTTGTTCCCTGAGGGCTACGGAAACGAACAGAGAGGCACATCTGAATAATAACTCCACGACGGCACATCTTGTAACAGGAGCAAGCATTGCTCCAGAAGGCAGGCACGATGGGAAGCCAAAGATCTGAAACGTTTATAACCTACACAGCGATCAGGCAGGATTTGTTTGGGTTTTTTCCCCAGGCAGCAGCCCATCAGGGAGATCTGGAGGCAAGCTCTTCTGTTTTCACTTCGCTCAAGCTTATTTTAACGTAACGCTGCCTGTGGGCCAAGTCAGGGTCTGGGCCTTGCGGCAGGCCGAGGCGGCCTCCCCGCCCAGGCCCCGTCTCCCCCCACACCCAGCGGGGACGAGGCTTCCCTCCGCCCGATATTTCGGCCCGCAGGGGCCACCAGCTCACCCGGCACCCGGGGAGGACAGGTGCACAGCAAGGCCCGGCTGCCCCTGAGGCGAGAAGCTCCACAAGATGGCGAGCGCGGGCTCCGGCGCCCTCCCCAAGATGGCGGCGGGCGGTCCGGCGGCCGGAACGCGGGGCCGGGGCCGCTCGGAGAGTCGCGGCCCGGAGCTCCCAGGGCGGCGACAGCGGCGGCGGCGGCCTCCCGGGCGCTGTGCGAAGGGGTCTGTGGCGGCCGGGCGCCCGGCAACCGCCTCTGCTCAACCCGCGGGGGAAGCGCAGCCGGCAGCCCGCCGCCAGGAGCCGGGCGGCCCCCGGACGCCGAGCCTGGTAGGAGGGGACGGGGCCGGGCAGTTACAGTGTGAGGGGGGGTGCAGCCGGGCATCGCCGTGAGGGAACTACCTGGAGAATTTAAGTAAATTCTTCGCCTTTCCTGCCTTCTTGCCACTTTGTTAGGGGCCTGCGTGCAGACACACGGTGCAGGGGCAGATCTGTGTGCCGCAGGGCCAGCTTTCGGATTGCTGGCTGTTGGAAGGCCGGTGGTAGGCTGCTGGCCCGTGCGGCAAGCGGCGGGACGGTTTGCTGGCCCGGCTGATAGTCCGTTCTGCTACATTAATTGCCATCTACGGCATCCCTAAGAAAATAGGAGAATGGTGATTGGCCACGTACGGTGCTAGTTTATGCTTTCAGAGGTAGCTTTCCACTGGTGATGGACTGTACGTTGTGGTTTAGTGTAAGCTATCTGCTCCACTTTCCTCCTTCTCATGTGCACATTCTACTAATTATTTTTCTTAGTGATGCAGCTTTGGATCACGGTGCCGCTCGCTCGATGGAGCCCTTCGGTTCCACATCCAGCCTTGAACTAAAGAGATATGGTGATTTTATTTTTCTTTATTTCAAGTGAGATTTAGGATCCTATCTTTTTTTTTTCTAACAGTGTTCTTCACATAAAGCAGCTGGTGGACAACCCTCAAAGAGGCTCAAAAGTGAAAAAAACAGTCTAGTAAAATCAGAACTAGAAGGACTTACATGTGCAAGTGGAAACCTTGCTGCACTGGGGGAAGCGCCTAAAACATCTGATGGGGATCGACTTTCAGAAGATCCAGGAGACCGCAATATAATTCAACAGAAAAAGGGTGAAAGCATTCCGGAGGCTGACGAAGAGAAACAGGAAAAGGAGCATAATGTTTCTCTCGGGCCACATGCAGTGAAGTCAAGCAGTGCTCCATCAAAAATGGACAGTGATGGAAACCTGCACGACCACGTCTGCAGTGAAGAGGAAAGCAGCTGTGAGAGTGTACTGTCAGATGGGTCCAGCTTGGAGGATGCAGATGTCCCGAAGAAGCCGATACAGTTAGAGGGTAGTGCTTTCTTGGATGAAGACAGCAACCAGCCAATGCCAGTGGACCGGTTCTTTGGAGATGTCGAGTTTATCCAGGTAAGATGATGACAGTCTGTTCACTCTACAGATTCAGTTCTGTTCCACTTCAGTCTTTCATCTTCAGACAAAAGAAGGCTAGCCTCAAAATTGTAGGCAAGCATGACCAGTATCGGTAGACATCTGGAGTCATATATCCCTGTCCCCTAGATAGAATTATTTGTCTGAGATGCCTTGGCAATTAATTTCAGATGCGAAATCTTTCTTGTTTAGATTTTATTATTCCAATTCCATAAGATAGATATTTTTACTCATAGTGTTATTCTGTCAAAATAGTTTTTCACTGGTCATTGGTTCTAAATTGTGATTA
This sequence comes from Buteo buteo, assembly GCF_964188355.1. NCBI lineage: Eukaryota > Metazoa > Chordata > Aves > Accipitriformes > Accipitridae > Buteo > Buteo buteo. Next base: position 1,240,947 of record NC_134175.1, read on the forward strand.
TTGTGATTCTTTTGAATGGAAGCTGCTTTCTGGCCACCTCTGCTTTTCGATCAGGGGCCAGAGCTTGAAAGTTGAATCCCAGGTCTGCCTCTAATACTGCATAACTTTGGGCAAGCGATGCCTTCATGTTTTAGGTGTTTCATGAGAATTGGTATTTAGCAGGGGTCATGGTTGGTATTTAGTGGGAGTAGTGAGGCTTTGTTTGTGGAGCACTTCACCCTCTGAATACTTCTCGAGCCTGCAGAAGGAGTGCCAGCCCTTGCTTTGACCATGAGCTATGACTGGTTCAGGCAAGCTCCCCTGAAAGCTCCTCAGCTTTAGCTATTGGTTTATGCCACTGCTTCCAAGTGAAGAGGTGTGTGTTGGTGCCTCATGTATCAGATGTGGAGTATGTGAACTGTTGGAGAGGTAGGAGGTCTGCCATTTGCCGCAACAGACCTTCCTGAATGATTTTATCCTTTTCTTAAAGGATCTCCCAGCAGTTGCGCTCCCAAGCACAACGATGAGCAGGCGAGAATTCAGGAAGCTACATTTCATTGCAAAGGAAGATGAGGAGGAGGAGGAAGAGGATGTTGTCTAACAACAAACTGTAAACAAATGAAACCTTTTTTTCTTTTCTTTGCAACCACGTAATGATGGCTGGCTGTGCCACTAACATAAGGTGTCTGTGTTTGCCTATTCTCAGAGACAGAACTGGTAGAGTTTGTTTTTCTGAAATTGGCAGATACAGAATTCTCCCACGGTTATCTGGGGCAAAGACTGACTGAATTTTCAGTGATTTGGAATTAAACTGTAATTTATCATTTTGCCACTAATTTAGGAAAAACCAGGGAAAATAGAAGTTCTTATTGCTTTTTTATAAATTTGAGCCGATATCTAGGGTGAACGTTTGGTCTCACTCCTTTTTTAAAAATAGCCAAGAAAACCATGTTAGAACAAGGTTCTTTTTCTTTTAATTCTGCGATGTCTAACATTGCGGCATCCAGTTAGTAATGCAGCCAGTTGACTACCCAGTAGAAAGAGGCACACCGGCCTCTGCTGTGTAAGTTGTATGACATTGTTGACATCTAAACCAGAACCAATTAAACCTCTAAAATGCAGTTCCGCTAGCAAAACTAAATGCATGGATATCAACGTGAGTTCAGTGGTGTTAATCTCTGGAAGTTAAGTACGTTTTTATTGCACATCAGTTCTCTGAACAACCACCACGTGAAGCTGACTGCTTCCCTCTTCCACCAGACCAGCCGTAAGCATTGCCTTTTCTAATAGTTGTGTAATGCAGCTCGTGCAGTATTTTCAGTTGACTTCCAAGGGTTACAAATAGGAATTTCGTAAACAAATATACTGGTGGTGACAAAGGAGGAATAAAATCTTTCAGTGGCAGACTTGGTAGACAAACCAGTATTGATTGCTAGGGATATCGGTTAGTCCACTGAATTTGTTATTTTGGCCTGCAGTTTTATACAACAGTGAGCAAGCTCAGATGATTTCAGGAACTGTTAACTCGCCCAACGTTTATGATAATACTCCTTTGAAAGTGTGATTATGCAATAAGCTTCCAGATCTTTATTGTTATAAATAGTTTCTTCTACATTTCTAAAAATATAGAGAAAATGTTATCAGCAGATGGTTTAAATAAATATTAATTTCTACAGCTATAGCCTGTTAAACATTCAAAAGTTGTAAGCCAAACAAATTGTATATGCATGACATGTTAATTTATTCACATTTCCACTCCAGCTGATGCATTGTTTCTGTCAACGATATTTCTTGGCTCCTTTTCCCTCTAATTCTGTAACACAGAAAAATCTAATTTTTTAATAGCATATTCATGGTTTTCAGCACAACTCCATCTTGAAGTAGCTCTCCCAGCTTTCCTTAAATGCCATATTTGCTGCCATCTCTTTATAGCAAATATGTCTTCACACGCAGACACTCACTTCGGTTTCAGCACTGTGTAAAATGGTGATTTTCAGTTTGTAGGAATTGTGCCATACAGACGACATTGTGTTTGTCATCAGAATCATAGCTGTGATACCTTCCCCAATCTCAACACAGTGTAGTGTGCATTTCCATCTTAGTTACCGATGGCGTATATTCAGTAAGGCAATCTGGAAGGATTAATTCAATGCATTGGTATTAGAAATCCTGTACTTAAAATGCCCCCAGCTTACTTTTTGTGTTGAAATGTTTGGGAGGGGGATTGAGTTTGTTGTTTAAAGTAAAACAATACTCTCTGTAGCAAAGCTCCTGCATTTCCAAGACCTAGTTATGGCTCACACAGCAATACTATCATCTTGTGTGGACTAGCTGGATTTGCCCAGGTAAGAAGAGGACCAGTGACATGGGGGACAACGGAGGTCTTCCCTAGAGATGAGTGATGATCTTTACATAGCGGTAAATAACTAGTGCTCCACTCATAAACACGTTTCCCTGCGCTCAGTCTTTCTAGTCTGTATTGGCCGTGCTATACTACACCTGATTAATCACTCCTGCACATCTGCCTCCACATACACACACAGAAGAATGGTAGTAATTTTTTTATTTAAAAAAAATTCACATCGTTTACACTGACAGCCCTTAAAAGTTCAGATGCTATCAGCTGGTGTTTAAAAAAAAATCAAGTAAAAATTGATCTATTTGTATTTTATCTGAGGTAGGAGGTGTTTTACAAAAGCAATATTCTCTTAAAGCAGCAGGTAAACATGATTATACAGTAAAATTGCTTGTATTGCTCCAAGCAAACTCAAGCTAAAAAGGTAGAAACTGAAAGGAGAGGGAAATCAATGGGAAAGATGACAAAGAACAAAGGTGGTAAAAGCAAAGATATGCCATGGCCTTGATCTTCCTTCTAGGAGATGTACATCTAAAGCAACAGCAAATGGCATGGTCGTGGATGAGTGCAGGTATTTTGGTACAGAAGAGCCAGCAGCTCTGTCACTGAATCGCCCTTTGGGTCTATGCTTGTCAGAGCAAGAAAGAGATTGTAGGGCATAATCAGTGTCACCCTCTGGCCTCATTTTTATACTCTGACTCACAGTTTTATTTTATTGCGCTTAACACAGTGCGATCTAAGGAAGGCTTGTAGTAAGTGAGAAGGCGGGAGAGTAGAATTAGGCATGATATGAATGTATGTGTTGTGAGATTGCAGTTGAATTACTTAGCAAGTCTCTTTTGCCAGGGACTCCTAAATAAGTTTTTGTTTAAGAAACTAGAGCTATTTAAAAATGATAGCATGTGACATGATTTTGTAAAAAAGCAAGTCCCTTCCAGAGATAGCACTATGAAATCTTGTGGTTTTGCTTCCTTTTCCTGTAAATTTTAGTTTTGTCACAGCTGAGATTGTGGTTGGTTTTCTTATGGCAAGCAATGTGTACAAGTTTTAAATTATCCACGGTAAACAGCAGCTGATAGAAGTATTCCCAGTTTACTTCTCTTCCATCTCGTGTTTTGACAGCTTCTGCCAGTTCTGGGACAACAGCACGTTTCTTCTCTATTCTTCAGTACACAAAAGAGAAAACAATATTGCCATCAAAAGTTTTTTCATAATAATCAAGTCTCCATCTTCCTTTTAGAGCCAGGCGGAATTTGAATTCTTTTACCATAACTAGGTTTATGATTTATTTTTTTTCCTGAGGAAATTAGTTTAGCAAATCCTGTTTGCTTCACAAGTGTACAATGCCTGAAAATGGGTCTGAGGGGTTTTGCCAGAGTTTTTTATCCTGTGCCAGTGGCTTTTTAGCCTTCAGAAAGGATAACGTGGTGAGGAAGGGTATGTTTTCATACAAAGAAAATCTGAACAGAAGCAAAGCAGCTAATGAGAGATGGCATTATAATCTGTCATCAGGATTTTATGTTATCAGAAACAGCTGCAGCATCCAAGCCTCTAGTCACATCCAATGCACTAGTCACAGCAGAGGTAACTGCACAGTGGCGGCGGGGGGGGGGGGGGGGGGGGCGGTGTAAAGACTTAATGGCTCTACCTTTCCTGCCTAAGATGAAGGGCATGAAACAGGTAAGCTTGGATTAATACTTTGTACATACATGTGATCGAGATTCCAGGTACTGAAGAGGATTCTGCTTTCCCTGTTACCGTAGGGGTTGATAGAATGCTTACATGGGCAGTCATCTCTGTCGAAAGGTCCCTGTAAAACAAGACGGCTACAATGAAAGGCGTACTGCTCGTCACCCCAGCGCTGTCCTTCCACTTGCTATAATGAACCAAAGATAGGTCACATGCTATGACAACATCACGCCGCTAAGCTTGATACTGCACTATGCGAGCATCCAAGTACCTGTTTCCTTCCTCTAATGTCATTGCAAGTCATGCCACTGCTTGTTGGAACCAAGGCTCTCTGCTTCAGAAAGGGCTGAACTTACCTGACAAGAGAACCATCCCTCTGCAGTGCACAGGCGGACTGCCTCCTCCTCTCTTCTGTCAAAGTAGCATCCGTTGTATTTCACAGATCTCAGTTTATCTGACATCAGGTCAATTATCCTCTTATACGCATCTCTTGCTGTAGGATGAACATTGGAAATAAAACTACTAACCTAGGGGCGGGGGAAAAACAAAACCCAGTCACTCCTTGGTGCCTGTAGCAGCCTGAGGCTCTGTTCTACAATGAGTATATTGCCCTGTAAAAGTGTTTTATATATATGTGGTCACAGAATTACTTTTACTAGCAGCTTGAAATTAAGTTACTTCAACAGAAACTGTTACCTCTTTCATGTAGCTTCGCATTCTGCTTTCACAACTGTATCGCATGTAGCTTGATTTGTTCTTAAAACGAGACTCTAGACCTAAAGGGAGTTAGATTATGTTGTAACTTAGTACTTCCAGTGCTGTGCTTCTGCCTAGCTGGGTGTTTATCCCTCCTTTTCCCAAACTCAGCGTGCACAGATTTTTTTCTTTCCCGATTTTATTTTACTGGTTCAAGACTACCCTGCTCTTAGTGCTCTAAAGGACCGCTCAGAGCATCTGCTGTGAGAGCAGTAGCTGATATTATAGTTGTTAAATGTTTCTCATTAATGCGTGCACACAGAGCACTAAGAGGCTGTGAAAAGAAAACTGAATTGTTGAGGAAGACCTGCAACAATGACTCGGGAATGGGAGAGGGAACTTGCAAAGAAAGTCTAGTTAGCTGGCTGATAGGTGCAAATTATCAATATACTATTAGCAAATCGTTAAAAGATTGTAAATGCAGACCTATATTGACAGGGAAAAGATGTATTCCAGAGCAATCCTGGGTGAAGCAATAGGGAACATTGGGGTTTTTTTACCATTTTCTGACAGTAAATATGCATCTCTTTTAGAGAAGCACAAAAACTCATGCTGATGTTGGTGGTAACTAATCCCTGGACTGGGTACCAAATCGCACCAGCCAGAAGGAGTCCCGAATTTTTGAACTACTTTTCTTTCCGAACAGTAAAACTGACAGGAGCAACTCCTTCGAGCAGCGTGAGCCCTGGTGCCCCTAAGCAGCTCCCTGCGGGCGACGGACGTACCTTCGAACCATTTCTTGTCGTCCTCCTTGTCCTCGGCCAGGCTGTTTTCGTTCAGGTTGTGGATCAGATCTGCCAGCAGCCTCTGCCTCCGAGGAGCCTGCTCGTCGGTGAGCAGCTGCCGCGCCGCCTCCACGACGGCATCTCTCTGGTTGTAGAAGGCGGCCAGGAACCCCTCGATGTCGCTGGCACCTGCGGCTTGCGCCGGGGAGACGGCACCGGCTCAGGGGCCGCGGCCGGGCCCGGGCGCTCCCCGCCGCCGCCGGTTGTCACCCCCCCACCCCGGACCCCCGACCCCCGCCGGACTCACAGCCCCGCCAGGTCTCTCCGGGGCCCAGCAGCACCAGCTCCGTCTGCGGCGGCAAGGCGCGGAAGTAGCTCTCGGTCACCTCCGTCCCGTCTTCGTAGAGGCAGAGGCGGCTGCCTGGCAAGGGAAGCTGCCCCCCGGGCGGGTGAGAGGCGGGGCTGACCCTAACCCCGGCCCCGCGCCTCGGACACCGGCCCGCACCTGCAGCAACCGGCAACCCTTCCGCAACAACCCGCGCAGGCTCCCGGCCGCCACCCCGAACTTCTGCGGGCTGCCGCACCCGCGCAGCCGGAAAGCCCGCAGCGGTTCCGCCATGCTCCCGCCCGCTCTCCCGCCGCCGCTGCCGCCGCTACCCGGGCGCGCATGCGCCGCCGCCGGGCGGCTCGGGCGGGCGCGCGTGCGCGGCGGCGGGCGCGGCGTTGCCATGAGACCCGGCGATGGGGCCGCAGTCAGGCAAGTGGGGGCCGGGCCCGGGCCCGGGCGCTTCTCCCTCTCCGCTCTGCCTTTCCTCTCCGGCCCTGGCGAGCCTTCCCCCCCCCCGGGCCGCCGCCGTGCGCTAGGCCGCCGCTTAGGGCGGTTTTGTCCCCCTCCGCGAGCCGGCGCCGTGACCCCTGCGGGGCCTGCGGGTTGCCGCCTCGGCCTGCCGCCTCGGCCTGCCGCCGCCTCCTGTGGTGAAGCGGCCGTGGGGGGGCGGGGGGGTGAAGGAGAGAGGGAGCTGAAATTAATGCCGTGATATCTCTACGGCACGGGGTGGGGGGTAGCGGTGGTCCTTGGCCCTTGTCGTGTCCGTGGTCTCCTGCCTTCTGCTGCCGCCCCTGTCAGCAGCCCAGGTGTGTGCGTAGCTGTGAAACGGCGCTAGCTAGCTAGCTTTTGGCTAAACTGACCCCGTTCTTTATTCTTTGCTTCTTCCCTTTGGCTCAAGCGGACAGAGGATGGTACAGGCCGCTCCCGTGCGCGTTTTGGAACGCAAGCGGTTTCAGGTTCCATCTCGGATTAGCAGATTTAATTGAGTTTATTAGCAATCTGCTATACGAGTTAGCTAAACCCTCGTTTCACTAAGTACTAATAAAATACTCAGGTGCAGTTTATGGCGCCAACATTAATTAAAGATAATCTAGATTTGTAGTCATCATCTACTGACTTGGTGGAGCACAGGATTTAATTCTTTGGCTGTAGTGTTTTAATGTTCTTTTATTGTCCTTCCAGGGATTAGTTTAAGCTTGAAACACCATTGCTTTGACTAGCTCGCTTCTGCAGGATGCCACAGAAGATCGGTTTTGTAGTTGTTAGCTCATCAGGACACGAAGATGGCTTCAGTGCAAAAGAGCTGATGGTTCATGCACCGACCGTGAATGGATGGCGATCACCCAGGTACTGGAAGCGGGAGGTGTGGAGTCCTGAAGCACTGAGTTTAAAATGAGTGGGAGGTGTACCTTGCATGGTCAGCGTAGTTTACAGCATCCCAGACCAAACTGATTATAAAACCAGAAAACTTACTTTAGTCCTGTGGAATCCTTATCCTGGGGGAAAAAAAGCACCTTGGTTACCACCTAAAGGCATCGCGTTGCATTTAAATAAAGTCTTTAAAAGGAAAAAAGGGAGCCGTTTTTGTTCTTGTCAGTCTTCTTGGAGTTTGCAGCCACTTTGGCTTAGTGTTAAAAATCCGGTCTTCTCACCACATCTTCTAGACATTTATGGGGTACTTTAACATATGCATGCATGCGATAAGGTGAAGAGTGTTTCTACTCTACTCTTTGGTTTGTTTTTACAATATCTGTAATGCTGACTTCAACTATAATAACTTTGGAAAGTTTCATAATTAAATGTTACTTGAGTTGGAAGTGAAGTCATCTTTAAAAAGGTGATTCAGAAATTGTGTATGTTTTCAGACTCTGTCAGTATCCACAGGAAATTGTTCTGCAGTTGGTGGAGAGGTGTCGAATACGAAAACTGCAGTTGCTTGCTCACCAGTACATGATTTCAAGCAAAATTGAGTTCTACATCAGTGAAAGCTTGCCTGAATACTTTGCACCTTATCAGTCAGAGAGATTTCACAGACTAGGGTAAGACAAAAAGCTCTAAATGGTTTTATTACTTTAATCAGAAAGGCTTCAGGAGGAAAGAATATTCATTATGCTTTGCATGCAATATTAATACACTGTGCTGTAAGCAGTAAAGAGATTCCGTACTCAGATCTGTAACAAAGCTGAAGATGTAGGTGTAAGAAGCATGATGTAGGTGAACAGTCTTGTCAGATGACAGCACACATTGTTTCAGTTATGAGAGCGCTTTAAACCATATCAAAGTACTAACCTGAGGAGCAGAAATACAGCTGTGTATTTGTACATTTCCTCTGCTAACTTGTTATATTTTCCTTCTCAGTTATGTCCCTCTCTCGGACAATGAAAAGACTGATTTCAAAGCACGAGAGTTAAAATCTGTGTATATGGATGCAGTTGGCCAGTACCTGAAGCTGATTTTCCATAAAAATTATGTCAATAAATACAACTTATACGGTCAGGTAAGTTGAGTTAAGAGTCCATACTTGGTAAGCTAGATGGCATTTCAGTAGTACAGAATGGGCATAGAAATCCACTCCCTTGGTTTGTAGAAGCTGATAATGTTGTTTGAAAGCTCCTGGGTTTATTTTTGGTTTCTTTTAAAATGGAAAATACAAATAAGAGGTTGTAAGTGACTTGGAATCATGACCAAGTGCATGCAACTTATCCAGAACAAACAAGTCAAGTGCATGTTCCATTACTGCCTTCCATTCTGAGTTTTAGACTGCACAGCAGGCTCTGTGCTGAAGACAAAATACTTTCTCTGAGAACAGCTTTGCAGTTGCTACAAAGCCACTCTTAGTCTTTAGGATCTGATGTGGCATTAAGTGGAGGTGTTGTGTAGCCATCCTGATACAGAAAAAAGCAAATATCTGCCTCAGTTCTGCAGTGACTCTTCTCACTTCCATTCCAGAGCAGTGCAGGAAGGGAACAACTGATGACTGTACACTGTGGTCTATAGATTTGGTAATAATTTTTTAATGAAGCATGAAGTACATTTAGCACTTAGTGCTTTTCTTTGCTTCCGTACCACCCTGGAGACCACAGGTCCTACTTTTTTTTGTTCAAATTTTTTCGGTTCAGTTTTCATAAGATATGGAAATGTAATAACCTTATGCATTTACATTTTCCTTAAATCTATCCCAGGTTGCCCTAGTAGCTATAAACATTATTGGAGATCCAGCAGACTACAGCAATGACAGCAATAATACTGTAAGTGCAAAGCATCCCTGTCTTTTTAATGTTGCTACACATGCTCGGTTACAGGGTTCTTGGGGTAATGGAATGCATCTTTCTTCTGCTAGTTTCTTGCTGTAGCAGAGCTGCCATGTATTGATTTATTTTTTTTTTGTTGTTATCTTGAAGCAAGAAAGTTCTCAAAAATTGAGCCTAATATGTGGATACAAAAAATAAAACACAATCAATTGGAACATTTCCGTTTTCAGCCTCTCCAAGATCTCTTGTTTCAATATGCCCCAAAACATAAGTGTTATAAGTAGTGTAGCTTATGTTGATTGTGGCAAGTCACAATTTCTGTCCTGAACACATACTTGATGTTGAATGTGCGTTAAGATTTTTTTCTTCCCCCCCTTACAAAGCCTTCCAGAGAGAAGCTGATAGACCACTACTTAGGAATTAAATCAGATGACCCTGCCTTAGATGGAACTTACCTTGGGTAAGGATGGTTTTTTGCGTATACCCTGGCAAAATGTCTACTCAGTCTAAAGTAGTTCTCGGTCTCTACATTTTGTTAGTTCCCTGCTAGTGAAAAGAGATGACATATGCTCAGACTGGTTTTTTTTGGATTAACTGAAAGGTTATTTTATCCATTTTATATCTTCAGGAAGCCTGACTCCATTTCACCTCTGGATGATTTGGCTTTTGACATGTACCAGGATCCAGAAGTTGCTCAGATAATACGTAGACTGGATGAGAAGAAGCGTGAAGCTGTCCATCATGAACGCTATGATTATGCCAAGAAGCTCAAACAAGCTATCGCAGACTTGCAAAAGGTATTGTTGAAAGACTGTTTATCTCTTAAGCCGAACAGTGTTCCCGTGGTCCATCGGGGACCCTAGTGTTCATGTGGAATCATAATGATTTCCAGTATATTTTCAAAACAGTAATTTTAAAATCAGATAGCTTGATTTAGTAGCTTGGCTGGAAATACTGAAATGTATACATATATATGGTAATGTGATTCCAAGCTAGCCTGTTATACCACCTTCTAGGTAGGGGAACGACTTGGTCGATATGAGGTAGAGAAGCGCTATGCTGTAGAGAAAGAGGATTATGATCTCGCTAAAAAGAAGAAACAGCAAATGGAGGCATACCGCCTGAAGGTGTATGAGCAACTGGAGCTCCACGACCTTCTGGATGCAGAGCTGATGGTGGGTACTGTTATTCCTAATTCAGGAGGCTTTATCCTGTGGGTGTTGTAAATAGAAATGGCAGAGCAACCAAAATAAATTCAGGGAAGAAGAGTTGTTACACAGATACTTTATGACAATTACGTAAGGATTTTAAGTTTTCTATTTGGATTGTGGATTTCCCTAACCAAAGGCTTGCATGTGTCATTTTATGAACATGCTTAGTTCTCCATAGATAACATTACATTAAACTGTTAAGGTCTCAAGCAAATGACATTAGAATCCTGAATGTTTTGCATAATTGCAAGGCTACCCACTGTAGATTCATAAGGTACTTTCTCGTATTTTGAACTGGTATAACAGTCTTATGCTGGCATCATGGCTAACCATAGAGAATTAATGTGATAAAATATAGTTTTATATTGTTCTCAGAATGGGAAGCTTTAAAATCTCTCCACACACGCATCTGCACAAAATTATTTTCCGATTGTTTCATAAAGCTGCATCCAGTGGTAATGATTACATGTCTGTGAGTGAGGTCTGATATTTACTTGAAAGCAGCAGAACCTTGTTGACTGTCAGAGTTGTAGCTGTGCTAACTGATTTTAGTACATTGTTAGCCTTGCTTTACAAAATCTCCTTCCTTTTCTCAGATTCAAAAACCACCTGAATTGCCTTTGGAGTCTATGATTTATACTGACAATCCTCAGCGCACAAAAGCTACAAATTCATCTCCTTGTGAGCACACAAAACTGCAAAAAGGAGAGCCATGGAGAGCAGAGCCTTTGCTGGAAGAGAAGTCAGCAGATCCCTCGTCTGCTGAGCCTGTTCCTCCCCATCAGTCCCCTCCTCCTCCTCAGACTCATCCTGCAACCGCCAGGGAAGTGTTTCCCAAAGAAAATGTGAGCAGCGTACCTCTGTTACTGCAGAAACCTGTCAGAGCAAATGATCTTGTATTCAACATTCCAAAACAACAAGGTCTTTTGTGGTTATTCTTGTGGCTTATATAGTATCTGAAATTGACTGTGTTGCTGAGCAGTGCCCATCTAATAATTGGCATTGGTCTTTCTCTTTCCTGAATTTCTTTGGAAGCCTTTACAAATGTTCATTGAGTCTGGGGCAAAAGGGGATTATACCTGGTTTCCAAATAGATGAATGGAAGCAAATAGACATTAAATGACTAATCAAGGGTCATACAGCCAATATAGCGGTAGCTGAATTCTGCTTGCTCCTTTAATGGCTTAATAAATCTCCTTCTCAGAGATCATGTTGGATTAATCTAGAGCAGCAAGGGAATTTGTTGGAATGTGGTTGTAGGGTAAGAGTCTTGGTGTCATGTCTAAAGAGAGGAAGAAAATCATAGTATCTAGTTGACCTGATCTTTAGGTTTTGCTGCTTCAGCTTTTGGCAAAGCTAAGGAAGACTTGTGTTGACTCTAGTAGCAGTAGTATTCGCTCTTAACAGGATGTTGACTTAAAATAATTTAACAAATAAGGCTTCATGACTTGCTGGCTTCCTGTCAACAGGTGATTTCTTCTGTAGATGCGTGCACTTCCACAAAAGGCATTTTGTGTGTGTTTTATTGTATTCTATAAACAAGAAATAAGTTTTATTCACAGGCACTGATTCCATTTTTTCATGATGTTATTATGGGAACTTCAACATCTGTACTTAAATGTAAAGCAATACTGCTTTGATGGGGGGAAAAAAATGCATTGAGGTGAATCCAAGTAGTGATGAAACAACTCCATATCTAAGTCATTTCTAGAATAGCCAATTTTGTCTTCTCTGTTAGGTTGAATTTTTACCTTATGATGAGAGACCTCTTCCAGCTATCTGCAAACAGCCTGATGAAGCAATTGCATACCTTGAGCCGGAGACGGCCGAAGGGGCTATCGATGATACTCGAAGAAGTGGCATTACTGGGGAACCAGAACTGTTAACTGAGAAGGCACTGAGGGAGGCCAGCCCTGCTATTGAAGTTTTTGGAGAAGCTTTGGTAAAAAACAACAAAATAAACACATAGATTATTGTGGTCTGTGTTGAGTTGATTTTATATGTGCTCTGTCAACAAAGATTTACTGATACGGTTTTTACATGTTCAGAGCTGTTACTTGAAAATCTGAGATTAGAATTTCACCTTGGATATGTGGGTGCCTGTTTTCAACACTTATATGATGCTATAGCTTTTATGATTGATTACTTGGTGAGCTATTAAGCAGATAGTATCTGGTAGACTGCTTTAGGGTATGGACCCTACCAGAATATCCATAACTTGCCACTGTCGTTTGCAGGGAGAGAAATCGTTGCTGTGCGCAAAATGGTTCCTTGACCCTGACCTGTTAATCCATTTTATTCATCGTTTTTCAAAAGTATGTGCTTTTAATAAAAGCCAAATTCCTGTAGGAAACACCTGGGGATTTCATGCTGAAGTTCATATGTTCTTTTGAGGCTGTTTCTATATATAGATATTGAAAGATCAGTGTTGACCTTTTAAGAGATAAACTTGTTCTGTGTTCAGGTTTCAGGAGCATATTCCAAAACTTGGTCGTATCGAGAAGACGCATTACTGTCTGTGTATAAGAAGCTGATGGAAATGTCAGTAAAGACTCCAAAGGACGATTTAAAGAACATGCTGAGGGCTGCCATTTTTCTTGTAAGGAGAGCCATCAAAGACATAGTGTCTTCAGTAAGTTGTGATGTGTTTGATAAGAAATGCTCCAGTGAAGAACTGACAGCAAAAATTGTAAAACTGTGTGGTTAAGGCACTTTAAATAATTTAAATGGTTTCTGAAACTACTGTTGAGTAAGTTAAAAAAAAAAAAACAAACAAAAAATGAAACAAAAACAACTGAAATGTCAGCTTTTAGTTAGGATCAAGGACTGAGCAAAGTCTGGCATTCAGCAGCATGGAAAATACTGTCCTGGGCTGAGTAATGAGCTTGAGAAACAACTGCTGATGCAGTAAATGTGTACTGTGGTTGAGCCTTTTTTTTTGGGGGGGGGGGGGGGTAAAGTTGAAATACATCAATGAAGTAACTTTTAGTTTCCAACTTGAGAGACTACAGGAGACTTAGGCTTCAAATAAGCCTTAAACAAGAAGAAAAGAAAAAAACCAAGAGCTGTGTTACTCTTTATAAAACAAATTCTGAAGCCTTTCACCTAAACCCTAGCGACATGTTTTCTGAAAGAGAGGTATCTGAATGAAGTAGCTTCCATTAAGAGTGTTACCATAATTCTAGATTCCTGTTGCTGCTGTTCTTCAGAACTACAGAAAAGATTTTAGCACATTGTCTGAAAACAGGGATCTGTGTGGTATTTTTGTTTGGTGTTTACTTTTTCTTTTTAACTTAGGTTTTTCAAACTTCCCTGAAACTCTTAAAAATGATCATTACCCAATATATACCAAAACATCAACTAGGAAAACTAGAAACTTCTCATTGTGTAGAAAAAACGCTTCCAAGTTTGCTTTCTAGAACAGGAGACTCTTCATCCCGTCTTCGCCTTGTGGCTTCTAACTTCATTCAGGTAGGTGTTTTTCTTCAAATTACGGTTTGACTGCATTAAGAATGTCACAGAGCTTACAGGTGGATAACATCTAATCAGACTTGACTTCAAGACCAGAGTTTGGTGCTGTAAAGGATTATGCCTTACATGGAAGGCAAAGTGGGAGCACCAACTTAGTATCTTTGCAGTGTTTTTTCTAGCCATGTATTGTCACCTTTGTTGTGGGGGACAGTGTGGGGAGATACCTGCTGCTGCACATGCAAGAAGGGTACGACTCTTGCATTCTTCTTAGTTGCAAGTGATCTACAGAGATGAGAGCAAGAAAGTACAACATACTGCTCAGGCTGTGTTGCAGTTTGATTGCATTTTTGACAGTCAACTTTTGAAAGTCAACTTAGCATAAAAAAGATGCCCATTTTAAAAGACACAGTCCATCCTTTGCTCAATTGTTGACAAAGAGCCACTGTGAACAGCTGCTAGAGGATTACAGGCTCTGTTTTCCAGTAGAATTTAGAAGAAAGAACAGTAGTTCTGTGTGAAAATCTGTTAATTCAGTCCTGGGAGTGGAGTGGAGTGAGTCACTGGCTCTGGGTTATTTATCCTTGCTTGCATCCACACATGGAGGGAAAAGACTTCTCTTTTGCTGTAGACGTAACTAAAATTTTAACAGGGTTAATTGTGTAAAGTGGTCTGGTGTGTCACTGGAACCCCAAAGGTGACAGGTTACTTTATTACTACTGCTTGGCTTGTTTAGAATAGATTTTGTAATTGAATGAGAACAGAAATGAGAAAATGGTTACAGATATATTTTTGTAGACAGGACATGGCCTGGAGAGAAGGAAAATGTGTTTGTTTTGTATCGCTGCTAATAGATGATACCCTGACTGAATAAGCAGTTCTCTAGGGAAGGTGCCACATATCTCTAGAAATAAGTATGTCCAAAACAGACCAGCCAACCTGGTGACAACTGCATCTGGTCCTCAGGAAGAGGGACTGCAGGACACCATCATCTGCTTGAGTGTCTGTCAGCTGACAGGAACTGGGAGGAGGGGTGCTTTGGGTTATTAAACATTCTGCTACCTGCAAAGAAATAAAACATTGAGCTTTGAATAACAGCAGAATTTAGCCCTTTGCGAAATAGAATGAGAAGTTGTACGATGGCATGTGTTTTCTGAAGCACTCTTGAAATCCATCTTGATGCAATGTCAAGACTTTGCATCCTTTGTGACACTTCTCATCTACCTTCTCCTCAGATAGTTTGGTGTAAGATGGCGTTCTTGAAATTCTTCTTACAGCCCAGTTCTATAACTCTTGCTCATCTGAGCATGACTAAGATTTTATTGAGTTCTCAGTAGCTTTCTCTCTGATGCCAAAAGCAAGACCAAACATCTGCGTAATCCTCTTTTTAAAACCTTTGCAAGTAACTTCTGGCTGCTAAAGTAAGAAATAAGCAGCTACTTCTTATGGAAGGCTTATTTTGTTTTACTTAACTTGTTATAAGTAACTTAGAATAACTCTACTTTGCGAAGACAGTTAATTTTCCTCATTTAGCATTCCTCCATGCACACTGACTCTCTGTATGTTTATAGGAAATGGCACTGTGTAGTGAAGTTAAATCTCTTCAGATTGTTCCAGTTCATTTGGTTCAACCATTAAAACCAAACTCCCCAACACATCTGGCGATGAGTCAAGTGGAATTAGTGGCGTGCCTCTTGAAAGACATGGGAACTCAAAACTCTGGGTTTACCATCAGCAATGTCATGAAGGTAGGAGTCTGAGTTTACAGCACATGAAGTATTTTCTGTTGCTGTTTTATTGGGGCTTATCTGTCTGCTTTGGAGTGCTTGGTGAATTACTGAAGAGAATTTGAGCCTCTTGGAGGTGACAACACACAACCATGTGAGGAGGCAAGATGCCAGTATGGGGAAAAAAGAATCGCTGGGTCAAAAAGTGTTTGGAAAAACCTTTCTGTATGAAGATTTCTCCCACTGCAGTGAAATAATTGTCTTAGACTAATAAGTCCTTAAAAAGAATGTGGGAAAAGAGAGGCTTTTTTTTTTTTTCCTCTTTTTTTTCTTTTCAGTTTGCAACGGGAGCTTTGGAACACAGAGTTTATGAAGTTCGTGATGTAGCATTGCGGATTATCTTTGATATGTACAGGCAGCACAAGGCTGCTATACTGGAATATCTTCCTCCAGATGATGCAAGCATTCGCAAGACTGTTCTCTATAAAACACTCTTTGATGGATTTACTAAAATAGATGGTAAACTTTCTGAAGCTGAAATTAGGGTATGTAATAAGATTGCAGAACACATGTAGCTACTTTAAACATTTCATTCAACTGAGCAATATACTGATTTCATAGTTATATTAGACATTGAATGACATGCATAGCAGAGTATCTTAAGGTGTGTTGTTAACATTATTTAGTGTAACAAGCTGGTGTTCAGTTTATTACATGTACTTAATCTTATGAATAAAGCCTACAAAGAATACAGAGATGGTACTTTTGAAATAATACACAATCATTTTGGAAAATACACATATACTATTTTATGCTGACTAGCCTTGGAAACAGTAAGCACAGGGGAAATGCTATGTGTTTCTTTCAGGCTAGTACAGAGGACGCTGGGGCAAGGGAGGTGTTCCTGTAACACACCAGTCATTTAACCAAGCAGGATGTTTCTTGTACTGCATTGACCATTTGTTCTATGCTGATGTGTTTTCCAATCTCTCCTATGTGACAGATGGTTCAAAAACTTGTAATTGAAAGAGTATTTCTTGGCAGGCACAGAGAAAGGCAGCAACAGAAGAAGCAGAGAAACAGAAGAAGGAAGAAATAAAAGTTCTGCAAGGTCAGCTGGCAGCTCTAAAGGAGATAGAAGCAGAAGTTCAAGCTGGAAAGGTTAGGGTGGTTTGGTTTTCATTTTTTTTTTTTTTTTTTAATCCTTTTCTCCTCAGATATTGCAGGCTTAGATAATTAACGTTACTGTTGTCTCATTATAAACAAAAAAAAAAAAAAGAAAGGCTCCATGACGTACTCCTCTTCAGCAGTCCAACTTAAAAACTGTGTGTTGTTTTCCCTAACATAGTATAAAATTTGGATTCTAACAGCTTTGTCTATTGTATGGTAAATTCAAGAGTCTTTCTACAAGTCTGAGTGTTTCTATACCAGCTAGAGTATAGGAATTGTACCGAGTGCATCAAGGCCCTCCAGAAGCATGCTGTACTGCACATCCATTAAGTTTTATATCTGAACCTTAGAAAGGTAGTCAGCTACCCCAATGCCAGGAAGTAGGACTGTTTTGCCCCCCTCAGAAGATTGCTGCCTTAATACCTGAGAGATCTGCTGTGGGACCAGAAGCACAAACATTGTAATGCACTGGCTCTGCTTCTAAGCTTTTAATTCCAGAGGAAAATCAGAATATAATCTGTTCTTTTTCTCCCTGGCAAGCATCACAGTCATTAAGCAAATTTCTGACTTAAATTTCTTTATTCAATAGGAGAAAGAATCTGATTTTCAGAAGCCAAAGAATCAAGGTAGGTAGTTTCAAATAGTATTAAGAAATGTAGAGATATTTCAGGATGTCTTTGAAATACTGTGGATGCTTAATAGATTATTGAATTATCTCAGTTAAAAGCATGCCAGAGTGCTTCAGATTGGCTGAGTCTCAACCTGCCATAGAGGTAACCATTAAGTTCACGAAAGAAAATTTACCATCAGCTAACGAGTTAATTTCTAATAAGAAATTAGTATGGCTTGGTTTGAAGCCATTTTGGGTTTCTTCTCAACCTGAGGCAGAACAGCTACTACATGTAAAAATAATCAGTGAAATATTTTACTGTTGTGGACCCCTAAAGAAATAGGTTCCCAGCTGCCTGCAGGTATCTTGTCTTGCAGTGCTTGTTTACCAGTATGGCAATGTTATGATTCTATTAGATTTTATTTTTTTTTTGCTGTTAAGATCCAGAGAAGCAGTATTTCTAGGCATGCACAAAAACTAATGAAAATGTGATCTTGGTTTTAATAGTTCTCTTTTTACAGGTTACCAGGTAAATGAAAGCCTACAGCCTGCAGCAGCAGAGATTCCAGATGATCATGCCTCTGTTGCAAATTACTTGGATAAGTAAGTTAGATGAGCAGCTTCTAATCACCTTAAGCACTTAGTATATAACCTGCAAGCTCATAATGTTAATAACATTTTTCCAGTAGATCAAAGCTAATACCTTCAGCGTTGAAACAATGAAAAAGTAAATCTCTTCTAACAGACTTGGAGTTATCGCTAGGCAATCCTAGATGTTGATTTCTTAAGTTCTTGGATAGCATGACCTTGAACTTGTTTTCTGAGTAGTTGTTTGTGGGACAAGAAATTGCCACAGTTTAACATTCAACTGCCAGTATAAAATAAGGCAAAGGTATATGGTAGTTTTCATGTGAATTGTAGCATAAAGGCATAGAGAAAGCATTTGAAAATTCTGGAGCCATGAAAGCCAGTTTCAGTGAGCTGTTCTCAGTGCTTTTGTAAAATTATGTCTTTCTATAGGAACAAATGCTTTATAGTTGTATTCCCCATAAATTATATAATAGTATCTGTTCATGTCCTAACCTAAAGGCCAGCATTATATGGGGAAAATGAGGTATACCAAGATGTTAGCTATTTTTCAGAATAGTTTCTAACAGAAGAAACAGGGTTCATTCATTTCACTCTGTGATGTTACCGATGTTTGTATTTTTTTTCCTAGCTTATGTATTTTTTGTGGTGAAAGGGACGAATCCTTCACAGAGGAAGGATTGGATCTCCATTACTGGAAACACTGCCCTATGTTAACCAGATGTGAGCACTGCAAACAGGTTAGGCATAAACTTTCTAGAGCTACTACAAGACATTAACCATTGTTATTCTGGTTTTAAGGTGCAATAAGATACTTAGCACTAAGGTAGATGAATTCTGAACACAGCTGTGTGATCTTGGGTAGTGCTTCTCTAAAAGAGCAGCATTATAAATTGTATTAATAACTGGACTAAAATTTCATTTTCCCTTTGTCATTTTGGAAAGTGAGATTTAACTTCCAAAAATTGCAGTTTTTAAAATACTATCCTTATTTACTCAGTGCAGTACAAATCTACAAATCTTTTTGGGTGCCTCTTGCTCTGTTGCAGGTGGTGGAAATAGCAAGCCTGACAGAGCACTTGTTGACTGATTGTGATAAAAAGGACAGCTTTGGGAAATGTCAACGATGCAGTGAGGCCCTTCCAAAAGTTGAGTTGCCCAAACATATTAAGAGCAAGACTTGCAATTGTGAGTAGTTTCAAACAGGAAGGTTGAACTTCAAAGGTCAAGTCAGTCAGACTTTCAAATACTGCAAATCTTTGGCAAGTCAGACCACTTCTGTTTAGGTACTGCACGGTGGATTTAGAAATCTAATTTAATAGAATAAATGCCTGAGTTTCCCAGTGCTTGAAATGCTTCGCTTTTATGAAGGTATGGGGGGAGGATGAGTGAGGAGAACAGAAAGCCTCTACCACATCCTTGCGGATTAAGCCCTATCACTCCTTTTGATCTTGTTTCAATGTAGATGATTAAACACGGGACTTCTTTGACAGCAGTCAATGGTAATAGGGTAGGAGCTGGTTTAGCCATAGGGGAGTTTTATGCTCTTTGTTATGCAGCTTCTCCTTTTGTATTTGAAATTAGCCTGTCTTTGCCATTCTTACGTTATTTTTCTAATCGTTTCAGCTGCCAAACCAGAAAATGTGGCAAACCATTGCCCATTGTGCCATCACAACTTTTCCCCAGGAGAGGAGGTAAGACTGCCTTCCAGACTGATCTGCTGTTGTTTATGTCAGTGGGAGTGAATTCCTGTCCTCTTCTAACACTGGCTTATACCTGCCAACTTAAGAACTTGCCTGGATTATTGCTGGGGTCTATAATGGCTACCTCATGCTCTGGGGACCATAGTTGAACCTGGGTCTTTCACCCTTAGAGGTGTATATGGGAACCACAGGGCTACAGGCTATTCAATGTTGGTCTTTCTCCTCCTGCAGAGGCAGCTATACACCTTACAGCTTTCCAAATTCCCAACTACTACAAGATTCTGTGAGTTCACTTGTCAGCCCTAGTGTTTGGAGTGACATTATGCAGCTTAAAATACTGCAACAGGACTGAGCGCATCCAACAGGGCATTCAGGATTAAGACTATGTTGATTTTGGTATAAGAAAAAATTGACATGAAGAAAGTAAGCAAGAACTGCTATAATTGCCAAGAGAGTTGAGGTGGCCTCTCTCTAATTTCTGCATGCTATTCCCTGTAACTGCCTAATGCTGTGAAATCTCTGACACGCCAGCTCCAATTGCTTTCTGCAATTGAAAATATGTATTGGTATTATATAAAAAGCAATTTGTCCAGAAAAGACTTAATATATCTGTTTGAGTCTTTTATATGAATCATCTAACACTACATTATGATCATATTTAAGTAGTTCTGTGTATGTTTTAGTTTTTGGAAAAAGGCTATCCAGGGAGCAGCTAACAGCACTATGCTGAGTATTAGATCCAGTTAAACGTCATTGGCTGATACGTAATCTATGTTACTTTCTTCCTTTCAATGGGACCATTGAGTAGTGCTTCTGTTCTCAACAACAAGTTTTTTCCAAATTTTTGCTTTGCCCAGCGTGAGGAGCTCAGAAAATACTGTAACCAAGTCTGAAGCGTTTGTTGAGAATGTATGTCTTGTTTGGATTTGTTTGGGTTTTGGTTGTTTCTTTTGTTTTTTTTTTTCTTCTGCCCAAATTATTCTTGTAAGTAAGAGGCTTCACATAGCCCTAGTTTGAAGAAGCTGTCATGTTCCTGTAATAGCAGTTCCTACTCCTTCGGGTTGCTGAATGCTTTAACTATTACCATAACCTTGTAGTTACGCCCATACCTTTTCGGTTTAAAATATGTGTAGAAGAAAAGATTTCCATGTTATTTGTGTATTGTTCTTTCCTGATATGAACTCAGCTGTTAGTTAAGAAAATTTTAAAAACAAAATGAATGTCACTTTTTTTTAATTTCGAGGATCTGTCTGTTTTTTTTTATTGTGATGTACCTTTTAAGTTATATTAAAAAATTGATATATTAATTTCTATTTCACTTAGTAAGTCATAAGGTGCTCATGCTTTTATGAGTAAGCAGATTTAAATGCTGCTGCCATAAAGACTGTATACAACCCTCATTTTCTCCATGTTTTAAAAAGTATATGTGCATACATAGTGACTAGATAAGAGATCGGCTAATTTTGCTGGTATTGTAATATCACTTCTTTTTAATTGACTTTAGGCCTGGAAGTCTCACCTAATGGGCAAAGATGGCTGTAAAATGAATCAACGGAGGTTATCCACAATAAATAAAACTCTTCTGTTGCAGCCTGGTAAGATATTATTTTATGATAATAATAATTATGCTTTTTACTGTGTTGCCTTTGCTTAAGAAAAGTATTTCATCCTCGAGAGCAAGCTGGCTCTTAATTAGTTGTTCAACACTTTTTTTGCATTTGTGTAACCTAACTGGTATTTCTCATGCTGGTATAGGCTACAGTATACTTAGGGAGCAAATTCTCAAGATCATTCAATAACAATAATTTCAAAATGAGGGCATTAGCTCAGTGGATTGGGGAAGCTGGCATATTTGATAATTTGATCAGTTCAGGGGTTTTCTCCGGCATAATAGTACGACCATGAATAGAACAATCAGCAGTGATACTAAACAGTTAACATTCTGGAAAGCTCCTGAACGCTGACACAGAGAACCGGGAGCCTGATTTAGCTTTTAATGTCCAATCAGAGGATGCTAATCTAATCGTAATTACAAGATGAATTGAATAGTTAGTGCTGTGTACTGCTTTTCCTTTTCAATTCAGACCCAGGAGCTAGGCAGAATTTATGATTGTGCAGCTTCTTCATCAACAAAGAGAAACTGATGCTGATGTCAGGTGTTGGGGTTTTTTTTAACAGTTGTCTTTACGAAGCACATGCAAAATCCTTTTATTTCCCGAACACAGAAGTTAAACAAGCGGTTTTCACTGCCTGCAGCACCAAAACTCTTTTGGCCAGTAGGATCCAAAACCTGTCCTCCTTCAGACTTTTTTCAGAGTTCTTTAGTCCACTGCATATTCAGGTTGTTGCTAGAGTTAACCTCCTCTGCCTGATACTTGGCTTTGCTCATATCTGCGTTTCACAACTACTGCAAGTTGTGAACTGTTGAATTGTCTCTTTTCGCTGTCACCAGTGAAATGCGGTTAAACTTGACAGTTTCAAGTCTTGAACTGGACCTACAATCATGTCTGTCTATCCGTCTTCAGCTTTGCTGTTTCTACTTGCTAATGAGAATGCTAGTTAGTTTACTGCTGCTTAGAATTTGGAGACATAGAAGGAACTTAAATCCTTCCTGGACAGAGCTAAAGCTCCAGAGCAATTTCCTAGACATAGGAAAGGAAACCTGACCATTTAGTCCTACCACTCCTGGTATGAGACAGACCTCACCCTGGATGCCTGCCAACTTTTAGTTGCTAGTATCAGTCATTCGGATTTAATATATCTTGAGAATCAAAATGGGGAGTTAAGATTCAAGTCTGGGACTAGATGTGCTCGCAATAATGATCTGTATTTTCTCTTCACAGGCAAAATAGGTGGCCACTATTTAAGGAAGCCAGGTCCTTCAGGAGCAAAAGCTCGACCTCCCTCTATAGGAAGCAAGATCCCAACCCCAAGAGGGGGCCCAAATAAAAGCACTGGCAAAACATACTCAAAGCGATGACAGGACAAGTATTTCTCCCTTTGTCTTAATAACTGGGCATGTAGTTGTTAATAGTTATTTAAAAATTGTGGGCAACTCATATAATCTTATTTGTTTGACTACATAGGACTGTTTACCAGCCTTGAGCAGTACTTGCCCAGTCTGGTAACTTTTGCATTAGCTGTCTGTGCAGCACTGTACTTTTCCTCCTAGAAATGCTCATGTCAGAAATACGCAAAATGTTCTGGGACAGACCTAGCCTGCCACGTTCCCTGTATGGCACAAGGAAGGCCATGCATTGGTCTTTGGTTCCTCATGTTAAAAAAACTCCCCAATGAGTATGGAGTTAACACGGCCACACTGTGTGGCTGCTGTCACAGTCAGCACAGAGGCTGTGCCCAGAGGTTATGCGATTCCTCTGGGACCGTGGTTCTAACAGGCTGGCTTTGAGATCCAGTAAGGAATTTCCTTAAGGTCCAAAAGCCACAGTCATTTCTGTTTTGGCTTTCTTTGGGGGAAGAGCAAGAAACTGACCAAGCAGAAATTGTACTAGATTTTCAGGACAGAGCTGAAAAGCATTTGTTCTTTTGATCTAAGAGTGACACTTGTTTGCAATTACACGTTCTGAAAGCTTGGCAAGTAATACCTGTATTAGCTGACTACCACCTGATCACTTCAGTGTAATAATGGCAGAATATATTGCTAATAGTTTTCTGCCAAAATCGACTTTATAACATGCTGGAAGTAATAGTGTCAATAATTTTTGTTTGTCTTGCCGTCAGACACTTGTGGTAGACAAATGGGTCGCAAGTTTAATTGCGTGCACTGGTTGGCTAGGAGATAAGCTGCCTGTGTGTATTTCTGCATTACATCAGTGCATTTACAGAGAATTCATCATCATTAAACTTGAGGAAACACCACTGAAAATAGGGATATACAATGAGCAAAACAGGCTTGTTGCAGTCACGCAGGTTCCTTTTGATGTGATGATGATGTTGATATCTTAGCGATGCCATTGTTCATCTGCTATGATGTGCAGCTGGCATAAGGTGAAATGAAAAATGCATGCACGTGTAGAAGGAAATACATGTCAGACTATACGAAATGTGTACCTCGGTTATCTGAAAGACGTGTATGATCCTATATAGATAAACTCTCGAACCATATGTGGTTCAAGAATTCCATAAGGCAAAATTCTTCCTCGTGTGTTTGCTAGAAGGAATAAAAAAAAAAAAAGGAGAAATTGCAATGTAGACAAGGAAAGCTATGGGGTTTGTTTTTTCCACTGCAAATCCTATAGTGTGGATTTATTTGCTTCACTTAGGGCATGTTTACAAGTAGGGCCAGGAATTGGAAAGCTTTTTCAGGCGTCCACTCCTCGGGTATAATGAAGTAAGTCAAAGAATCATGCCGTTCTTCGGTGATTAGTTTAGCCACTGCCAGGATCTAGTGTATTTTGATAGGAAGAAAGACAATATTAGTGTGTTTACAACAGCTGCCTTTTTCTTCCGTGTATTTGTCGTGATAAATTTTGTCAGTTAAAATGGGGCAAATTTATAGCCATTGTAAAAGCTTACAAGTCCATTTATTTGTGCTAGGCGGTAAAACTCTTGGTTCTTTCATTGGAAATGGAAACCGTTCTTTTTTTTTAAAACTGACTGGTATCCTTGAACACCTCGTAAGTCAGCTGAAAGCTCTAGTTGACCCTGCAAGGAAAGGAATTGGATCAGGGCCATTATAAAATGTTTCCACTCATTTTTAAAATGCTTAGAAACATTACTTTGACAGATAACTTTGCTTTCTTTTCTAATACTGGTTGGTGTCTGTAATTTTACAAGTTCAAGCATGTTAATAATGTCAAGTGAAATAGATGTCTCTTCCTTGGGTCTGCCGAGCCTCTAGGAGTAACACAAGCCATGCATGGTGGGAAGTGGTTTCACTGTGGAAGCCTGGCCTTTACATATATTTCAGGTTTAGAGTTTTAAAGGCAGCAGAGCAGTACCCAAAGTGCTACTCAACGCCAAGAATTAGCACCAAATAAAAAAGCTAAAGGGCTGGTTGGATATTGCCATATGACATGCCATTACGTAGGAAGTAACAAGAAATAGCTGTTCCGCGCTGCCTCTCTCGCTGTGCGCTAAGTGCCTTATTAGTCCACTTGACAAGAGGATTGAGCTAAACCGCAAGAGTCCCACTTGGTACATAATAAGAGTGTGTATTGATGGAGCTACTGTAAAAATTAAAGTTATGCTTTAAAATCTCACAGTTAATTCTGAAATTTATCACCAAGAAATGGTCCCTTAAAGAAAAGAAAAAAATCTTTGTGGGGCCCTGAAAAGCTTGAATTAATAAATTTAGACCTTTTTTCCTGCTTTTGTGTACTTTCTCGCAGCTCGCTTCTAAATCCAGCTCTGAGTTTGATTAAAATAAACATCCATAGACTACCGCATGTGACTGTTTAATAGCTTCAAAGAGAACAAATTCTACTGAGACACAATGTGTGAAGCTTTGTACCTAAAGCAACAATCCTAACACTTCTACTTGTAACACTTGGGCAAATGCTTTCCAGGACAGCATTAATCGGTCTCACATCTATGTCCACCACAGGTACAAGAATGAGTGATCACAGTAATAGAAGTTTTGGGGGTTGGGGTTTTTTGCTACCACTGAGTGAATCTGTGGTATTGTTTTGTATATACATATTTTATAATATGCGGTTTTTATAGTTGGCGTGCAGCCTATCTACAAGCTTATGAATTTTACAGGTAGATCAGTGCACTTGTATTTTGAAAGTCTTTATATAAATTGTTTCTTTAACTCTTCCAAATATATATAACAATAAATATACATACATTAGGAATATATATGTATTAACAAATATGTATGTATTTTTATTTCTACTTCAGTGACACAGGTTCCTACTTGAGCACCTGATCCCTTATGCAAGCAAAATAACCAGTGATTTTGCTCAGAGATTAGCACGTGCAATGGACCGCAGGCTCATGAGCTGCTGCCTAGAGCATTTTTTCCTTTTGGACATAAAACTGTGAGCTTTCCGTTGTGCAAGTTTAATGAAAAAACCCCATCTGCAAAGGTCCTCCATGTGTTCTGGATTGGCCACTATAGTATGTATACTGAATTGGTAAATACAGCTCTCCGTTACTCCTCAGCCATGGCTTTTTAACCCAGTCAAGCAAAGCGTAATTAAAATAATCTGTTAAATCCTGCATGTAGCAGGATGTGTGCTTTCTATGTTATAATATTATGGGACAACCTTTTTAAACTTCTTATTTAAAAAAAAAGAGGGGGGGGGAAGTAGTTAAATAAAAAAACAAACCAAAAAACCAAAACCAAGACCCCACAAACGTTACGAGTTTTAGTGAGGGTCATATTTCCCAGTGCTGACCGATCGGAATAGCCGAAAAGTTGGGAGCTATGGGAAGACACTTTTACAGACGTTCTCTTTGTAGGCATTTTCCCTTGGGTAGCACTTGCGTGTCACATTTGTGTATGAGGATGTTTTCCTGCTGTGCGCTCAGGCCGCCTGTCTCCCCCTATGGTTGTTGGGGCTCCAGAGCGAGTACCATAACTGCTTTTCTCTTTGCTCCATTGTAGAGCACAGTAATTATGCCTTTGGGACCTGTGCAATAACTCTGCAGCTTTTTCACTGCAAGAAGTTGTCATGTAGGAGATTCCTGCCTCTTCCCTGTCCTTGCTACCCAGCTTACTCACCTAAGGAGCAGAAATTAGGTATGCGCGAGGGAAGCGCATTTCAGAGCCTTTGTCAAACAGCTTTTAAAAGCCAAATGCATAGGCTTGGGCGCACCACGTTGCGTCTTAGGGCTTTGTAATTTTTTTTTTTTTTTTTTTTCAAATCCAGAGTTGCTCTTTAGCAACATTTAAAAGAAACCATTTCAACATTTGAGAGTGCATAACATTCACTGAGAATCCTGGGCACTTTTGGACTAAAAAAATGCACTTCTAAAGTGAGATATAAAGATAGTAACTACTCAATGGTAGGAACTGGAAACAGAAGTGATCAAACACAGATTATTTTTTTTAGGATGTGAGAGGACCTTCTCCGAGCACAGTAGTACCACCACTGTAATTTTTAAAGGATGATTTCACTGGGCTGCTTCCTTGCACTTAATAAACAACCTGTGTTTTCTGCAGTGGCAAAATAAACAGTGGTGTGAAAAACACAGTGAAGTTTGTTCCTGTGCCATGAAGTCTCGAGCAAAATATTCCAGAGCAAAAACGTTGCACGGGTGCAGGTCCGGCTAACGGAAAGGAGTTCTCCAGACTGTTGGACTGGAGAACTTACATCGGCAATGACGGTGCATCGTTATTAAAGAAAGAACGGACCGTGGTCCCCATCTCATGGGCTTTTTTCCGTATGCCCTCTTTCTCCGTGCTGTACCCGAACGTCAGCCACGGTGTTTTCATCATCCACCTAAGCTGCAGCGAGGACTCAAGAGCAGGCAGCGTCCCTGCGTGCAGCGACTCGTCTCGAGCGACGGCGTGAAGTTCCGCTGCCCCAAGAGAGCGATGCCCACCGATGACGCCCTGGCCAAGCAGATAAGGTATTTAAATCCTATAGGTTTTATCGCCGTCGTTCCACGTACGTCGGACGCGTGAGTTCTTTTTGTTGCGCTTGGTTAATAGATCTGTTTAGTTGGGACGGTAGCTCTGCGTTTTCACGCCGTCGCAACAGCGACCGGGGTGAAAGCGCGGCCGCGGAGCCCGCTCCCGCCGCCGATCGCGGCCTTTGCCGTTTAGGCGATCGCTGGCCGCACCGACGGGCAGAGCGCGGCCCGGGCCCGGAGGGAGAGCGGCGGCGGGGGGGGGGGGGGCCGCGTTGCGGGCTCCCGGCCCCGCCGGTGCCGGCCGGGCGCCTTCCGGGCGCCGAGTCCCCTCCCCGGGCAGGGCGGGCCTTGCCGGGGAGGAGGAGGAGGAGCGCGGCGCCATGGCGGCCGCCTGGCCGGAGCTGGAGGCGGCGGCTCGGGAGCGCCGGCGGGAGCTGGCGCTGGCCGGGCCGGCGGTGGCCGAGCGTGTGGCGGCGGGCGGCGGGCGGCTGCCGGCGGCGGTGCTGGCGCTGCCGCTGCTGCGGTCGCTGGAGCTGAGCGGGTGCCCGGCGCTGCGGGAGCTGGGCCCGGGGCTGGCCGCCGCCCTGCCCGCCCTCCACACGCTGGTGCTGCGCGGCAACGCGCTGGGCCCCGCCGGGCTGGGCGAGGGGCTGGGCGGGCCGCTGCCGGCCCTCCGCCTCCTCGACCTCTCCGGCAACGGGCTGGAGGCGCTGCCCGCAGCGCTGGGCGGAGCGGCGGGCGCCGAGCCGGCGGCGGAGCCGGCCTTCCCGCAGCTGCGCAGCCTCAACCTGAGCGGGAACCGGTTGCGGGAGCTGGGCCCGGGGCTGGCCGGCGCCGCGCCGCAGCTCCAGGCGCTGCTGCTCACCGGCAACCGGCTGCGGGTGCTGCCCGGCGGGCTGCTGCCCCCCGCCGGGGCCGTCCCCGGCGAGCCGTTCCCGCTCCTCAGCCGCCTGGAGGCGGCCGACAACGAGGTGGCGGAGCTGGGCGCCGACATCGCCGCCCTGCCGGCCCTCAAGGTGGGAGCGGACCCGCGGCCACCCCCCGCCCCGCCGCCGCCGGCCCGGGTCCCCACCGCCGACCGCCCTGTCTCTGTCTCTTCCAGAGCCTGGATGTGGCCAACAACCGGCTGCAGGAGCTGCCCGCCGCGCTGGCCGACTGCCCCCGGCTGAAGGAGGCCAACTTCAGGGGCAACCAGCTGAAGGATAAGCGGCTGGAGAAGATGGTCAACGGCTGCCAGACGAAGGCCATCCTGGAGTATCTGCGGGCCGGGGGCCGTGGGAAGGGGAAGGCCGAGAGCACCAGAGAGGAGGCCAGGAAGAAGAAGAGGGAGAAGCAGCAGCAGAAGAAGGACGGCGGGGACGGGGAGCAGGACGAGCTGGAGGAGGCGAGCAAGCTCATGGTGAAGGTTCTGCACGTCTCCGAAAACCCGGCGCCCTTGATTGTCAAAGCGAGCCCGGGCGTCAAAGACGTTCGACCCTTCATTGTGTGCTGCGTGCTGAAAGGAGCGAACTTAAAGCCAGGAAACGCTCTGAAGAGGTTCCTGTCCATGCAGGTAACTGCTGCGGTCTCGCGTTACTCGTTTGCAACGGGAACATTGCTAGCAGATTTGGAAGTAGGCTGTTCTAGACTCCTTCCAGCAGATAAGTTTCTGAAACTTAGGGTGAGCTCTTCACCTGGCAGGTGGTGAGGGTTTGGCAGGAGGGCCGTGCAGCATGGCCTCTGCCGGTGGCATGGCGTGCTGCCTAGTCAGTCCGTAATAAGCAAAACTGCTTTTCCTGCAGAACCTAGTAGGAGCTCAGCTATTACCATGAGAGGGCGATGAACGCACATGCATTTGCGTTGCCTCTATAACAATAGATTGTTAGTGTTGCGGAACCTGTCAAGAGCTAATAATAAACCTGCATCCGTGTTAGAAGCACCCTGGTTTGGCTCCAGGTTCCCTAATCTGTGCTAAAAGTGTCTTGCACGTCCAACTTTCTAAGGAAGGTATCGTAACCACAGACCTTCACCTGGTATACTGTTGGCCTGCCCATTAGATGGCAGGTGTTAGCTTCTTTAGGATAACGGGACTCATGTATTTGTGGTTGTTTTCTGATTTAAAACTATCTCCCAGCTGAGAAATGCGTCATGTGCTGTGCTTCGCTATCTTTACGTTTGGATTGTACTTCAGATGAAATAATTTCACAGGTGAAGAGACGGGCTCCGTTTAATGCAGAAGGGTTACTCAACCAGCTGATAATGCTACACACATTAAATACATAAGAATCACAGGAGGAATAAATCATGTTGATGTTTTGGATATATTTTGATGGCATTCTTTGTTTTAGACTAAACTGCACGAAG
The DNA here is from genome assembly GCF_964188355.1 of Buteo buteo. Taxonomy (NCBI): domain Eukaryota; kingdom Metazoa; phylum Chordata; class Aves; order Accipitriformes; family Accipitridae; genus Buteo; species Buteo buteo. The sequence goes on from NC_134175.1 coordinate 1,270,396, forward strand.
ACATCTGTGAAAAGCGGACAGCGGCCACGATTGCCACCCATGACTTGCAGCTGATCAAAGGTCCTCTGAGATACGATGTTCAGCCTCCTGATGAATTGAAGGTAAGGCCAGTGGCATTGGTGGGCCTTTCCACTTTTTTCCTTTTGTTTTCTCGAACTGTACAGAATGGAAAGAATTCTTTTCTTGCCCCGTAGATCCTAGAAAACTATTAGAAGCTGTACTAATTTTCTTGCTGTCCTGCTGTAACAAAGCCTGCTTGAACAAGCCGCACAAAGCTACCTAGTATTACTCCAGGACCAGTTAAGAGCATATCTGCCCGAGGACTTAAAGTAATCAGGGAAAGCAGATGTAGACCTTTTTTTTTTTTCTTGTAAAAACATTCTGATCTTGCTTAATGTGTGCCCCTCCTTAGGGTGACTGAGGTGTCAGTGTTTCACTGTTGATCCTTTCTCCTGTGTTGTAGTGTTACCACCTTAATGTTCCCTGGAGGTCCCTATATGTTAGGATGTGCCTGGAGTGTCATGCAGCAAAGCAGGTGCTCATTTGTGTGAGTGCGCCTCGAATGGCAGCAGCCTTCAATGTAACCTAACTGAAATCGATTCAGGCTCTGCTGATTTACCCAGTCTGGGGTTATTTATGTTGCTGCTTTCAGAGAAGGTGGGGGGGGGAAGCTTGCAGTGCGTCTGTGTGATAAGCTCTTAGATGGAACTTGTAACTTCAATCCAGAATATAAAAATTCTATTTCAAATTCGTCATCCTTATTTACTGAGGCCTATTTCAGTGTGTCTGTTAACATCCTGCCTCCAGGACCCATCTCACTGGAGGACCGAACAGTCAGGATACTCTCTTTGGTGCTGACCCAAAGCTTTTGTTGCATTCTGGTCTCTTGACACCTTGTGTTTGTAACTGTTCTGTGCGTGTGGCCTGGTCCTCAGGAATGAATTCTTTGTTTTCCTGATGGCTTACAGAACCTTTTGTGCATGGCTTCTTTTACGAGACAGCAGGTTTTCACGTTATTCAGTAAGTAATGACAGTGAAGGAACTGGCTAAGATGACTGTCCACGCCTGGTTTAGTACAAGCGAATGAGCCTGTTTTTCAAGTGGGTGTTGTAGCTCACACGAAGGCTTAAAACTTAGTGTGATCATAGTAGTCAATGTTAAATAGCAAGCGTATTTCCATACTGAAAAAGGCATTAGGAACGATGGCATACAGAAGCATGGTTTTAATTATTGCCTTACTTACAGGAGAGTTTTAATAACCCCAGTGTCTGAGTCGCCCTTAAATTCAAATGTTTGTTTTCGTGTATGGTGTAGATAACGCCCCTGGGTCGAAAGGAGATCAAGGCAAAGGATCTTCTCCGTCAGCTGCAGTTAGAAGCTGAGGAGCAGAGGAAACAGAAGAAGCGTCAGAATGTTTCTGGATTGCACAAGTCAGTATGCTGATCTTTTGTGCTTGTCTTCATGTGAATTTTGGTAACTCACGCTCATATGGAAAAACAGCACTGAAGAAAACATGCTGGAAGGTATTATGAAGCATGTTCTGTAATGGTGATGGGGCTAACAAACCCAGCATGAGCTTTTAGGAGCCGAGATGAAAAACACTGAGCTGAATTTGTGCATACAGAGTAACCTGGAGTGAAACGAGGACAGTGAGTGCCTTCCGTTATTTCTAGCTGTGTCGAGTAAATTCTTGTCATATGAATTATTCTTAGAGGTGACAAATACGTTTAGAATAGCAAATAGAAGGGAAACACAGAGGAATGAAGTGTATGCCATGCACATTCAGTAAACTAAGCAAATCGGAGGTGTGGTAGATGTGCATGTAGTAACAGATGTGAACTACAAAGCGGAGCGTGGCACTGCCCTATTCTGTTTACTGCTCGTGCAGAGATCATCATCCGTATCCATCACTTGTACAGCTTGGGGAAATTTGCCAAGTACATGATGGGAGAACTGTATATCACCATGGTAAGTAAGAGGGAAAACTAATTAAGCTGTCTGGAAGAATCGGACAGTGGACTCTGATGGTCCTGTTTGAGTACTGGATCTCTGAAAGCACTACAGGCATGTCTGTCTGCTTTGACAGCGAGGATATTAAAATGTGAGTTCCTTTATGGTTCTAGCCCATCACTTCCTGCAGCTGGTGGCTTTCCTCAGCTGTATCACTATGATGCAGTTTTGCTGAATTTTAGTGCTCTGACTTCTGTTTCTGCTACGTGGTAGATCAGGAACACACTAGTTTGTTTTTGTCACTACTTTCTGCCATTGTGTCCAGCTGCTGTTTCAGTTGCTCACTTTTCGCTGCTTTGTTTTTCTTGGCAGGTATCTCCAGTTATTGGATGGCAAAGATAACTACCCATGTCTTGTGGATGCTGAAGGCAGCGTGATTTCTTTCCCACCGATAACCAATAGTGAGAAAACAAAGGTACTCTCCGTTAATGGAAATACATTAATCGAAATTAAACAGTGTTTCCTTCCACTGAGAGATACTTAACTCCAGATTCAGAGACATGCACAGTTCTATGAAACTTGTGATTGTATTCAAAATACAAATCTTCAAAGCCTGAATCTTGTCTGCTAGACTTTCAGATTGAGATGGATCTCGGAGTTACATCTTTAACTTTGTAAATCTGTCAAGCTTTGGCAAGCTGTTCCAAAGGCACCAGTCTGCCTTTGCAGAGACGGCTTTATTGAAGGGCAAGAATATGGTTTTTGACTTGTGAAGAAAGGCAGTACTTTGCCTCTGGTGGAATTGAATGAAAGCCTTTCATTCAGTTTGTGTATTGAAATGTTGCCAAGTGACTGTGGGTGACTATGGTCTGATGCCTTACTTGCTTTACCTGTGAAATTCTTACAGATTAGAAAAGACACCCGTGATCTATTTCTGGAAGTGACAAGCGATACCAGTTTACAGATATGCAAAGATGTCATGGACACACTAATTCTGGTAAGTAGTTTGGGAAAATAATCCCATCTGTTCTTGGTGTGCTCCTTGACAAAATATTTAATTGCTCACATGTATTGAGAAGACTACAGAAGTTGATTCTTATTTTAGTAGTAGTAGTAGTATTCCCTCCCCTTCGCTTACTCTTCCATTCTTGCTGTATCGCAAAAGGTGTTTGTATTCTTGTATCCTGACTAACTGGCAGACCTCAAAACTCACCAGGGTAAATAACGTGTTACCACAATTGGAAATTTATGGTTTGACTTTGAACCCCTTCACCTTGTTAGTGATCTTATGGCTTCCATTGCTGCCAATAAATTCTTTTAGGGAGATTTCTCACCTCAGCCTGCCTGACAATTAGCTTGCTTGGTCCTATCATTATTACAGAATTATCTTTCAGATACTGTATTAGCAGCAGGACAGTCTCATTAAATGCCATTCAACATGCTTTCTTTTAACTAAAGCTTTCTTACTGGAAAAGATAGAACTTGGTATATGGCAAGTACAGGATAGTATGCTGTTAGATATTTTGCAAGATAAACGTTTTTTTTTTTTCTTGTCCAGTTAACATAACCATTAGAACACTTTGGTGAAAGCTAAGTGATTTGTGTAGTTGACACAAGGTAGTAGCAGAGACAATTTCAAATGCAGCAAAAGCAAGCTTGTCGGTGGTGATCCTACAGGAGGCTCTTGTTGCTTAGAATCCAGTGCTTTGACAAAGCCCGAGTTCTGTGTTAAATGTAAAAAATGAAACTGTTCAGAGAAGTGGGCCCTCCTGGAGAGCACAGCAGTGATAACATCAAAAGCCCTTTCAGTTTCCTGAAAGATTCTAACCCACTGAAGAACCTTTTCATGCAGATACTCCTCCAGAGGCGGGCCAGATCCGCACCTTGGAAGCAACTTGGAGTTGCTGTGAGGCCTTAGCCACAGAATTAATCTTGTTTTCTGTATTTTGCTTTTAACAGAAAATTGCAGAACTGAACAGATTTACCTTGGAAAATAAGGAAGACTCGGGCTCAGATAATGAATCTGATGCTTTTTGCGGACCAGTGAATTTGAACCCTGGCCAAAACATACAGCCGGTGAATTTTCCATTGGTGTTGGAGCAGGTTCGAGTGGTGGACACAGATGGAAACTTGAAAGTACTTTACCCTTCAAAAACTGACCTAACCACAGTTTCCTCTCTTCTGACTGTAATACGTTAGCAGCTATCAAAGCTAAGGAAATGATTCAATTTTCTTTTTTGTTTCCCCCCTCCCCGTATTCAACAGTGCAACTTGTAGGCAGTGAGGTGGTTTGTTTTTTTAAAGAAAAGATGCAGTGCATCCTGCCTGGGTATGTGAAAACTTTAAAGTTTGATCAAGCTACAGCAAGGAGTATTGCCTTCTTTCAGCCTTAACAGAAAGTCACCAGTATTCCAACTAGGTAGAGAAAACAGCAACTTCACATGTGAACTTAAAGGCAGAGAAGGTACTAGAGGTCAGGCTGCATTAACTTTTAGAGAAAATCATTATGACATCATAGTGTTTATAAAATAAGTGCAGTCGTATTTTTCTGCAAGATCACCATTTCTTCCTGGTGTGTTTCGGCTGGATTATAATTTTGGCAGCTAAACTGGGAAATCCAGTAGGTGACAGCATTGAAACAAAGTCATGTGCTATATACCGATACTGAAGACAGAATGCAAAACTACTTTGCTAACATTCTGCCTAATTTTATTTTTGTATCTAGAGTAACTGTGAAAATTTAATTGCTGTCAGAGCTTGAGGAATCAGTTTTAAAGTGATGGTTTCTGTGTTCAGACATTAACATGGCTTTTGTTTTTAACTGAAGTCAGTCCAATTGACTGCAGGGGTCTGTGTGTCCCAGTGCATTTTAAAGCTATCATCCACCTTTGGAAATACCAGTTGTAGCGACCTTGTTGTGTACCTGCTGAGTTACTGTTGATCGAGCACTGAATTTATTCTTGCTTGTGAAGTTCTGTTCCGTTCAGAGGGCTAATGCTGCCTTACATTGACACTATGGAAGCTCCCCATCTCCCCAGAATACAAGCGCTCTTGCCCAAAGTGACCCTCCTGGAGCTTTCTGTCACAATCCCACATGAAGAGTGTTGGGGATACCTTCCAAAATACAGGTAGTTTGAGTGGTTCTGATTTTTGCAGTCTGTGGGTGGTTTTCACATCCAGGCTACTACCTGTATGAATGCAACCATGTCCATAAGTTAGGGTGACTGACAGATTGAACTTTTTCTGTTAAAAATGATACAGAGCTCTAACTGAACTTCTAGATACTGTGTCAAATACATCCACCTGTTGGGACTTGCATATTGAATGGAAAAATAAAACAGTTCTTGTAGTCATATGTCACTGTCACTTGTTTTGGCATTGGTGAATTTTCCAGTCGTGTAACTATACAAGCTTGCCAAAGCAGCTATTGTATACTTCAAAAAACGGTAACTAACCGCTTTCTAGCTACTTGTGGTCGTGCAGTCCTTAGTGTAGTGCTTCAGGCTTCCCTGTGAAGTCGAATGTTTCTACAGACCACTGATTTACAGTGAATTGTGCTCTGAGTCGGTTGAAAAAATTGAATTAGATACTCCTGCAGAACTTGATTTAGTAAAATGAGTTTAATTTCTTAGTAAGTCACCATCTCAAAACCAAGGAACGGGAGCCTGAAGTTGGTGACGTATTCTGACTTGGCTGTTAGGGCTGCTTTTCAGGTGTTAAAAGATGCTACCCTGCAGGACTCTTTCTCCTTCCCTTAGCACTGGTAGGCGATGGAAGTAGACGTGTTGATGCTGTAGAGCGACAGGACCTTGATGTCTTTCTGTTTCAGCATCTGATGGAACTCCATCCATTTGTTAATTATTTTATAAAAATGAGGGATGTGTAAAGAGGTGGGAAAGCATTAGGTGGAGAGCAGTACTGCAAAGTGTACCCTTATCTCATCAGTCCGTTCTAGCTGGCTGCTAGAAGCAGAGTTCAAAAGAGGCACGTACCTGCATTGCCTCTAGCACTCTTGTCTGTGACCTCAGCCTCAGGAGGCTTGCTGCTCACCATACTGAATGTAGCCTGAATTACTTCGCTTCGGTATCTTTCATTCAAACTTTTGATAAAAGAGGAAAGTAGGTGTGTTTAGGCTTTATATACAATTCTTTGGCATTTGCGTGGATTTACAGAGACTACACTGTCTGACTGAGGCAAAGTACTAGTGAATGATGAAACAGAAGGTCTGTTTATGGGAAATTATGGGCTGTTTGACTGGGCTTCACTGCAAGGACTGTGATAATGATGTGTTTCGGGGTGGGCCGAGTCCCTTACCCAGGTATCGGGCTCTGTGCTTGCTACCAGGCATGTATGCCTGCAGGAAATGGCTTTAAGGTGATAACCTGTTACTTTGAGTCCAGAAGGATATTAGAAATATGGTGATGTAACTGTTCTGAACTTGAGTTTCTCAAGGGCTTCTGGTATTTGCAGCCTGTTTGCTTTGTAAGTGACATGAGCCACATGCTAAAAAGCCGGAATGCATTTCCTGCTCCTCTGGCCCTGTGGCCACAAAGGGAGGCCAGGCTTTGAGAGCAAAGGACTGTAGTTCTCTGGTGCATCTCCCACTGTGCTTCTGCCCAAGAATGTCTAAGCTTTCAGATTCTCTGCTTGAAATGGTTGAAGTGTTTCCCAAGAGGGAGGCAGGAGTCTGAAGTGAAGGAGGCTACACTTACCCAGCTGGTGATGCATTTGAGTGCCACTCTAGTTTGCAGCTTGCTGTGCTGCAGTGTCTTAGCTTGGCTCTGGATTGCCTGTTGGGCCCGTTGCTGCTTGTGGATGTGGTATGGGCTGGTCAGAACCTCTGCCTGTAGCTGGCTGACCATACCCTGTAACTCACTGATCAGCTTGTTCTGCTCAGCTGGTTTGGATTCTTGTTCTGTAACAACCTGAGGAGATAGGTAAATCAAGCCATTATTGTGAGGAAGGAGGCGAGCAGGCTTGGCCACATCTTCCCAGTACCTGGTCCAAACACTTCTTGTATTTCCTGGGCAGAGTCTACAGACTAACAACCTTGCCAGTACTAGTAACTGTTATTACTTGGTGTTTTCTCTGAAACTACTGAATTGGGTAGGGTTTTTTTATGCGGCAAACTCCCCCAAGCCTAAAGCAAGCACCACTCTGCAGCTAATACAAGAATTTTCTATAGGGGCTTTGCACCAAGTTTACCTCTTGAAGACTGCAGTTCTCTATTGTCACCACCATTTCTTCGTGTTTCCATCCTTCTCTCAGACTGCAAAACTTAAGAGAACATAGTTTACGCTTCAGTTCTGCAGTGCACAGGTGCACCTCCTGTCTATGCGGAAAGCCCAAATTCCCCGCCGCCAGCTCTCCTAACAGCGATGGCCACCCTGCTCGCAGGGCAGTACCTTGGTAGACATAGCTTGTAGCTGATTTTCTGGCTGAGTTTCTTTTGGAGCACTTCCTTTTCAGATTTGGTTCTCCACAGCTGGGATTCTTGGATCTCCAGTTGCCTTTGCAAGGAAGAGAGGGCGCCTGTGAAGTAGGAGTACTACTGTAAGCAAACTGAATCCCTGGAAAAAGCTTCGTGCCTCCTCTTTTCAGGTAAGCGTAAGCAGAGCTGCTGTAGTAACCGTCTGAGTGTAGACCATGGGTGGAGTTAATGCTCCAGCCACAGCAACGCTGGCTGATAATGCGTTTTGTAGTTAATTTGCTGTGACACTTATTAAACTAACTAACCTCGCTGTGTGAGGACTGGTAGAGCCAGCAGCACAAGGACAGGTTTGCCAGCGTGCTGAAACACTGCGGGATGCCCCGGGGAGACTTCTTGGGGCTCTCCCTGCTGTTTTTTTTCTCATGCACTCCGCTTCTAAGGGGAGCGAGAAAGCGGTTTCTGTGCGCTTCCGAACATTTTTGTCTAGGTAAAAGGAGCGGGGCGGCAAGAAGGGATAACGGCCCCTTTTCTGGACGCTTTCCCCCGGTACCGGTGACCGGGCTGTAGCGCGGTTCCTGGCGCGGCTCTCGGTCGGACCTTCCGGGGTCTCGCTGAGCTCTGCCACCCGCGCCAGCTTCCACGGGGGACGCTTCTCCCGTGCCCCGTCCCTCCATCCCCGCGCTGGGCAGAGGGGCGAGGGCTCTCCCGTAGACGAGGTGGGGGGGATCGCGGCTGCGGGGGGGGCTGAAGAAAGTTCTCCCCGCTGCCCGGGAAGGCCGTTCGTCCCCCCTCCCGGCGTCGGGCACGGAGCGGGGCCTGTACCCCGCCATAGCTGCCTGCTACCCCCGCCGTAGCGGCCCGCTGCTAGGCAACGGCGGGGGGGCGGGGCGGGGGGCGCGCCTTCCGGTTCCGGTTCCGGTCGGGGTCGGCCGCCGCCATGGGTCGGAAGAAGAAGACGCTGCACGACTACGCGGCCGAGTTCTCGGAGCTGTCGGTGAAGCGGCACCTCCTGGAACGGGGCGGCGGGGAGGAGGAGGAGGCGGTGGTGGAGACGCTGTACTGCACCTCCTGCCAGCTGCCCATGCGGGTCCGCCGCGACCGCATCCTCGAGCACCTCTCCTCCGGCCGCCACTACCGCAACCGCCGCCTGCTCCGCCAGCACGGCCTGCGCGCCCCGCTGCTCCTGTGAGTGCCCGGCCCCCGCTGTCGGGACCGGCTCTGGGAAGCGGCCGGCCTCCGTCCCTCGCTCGGCGAGGGAGAGCCGGAGCCCCGGGCCCAAACCCTCCTCTGTCTCGCCCAGCTCTGCAGGTCCAGACGTCGGCGCCGGCCTCCCCCTGCAGCTCGACGCGCCCTCCCTGCTCTCCCAGCCGTCCTTCGTCCTCGCCACCGCCGCAGGCTCGGTCCCCTCTTCGCCCTCCTACCCTGAACCGCTGGCTGCCCACCGACCCGTCATCGCTGCTGCCCCCAGGGAAGACCCGACGCCTTCCACCTCGACCAGCCGCCCCCCGGCTCTCGCTGCCTTCCACCTGAAGATCGCCCCTGCCCCCTCGAAGCAGGCCGGCCAGCGAGGGGCTGCAGCCGAGGCCTCCGATGGCCCGGTGCCCATCTTGCAGCCCGGCAGCAGCGTCGGTCTCGCCCTCTTCGGCGTAGGGCTGGTTAACAAAGCTTTCTTCCAAAGCCTGATGGAGGAAAACGGCTGCTGCTTGCTTTATGTCGTGGAGGATCAGCTGGAGGAGGTGGAACGCGCCTTCGGTGCTGAGTTCCTGGCTGGCACCAGGGTGCTGCGGCAGCGGGACGCCGATGTTGCACTCAACGACCAGCGGTACCGTCCGCCACGGACTCCCGCACGCGCTTCTTCCCTGTCGCTGGGCTCAGGGCGCGTGTCTGGCGTCTCCTCTCTGGAAAATGCCACTGTGCCGTAGCGGACCCAGACCGTGCTTGTCTGACCCCACACAGGGGAGCAGAGGGAGACCCAGGGGCTGTTACAGGCTAAGCCTTATGTAGCATGTCATCTACCTGTAGGTGCTTCAGAAGTCTTCGAGAAGCTTAGCTTGACTGGCGTGCCCAGAACTGAGGGAAACTCGCAGTTTAGTTGCAGGCGGTTTTCTTAAGAAATACAGAAAACCCCCTTGTTTTCCTCCTTTCCCATAGAGCAATAAACGACAGGCTTTCCTGCTGCCTGCCAGTTTTTCTGCCGCGGAGCAGCTGGCTGACTTTGCTGGCTCTTTTGAAACTGTCTGAGATAAGCGAGGATTGCTGTAAGTAGGAAAGGTTGTGGCGTCTTGCTTTACAAGTAACATCTAGCGATGTGGTTACAGTCAGTTCTCAAATTGGTATTTTAAATCTCATTGCAAAAGTGAAAGGTGGAGCTTTTAAGGAAGGTGGATTTAATGCGAGAAGCTAAAGCATGGTAATAAGCTAAGATGTACCCATCGCTTGTTTGGCGGCTCTACCCCATAAAGACTTTTGATTTCACTGCATGTGTTAACTCTCAGCATTTAACCCGTTTTCAAAGGACACCTTTAAAAGACTTTATCCTTTAAGATGCAGGAAAAGCAATGCAATTCCACTGTGCCACTTGTAATTTTAACCTACATATGTCCAGCCGTATTTCATCCTCGCAAGCAGGTACCGAGTTCCTTTTATAATGTAACTTGCTCTTCCAGAGCAATGGGGTTTGATGTCTTTTTTTAACTCGTCCTCAAAAAGTTTAAGGCAGCTATCAGAAAAAAAACTGTAACTGAAAGGAGCTTTTGAGCGTTGTTCATACTAGTAAAAACCTTGTCTTCACTGAAGGTCTTTCTTTTGACTTCTGCAGAGTCTCTGGAGCCATTATTTGTTCACCCCCTGAAGAAGCCTCTGAGATTGTAATAGACGCTTTACGAGCGGGTAAGAGGAACAGCTGCAAATTCAGCTTTTATCTGTAGTCAGTAGCACACGTTGAGGCAGACCTTGTATGCTTGCTGAATGCTTTAAATGCAAATGCTTTCTTGTTTCAGCAGTGTCCCTTGAGTTGTGCAGACTATCTAATTGCATAATGAAAGAAAAATTAGTCTGCTGGTGACACCGATGTTAATGGCTTAACACCAGCAGAGTTTGTACTGTGCTGGTGCCAGTATGGCCATGCAGAGTGTCTAGTCCTAGAAATACTACTAGGACTCAAAGGAGAGCTGTCTATCAAAACAGTCATGCTTCTTGGGGTCTGTAACCAGCTAGTAAAGCCACAGCTGGAGGCCAAAAGGGAGTTGGTAGCATCAACAAATAAAAAGCCATGCTTCAGTTTCATCAAATGTACCTTCTAGAATGTAATGACATGTATATTTATTGCAAGATAAAAATATTTTGTGAAGACCGTGTCTTGCCTTCAATCCTGTGTCCTGTACCATTTTGCACAGGAAAAGGTGTGTTTTGTGAGAGGCTGCCCAGTTTTGACAGGCAGACGGCAGAAGCTTGTTTCGATGAAGCTGACAGATGTGGAAGACCACTGGTGTGTGGATTCTACAAGTAAGACCAGCATTTTTCTTCGAATTTATCCTTGAAAAGAAGTGTGTAAAAGTACTTAAAGTAGCATTGATTCCTCACGCTTTCCTGAATTTGTCCTCAAATAAACTTAGTTTCACTGCTGCTTGTTAACATTGTTCAGCTGGGAGTTAATTGGATTGGATTAATTCTTCATGTTTAATGGAGATAAAATCTAGCTGTCATGAGGTGAAAATAAATGTTCGCTTGAATGGATGCTAGTGGAACTCAAACGGTGAAGCTTTCAAAATGGGAAAGCTCTGGGGTTTGTTTTTGTTTTTTTTTTTTTAGAATGGCCCAAGGCAGTTGGGGTCTGCATCTCTGCAGTCCTTTCGAGGTTTTGCAAATGCCACAGCTAGTTGGAGCTTCAGAGAAGGAAATATTCTGACAGTGCTGTGCCGTTCTCTGAGGCAGTTTCTTGGTCTGTGGTTTTAGGACGTTTTTTGCTCATGGTTTTTTGCTCACATACAACCACCAAGTCAGGCAGATCTGTAATTTTATTAAGTGTGCAGCTACCAAGATTCGCTTTTCATTGCTCTGTTGTAAAGCGTTTAGTTTGCAACCCTGTTCAGTCTAGTAACGTCCTGTGACGTGCTCGTGGTTTAGGCTTCCGTACGGAACTTCTGCCCATACGTATTGCACTTTTTCTGGATCTGATGGTATCTATCCTTTTTTCCCTGTTTGACAGCTTTGTTGCAGTAAACTAGGAATAACATTGGAAGAAGGCAGAGAATTAGCTGTGTTCTTTAAAATAGCAGCGGAAAAGGCTGCTCTTTGAATATATTTTCATGGTACTGAAAACTCTTCCTTTTTTGTGACTTTTCACTGATTTCCTAATTATATTCTATACTTAGTAGATGATGTTGGTTCTGTGAAACGTAAGTACATGCGTTAGCAAATACTAGTGAAAGCATGGAATAACTCTTCAACAAAAGAATAATTGACCTTTTGAAGTTCCTTTTAGAGCACCATCTCTAGGGACACATTGAGCCCATCCACTACTTAACTTTCCACTCAAACTGAATTTCCAAACGCTGGGGTCTGCCTAGAGCTGTCATTTACCTCTGACTTCTTTCTAATGCCTTTGGAAGGGATGGTGCTTGAGGATTATTAATCTTGAGGGTTGCAAACTACGTGGCTGTGAAAATTCCGCTTGATGTTAGAATTACTGGCCAATCTGACGAGAATAGATTTATTAATCTTTATGAAGTGATATTTCCACTTGGGACCTTACATCTGGACCCTTACGATTAAATAATTGAAATGGAAGGAAAGTAGATTAATTTTCATTTGCTTCCGCTCTGTTCAACTTGCGGGGACTTGGGGAGCTCAGCTAAAAGCAAGAATGCTGCTTTAAACTTGTGCTCAGCATTTAACACGGGACGCCAAGTGGATGTGGGCTGTTAGTAAACACATGTGATCATTTTGTGCTCCTCTGCTGAGAAGAGTTAATTTCATTGCAAATAAAACTTACTTGGACACATATGTATGTATTTCATATACACTAGTAAGTAATTACACAAAATATCTGCCCTAACGTTTGCCTTTTCCTTTTGAGTGCTATATGTACAGGTCTGATCCCAGCCACAAGGTTGAACCTCAGCTGAGGTTTTGGTCAACACTCAACTGAATATAAACTTGTAGGCAGGGCTCTAAGAACTGTAGGTCATTTACTGGACCTTTAAATGCTTTTAGCCCCCATGGTTTTAATTTTTTCATTAAAGTTGTTAGTTTAAGTCCTCACAAGTGCAGATATTAGACTCGTTTGCAAGAAGCAAAATTCATACATACTAAGTGGCTGAACTTAGAAAGCTGCGTCTAACCCCATCTGTCCGCACGCTCGCCGCTGCCTGCCAGCGAGTCAGCCTCATGCAGTGCAGCGGTAACAGTGGCCCGGGTCACCTCCTCCTTTTCCAAATCCTGTACCGCATTCCTTGTTTCTCTTTGAAGGCGCTTTGACCCAGCGCTGCAGTTCTTGTACAAGAAAGTCCGTGACAGCCAGGCGCTGGGGAGGATCCACCGGATATCGACAATTAGCAGCATATATCCAGCAGCATCTCTGAGCTTCCTAAAAACATCAGGTACTGAGCAGCTTTCTTCTGAAAAGTTTGTTCGCAAAGGACTGGAAATGTATCTTGCCCCGTGTTCTGGTGGAAAGTCCCCTATGTTTGTGTAACTTTAAGACGCATGGGTTTTCTTTTGAGGAGCGTTTTTGTTACCCATCTTTGGTTTTGTTGCTTTTTTTGGTTTGCTTTTAGTATTAGTTTCTTCGATGTAGGGGGCTTTTTGTATCGATCTTGGTGCCGTTCAGAAACGTGTGTTGACTGTGGGTTTTAAATGTGGAGACCTTAATGCCCAGTTTTGCTTCTTCCAGGTGGAATTTTTTATAATGCTGCTGTGCATGATATAGATATTATCAGTTTGTTGTTGGGAGAGAGTGCACCAGATACAATATTTTCTCTGGGACATGCATTCTGTGCAGGTAAGAATAAATCTTTTGATAGTTTATTGTGTACCTCTGGACTTTAGTACTAAAACTGGGAAGAGAGTGTATGAGAGCACGGTAGCCATGACATACGTGTTCCATCATGGAACAGTTGAAAAAATAGCCTAGTGAAATACAAGGCAAGTTTCTCAAGCAGTTGTCATAGGGTATTTAGTGATGATTTCTGAATTCTGTCAATTCCCTGCTGATGTGAAGCGGTTTCTGTGGAGGTGTTGCTGAACTCCACTCTGTATGTGCTTACAAGAACGTCAACGCAGTCTTATTCAGTTCTTTGCTTTCTGTGATTTCTCTGGTGCTTTCCTGTGGATCTCAGCACAGTTAAAGATGAGAATTTACTCTGGATTGTGTCAAGCTGACGGGCACGCTCTGGGTTACCAGACTAATTTAAACTAACCATAAAACTGGAAGCTGCCATTTTTTAAATGGGAATGCAAAGTTTTAATTAAGGTAATTGCAGCTGCTGCCAACCTTGACTGGCTGTTGTTAGCAGGTTTAGGATGCAATGTTATAATCTATGGTAAAGCATTGAAATGCAACAAACAAAATGCCCCAGGGAGGATTTTGTACCATCCGCCTCGTTCTAGCTACATGCTGGAAGTTGCCTGATCTTGGTTGTAATAAGCTGCAAAGGAAAATGTGTTTGAAAGTAGAAGTGGAAGCCGCCTTTAGGGAGAGCCACAGGCTGGGAAGGTGGAGTTCAGGCCCAGGGGCTGTGTGTTTCTGCAGAGCTTGTTGTTCTCCATCAGAAGGGCCGATAAAGGTAAACCAGCTGGTGTACGTTGCAGAAAGTGCTTTGCTGTCGCCGTTGCTTCCTGTTTGAAGGTATTGTAGAGCCAGTGTTGCCTCGTAAAGGAAGAAGAGCACTTTGTAGTCATAGTACTTGCTGGTTTGCTGTTCCTGGTGTGAGCGAGTGCCTTTTTTGTCACTCAGATATGGCCTACTTGAAGGATGCAGACACTGTAGCGGTCAGCATGAAATTTCGTAGCGGAGCAATTGTTACTTTGGACGTCAGTCAGCACTGCACTAAAAGCTGTGATCAGAGACTAGAGGTGCGTTCTTACTTTTAAGTCAAGTCTGTCGTGACACCGCAGGCCAGCATGAGTTTTACCCTGTACGCATTCACATGGGGTAATACACGTTGTGCCCCGTGCACATCCCTGCAAGCACGTTTCACAAAACACCTCTGTACCTCGGCAGCAGTGGATTGCTTGCATTTGTTTAATCTACAATCCACTTTCTCTTTTGTTACCTGAATTTTGCCTCTGTTTACATGTATTCTGTTGGGGTTATAAGCTGCATGCAGTTGTAGTAGAGCAGGAATTGGTGTCAGCTCTCCTGAGGCAGAAATGTCGCACAGTTCATTTGTTGTCTTTCCAGGGTGTTTTTAGGTGTATAGCAAGCCAAGAGTTAAGGATATTAAAGGGGAAGAAAAGAGTAAACTCAGAGGCAAATTGTCTGTAAATTCCGAAGGTCATGATTTATAACAGATGCATGGGCTGGATTTGGGGAGTGGTATCTGTTAAAGACTTAAAAAAGGAGTGTCGCGGTTTAACCCCAGCCAGCAACTAAGCACCACGCAGCCGCTCACTCGCTTCCTCCCCACCCAGTGGGATGGGGGAGAGAATCGGGGGGAAAAAAACCTGAAACTAGTGGGTTGAGATAAGAACAGTTTAACAGAACAGAAAGAAAGAAAATAATAATGATGATAAATAATAAATAAATAAATAATAAAATGATAATAATAATTAAAAAAGGATTGAAATATACAAAACAAGTGATGCACAATGCAGTTGCTCACCACTTGCCAACCGATGCCCAATTAGTTCCCGAGCAGCGATCCCCCCCCCCAGTTTATATAGTGGGTGTGATGTCACATGGTATGGAATACCCCTTTGGCCAGTTTGGGTCAGGTGCCCTGGCTGTGTCCTCTCCAAACTACTTGTGCCCCTCCAGCCTTCTGCTGGCTGGGCATGAGAAGCTGAAAAATCCTTGACTTGGTATAAACACTACTCAGCAACAACTGAAAACATCAGTGTGTTATCAACATTTTTCTCATCCTAAATCCAAAACATAACACTATACCAGCTACTAGAAAGAAAATTAACCAGGACAAGGAGCTTTGCTCAGGTGAAAAGAAAAAAAAATAAAGGAGGTATCACATAAGCAGAAGCCACTGTCCTATAACATGTGCCTGGTATTTTCTGTCGTGTCTGATCCGTCCAAGAGGGTATGTCAGTTGTAACTCCTAATTTTAGAAGCTACATTTTTTTCTTGGTTGTACAAACCAGGGCTTCGATAGGCTAGCCAGGTGTTCAAGAGCAAAAGCACGATAACTTAAAAACTTTGTTTTCTTTCCTGTTTGCTGCCTTCCCTGCAGGTTCACGGTTCTCAAGGAACGTTGCGGGTAGATAATCAGAATCCCCTGGGGATTACGGAGCACGGGACTTCGGTATCCATATATTCACAGACCCAAGCTGATCGCTACAGAGATGCACACAGGGAGCTCTTCCGACACTTTCTGAGAACCCTGAAAGGTAGGACGAAGCTTCCATTGATGGCTAGTGTTGCTTTGGATTTGTTTTCAGCGAAAACTTCCCTTGGAAGCTGTTCCAATAGCAACTGCAATTTAGTGTTTGTGTCTGAAACCCCAAAAAGAAACGAGTAGGTGTGAAAACTCGGCGTGAGATTCATCATGGTTAAGTTTAAGCCAGTGTTGCGTCAGTGATGAGCAAGCTCCCTGTAAGCAAACATGGGGTTTCATGGGCTGGTCTGCCACCCTGACAAGCACTGGTGTTCTCAGCGGATGCGTGTTGAGCACGACAGTGCATGCAGCTCGGTAAAAACACGCGTGGAGTGGGTCAGCCTCCGAAGGAGCTGATAGCTCAGTGGACATGCAAACAACTAACCTTGTTTCAGTAAATGAAAGTGAACAGCGCAGCTTCGTTGGGGGATGTGCTGCTTTTCTCAC
This sequence comes from Buteo buteo, assembly GCF_964188355.1. NCBI lineage: Eukaryota > Metazoa > Chordata > Aves > Accipitriformes > Accipitridae > Buteo > Buteo buteo. The sequence goes on from NC_134175.1 coordinate 1,286,770, forward strand.
TTTCGAGTCAGTGAGATGGGTGATGGATGGAGTGTTGATCTGAAACTGTGTTCTGAGAAGAAATGAAAATGGGGAGGGAAAATTGCGTTGGACCGTACTGTCATTTGTGAAGAAAGCAGCCATTTCTAACAGCAAGGACACCCTCGTCTAGAGTCCTGGCTGCCCAGAAGGAATAAAAATATTTCTGTTCTGCTGGCTGCATTGACAAAAATACAGGATTTTAGTCACAGGACAGGAAGGAGAAGGGGCTGAAACTCTCTTTCCAAAATCTGAGGCCCCAGCTCCAGGAGCTGAAGAGGGATGCTGTGGTGGGCGGCAATGTGCCAAAAGGCAGAGCAGGTGATAACATGGGTTTCATCCAGCGCTTCGTTCCTGTCCCTGCAGGCAAGGAACCCCCCGTGATAACCAAAGAGCAGTTTCTCTGGACGATTCAGGTCGCTGCAGCTGCTGAACAGTCCTGGAGAAATGGATCCGCTGTTGACTTGCGCAGCGAAGCAATAGATTCGTCTGTAATCAAGACTGAGATAATGTGACACAGGCTGCTGTGTTCCGAGGTGAAGGATAACCGTTAAGCTGTGCTACAGTGAGGTCTTTCCACCTAGTGATGTCTCTGCTGTAACCTTAAAATAAGACTTGTAGTTTCCCCTGGGAATGCCCAGAAGACAGAGGCACTTTTGAACGAGAAGCACTTGGTGCTGAGGCTGCAGGTGTTTCTTAGCATGTCAGCCAAAGCCCTCGAGAAATTCTGGGTGGTTTCATCCAGATGGCTTTTCCTTCTGGAGAGCTCTGCTGGCTACTGAGGTCTGTTTTCCTGGGAGAAGACTGACACTCCTCGGGCTGTGGTAAGGTGGCGTAGACCACCACCAGCCGTGATGGGAACAGTGCGAGCGAGTGGCTTTCCCGACAGCTTCACAAGCAAGACGACGTAATGCTCCAGAAAAATAGGGGAGCATCTGTCTGGTCCATGCTCATTTCCCTTCAGTATATGCAGGAATGTGACTTCTGTGCTGAACTCACCTCTGAGCCTCCTATTTATTGTTTCGGTGGTTGTTTTTACTGGGTTTTCTAAAAAAGAAGTTATGATCTAATTTTCTTGGGGGGTGGAGAGAAAAGATGAAAAAGCAGAGAGGGAGACTTCTGACCGTCCTGTTGTTACACAGACGAGAGGCTTCGTAGTAAGGCCATAAATTAAGGCTGTTCTGTAGAGGAGCAACGCACTTGGGCATTTCAGTAATAAACACTGCATTATTAAAGGGTTTCTCAGAACGCAGTCTGTGAATTTGCACAGCAGCCCTGTACGACGACTGTTACTGGGACATGCAGCTGCTGGGCAGGTTGTTCAGCACCGGGGCTGAGCGTTGTCTGGATTACTCGCTGCAGCAGCCGGGTAGCTGTCTGGAGGCCGGTGTTTTCCTTGCTTAAGTGCAAGTGTTGTATGTTAACATTTTAGTAGCAAAATTGAACTAATAATCACATTCTTTGAGTGTAGGAAGGGCATCTAATTGCGTATTTTAGAGGTGGGGTTGTTTTTGTTTTTTTACAGTCCAGCAGATTTGGATCACACACCACAGAAAAAGATAGTGCCTTCAACAACAGGCAAGCCTCCTTTTAAACCAGGTTCTTTGTACCTTTTTATTCTTGTGTTCAGTTTATTGCAGATGTATGGATTTGACTATTCTTGTCTGTTTCTCACACACCAGTTTTCAAGATCTTTTGAAAGCTTTTTTTATTGTATTAAAATAACGTTCTTGCCGTGAGTGTAAGTTTTTATAAATGACACTTCTTGCAAGATTCTTTAGTTCAATCAATTTCCAATTCCTATATATGGAATATATGTTACTAAAACTAGAAATAGCACTGACATTTATAACTAAAGACAATTCTCTCGTGGAAATTGGTTTTAGTGGTGTAATTTTTCAAACTCAGAAAAGCTATGTCTTAATGATAAAGATTGCTATCAATTTCATTCTCTAGTTTCTAGTCATCTATTGTAAAAAAAAAAAAAAGTTTTACCTATAAAGAAGTAGGCATTTGCCTCTCTGTAATCACTATGGCAATTTATTAATAGCAAGCGGGTTTCGTTGTGTTTTGGTAGGTTTCAAGGCTGGCTCCGTGCAGGCGTGACTTCTGCGGGATGTACGCTTCCTTCAGTGGAGCATTGGGACCAGAAAGCAGCACCGAGCTCTTTCAGGGCAGGGTAGGGCCGCTTGTGTACGGGGAGCAGACTGCTCTCGCATGCTCCCCGCAAATGGTAACCCCAGTTGTGGAGGAAAGCTTTCTGATCCCTCAGGCCGGCTGTCCTGATGTCTGTAAGGAGCAAAGGGCCTGTTAATGGCACTCGTGCTTTGGCAGCCGCTGCTGCTTCTGCGCAGAGCTGCGTCTCTTTGTAGCTTCGTGGTTGCTTGATGAAGCAAAGGAACTTCAGGCCCTTTGAGGCCTTACGCTTTAAGGCTTACGCTGGTATAGGAGGACGCTTTCTGTACATTGCAAGCAAGACTTTGGTTGCCAGATGTTGTAATTCCCACATGTGCTTTTATTGTCTTACAAAAAAAAAAAAAAAAGGAAGAGAAACCACAGCTATAAAAATAACACATTTTCCAAAGATAACATTACAAAAAATACCATTCATACCATGGTTGGAGTGTATCAGTTAATACTGCTGGAAGAAGCCTTAGTGAACATTGAAAACATGAATGATTGTTTCAAAACCTTTAAAGCATTAAAGTGCTTTAAGTCGCCGTTATCTTAGGCCACAGGTTCACATTTCAGCAACGCCAAAGGAGTCGGGTTCCTAATCGGGGTAGTGTAGAGGGGTGTAATGGCCTCCAGGACGGTACCCTCACACCCGCGGCTCACCCCGGGTGGCAGAGCAGAGCAGAGCCCGGCATGGGGGGGAGAGGAGGCCGCCTCCTGCGTGCCGAAGGCTTGGAGCTGCGGCTGGACACCAAGACAGAGGACCTGGGCTCCCGGGCTGCTGGTGTGGCATGTACAGGGTTCACACTCATTTTCCCTGTGATCTTCCCTTCGAGTGGGGACAGACCCTGGCCTGCAAGGAGGAGAAGGCGCAGCTCTGAGGGGAGCCCTGAACGTCGTAGGTAGGAGTCAAGCTCGCTCTTCTTTTGCTCTACTGGTCAGAGGGTCCAGGGGTTTGCGAAGGGTCTCCTAGCTCCGTCCTTCTGGAGGTCTCCATCGCAGAGGCTACGCAGGGAGGAGATGCAGCAGCGGGAACATGCCGGGCAGCGTCGCTTCTGCATGGATCCCTTGGGCTGCCCAAAATCTCGAGCACCCCAAGGTTGAGGGGGCAGATGAAGCAGCTCCCTGCCTCCCGCCCCCCCTCCTTCCATACAGCGGCAGCCTCTGTGCCATGCCTCTCCGAGACCTGTTGTGGGATGTCGCCTTTCAAAACGTGTAGTCGCTAGTAGGGGAGGGACAGAGGGAGGGAACATGCTTGTTTGCGTCCTTGCTTTCTGCTGAGGTTTTTTTCCAGCCTGAAGCAACAGACAAATTAAGCCTGGAAAAAAGGACCAGAAACAGAAAACAAAACTGGAAAGACCTCATATGGTCACCTAGTCCATCTCCTTGCTCCAAAGTCAGACCAAATTTACACCGCCCACGTTCATGCTCTCTGGGTCTAACCTGTCTGCAAAACTCCCCTGATGGAGCAGGGAGGGATTATCCAGACCTCTGACTTCCCAGGAGAATTCACTGGCTTGCCTCCTCCTCTGCAACTGTGTGAAAGATATTCAGAGGAGAAAAAAAGCTGAGTTTTGAATAGGTGAGGCTGGAGACATGATTTTCTGCATGTTTACGTGCTAGAACGTGAAATTAATTTACTTGACACTATAGTGTCTCAGGCGTAAGTATCAATTTTTATAGCTTACATGAAAATAAATCTTTTTTTCTCCTTACAGCACAATGAGTATACTGTATATACATTTGCTTCTGTTTATATACACAAATATTTAAGTACATGAACACATAGGGAACTGACAAACAGGTTCTTTTCTGCTCTGCAAAGAACTGGAGGACAAGGGGTACTTTTTGGCAGTCCGTCAGGAAAGCGGATTGTGGTTTTTTGCATCAGTCACGGGCAGGTATCTGTACGGAAACTGGAACAGGTAAGGGCTAAGTCCTTTTTACAGTGATAAAGACCTGTCAGGCTTGGACACCATGGAGAATACGGGGGGTAGGGAAGCTAGTAACGAAGGCTGGTCTCACGAAGAGAAAAACGTGCCGTCTTTACGCCACATCTGTTGGATGCGGGGATCCTCCAGTTTAACACGAAACGGCGTAAAGCACCGGCAGGTGCCTCCCCTGCTGCGGGCAGGCAGAAAATCCGCGCTCTGTTCGGCGAGCTGCCTCAGCCGCCCTCCTCTTCCCCTCTGCCGAAGCCACCGCGGTTTCCTCTCTGGAGCAGGAGCTTCCCGCGTGCCTCGGGGCCGTGCGTTCACACACGGCTGGCAGGTCCCCTCTGGACAACAAAATTACACTTTTCCAGACACCCAAGGCTGCAAATATTTGTCACGGGGGGTGGGGCTTTCATTCCCCGCCCTGGGTCTCTTGTCTGCGGCCCTCTCGGAGACCCTCAGTTGATCTCTCCCTCTGTGAATTCTTCCTTTATGGACTGTTTGCGAGATTTGCAGTCCGGGAGGTCGAACCCAAAGTCTGCCCACTCGTCGGCCCCGCCGCGGTTGGGGATGGTGATGGTGTGGCGCACGCGAAAGTGCACGGCCTCCATCACGCGCTGCCGCTGCAGCTCGCCCGAGCTGCCGATGGAGATGGTGGAAGCGTTGCTGCTGGAGCGGATGAGCTGCTGCGCCCCGTAGTCGTGGCTCTGTTTGAGCTCCTGCAAACCTCTCCAGATGATCATCCTGTACTGCTCCGGGATCTTCAGTGCTCCGAGATCCTGGAAGAACAACACCGCTGAGGCATAGCCGGTGGAGACACGACTGTACCGGTGGGAGCGAGCCCTGGGCTTTGGGGGGGGGCGGGGGGCACGTGGGCATGATGCCCGAGCACCCAGCGGTGGCAGGGCTGGACCTCCCCAGGGTCATGACGCCAAGCCCACGGGTGCATCCCCCACGGGCAATTTCTCATTTGTAACCAACAGCCAGTTGACCACTCAAACACAGCTTTGCAGGTTTGAAAAATTTTTTTTTTTTTTGGGGGGGGCGGGTGGGTTCACATCAAACTGATGTGAAACTGGGAGGGAAGGGACCTTTCCCCTTTGGGTCGCAGGGGCATCGTGCAAAGCGTCCTGCTGTCTGTCCACCTGGGAGAGGAGCCGTCAGCCAGGCTGGCTTCTCCTCCGGTCCTGGCCCAGGAGGCTGGAGCAGCGTTTGTCCCCGGGGGCCAGCATCATGTGCTAACGCGCCGACACGGGCGATAGCAGGCTGTTACGACGCTATGGGCTGTGGTGGTAAAGCCAAACGAGGTCAAAAACCTCAGGGCTGGGGGGGGCTGCACCAGAAGGAACACCGTCGTAGCGGAGAGCTGCCAGAGGGCCACGTTAATGCCAAACACAGAGACTCACGTGTTAACTAGAGAAGACAGCGAGTATGCAATTAGTAATTACAAATGCCGACTCGGACACACAGCTCAGCGATCTGATATGAGTTTTGGCCATACCGAAGGTTTCCTTTGACAGCTTACAGATGGCCACGGAGTTAGTTCAGAAAAATGGTCCAAAACCAGGCTAAGGTTACACAACTGGCCCCAGCTACCAATGAAAAATCATCCTGTCTCCAACAGCTGCGTCACCAAAGCGTGGTCGCGTGTTTTGTCGAGCTGCCGGGTGGACGACAGCTACTACAAACTGCCTGGGGGCAAAACGGGATCGGGGCGGGAGCTTTGGCTCGGCCAAAACACCAACTCTGGGATTTACAGGGCTTCCTATGGCTCAAAGCGTTTAGGATTTTTTAATTTTTTTTTTCTCTCCCTTTTTCTCGTTACCCTGACAGGCTGGAGGAGCCCCTGCTTCGGTGCCACCCTCGCTATCGTCACCAAGAGACTGCTCTTTAACTGAGAACGGCAGCGGCGGAGGGCTGACGCTCTGTGCAACCTCAGGTACTTCCAGCATCCCCTACACTGTCTTTCAGGCCAGCTTTTGCCTGACCTGGGCTGTTTCCTGCCAGGGTTCCCTTAATACAAATGCCCCCGGGCTTGACTCCTTTATTTCAGCCTCTTTTGTCTTAAAGATTCACAGGGGAAGACATAAGATCAGGTTTAAAACTCGCTGAACCGCGGTGGAGGTGTTCCCGCTGGCTCTGTGGGTTTTGGGTTACTTTGCTGAGCACCTCAGCTGTTTTTTCTGTGTTTGCTAGGTGGAAAATCTACCTGCGGCCCGCTCTGGGGATCTTTTTAGCTCTTTTGTTTCCGACAGTCTGGAAGAACTGACTGAGGCTATCGTGGTTGCTACCGATGACTGAGCTACGGCTAAATTGGAAGGACCAGAGAGGATGTGTAAATGGAAGGCATAAATCCTGGGGAGCATATATTCTGTGTGACAGGTGGGTGCACAGTTTTCCCTTTCCGTTTAAAACGGTTTTGTCCTTGCTTTTCAGATCAACAGCTGACAGAAACAAGTGGTAAGAACAGATCTTCCCAAAGCATTTACCTCTATGGATAGGTTCTGCAGGTGGTAAATATTCTGTAACCCTTGTGAGGTGAAATAGTCGATGCAGTTTGGACACCCCAATCCTGTTAAAAAACTGCAGAAAAAATTTGGAAAATACAGTGCCATTAACTTCTCACGAATAAAAGCTGTGCTCGCAAGCATCGCTGTAGTGGCAAACCGTGTTTCAGGCCACCGAAAAGGCTGCGGTGGGGGGTCCTGCTGCCTCCGGCCTCGGCAAAGCCCCCGCAGCCCAGAGGACCGTGGCAGGCACGAGGGTGGGCGAGAGCTCGTGCCGGGGGGCTCCGACTGCTCCGTCAGCCTTTCTGCCTGTGGCCGTCGCCCTCCCGAGCATGACCGCCGTTGCCACTAATGACAAAGTGAAGCACTTTGGGACTATGCTCGTTCCTAAGACTATGGGTTTTGGTGTTTTGGTTTTTTTTCCTCCTGATCGTCAGAGGTTTCAGCTCGGTAACTTTCTGGGAATAACCCACGGGAGCTCGAGCTGCCCCGGGAGGGAGACAGGGAGCATGCTTCGGTCTGGGCAGTGGTCTCCGCAATGTGCAGGCTGGTGGTGCCGGGGGTGTTTTGCACATCGCGCTGGGCTGCAGCTATGCACCTCTAGCGAGGCTGCACGTACAGCCTCCCTGACGTCGGTAGGGTCTCTGTTGAAACGCCTGCGGTCTTTTTGAAGACTGAAATGTTAAGAAGTGGCTGCAGACCTGTTAATGCGTTCCTGATGGAAATAAGCCACGTGGACCCGTTTTGGGGCATTGCTGGTGAGGAAGGGGAAGGGGGCAGTTCGCAAAGCTACGTGCCGGTTTGACATGCAGGAAAAGACTCTCGCTGGGATGCATTTAACTGCTAATTAGGCAGGGATGGATTACCCAGGTAGAGGTATATGAGGGCAATAGAGGCTTCTAACTGGTGGGTAGCTGGGCTTCGGGTTCTGAGATGGGAGGAATGGCCTATGTGATTTCGTGAGCAGTGATTTCTCAGTTGGGGCCAGTGGCCAGTTGACCAGTTGCTAGACAGATCTGAAGGTTAGAGTGAGGGACAACAGCGAGAAACGTCAGAGGACAAGACAGACAGGGCATCGGACGCCTTCCCTACCTGACAAGGCTGGGATCGGGGTTGTAGGGCGGAGGGGGGGTGCAGTGTGATCCGGAGACCATGGACTGGGACGAGTGGCCCCCATTCATTTCTCCGTTGGGTTGCATGGGGTGACTGTTTAGCATTCCGGGTCCTAGGCGGCGGCCATGCCAACGCAACAAACAGATCCGTTAGACGTCACCCCGACCCCGATAACCACCCGCTCCCTCGGCGGGGAGCCCACGGTCTGACGGGCAGGGAGCGCTCGGCACCCGGCGAGGCGAGGACCTTACCCATCGGCCCCAGGCTGGGCGTGGAGCCGGAGCTGTGCTGCGCTGGCTGCCCTACCAGCTGGTTGACGGAGGGCAGCTTGTTGAGTCCTCCGCCGTGAACTTTGTTCATGGGTGAAAGGACGGGACCGTAGGAGGAAGGCGTCTGCAGCTGACTCCTGCTCGGGGAAACCAAGCGGACGGTCAGCCTGCAGCGGGTGGGATGGAGATGCCCCCGCTCCGTCCCACCAGAATTCCCTGCGGAGGCTTCGGGCAGCCGCACCGACGCGGGCTGCGGCACGGAGAAGCCGCTGCACGCCCGTTGCGGCTCTGTAGCGGTTGCAGCCCTTGCCACGTACCAGGCGTTCGGCAGACGTGCTGTGAGCCAGCGGGCCAGCCCCAGATTGGGGCTGCTCGCGGGCTCCCCTGCCTCTCCCCGCTGCCGGCTTTCGGGGGGCTGCGGCGGTACTTACTGCCTCTGCAGGAGCTGCTGCTGCTGCTGCCGGTAGGAGTCAACCAGCTGCTGCGGGACCAGCTCCACCAGCTCCAGGCTCTCCTTTATCTTCATCAGGATCTCGAAGTTCTCCCGGCCTCGCACCTGGAGGAAGGGAGAACAAGAAGCCCAGGGCTTCGCTTCGTTCCCGTCCCACCTGGCCACCTTCCTCGTGGCCCCTTTTTTTCCACCCAGCCACACAAGGTGCGCTGTCTCTGTGGCCAGGGCTGCCTTGGACACGTGCATCCACAGATGCTTTTGCTCCTGTTCTCAAGGTCTCTGCTCAGCCCCCGTGCCCGCCGCCCTGCAGCAGACCGTGCGGCCCCGTCCTGCCCACCATCGCCTCCCCAAAGCGTTTCTCGCAGAGGGCACGATGCCACCGCCGTCCCGAGCCCAGCTCTCAACCAGTGCACCTCACCAACACTTACAGGCACGTAATACATCTCCTCTTCCCCATGCCTCCGTTTCTTAATGCCGGTCCCCAGTGCTGGGATGCCCTGGGGGCTCTGCTTGAATGCTGGGAAGGAGAGAGGAGGAGGGTCAGCATGCCATCCTCAGGAAGGGAGCACCTTGGCTCCTTGCAGGATTTAAGCTCAAGCCACGCAGGATGCTACCTGTTCCCCTGGGCTCTGGCATTGGTGATGTCCCTTTATTGGTAATAACAACAAAGACTAAATATATCTGGACACTAAAGCCCTGCTCAAATAGCTTTGTGCTCTGGCGGGAAAAGGAGCAGATCATGTTTGTGAGACTTTAGATTTAGTCAAAGCGTCATGCCTGGATGGGGATTTGAGCCCGACCTTCTGGAGCGCAGCGATTTCGGGTGCGATGGCAAAGGGGCTGAGGCAGAAGCATCCGCACGGCTTTGAGGGGCAAGGGGGGGGCAGGCGGTGGCCGGGAGCTGGGGGCTGCGGCGGAGCAGTGCCCTGAGCCCCCCTCCCTCTCCCGGCCAGGGGACTCACTGCGTTTGTTGGCGTTGCCGTTTTTAGCCGCGCTCTCGTTCAGGGCTTGTTGCTCTCGGTAATGGTCTTCATCAGCTTTGCGGTCTCTGCCGGGACAGGCACAGATCCGTCCCTCGAATGATCTCCTTCCCAGGACTTGGCCGCTGGGAGGAGAGAGAAACCGGTGACCCTATTTCTGCTTGGGAAGTGCATTGCGGCTCGGTCCAGCGCAGAAACCAGACCAGCCGAGTGCCTTCCCGTCCCTCCGTACGCGTGGATTGCTTGGGAAGTGATTGAGCCCCCAAGGTACGGAGTGCAGGGACCCCCTCAGCAGTGGTCTCCCAGGGGAAGAGGAGCTCCTGGGGCAGAGGAAGGCTCCAGCTGCAGGGGTGCAAAGCCAACACTGGGCTGGATCCCCGGTCCCTCCGTGCCCACTCTTTTCCTAGCTGGCTGACAAAGCCACGGGCTGGGGCTGTGGGGGGCTGCCACGTCCCCTTCCCCCGGGGGGAGCTCCCTGCAGGGGAGGATTCCTTCCCGAGGGTCCCCAGCCCTCCCGCAGCGGGGAGCGATGCCCGTCCCTGCTCCGACAGCCACTCACTCTCTCGTCTCCAGGGTGATGATGATGAGGATGGGCCTCCTGTTCATTCCTCCCACGCAGCTGCTGTTGCACATGAAGTTGTACAGGATGGTGGTGAACTCGGTCCCCACCTGCCCGGGAGGGGAGAGCAGGCACTGAGCGGGAATCATGGCAGGGGGAAGGCAGGCTGGGCCCCCCCGGGGAGTGAAGAGGAGGGGAGGCAGGCTGGGCTGGCGCCTTGGCAGGGTGAGCAGGGGAGCACCAGGGAAGGGTGGCGTGGGGACGATCCCAGCTGGGAAGAGGGGTCTGCACGAGGACTGCGGGGGCCCTGGGGTTCCCCCAGGGCAGGACCAGAGGGGATCTCCCGTTGCATCCCGCTTCCCAGGAACGGGATGTTCTGGGATGCTTCACAGGGCTGGGATGCAGCTGCCACCGGTGCGGGGAGCGAGCAGGGGGTGGCCTCGGATGTGCCAGGGCGAGCAGGATGCTCCTGCCCTTTGTCTCCTACCAAGCAACCCTCCCAGCACCAGCGGGTTCACCCTCAGCACCAGTGGAAACCTGGCTAGAGGCAGGGGGCTGGTCCTGCCTCTCCCCCCCCACCAGCCCCGGGACCAGCCGGGTACCTGCGGGGGCTCGTAGGGCACCATCACGCTCTGCCTTCCCGTCACGGGGTCGTCCACGTACTGGGAGAGGTTGTTGCCTTCCACCCGGATGAGGTGGCTGGCTGGGGCTGACTGGCCTGCGAGGCAAAACCGCCGCGTTAGAGGACGGGGCCGTCCGGGATGCTCGTCCCACGCACGGGGCGGGGGGTGCGCGGAGAGCAGCGCTCACCATCGTTGAAGTCGCGGCCGAGCTCGTGGTTGGGGCAGCGTTTCACCACTTCGGTGACGTGCTCTGCCTTCTTGTAGACGGGCATGGCCCGGATGATGGTGCCCGGGGGCGGGGGGGTGGACACCTTGATCTGGATGGGACATGTTTTTGCGATCTGGCAGTAGAGTTTCTTCAGCAGGGGGGAGTACTGGAAAAGAAGAGACGCCCAGCGGGTGAATGTCACTGGGCCCGATGGGGCGGCGGATGCTCCCCTGCTCGCCCTCGGCTTCCTCCGCTCCTGCGGTGTAAAAGCGGCGTTTCCTTCCCTAAAAGCCCCGGCCGACGCTCCCGCCTGCGCCGAAACAAGCGTTTCTGTTCCCTCGGCTCCTCTCGTCCACCCACCTGCTGCTTTCTCACTGCTCCAAGCGAAAGGCAAACGCGGCAGTAAAGCAGCAAATTAAAATAATGGCTCGTTATAAAACCAATTACCGCCTATCGTGTCGCAGCCACCCTGGAGGGACTACGCCAGCGCAAAGCGGCTCCGTGTACCGGCAGAGCGAATCGCCCCAGCGGCGCCCGGGCTCCGCGGCTGCTCCGAGACGGATCGTGGCGTTGCGAACTGCTATCGCGCGTTCCCAGTGCGTTGCGGGGGACGGCGACCGGAGGAAATGCAGCCTGTCTTTGCGGTAACTGTTTATTCTCTAGGCTCGGTATTTGTTTTTCCCCTGGAAATATTTAAATATGACCAAATTCGCCCACGCTACCTCGTATCCGCTTTCCACGTAAACCAGATACAACCACCTACTGGGTCCAGGGCCGGGCGCTGTAGGAAGGGTTTCCCAGCTAGCCTAAGTGCTCTGGCAAAGCGGGAGCACCCACTACATGGTGACTTAGAGGAAATCTTGCTGAAAAATCAGTGTAAACCCTCATTCGTACATCACTTGGCCCATTTGGGAAGTGTTACCATCCTGTACCTGTTATCGCACGCAGCTCCTGGCAGAGCCGAGGGCTGGGAGCACCGAGGGCACCGATGCACCACAGCCTAAGGAAGTCGTGCTTAACATCGTGGACGGAATCACAGCTAATTACGCAAGACCTCAGAGTTTAATTCTGACTAGCGCGTGCGACACAGAGCAGGTTTGTCCCGACCACAACTCGATCCTTTGCAGCTGCTCGCAGCAAAAGTGGTGGCTCACAGAGGGGACGTTGCGGGGACCAGGCTGGCCGTGGGAGGAGGATGCTCTGCGGGCAGCTGGAGGTGGCTCCCGGAGTCGCTTGTTAATAGAAAATGGTTCAGGACCACTAAAATGCTCCCTGGGATGGCCCAACGGGATTCGCTCGGTTAGGAACGAGAGGCAAAAATCCCCTCGTGAGCACGGCAGACCTGCTCAGCACGGGGGAAGCTCCTGGTGGCACCTGAAAGCGGGAAGGCAACGGCAGCCCGGAGAAAGCGGCGTGCCTGCGAGCCAGCCCCGCTCGCAGCGCGGCAGAGCCCCTCGGCCACGGCGTCCGGGCATCTCTGCTCAGGGCCGGGAGCCAGCGCCGGGGCCGGGTCCAGCCCGACCACGAGCAACCGTCTGGAGCAAGGCAGGGGCTGGAGGAGGCTGCACGCCGCTTCCAGGAGAGGGGTGGGGAAGGCAGAGCCTGTCCTTCGCCTTCCAGTAAACGCGTGTCTCGGCTCCCAGGTGCGGGGATGTGCAATTCCCTTCCACCTCAGCAGTGCCATGCTGTTTTCCATCTCGCAAAGAATGTGTTTGCTATACAAGAGCCCACCCCTGCCGCACAGAGAGGAGCCAGTCCCTGCATGGCGGGGCATGTTCCTGCTCAAAGTATTTTATCTCATCCCCACAAACACCGCGCCTGATGCCAAAACAATACCACCGTGCCGGGTACTCGTGGGGATGTTAAAGCTTGTCCTGAGCCATCCAAATACAGGTGTGCTGGGGGTAGCGAGGCTCCCGCCGCCGCTCTGCTTTCCCGGTGGCGGGGCTGTTTCTGAGCCAGGGCTTCCCGAAGCAGGCGGGCAGCAGGGCTGGGCAGCAAGCCAGCCGCTCATACAGGACTGGTAAGGCATTTAGGGGGCTGACGGGGATGGCTCAGCCCTCGTCTTCCTGCTGCCGTCAGCCCGGTCCGGTGCACCCCACGCATCAGGCGGGTTTGCAGAAGGGATCTGTGCTTCCCCATCCCACTGCCCTTTCTGCAGGTGAGCCAGCCCCCCCCCAGCCCACGGACTGCTAAAGGGGCAAACGAGACAAACCACTTTCAGGTGGTATTTCTAGGGAAGTTCGGGGGAGATATACAGGGAAGGGGCTTCTGCCAAGGCAAACTGCAGCAGCTCTGGTGTTGTGAGGATGCCTTGGACCGATGCTCGGCCGGCAGCAGGTACCAGCTCCCAGAGAGGGAAGCCAGCAAGCTGGCACTGGATGTGTCCCGGGGGCTTCGGGCTAGAGAGAGAAGGAAGATGCTTTGGTCATTAGAGGGTGTGATCGGGAGGTGTAACATGAAGCTGAATCTGGCAGAAGAATTAATTCGCAGTATCGGAGGCACGTGGACTTGCCCGGAGAGAGAGGATGCTCAGGAACGCCACCTTCCACTGCAGTCCCCCAGTTTTGCACCGGTCCCTGCTGACACCAACTGCGCCTCGACTCTACGGCCAGGTTAGCTTCTTGGGTGCAATCCTGCACCTCCCACACAGCAGGGATCGTGCCTAAGCTGGAAGCACAGGCTCCGCTTGGAACGCACTTACTCCCCTCTGCCCGGCTGGAGGAGGAAGCTCTCGTGCGGCCGTGGCCCACGTAACCTGCTCGCCCACAGCGCGATGGGGGTTTAACGCCCTCGTTTTGAGGAGACAACGTGGCAAAACAAGGGTTATTTGGAGGGGGGCTCTTCCTTGCCAGGTGTTAAAATACTGACAACTCCTGTCAAAGGATCCTTTCATGTAGACATTCCCGGGCAGTCCTCAACATGCCTGGGAAATATAACTGCTCTGGAAGAGCAGAGGTGCATTATATGGCAAGTTCTTTGGTAACAAATTCTCTCATTATACCATGTTATGACATGGATAAATCTCTCTTAAATAGCAGAGCGATTGCCCTGCAGGGAGAAAGGCTGCCGCTCAGCACAGGCATGCCTCCACTGATAACCTTATCGTGTCTTAACAGCTCCAGGATTGCCTTCAAAGATCCTTCCACAATAACAAACTATTCTTTTAAGGAACTCCGTGCTGATAACTCTGGGCAAGAAAAGTCAGGGCTGTGCCCTGTGCGGCCGCGCTCCCAGCTCCTCGCAGCGTACGGCTGTCCTGCAGCCACATCGCCAGCCGCTGCTGGGGCAAAGCGCTCCTGGTCTCGCAGACCCAGCCTGTTCACGGCCACGGGGTGAAGGAGCACTACGTTTTTAGGATCCCAGGAGGCTCTACAGCCCCAGCCATGTTTTCAGCCAAGAAGAGCCCTCGGCGATGTACGGTCTCCATAGGGGACAGCAAAATGCACGTCTCGCTCAGGTGCCAAGCAGAGTGCCAAGCAGAATAGGTGCCGCTGCTGCTACGTGGTTCTCTGTATTTGCTAATAACCTGCCACGTGTGCAGGGCTGTGCCACATACTCTGATTTACTTAACAACCCACAGCTGAAGTGTGCACACGCAGCTCACAGAGAGCACAAAGGCACCGTGCTTTCCTCAAGTGCAAGACAAGCCGGTTGCAAAGTGGAACCCGGGCGTTCAAAATGCCAGTACTTAATCGCACAGGTTAGCGCAGCCGCCCCACGGCTTGGTACTCTTCTTTTGCCATAGCCCCATTTCTGTCACCTGTACTGGGGATGAACCTTGGGCTGCTGGCTCGTATCCTTCCCAGTCCGCAGCATTTGGACAAGCTGACCTCTTAAAACCGGCCACACGTGGCAGCTGGGTCACAGCAAAAGCTCACGTTGCTCACCCAGGCGCGGGAACAGCATCTCAGGACACCCGAACACTTTCCCGGCGCTGGTGTGTCAGCTCGTCCAGAGCTCAGCCCCCAGATTTCTTTCACACCTACAGAAGACCTCAGGTACGTTCTGCCCCAGGCACCTCCTGCCTTTGTTTTTCGTTCCTGCTCTACCCTTTGGACAATTAGCATCTGCCTCCCCGGTTACGTTATTACTAAGGCCATCTCTGTTCACAGAGAATGTCAGAGTGGGTCTGTTATTGTGCGTTTGCAGAGCACAACAGGTTCACGTGCCAGTGTGGCTTGTGGGTGCTGGTACGGTATAAACAGCAAACAGCAGTAATAGCACTGAGCAATCTACCTGAAGCTTACGTAAACCCGCAGAACCCATATTCCTCTGGATTTTTTCTGTAGTTGTGCAGCTTTTGATGTCAGCCCTCATCTGCTGGGCTGACAGTATAATGCCACCTCCATCGCTGTCCCTCCCCTGTTACGGTCACCTGTCCTGCAGTGCGAGTGCAGAGCACTAGGAATAACTGGAAAAGCCAAATTATTTAAGCACTAGCAGTACATCAGCATCAACCTCAGGTTCCCTAGGGACTTGGTACCCCAAAGCGCCTTTAGATGGGGTTTCTTTCACCTCTGCGTTTGAAACGCAGCTACTTCTTGGTCTAGATGGAGACTATGCTGCAGCGACGCCGAACATGATGGGAAGGAAGCCCGGCAGAGCCCCGTGGTGCAATCGGCCCCGGCGAGGGTTTGCCAAGATTGTCCTGGTGCTGCTGCCCGCTGTATCCAAGGAAATGTTTTACACGCCACGAGATCCAAAGGAGCTAACGCCCCACAACGATTCATGGCGACTGATAGGGCTGCAGCTGCGAAGCAGCATTGAAATGAAATCTCAGCAGCCGCCGCTGCTCACCCTGAGCAAGTACCCAGGACCCGCTCTGGAAGAGGCCACCACGCCGCTCAGGCCCGTAAGTTACTTCTCCTGCGCCGGAGGCGAGAGCGGGGAGAGGTGTTTTTCCCCATGGAAGCCGACAGCCTCGCACAAAAAATAACCTGAGGCTTCCGTGTGGAAAGACCTACCGGCCAAGTCCATCTTCCCCCCAGCCCTCCCTGGGCAGCAGAACCGCTAGGAGGATGTGTCCCAACAGATTCGGAGCTGATAAAATCTTATTTATCTTCAACTGTTCACACTGAAGCGTCTAGACTTGCCTGCTTCGGGAGGGCTGCAGCCAAGTCCTCCCTTCTCTCTTGAAGGAAATGATTTGCTCAACAATTACTTTTTCCACAAATCCTCCCCCCTCCTCCCTACCAGCCGCCTCCTCCTCCTCCTCCTCTTCTACATTCCAGTCTCCTCATTAGCTCTACTCAAGACGTGTCCAGGACTGCAGTCAATGGATCCCAATAAAGCCACTAGCCTGGCAAGAGAGAGAGAAGAAAAGTGCTGCCTCCGGCTGCTAATTTCCTTGCGCTCCCCAGCAAGCAGCTGCGGAGCTGCATCCTGGGACAGGTTCAGACAGATCGCAGCGGAGAGGTGATAATAATGTGTCTGTCATCTTACTCAGACATGTAGCATCTTGCAAACCGCAAATACCGTTAACCGGCTCGGACGAATCTGTTACGACAGATCCTGGAAGACGTGCCGACTACAGAGCTAATTTTTTCTTTCTAATTTTTTTAATAACCGTTTTTTAATCACCGGCCTATATAACTTCTCACCGGGCTGGAAATTCCGCCCAAAGCTACTTTGTTGTACTATGAGCTGGGTTCAAATATGTCCAGCGCGTCACCGATGCCCGAGAGGAGAGCGTCCACCGGTGCCCGAGGCACACGGGTGGGCTGGGCAGCAGAGATGCTGCCCGGGGACGGCTGTACGGGATGCCCCAACATCTGCCTCCCTGTGTCCACCATCCCTGCACCATGGTGGTGAGGCATCGGGGTGATGGCCAGGGCCACCGCTGGCCGTGCCTGGGATGGGGGGTTCTCAAGGCACCTGGTAGAGACCCTCTGCTCCCCTCCTGGCCATCAGCATCTGCAGGGGACCCCCGTCACCTGCAGGTCCCCCCAACCCCGCTCCCGCGAGCCCTGGACCGCTGGCGCTGCCTCGGGGCAGCAGACCGGCATGGAGAGGCTGTGTCGGCTCCAGCCTGCGTTCTTCTACTTTCATTATCGTGCTGCTGCTGCTGATTAGAACCCCTTGGTTCCCCCACAAAGGAGTCCTCTCCCTTCCTTCCCTGGTGTGCACATCCTTAAAATAACTGCCAACCAGGATCACAGCCATTCTTAGTCACTGCTCAACCAGCCAGCGCTGGCACGCTCAGGGGTTGTTTTAATCTTTTCTAGTAAGTCTGACTCCTTCTGTGTGTCTGGACACTCGGGTCCCCCGACCAAGCCAGCGCTGGGGTTCCCCCTCATCCAAAAAGGAAGCCAAAAATCCAGCGAGGCAGTTATTTCATGCTGCATTATCCAGACTGGATACAGGGAGCAAGCTGGGAGGGGAGGGAAGAAAAGGCTGAGTTGGGCTTGGGATTCACTGCTGGAAACGAAACGCAAAAAACCAGAGCAGCAAGACCTGGACTCGGGAGGTGGGGGGAGACCCCTGAGTGGGCACAGCCAGAGAACCTGGTTTATTTACCGAGGGCCTACCCAGCATCTCTCTCTCCCCCTCTCCTTTAGGCGCTGGAGGTCAGGGCTCCCAGGAAGGCTTTCAGCCACGCTTCTCGTGGTGTGGGATGCGGCCCCGCGTGGTAAAACCTTCTGCTGCCAGCGGTGCAGAGGATTTGGCCGGGGCGGCGAGCGCTGCTGGCCGCCGCACTGGGATGCAGCCGCCGCAATCCCTGGGGCTCTGCGGGAGCCGCTGCCCGAGGCAACCGCTGGGCCAGAGCACGGACGTGCGTTTCTTTCTGCAGCCTATTTATTATCTCCGTCCCTCCAGCGGGTCCCTCAGTCCCCACCTCCCCTGTGTGTGTTTCAGATCCCAGTGCAGAGGAGCTGGCCAGAGCAACCTCATTTCCCCGGCGCGTCCTCTCCCACCTCCGCAGCAGTCCCTGCAGCAGAGCGGTGCCTTCCCGCTGGAGCAGCCGTTGCCAGTAAGTCGTTCCCTTGACCTGTGCATACCATACACGTTCGAGATAGTGGAGCTGATAGTGGGATCGTGTTGGAACATTGCACACCGAATTCCTTTGCCTTTTTTCTTAATTCCATTGTGTCTGGAGCTCCCGGAGCCTCATCCACACCCTGCGAAAGCTGGTGGAAAGCCTCCGGTGGGCCGGCTTCAATGGGCTTTGGAGAGGGCTGACGCTGAGGCTGCTTTCCTACTTCTGGCATGCCAAAATATCCATGCTCTTCTGCCCAGCTACTTGGATAAAAACAAAGATGTTTGCGGCTCAGAGGTAGAGTGTACCAAGCCGTGCCTGCCCCTGCTCAGCTGCAGGCTGCTGCTGTTGGACAGGTACCTCCCTAAAATATGGTAAGGTGCCAGGGAGAGTGTAAGAGGGGGCTTGTTTTCTATAGATGCTCCAGAAGGTTTTTCCCTCCTCTTTACAACTGCCTCTACCCCAACAAGCTTCAGAGAGCCACCAGCAAGGGAGAACCTACCTCCTGCCACACCAATTATTTCTATCCTCCTCATCCAGTTAGCATCAGGCAAACCATTTCAGCTCCCCCAGTGCCCACACTCCAGCTGCAAGATCTACGGAGCGACTGGAACCAGTTCAGCACGGCAGCGTCCCACTGGCCGAGCGCTGGGGCGCAGACCGCGTTGCTGTGGGTGACCTGCTGGACAGCCCTCCACTGCAGCACGAGCATCTCACCTCGGCTTTGAACCTCTCCAGCCTTTCCACGGCAGGCTGTTTGCTCCCGAAAGCAGGAAGCAAGACCCTGGATGTGGCCCGGACCCCCCCCTGTGCCCGTGCCCGGGTTAGGGGACCCCCCCGCCTGCTTAGCTCGGGGGTTTGCCCGTCTCCCCCCAGCTCCAGGGGCTCTGCACGAGCCCGGGCAGCTGCCCCACACCGGGGGGGCTCAAGCCCCCACGTCCTTTTGCAACCAGGCCGTGGGAGGCCAAAGACCCTATTAACGCTTCTGCTGGCTCTGGCACACGTGGTAGCGTTTTAGAGGGGAGGGAGCACTGATGCGCCGCAAACCCGACTTGAGAAAAATACTAATTATCCATCAGTTACCAGCTGGCCGGCGTGGCGTGGGGCCGCCTGTGAGAAAACAGCCGAGATCAGCTCACGGCTCTAGCGTGTATGGGCAGCTCCGGGGAACCGAGAGTCCTGATAGCTTCCAACAAACAGGCAGGCTGCCGACATGCCCCGTCTTGCAGCGCCGCAGCTCCCGGTCCTCCTCCCAGCCCCGTCGAAGCAGCCTACCAGAGGGGGGCTTTGAACCTACAGGGAAAACCTTATTTTCAGCATCTGGCCATTGCTCTCTGCTGATAAGAAGGCCATTAAAAATGGAAAGGGAGGCGGCAGCAGCCCGGAGGTTTTCCCGCAGCACAGACCAGCGCGGACGCTGCGCTTCAGAGTTTGTGGCGACGTGCGGTGCTCAGAGTCCAGCCCAGGTCAGGATATCCAACATCACCCGCCCGCTGCCCGGCATCCTTCTGCAGGGACAGACCTGGTTTTGGTAACGTGAGCCCCAAACCCACGTCCCACATCCTCGCCACTTCTCCGTTCACCCATTTCCTAAATTTAGAAATCCAGCATTTTACAGCTAGAGGGAACAGATGATGATGATCCTCTGGTTGGGTTTCCAACACTACTGGCCTAAGACCCCCTGCCTACTCATTCTGCATTGAGCCAACAGTGTCTGCTTGAAGTACAGCTTATCTTTTGAAAGATATGCAGACTCTTCATTTGAATACTTCAGGAGTTGGAGAATCCGATGCATTCCTTGGTAAATTGTTCCTACGGTTAATTATCCTCACTGTTAAAAAATTTCCACCTTGTTTCTAGTCTGAATTTGCCTGGCTTCAGCTTCCAAGCACTGGATCTCATTATGTCTTTCTCTATTAGATTAAAGAGCTGTCTGCTATCAGCAACCATCTCCTATGCAGACTGCGATCAAGCCACCCTTACTCTTCCCATGGAGACCTTTCATTGCAGAACGCTTCTCTGGTATCACCCCACAAGGCATCTGTTCCGCATCTTTCACCTTCTTTGGCTCTCCCTCCCAAACCTTCTCTAGTTTGCCAAGGGAGGGTTTGAAGCGTGGACACGAGAACTGCACGTGCGCAGGAGGGCAGTGGGCTCGGTGATACCTCGCTGCCCCTGCCCAGGTGATGCTCGCCTGCCCAGCCCTGTAGAGCCAGCCAGCCCACCGCGCAGACACCTCATCTCCAAACGGTCCTGGGCCATGAGCCCCAGGCCCCTTAGGAGCTTCCTTTCCTAAGCGCGGGAGAACGGATAACACCACCTCTCCCGGAGGAATAGCGAGGGGGACTCACTCAAAACCCTTCAAAACTAGGAGTCTACTGGGCCACACACTCCCATCAACCAAAGCTTATGATTGCATCGGAAGACTACGCCAAATCGTTTGACAAGGCGACTCGCATCGAAGTATTTGGTTTGGTGCTGCCGGGGTGCCAGCTGTCAGTTCCTCCTCGGCCGGGTGCTCCGTGATGCGACCCCAGGTTGCTGCCGGTCTGGCAGAGCCGTCCCCCCGGGGCAGAGGGCTCCCCGCTGCTCCGAAACACTGCCTGGCAAGGCGGCTCCGCCAAATTTGTGGTCAACGCTTGCAACGGTCCTGCTGTCAATTGTTTGGTGCAGTTAATCAAATATTCAAAAGCCACCAGGCCTCCTAGCTACGGGTGAAATAGGCAGTGGTGTTTCTTTCAAAGGGCTGAATCAAACCGTGTATGTCCTTTAGTGCACCGAGATGGTTAATTCAGCCGAGCGGTCAGATGTCACTGTCCCCAGCCCTACTGACTCTACTTTTAACTTTCCCTCCCAAGTGCCCACATTCCTTAGTAGCTTTCCCAGCCTTACTTGTATGCCGCTACAAACGCTTTCGCCGCTTATGTAGAGAACCGCGCTGTGTACATACATCATTATTTGTATACTGACTGACTGGCAACATACAGCCTGTGGTTTTTTGCTGAATTCCTTTCCCCGTTTAACCAGGACAGACTTTCAAGTGCGGCAGTGGCAATGCAGAGCGCCAGGCGAGTGGGAGGAAGGCAGCGGCTTCGTCTTCCAGCACAAAACGTGCAGCTGCGTGGCTGCGACAGCCATCAGCCGGGAGGACATGGAGGGAATGTGGCTGTCGCCGCAGCGGGACCGTTCTTCGCGTGGCAACCTTGGTGAGCCGCACAGTCTGCACCCAGTCGGTGGTCCTGCGGAAATTACTATTTCAAATGAAACATGCCCCGCGCTCTCTGGGGTGCAAGACGCTGCTGACCCGCTTCTGTTCTCTGCCAGGCTCGGCTTCATCGCGGTGAAATGCGGGCTGGTCGGCGCTAGCCCTGCAGCCAGCCTGCTTCTGGGGGATGCACGATCATCCCAGCATCGCGGGGATGTCACCGACTGCCTTGCCAAGTATTAAAGCCAGTTCAGGCATTTAACTCCTCCGCTCTGGACCGCTTGCCAGCAGCCCCCCCTTGCAGCCACACGCCTGGCAGCCTCAGCTCCCGGCCCTGGCTGGTGGGCGCATCCTCTGTGGCACGCTCGCCGGGCATCTCTCGAGTCCAAGCTGCTCTCCCGAGGCTAGGAGGGCTGTCACAGCATCCATGTGGCACTGGCTGCTCCAACGTACAAGGGAGATCTTAACACAAAGGCTTGAGAAAAAAAGCAGTCCTGTCCTGATTAGCACAGCTCCCAGTAGGACATGACAGCTATGGGGGCACGGTCGGCACGGGCTGATGCTGAAACAGTCTGGGCTCTGTTTTGTTGGAGTTGTGGAAAGATCTCAGGTGGCTGGGATGGCTCCAGCGAGGGAAGGGGGCTGTGATGGGCTCCCTGGCCACGTGGGACCACCTCGGGGAGCCTCTTGCTGCTCCCTCTGCTCTGCTGGGGACAACCGGCCAAAAAGACCTTAGTGGCTTTTTCGATTTACTCCCGGCAGCTGCAACGTGCATCGTCTGGGATGAGGGAAGGGTATTTCCTTACTGCTAATTAAAGCGAGCACTGAGTGTATCTTTAGTAGATGCTCTCTCCGTCTCTGGGCTCGCATGAATACACCCTGCCCACAGCGCTGTCCCAGGGTGTCCTGCAGCACCCAGCCCGGCTCCAGCGGCGGCTGTGTCCCCTCCATCCCAAAGCCATCCCCGGGGCACTGCTAGCTGGGGACAGTGGCGAGCAACCGTCAGATACTTCCCAGATCTCCGTGCCGGGACAGCTGGGACAAGACACCCGGCATCAGTGTGAGTTTGGTTTCGTTCGGATGCTTTTGTGGCACGGGAATGCCTCCTTTCCCTGCGCACGTCCTGTGCAGCTTTACTTTTAAGTGATGTGAGCTATCCCCCAATGGGGACAGGAGCGGGCTGGAGTCACCTCCTACCCCGAGGACCTTCAGTTTATTCAACACCTAATGAAACGCATCCTTTAGCAACATCTTGCAAGGAAAGACAGTGGAAAAGAGCGAAGGCTTAACTGCTCCTACAAGGGCAAGTTGTATCTAATCGCGGGGCTGGTCCCAAGCCCCTGCTCAGTGCGACTCGGCAGCGAAGCCGGGACGCTCCGGTGACGGGACACAGGGAAGCCGCTCGGCTGCCCCAGCCGTGAATTTGGCTGCATTCGAACGCCAGCTCGCTGCCGGCGCTGCGGCAGCTGCCGTAGCCGGTCCCCTCTCACCACGACACGCCGGGAGCAGCCCGCCGTGCCGCACCAGCAGCAGCAGCGAGCGGACCAGCACCGGCCGGCCACGGCCCGGGGTCTGCCTGCACGGAAGCATCCGAGGATGCTTTCTGTCTACCGTGGGAAGGGCTGTCTTGGGAATTAAACACATCAGCCTCCAAAAATAAAAGTCGTTATCGCACCTCGGGCTGATACATCGCTCCTGGTCTGCTCTGCCCATTTCATGATAATGTCAAACCGCAGCCCCGGAGGGAGCCCCGTCGCTCCCTCGTTGTGTCAGTTGTCTCGTCCCAGCCTTTCTGCTCTGCTAACACTTCCCGGAGGAGAAAGCCAGCCTGCCTGAAGCGTGCCGGTGGTGAGCAGCTCCCCCAGGCACTCAGGGAGGCATCTGCTGCAGAAATGCCTCCGATACTGGCCGCAAGTGCAGTTTTTTCTTAAAAATAGGGACAGTGCCACACTAAGCCAGGAGCCGGGGTGCGAACTGAGGACCTTTTGCCACAAAAAGCAAAGCAGCCCTTGTACACTCTGCCCGGTTCCTGGGTCCCTGATCTGCAGAGGACTCCTCTGCCGGGCTGCAGGCGCGCGGTCAGACCGGCAGCGGAGCAAACCTGCATCCCCGCTCCGCAGGAGCAGGCTGCTGCGCCCACGCCGCGGACGGCACGGTGCCGTGCAGCCGTCCCGCCGCGATTAAAAACCGACTCTGTTATTTTGCTTTGACTTCTAGGGGTGAAGCCGCTTTTCTGACACGAGATGAAAAAGGACTGTAAATGACAAGCAAGAGTTTACAGTGAAGCCGAGAATGGCCCCAGCAGATGCGAGCAAAGGTCCATCTCGTCCACTGCCCCACCTCTGACAGCGGTCACTGGCAAACGCATAGGAAAGCACCACGAGAACAAGGCAGGTACTTCCCCGGGACGTTTCTCCAGCTTTGCGATTTTCGGGGACCTTTACCCGCAGTTTAGGGAATCGCTGCAAGAGAAGCTACATTCGAACCGCTGTGCTTAACAGCCCTTTTGGAGAAAATCCCTGAAAAGACGCTCGGGGGGTTTGCGGCCATCCAGCCGAAAACACCGTCGGCGGTAGCAAGCATCTGTCTAGCGAAGGCAAGAAGATATGCAACTTACTGTCCAGGTGGCTGACTTGGCGGTGCTGGATTGCTGGAAGGTCACCTCAAAGTGGTGGGGACCGGGGTAGTCAGTGTTGGAGGGGATGACGGGAGCTGGGGACATGGCGTCGAAGGTAGAGCTGGGCTGCGAGTAGGGCGAATGCGTTGGGACATTGGAGGTGTGCTCGGAGCTGTAGGGGCTGGTGGAGGCTGCTCTGCTGCCGATGCTCTGATCCATGCTGTTGTTCAGCAAATTGAACTGGGACTGGAGGAAGGGAAAAGGGGAGGAGGGAAAAAAGAAAACACCAGCCAGTTTAGAGACATGGAAAGCCCAGCCACACTTCTTCAGGGCTCCAGGTGTCCTGTTACAGCCTCCTTAAAGGGCCAGCGTGCGGGAAAGCCAGCCAAAAGAGCTGGTTTGGGTCGCTCGGGTTTTTGAACAGGTCACCACTTGTGCAAGGGATAAACCCAGCAGGCTGAAATCACCCCCTTCCATCCGCTCCATCCTCCCCAGAGGCAGCGAGGTGCCGAGATCCCTGGATTTCTAGCGCACCTGCCTATGCAAAGCCACGCTTTTGCCAGCGGGAAACCGGGCAGGGATTTTCCGGGGTTTGCTCAGGAGCGGGAGAAGTCCCGCTGACGGGACGGGGAGCGACGGCCCCGTCCCGCGCACAGGGCTCTGCTCGACGGTGGTCTTTCCAGCGGCCAGAGCATCGAGGCTCGGGGAAGCTGCCCTGGCGAGCAGCACCAGCACAAGGCGACCGACCACCAACGCCCCGACGAAGGGCATCGCTCCCATCGCCACCGCATCGCTCAACGTCCGACCTGTTTTCCGGGCATCTCCCGCCTGCGTTCGCTCGTCGCGAACGTACACGCACACGCCGCTTCTGGAAGCGTTTCTCTAAGAAGAGCCCGCTCTGAATGGTGGTTTGTGTAATTCGTTTCCTAGCCGGGATGTTTGCTTTCAGTGGCTTTCGCTGATGCAGGTCTAATTTGGGGAAAACCTCAAACCTGCAAAGCGTGTAGCTGTGATGCGGCACCCTGCAGTAAGGTCACAGAGCAAACGTACCTATTTATGCATGTACCGGCTCTTACTCCAGACACGCTGGACCAAATCCTGACTTTTTAAAGTTTTTTTTTCTTATTCCTCTTCCGAACAATTACTGTCAGATACTTGCAGTACAAGCTGGCAGCTCTTTTACCTGCAGGCATAGCCTAAGCAAAGCAATGTTCTCAAAAGCCGCAGGCTAAAGCGGCCTTAATCTTTTGTCTGCAAATCAGGCCCCCCCCAAAATCATTTTTTCTCTGGTAGAGAAATAAACTGTTGTTTAAAAAAACAGATCCCAAATGGAACTGTTTCTCCGAGCGAGCGGGATGTTTTTCCCCCTACGTCTGCAGTTCCCGAGATGCTCAAGGGTTGCTCCCCCGGCATTTGCAAGCCAGCAGCACGCTGGCAGTCCCAGGGGTGAGCCTGAGCTCCGCCGGTGACCGTCCACAGCGGCCGCCTCATCGCTGCTCGTCGTCCCGACTCCCCGCATCGCCCTGCGTCCTGCATCACCCGCCTGCGCTCCCCCCTTCGCCCAGCTCCCCCCTGCCTCCCAGCAGGGACTGTCCCTCCAGCCACCAGCACCACCTGGGGCATCTCTGGGAAACTGGGAGCTACTGGGAGGCGGCCGTCACCGTCCCTCAGCCCAGCAGGCTCAGCCGTCTGCCTTCGCCTCCGAAGGGCTGCAAGGCTCACAGCTTAGGAATCAAGAGACGTGTTTTAACTTGGGATCCCAACCTCACCCAAATGTCTACGATGTATAATGGTTTAAAGGCAATCACCCTTCTCCAGGGAAGTTCTCCTGTTGTCTGCATCTCTCGCAAGGTCGTTGGAGCCTGTGACTAACTGGAGGAATGCTGAACAAGATCTGGCTTGCTTTTACACATACAGCCATTTTCTCCCCTAAAATATGTGCGTAAACCCCTCTATTCCTTCTCGCCGCTCTATAAATAGCCCTGCCAAGGACCAAGCACCACCATCCAAGCTTTCCACAATCCCCGGCTTCGCCCGGAGAAAAAGTTACAAGAAACTTCAGCAAAACAGGCCTTAAAAATGCGCATGGAAAGCCCTTGCCCTCCAGCTGGGAAGCTGGTGGCAGGTGACACAAGTCACCCTTGAAAAGCAAAGCTCAGGCATCGACCAGGAGGAGAGCAGCAAGGGGAAAAGGGATTGCTGCTTGTCGGGGCTGATCCCCGGGCCAAATAATCTGGGAGAATCACGACTGAGCTGGTTTGTTCTCCCGGGACAACGGAAGGGCCCAGCCATGTGCCTTTTTTAGGGATGAATGGCGTGTAAATGCTCCATGCTTGATGAGCAAACAAGGCGATTCCGGCACTACCCTTGCACACGAATGTGCATACTCGGGAAAATCAGGCTACGGCCGCAGCGCCCGGCAGAGCACGGCGCGTGTGCTGCCGCGGTGGCTCATCTCCTGCTGAAATGGGAAATATGGGAAGTAACCGGGAAGCCTTTCGCCTCCCTGCTGCTTGGGAGCTGCTCGGGAGCAGCTGAAGCCTGCGGCTGTAAAGCTTAATGGGTGGGTAAATCGGCACTGATCCACTGAGATCCACATCCCAACCTCCGCACAGGAGGGAGCCTTCCCTTGGGAAAAACGGTGACCTCTTCGCACATGAGGGAGATACGAGACCCAGAGCATCACGTCTGCAAGCTGGGCTGGCCACCCCATGCCAGCATCCCCTGCCAGCACAAAGCAACAGGCAGCGCCCCGAGGAGCGGGGCTTTGCAAATCCGCTGGCAGAGATACCCGAAGTCAGGTGCAGGGGGATAAATGACCAACTTGTTTTTTAAAACTGACTAAATTTTGGAAACATTCCCTTAAAAGACAAATATAAGGTTTGAGTGTTTGTGTGTGTATGTTTGTGTCAACAAACCCAACACAGCCCTTGTGTCTGTGTTTCTGTAAATATATACATACACACACACGTTTATCCACACACAGATATAAATATTCACAGGACTGCAGCAACGACCTCCCAAGTAACAGCACTAGAGTACAAAACGAACCCGGTACATACATGCTTTGTACCAACACACCTAAGACAAAAAAGAGGACTGAAGTAATTTCTGGTCGGGAAGCTCAGCACCGCACCTTTCTATCCCCCTCTAACGGCGTCGATGCCCGTACCTAACTTTTGCCAGAGAGCAGACACAAAACACTTTTGACTATGAAATCAACCGCAGCGCTTGAGGTCGGGGCTGGAAATGTATCGCCTGCAGCGCAGGTCCCGTTTCATCTGCTCTGCCCTCCCAGAGACTTTAAACCGGGGAAGGAAAGCCTGCCTGGGGCCGTGGGTGCCTGCCACCAGCTCGGCTGAGGAGGTCCCCAGTGGACGACAAACTGGTGCCGGTGGTGCTCAGCACCACGGGGCGTTCCTCGGACGGATGCTCCAGCTAAGACCCATCCCGTCCGCACGGACACGGGAGAGGGAGCCTGCACCCCTTTGCACCAAAGGTTTAAATCGCATCCCGCTTGCCGGATCTGGCAAAGCGGGAGAGGAATGCCGACCGAGCCGCCGAGGCTGCAGCATCCCACGCTGACACAGCTTATCGGATGGGGAAAGGCTTGCACCGGGACAAGCCCCTGGCACGTCCCAGGCAGCGGCGGGAGCACGCACCCGGCTCCTGCCTCGGCGGCGGCAGATGATTTCAAATAAAAGCAGCGAGGCAAACCCCATTAAGAACAAGTAGCACCTACCGTGGTATAATGCTGCATCGGGTCGCTAATGTACAGCATTTTAGTTGTCTCGGGATTCACGGAGTGCTGGGAAGCGTCCTGCCACGGGACTCATGGGGTCGGGGCGGCGGCGGGGACGGCCGGGGTAGGAAGGCGGGTGGGAAGAGGGAGCGCGGGAGCAGGGCCGGGGCGGGCAGCGCCAGGGATGCTGCGCTGGCCACCCGTGTGCCGCCGTGTGTTGGCTTTTTTGCTTTTTTCATCTCCCTTAGTTCTGTCAACTAGCTGCATCCAACAACAAAACGGGGCCCACCCCTTCTGTCCCTCATGACTATTCATTAAAGCACAGGGCAGGCCCCAGCTTGCCCAGTGATGGACTGGGCGATACCAACCATTCCCACCGCAGGGAGAGCGGGGGTCCAGCTCCATCATCAAACCCGGCGGGATTCTACCCCAGAAAGCTGCTTGCGGCCGCGCTGGGCTGGAAACCCACTTGGCCGGCACCCTTCGCCAGCAGACCGAGGTGGCTGCGCTTGCATTGACCAGGCGATGCAGGGACTCTGGGACAGCTCCTTATCTCAGAGATACGGAGTTATCCCTGTCTAGATGGATAGATACGGATAGGTGTGGATAGGCGGATATCTAGATGGCCACACAGGGATAGATGGCTAGCCAGTCATCTAGATGGACAGATATGGATAAATAGATACCTGGAGCAACCAGGCAGATTTCCTTCCACCTCGAGGCGGATGGGGGAACGGTGTTCCCTACGGCCAGACCCCACGGTGGAAGCTGCACACTGAAGCAGATAAGCAGTTCAAAGAGCGTCGTGGCGTGTTTTGAAAGGTGGAACCAGCCTGCGTCGCCCACCTCCCCACACCGGTGCGCACACAGATCCACGCACAAGTAGGTTAGCGGCAGTGGCGCACGTAAAGCCTTAAGCACCGCGCGAACAACCAGTCCTGAAGCTGTCATCTCTCAGCAAAAAGGGTGGCTGAGGAATTGCTTACATCTTTAATCACAGCAACCCCTCCCACAGGACCCCGAGACGGGGTTTAGGAGCAGTGCCCATGCAATGCTGAGAGGGAGCATCTCGCCCGACGGTGGGCAGGTCGCAGAGCGTTTCGGTGCCCTGCTCGCATCCACCGAGCATCAGCGCCGGCGCTGGGTACCACAGCACCCGCTGCTTCCCGCACGTCCGCTCCGGCCCCGCTGAGCACCACAATCAGCAGCATCACAGCACGGACCGAGCGGCCCCTCCGCTGCCGCTCCCGTGTCTCCTGCCTTTCTTTCGGGCCGGTGCCATCACGTTATCTGTGCATTTATTTTCGTGCGCGTCAGCCTGCCACGCGTTTCGGTGACGCCAGCCGGCGAGAGCTGGCCGCGGCTCACCGGGAGCTGAGCAGCGCAGCGCTCGGTTGCACCATCGGGCCAATGTAAATATTTACTACCGGCTCATTATCCCGAGCAAGGGCCGGGAGCCGGCTTTGCCCTGCCTGCGCGCAGCCGCTGCGCTCAGAGCCCTGCAAGGCCCTGGCAGCACCGAATCCCGCCGGGCTCGGCTTCGGTTACAGCGGGAACAACAAGCGAGGCGACGGCAAGCTCAGCGAGGGGCAGCTCCCCAATTAGCACCCGCCGCCCCCGCCGGATCCCTCTGCCAGGCTCCTGCCTGCTGCAGACAAAGGCTGGGGAAGGGAGGGAAAGCAAGCGAAAAGCGAGGGAGAAGGGGGCTGGGGGGGGGGAACACAAGCTGGTGAGGAGGGAAACGGTGGCTTTCCGGAGGGAGATGCTGCCAATGGCCGGGGCTGCTTCAGGGATGCTCCCGGGAGGCCACCCTGCTCGGGGCACTGAATGTGCACAAGCGACCCGGACGTCTCGCAGGACCACTACGCTTTTCAAACCCGCTCTCCGCCTTAGACACAGGCGCACCAGCTTCTTGGAGGGCAAGGCGATGGCACGGACCCTCGGAGACCGTGGCGGGAGCAGAGCTGGGCACTGGGAGCGCGACGTGCCCCTCCAGCAGCTCTGCCTCGTCAGCAGCTTACAAACGGCTTTGACCACCCAGCGTGTTTATACCGGAGCGAACGACACTCTCCTCCTGCCGGGGTGCTCGAGCTCCGCCGCCGTTGCAGCACAGAGCCCCTGCGGCTGCGTGCAGCGATGTTATCTGTTAATAAGGAGCCACTCTTTTACTGACCGCTGTACCATCCGGCTGCAATCCTGCACTGCAGTCATCAGTTACAGGTTATCGGACCCTGCACAAATGACAGCAGCGCTGCACCCGTAGTGTTTGTGTTCGGTTTATGAACCAGCAAGCATCCCGCTGCCCACCCCAGAGCCCCCAACCCGCTACGGGGAAGCCAAGTTTGTGTCTGGTGGGGCTCCCACTGGTGCAGCCTGAGCACACTCACCATGACCGAGTCATTCATGCTTCTCATCTGGAAGACGTCCATCGTGACCTCTGTGCGGTTGGAGACCTCATTGCTGCCTGTGTGGTTGGATGGAGGGAGGTCGAAGTAGGTGCTGTCTGGCTCCCTGCGGAAAAGGCGACGGCAGGCAGTCAGCCTCCCGGCTCTCCATCGCAGCCCGCACCACCACCGCCCAGCAACCTGCGATTCCCTTGAACCTTGTCCCCTTCTCCACTTCTCCCTCCATCCTCTGCTTTGATTTTCACATGGCAGAGCAGGCTTTGCCTGGTGGGTAAGGCAAGCAGAGGTGGGACGGTTTTCACCCCCTCAGCTGCTCTAGTGTATCTGTCACCTCAGGATGTCTTTTAACTGAGAGGATACCAAGGAAGAAAGGATGGAGTGAAGCACAGACCTTCCTCCTTGCTTGATTAGAGCGTGAGGCTCAAAGGCCAGAAGACTTGCAAAAGTCTTGGTGTGACCGGAAGATGTTTAATTTTAGAAAATACCCATTTTAATTAGGCAGCCACCAAGCCTCACGACCTCATGAGTGGCAACCGACAAGTAAGAGCGCATCCTCCCAGGCTCGGTCCCAGCATCCCCTGCCCACCCCGGGCAAGGGTCCCAGCCGAAAGGCACCGTCTCCGTGCGGCCCTCCCCGTACGTGGGACAGAGGGTCTCACGTACCAACGCCAGGCTCTAAGGGCCGCGGTTCAGGGAAACCGGCCAGCTGTGCCGGTACTCGGCCGCGTGAGCAGCCCTGATGTGCCCACGGGGATGCGGGCAGGGGTCCCAGGGTGCTGCAGCAGGCAGGGCACGCAGGATGAGGCCCGGCGGCTCTCCTCGGCACGAGAATGACTCAGTCTCCCCTTCCCAGCTGCTGCTGCGGCATTGCTGGTCCCCAAACACCTTCGCTTCCTCGAGCTGACCTCCGACGTGCACGGGGGCAGCCGTGCTGTGGGAGCGCCGCGCCTTTGCGCGTACCGTGCACGTCGGAAACGCAGAAACAGCGTCCGATACCTGGAAACAAGGTTTGTGGGGCTCTGCTTCCAGCGTTTGCACACTCCACAGCCTTGGAACCACCTAGTGTCGCAAGGGCAAAGGCGTTTGGCGAGAGAAAAGGTCTGAGGCGAGTGATTGGAGTCTGGGAGCAAAATTCTCAATGTGGGAAATGGAATATGTGAAAACTGGCACAGGCAAAAGAAACTTGCCTCCCTTCGGGCCACAGCAATGACACGTGCTAATGCAGGTTACAGAGCAAAGGGCCACTTCTGCCTCAGAATACACCTCAAGGCAAATGATCAACCACCACTTACAGCGTGCTCCAGAGGTGCTCAAACGTCGTGCCTTCATCAGCTGGAGATGATTGAGACATCTTCGCAGAAGGGGAGTCTGACAAAGGATAAATCACTCTAGGGGCAAAGAAAAACAGCAACGTTAGGATTGCTGGAGTGCCATCTCACGTCAGCAAAGCGGCCGGCAAAGGGCAGGAGTTTCCCACCTCGCTCCCAGCAGCACGGCAGGGACCGGAGCCCCAAAGGGCCCATCGTGGGGAGGCGATGCCCCCCATCCCCGCAGTGGGCTGCAGGCAAGGAACGGCGTGGGTGACCCAAGCTTAGCCTGCCCCGGAGTCTGCTGCCCCGAAAGACAGCTTGCACAGGACAGGAGGCGACTGGCAACCCCTTCGCTGCAGACCAGGACTGCAGATAACAAAATAAAACCGCCAGGCTTTCCCATAGGGGCTGGCATTTCTGGTGATGCCATCGCGGGCCAGCATTCTTACAAATATGTAGGTGTTTTGGGAAGGGCCAAAGTGGCAGGGCGTTGGGTTGTCAGCCCATTTCTGCTAAGCACTGATCCCGTGGCTCAAGGCTCTCGTTTCAGATATTTACGCTGTGCTTCAGCGTGGCTACGAACAGCTCCCCCAGCCCTGGGGAGGCTTTGCACAACTGTTCTTAGTAATCGCTTTGGACCAGCTTCATTCAGCAAAGGGTTTAGATGCGCCGGTTAGACGCAGCAATACCAAAATTCTGAGTATCGGCTCTCCGAATCAAACCGAAACCCCAAGCTAGGTGGCAAAAAAACCCCTTGCAGCAAGAATCAGAGCCAAAGGCAGCCTTGCTGCAGCCGCAGTCCGGGCTGCTGGCCTGCACGGTGTGGTCCCTGCTCCCCTGAGAGCAGCCCCTGTGCCTGGCTGCTCCGGGGTCGGGACCAGCCGAGGGGTGAGGAAATCCTACTCCGCGGATCTGGGGAATACAGGAGAGACGTTCCTCTCTCTGAATCACAGCAGTGCCACACATTCAGGCTGCGGGCGGTAGCCTGTAGGCTGGTATATGAGATATGCTCAGCTGCCACCAGCTCGGGGCAAGGTGTGCCAGGGAGGTGGGATTGCAGAGCTCTGAGCCCTGGCAGGAGCTCAGGCATCCCCCGTAGCCAGCGGACACTTAAACCGCTTCAAAATAAGTCTGCCTGTTTTGATGTAGCCCTTCAGCCCTGATCCTGGTTCGTCTGTTTTAGGCACGGGGCAGCTTTTAGACTGGGAACATGTTTTTTCAACAGGCTAACATATTTTTCTCAGGAAGCTCTAGCTGCAAATGCCCGCAAATCCGGAAAGGCATAAAGACAGGAAAGACACCCAGATGCATAGTCCAAGTTTACGGAGAAGCCATGATGCAGATATGCTACATCTTATTTGTTCAGACGTTAAAATGACCTTCCCATGTCTAAGCAGCTTGCAAACATTATTGAATGGACTATTATGCCCCCCAAGCCACGCGAGGCAGGAATGTTGCCTCTGCTTTGCAGATGGGGAAGCGTTACTGGAGAAAGCACACCCTTTACCCAGGACCGTGTACGGGAAGTCTGGGGGAAAGCCAGTTTTTCAGCCAAAGCCTTCCGAAGGCGACTGCATAGGCATAACCAGAGCCATCCTTAGTCCGGTCTGTTCCTCTTGCCCCCGGACAACATCTCGTGGCCTCTTTCAAGTGCGGAAGGAAGCACGCAGCGTACCTCGGCTCTCCCTTTGTGCCCAGCACCTCTCCGGCCCCAGCCGCCGGAGCGGCAGATTTTGCGGAGCCATCTTGAGCCCCACGCCGCCTTCCTCTGCTGGCAACCCCGCCGTGCCGTCATCCTCCTCCTCCTCGCTAACCCGCTCCCTGGAAGCGGTGGGACCTCTTCCCTGCCCTGGCTGACATGGACGTGCCCCAGGCACCATCTGGCTACGCCTTTTACCCACGCCAGTGTTAGCATCTCGTTTCAACTCGGTACTGACATCTAATAGTGAAAGCCTGAAAACTTCCTGCTTTTGGGGCTCGAGCCGCCGAGCACGAGGGTAGCGGCTTTCTAACAGAGTGAAGCTCGGGGTCACCGGGGCCCCTCTGAGTCAGCTGGGGAGCGGGGAGCTGCAGGGACCGGGCATTAAAACGAAAGCAGGGCGGTATGCCCCGCTTTCCGCACCATCCGCGAGAGACGGCATCCGCGGACGCTCTTCCAGGAGGGTTCGGTAGAGCGGAGGAGGGCTCCTTCCCCGCGGGTCTATGGCGGAATAGCTAGCAGTGAGAGTCTGGTGTCCTCCCATCCCTCCTCGTCCCACGTGTGACACGCAGAGAAACGAAAAGGACCTACGGGGGCAGCTTTGGGAAAAGGAAAAGCCTAGAGCTGAGGCAGGCGACTGCTGGTGGCCTTACCCTGCTTCCATGCTGCTTTCCCTGGCCCAGGGCAGCGGCAGCTTCAGGAAGGAGCCAGGCCTTTCCCTTCGGCAGAGAAAGCACCTCCGCACCGCCCCGGCTGCGTGGTCATGATGGGTGACACCAGCTCTAACCACGTGGCTGCACTCGTCTTCAAAAGGAAAAAAACCTGAATATTTTAAGGGCGTTTTGGAAGTTCCCTTTCTCTTTCAAAGCACAACCGGTGTTTGCAAAGCCAGGCCAGTATCTTCCTCACCTTTGAGCTCTAAACTCCATGGTACAAAGGGAAGCTCGGGCTGTCAGCATTGTTAGTGCACATCCCTGCTGCAGTGGTCACTGCACATCTTGGGAAAGCATCTCTGCAGCAAGAACGACAGCCAGGCATCTAAGACCATCAAGAATCACGAAAGACTTTGCAAACAGGGTTCCCCAAGGTCAGCAGCGGTGCCGACGACAGTGTAGTTTACTCTAAAAGGAGGTGCCACTCAGAGTCCCCTTATGCAGTGAGGGGGGGAGGCTTTCACGTTCCGGGAAGTTGGGACAGCGCTCTGACGGTGAGGTCCAGCAGGAGGAAAGGACACCCCATCGGAAGCAGTGGAGGCCCTGTGGCACAGCAAAATTCGAGGTGAACTAGGAAGAGCCGTAGAGACTAATTCCACATTGCTAGAGAAGCATTCCTAAACGGCTTGGATGTAATTACCTTCCCAGTGCCTATAGGCTATGTAAATGGCACTGGGAGGTGACTAACCTGGGGCTAAACACGTCGGCAGTGGCAGAGCTCAAGATCGGCCACGGCCCAGGTTCGGCTCCTCTGCCACTTCCAGCCCCCCGCGTCGGTTCGGAGGCTATTTCGCCTCCGCTGTAACTGTGTCAGCTCCCTGATGTCACCAGCTTCCCACCACCAAAAGGAAGACGTGAGGTATCACCCTGACTTCTACCAGAAAGCGTTCTCTAGCCAAACCCCCACCTGGAGGATTGAACACCTCCAGAGACCCAAAACTGTTTATTAAACTGAAGATCTCTTTGCCCAGGGACGGGTGCGGCAAGGGGACCGCCGTCCCTTCTGCCTCGACGCAGCAGGGAGGCGATGGGGGATGCTTGGCGCGGCAGGACGTGCGCCGGATTTATTGCAGGCTTCTAGAGGAAGAAAGGATTTATTGCAGGCTTCTAGAGGAAGAAAGACCGAAACGTGCAAACCAGGGGGGGTGGTGCTGGGCGCCGAGGCTGCTGGCGGGATTTGCCTGTTCTCACTTGGGAGAGCTGCTCTCCGCGTGCTTCCCCAAGCCGGCTCCATCGTTCGCTGGATTGCTGCTTCCCTCTGTTGCTAGTCAGGGCATTGCAGGGAAACTCCACTCGGGGGGAAAAAAAAGGCCAGGAGTACGGAGACAAAGCCTGCGAAGAGGTGATCCGCCACCTTCGCTTGCGTTGGGGCTTGGCTGCCACCCCCGCTGGGGCTGCGGGAGCAGGCTGGGGCGCTCCGGGGGCTGGTTCCTTCTGTCCACGTACCTTCCCTGTGAATTGCCACCGAAGTGCTTTCCAAAGGGTTGGTATGGAAAGCAGTCTTTTCCCCGCTGCCGTGACTTTGGCTGTATCCGAAAGGCCATGTCAGCCCCTGCTCTGCTGAAGCAGCCGTTTTCCCCCCAGCCCCAGGGACACAAGGAGGATGAAAAGCACGCACCGAGGTCCACTACAGCCCTCCCGAGGTGGGAGAACAGCTCTCTGGAGAAGCAGAGCGGATGAACTGGCATATATTCAACCGTGCTTCGTTCAGCCCACGGTTGGTGTTTTGACCACGGTCTGAATATATTCTTTGAATTATAAATTGAACTTCCTTCTTTCATTAATGTAAGGAAAGGGAAGGGTACCGTGAGCGTAATGAGGGGCTGAAGCCTTGCTGAGAGTGATGCCGGGCAGCTGAGCTTCTGTGCTCTCTCGAAGGAGCATCTTTGATCTCACCATTAACTTTAAGCCTCAGCTTTAGGCACTTAGACATGTCTGTCGCTATTTCGCCTGGGAATAACGTATTTGCTGCTATCCTGCCGCTCTAACAGCCCAGAATGAAATGTGACAGCATTTTGCAGTCAGCTTAAAGGAAGATAAATGCACAAAACCTGTGTAACAGGGCTGTTCCTAATTCCTAAAGACTCTTGGCCCATCCTGAGAGAGGAAGACTGCTGAAAGCCATTTCCAACTCTCACACTGAGCTGCTGTGTATTGCTTGACGGCTTGTGAACCGGCCCCTGGATCGTCTCTCCTCCTCGCCTCTGCGCAACGAGAACCATCAGGCTCATCCGGCCCGCAGCAAATAATGTTTGCAAAATGCTGATGGATCCCCAAGTGCCAACGCTACCCTGTGCTATTGCTCATTTGTCCCAGATTATTAAATTCACACCTGCGAAACGAGCCTTGTAAAAGCAACCGAGAGCCAGGGAGCTTTCCTGCAGCACACTTGGCTCTCAGGAGCCCTCCTTGGGGTCCAGCAGCTTACTAACACTTTTCTTTCCAGGGAGCAGGCACGTTCGACAGAAACGCTCTCCGACAGATAGAGTCATCGATAGGCAGCTCGTGAGGGCAGGAGGCTAAACCAGCCAACTCTCCCTCCCTCCCTGGCAGCCCGAGCGTCAGCCCTGCCTCAGGACCCGGCGGCGGGCAGCCAGCCTCAGCATCCTGCCGGTGCCCAGCCCCACCTCTGCTTTTCCCAGTCAAGGCTTGGCCGGTTTTTCCTCCGCAAGTGCTTGACCTCCGGATCTAAGGCACTTGGGAGCAAACTTTCCAAGACGCTTTAATATTGTGTAACTAGCCTACAAAGCAAAGCGGCCGCAAATCATCTTCCAGCTGCGTTATCGAGCACTCGAGAGAGGGTCGTGCTGAGTAACTCACACACACAAAGAGCAAGGGGTTTCCTTTTGTCAGTTTTTTCCTCCTACCTGCTCTGGCTCCCCAAGCGTTTCGAGTTCCCCCGGAGGTCTCCCGCGGACAGGAGCGGCCTGGGATTGAGGATCTATGTTATTTACTGCACTACAATCAAGTAGCGTCCCGGTCGCCTAGGCAATGACATTGGAGCTGTTGAAAGCTATGTGAAAAGTGAGGCAAAAGCTTGTGCGCTCCTTCCTGGAATAGGAGGCAGTTGCAAGGGGGTGGGGAATGCTCAGCCAAGCGTGCCGGGGAATTAAGCTGGTCACCACCGCCAAAGTGACTCGGGGGCAAGCTGGCTCTCGGGGCTCCGGCAGCGGCAGCCACCCACCAGTGCTGCCCCCCGGGGCGGCTGCTGGGGGTTAATCGTGATGGAGCGGGTAAGGAGACCCGATGGGGACCGCTGCACTGAAGGAGGCTCTTCTCCCGACCAGGCTGATGGGCTGAGTTGGTTTTGTGCTCGCCTTGGTCAAAATGACCAGCTCGTCTCTCTTGGGGGTTGGAGGACCGGGGCAGCCTGCCCGGGGACCAGCAAGGGCCAGTGTTTCGCCCCGCTGCTCCCCCTCTGTGGGCAGAATGGCTTGCCGAGACACATGTAGAGTGGCAGCGGATGAAGAGGGAATATTTCTGGTTAAAAACCGTCAGCCATGAGACTCTGATTATCTGTGTTGTGTGGACTCACTAATACACCTTCTTACTGACACCCGTGTTCAAAAGCTACCGTTTTGCTGGTCGCTTGCCCTTTAGCCTGCGCGTGGGGACTTGGGGGGAACGGCGAGCGGCGTTCATTGCTGCTAAATCATCGGCCGCGCTTTTAAGCCTCTCCATTCGGAGACCAACAGCCCGGCTCTGCCCGCCCGCACCCGCTCTTCGCTTTCCGGGGCAGATGGTGACAGCGGAGCAGCTGTCACGTTCTGTCCCGTCGTTACGGGCAGGGCCAGAAAACAGATGCATTTGCCAGCCCCTAAGCACATCGGAGCCACTGTAACCAGTTTGGGGGGGCGAAATACCTAACCCATACTGAAACCAGGCCTCGAGCGTTTGCTCTGATCCCGAGGTTTATTTTTCAAATGACGGTGATTGCATTCCCGGGACAAGGAGGTGGGCTCCCGCCCGGAGCGCCGCTCTGGTGGGCACGGGAGCCGGGCTCGCTGCCCACCCACGCATGCAGGGGGGCATGGGTTTGCAGGACCGAAGGAGGAAGGCCTGCGTACCCCCGCTGCTGCTGGGGGGGGGGTCAGCGGGGAAGGGACACGGAGCCCGCTGGTGCCCAAAGGACCCGACCGGTTTTAGGACACAGACCTCCCCATCACGGTAGTGGCAGGGGGCTGTTTCCCAAAGGAATACGTGCCCTGGCAGGGGTCAGCCGGGCGGCTCCCCTCAACTGGCGACCCTTGGCTCCTTCTCCTCCCCAAACTTTATTATTTATTATTATTTATTATTACTTATTCTACGCCAACTGGCATCCTGTTCACCGCTGTGGTTCTATTGCAATTTGCAGTCCCTCTGTCCTAGCTAGGGAGCCTTGCCGGACGCCCCGGCTGCTCTCCCGTTGCTGGGGTAATTAGCCCGGGGCGGTAATTAGCCCGGGCAGTAATTAGCCCGGGCGCGGGACGCTGCCCGCGGAAAGTGCCCACGTTAGGGGAAGGGGGGGGCTCGCCGGCGACGGGGAGGAGCCGGGCGGCGGGGGAGGCAGGCTGTGGAAGGGCCATCTGGCCACGCGCCTCTCGTTACAGGGCTCATTTGCATAACAATTCCTTTCACGGGGCGGCTTCCCGCCGGCTTCCCGCCGCCGCGCGGCGCGCACAGCCCGGCCCCGGGGACTACAGCTCCCGGCATGCCGCGGGGCGGCGCCCCGCCCCCGGCCCTCCCCAGCTCCGATTGGCCACCCCGGCCAACCCGCTCCCGCCCTTTCCGCCCGCTTCCGCCCCCGGGGCGAGGGCCGGGGCGGCGGGCGGAGCGGGCGGGTTTGAATCGGCGGCGCGGCCGCTCTTCTCCCCGGTCCCCCGCTCCGCCATGAACTTCTCGGAGCTATTTAAGCTCTCCGGCCTCCTCGGCAGGTTCTCCCCGGACGGCAAGTGCCTGGTGAGTACTAGGCCGGTGCCGCCCGGGGCGGGGGGGGGTGTCGTGCGTAACCGGGGCCGTTCCCGCCCGTCCGCCTGAGGAGACCGTCGGGTGAAGCGGGGCCCCGCGGCTGGGGGCCGGGCGAGGGCCCAGCACCGGCTCCTCCTCCTTCTCCTCCTCCTCCTCCACCGCGGCAGCGGCCGGTGGAGCCAGCCCGGAGCCCCCGGGAACCCCCCCCGGTGCGGCCGGGCCTTGGGTCCCCCCGAGGCGGGCGCTGAAGAAGCGGCGGTCGGGCTGGTGGTCCTGGAAAAACCGAACGGCGGCTGTGGGGCGGCTTGCTGGCGAAGAGGCTTTTAGTCGGGGGAGGGGGTGTGTGTGTGTGTGTGTTTCTTTGGAGCAGAGGCCTGGCTAAGGTTGAGTAATTAATAGTTACGAGAGGAAGAATAATTCTTTTTAAGAGTGGGATTAGTCAACCAGCAGCGCTAGCATGAGCGAGGACTCATTCTGTTAACGTAACCCCCCTTTCCTCCCGGTTTAACCGTTTTACTGTAGTTTGTAGTAGGGCACGGCGCACGCCAAGCCTCCGAAAGCAAAAATCCTCGTTTTGTCTAAAGCGCGTCGGGAGAGCGGCAGCGCGGCGTCCTGCCACGGCACCCTACAAGTCGTGCTTCGAGCCCGGCGTTGGCGTGCCAGCTCAGCTTTGGTCTTGTTCTTGTTCAGGCTTCGTGCGTGCAGTACCGTTTGGTGGTTCGGGACGTGAATACCCTCCAGATCCTCCAGCTGTACACTTGCCTGGATCAGATCCAGTATATAGAATGGTCGTCTGATTCTCTGTTCATATTATGTGCCATGTACAAGCGCGGGATTGTTCAGGTAAGGACAAAAGCAGGACAGGGTGTGTTTCCTACTGGGGGTTGTGTGGGGTGTGCGTGGAGAGCTTCTTAACAGCAAGCACTAGTTCAATGCTTTTGCTAAAGTAACCGACATTGTTATCGATAACGCATGGTTTAAGGATAACCCAGCATGCCATTATTTTTAAAACCAGGACAAACGTCTTGGTTTGGAGGAAAAAAAAAAAAAACAAACCAAATTTGGAATGAAAATATTTATCAAAGCAAATCAAAGCCGTAAATTATCTTACAGTTTCTCAGTTCAGTAGAAAATAAATACATGCAAACTTGCTAAACGGACTAAAACTTTTTTTTTAAGTGCTGGGTGTTCAGAATATTTGTCTCAGACTCCCCCCCCCCCCCTTACTTCACGATTTGTATTAGCACACAAAGGTGTGGAGCTTACTTTTGTAGAGGGATCCAGCGCCAGTCCTTCATGGCCACGGGCTTTCAGAGGTTTTCTGACCTCTCTGGTATGTGATGCAGGAACCTTTTCTCAGCTGTAGCGTACTCTCATAAGCAGAGGTTTTGAGGAGCTGTTTGTTTGCTGCACTGTCTGTTTGGTTTCCTCTCTGACCTAGGTCTGGTCCTTGGAGCAGCCAGACTGGCACTGTAAGATAGACGAGGGGTCAGCAGGGTTGGTGGCTTCATGCTGGAGTCCGGATGGTCGTCACATTCTCAATACAACTGAGTTCCATGTAAGTGTGAAGTCATGATTACTCTCCATGGTATCAGATGTTACTGTCTGCCCTTTGCCTCTTAAAATAACCTAAAGCTCTTAAAGCTGTAGTGGTGGTAAAGAATGCGGATGTAGTTCTCTCTTCATATATGCAATCTAGGTTAATTCCAGTTTAGATGTTAGTTCTGTTAACATTTTATCCTCTTGCTTCTGATGATAAGATAGAAAATGGACAGTTAGCTTTGAAGGTAAGATTTTGGTTTGAGAAAAGTGTAGGGATGACTGGCATTCATTGAAGCAATTTTAGAAATCAGATGTGGTGTTTGTAGCTCAGGGAAGGCTTAGGGTTTTCAGCAAAAAAAAACCCCACACCATAAACATTGAGGAGTGGCTAG
Organism: Buteo buteo; assembly: GCF_964188355.1. Taxonomy (NCBI): domain Eukaryota; kingdom Metazoa; phylum Chordata; class Aves; order Accipitriformes; family Accipitridae; genus Buteo; species Buteo buteo. The sequence goes on from NC_134175.1 coordinate 1,327,158, forward strand.
GGAATTAAAAAATGTGGTCTTAGGTTTATTGACCTATGAAATGAAATTTAGAACCAGATCCTGGAAATACTTTCATAAGTGTTTGATTTGACACACAGGAGTCAGACTGCTGTTGATAGAACCACTTGCAAAATTGAAGTTAAAACACCTGTAAGGGCTTATTGATTAAGAGCTGTATTCTGGAATCCACACTAAGGTAGAATCCAAATCAGTTTGTGGATGCTGGGCACTAGGCTTGTTGGAAGGTACATGGAAGTCTGACTCTCTACCTTTATAGTCTTTGGATTAGAGCTGATGATTCATGTAATTCAGTACAATGGTGGATGGTCAGAAAATAGCTAAGAACTACATGCAAGACGCTTTTTCTCTTTGCTGTGTTTACTCCTACCAAAACTGTAGGTGGGTTTTAGGTGACATGTTATTGTGTCATAACCCTCGCTAGCACTGAATTCAAGTGTTATGCTGCAAGATTTTTCCTTTTTTCATGCAAATCCCAATGTCAGTGGAATGTAGATGAGGGATTTTGTCATCTGTGTGTGCAGACTGGAGTTAGTGCAAACGCTGGTGCTCTCCAGGGAACCTGTGGAGAAACTTGCATGCAGCTACGGTGTAATTCCTGATGCACACATGGTGGAGTTCTCTGGAAAGGATGCTTAGTGCTGGCTGGGGTAGAGACTTTCTGGCTATAAAGCAGTCTCTTCCTGTTCCCCTACCCCTTTAGATAGTGGGTTATGAGGAGTGATGAATTTACACCTTAGTTTTCCTGGGAATGAATCACCCTGATGGCAATTAAAATAATAATAAAAAAATGAGTCCAGGGTTTCAACCTGAGGTCAGTAAAGACATGCCTGCCAGTCAGGCAGAAGTGTTGTAGTCAGTAACCCAAACTGAAGGCTGGTGCTATGTGCTACAAGTGAGTATCTCATGGCATGTGTGTGTGGGGGTGGACTAGCAAGTATTTATTGCCTCCCAACAGAACTTGGTTTGACCTTAGAGGATTTCATTAAGCCTTTGCCAAGTTGGCATCTGTGTTGGGATAAGTTTTCTTTCCAGCTGTAAACAGGTTGCTAAATTAGCTTTCGTCAGACAGCTGCCTGGGTTATGCCGATGTCTGAGTTGTGTTTACTCTCTCTCTGCTAAATCCATAGTCTGGTGGGACAGACGTGAGTAGCGCTTGAGGCACAAACTGTCAGGATACTTAATATCGGTGTATTATGTATGTTATCAAATTCAGCGATTGCTTGGAGAGCTGGCAACCAGTGCAGCTTGGCTTTGGTGGCCTGACATTTTCAAACAGCACCAACTAATTACTCATACTTGTAATTCTTCAGGTCAACATGTGAGCTCCACTGTAAGATCACAAATAACTGCCTTATTCCTAGAATTTTTTTTGAAGGATATGGTTGTGCTAATTTATTTCTAGCAATCCATACTTACCTAGTGCCTCAGAAAAATTATTCATCAACTAACTTGCAGTCGAGTTCTCTTTGTGGTCAGCATTATAGTGAATAACATTGTGGGTTTTTTGATGTGACTGGTGTGCAGTTCCTAGCTCGAGATGAGTGCAGCAGAATTCTGACACACATTTCCAAAATCTGTTTTGACTCTGTTCAGTCTTTTGAGACAGGCAGTGATACTCTGTATGCACTTAATATTAACATATCATTTTGCATTTGCAGAGTTTTGATTGGAGATGAATCTGTAATAATATGCAGGTTTTTTGGGTCCCAGAATTGTTACACAAGGTAATGTTGAATGATGCAGGTACCTGTCTAATCGCTACACAGTTACTGCAGTAAACAGCATGATATACAAGGCAACTAAATGGTGCAGTCTTATTGGAGGAAGTACATCAAGACTCTGTCCTTTCACTTGATAGTGGATTGTTTTTCACAGTAATGGATTAGTGGCAGATGCAGAGGACTTCACTGTGTTTAATTACAGAAGTGGGTCTAGTACCTAGTTACTCGCCTCATAATTTTGAAAATGTCTTTGTGCTCTATGTTAGCTTAAGTGTTAAGCGTGGAGAGGTCATTTTGTCAGCATCTAGGATGGAAGTCCTGCTGACATGTAGAAAAGATGTAGGTTTGTTCCTTAAACTCTTGCGATGTTGGAACTGGAGGAACTGGCAAACTGCAAGGTAACGTACAGACTTGCTAGGTTTTATCAGGCAAAAACTAGTTTTACTGGGCAGCTGGATACATTCAAAGGTACTTCCAAACTTGGAAGTCTTTTTTTTTTTCTTTAATCGTCTGCTTGTATCTTAAAGGTGCATGTGAGAAGTGGTCAGAATAGTTGCAACTTGATTTTTCATCACCTTGTTGTTTATACCAACCTAGAATACAGTTCTGTTAGGAAAAGCAGGTTTTGGGAGTGGGGATGGGGAAAGGAGGTACTTTTTTTCTCATTTGATTAATCAAGAGCAAATCTAAATTATTTGGAGAAACAACTTCTGAAAGCCTACTATGCAAAGTCTATCTGGAATCTGAAAAAGTTGGAAGACCGTGTTAATTATATTGATTCATGCAGTGCACTAGAAAGCAGCTTGTTGACCCATAGCTATTGTTTGCTACTTATTTTGTAGCAGGTGCTTCCTCTCCTGCTGAAATCTACTCCATTTTGTGAGGCAGTTCTGTATGCCCTCAGTGTGTAACACAGCAAGCTGATTGCTAGAAGATTCCACATAATCAGTTTGTCCTGTGGAAGGTATTGTGCCAGGTATCTCTCCTCTTACAGTGCTGCTGTTCACCCAAATTCATAGGCACTTGTAGAGCTGAGACAAGAGCTGCAGGTGAAAGATACGGAGAAGGCAAATGGATCCTCTGCTTCCTCCTGACTTTCATGTTTTGTGATAGTTTGAAGATCAGCAGCATTGTTCTTGAGTGTTTCTTTTAAGAGCCATACCTATAAACTACATAGGTTGTGCTTTCTCTAGTTCCATGTTAGGTACTGAAGCATTAAGGAGCTTCTTTCGAACTACAGCAGCAGGGGAAGAAAGCGTGTGTTTCTGTGTATATTGGAGCTAATCCTTAGTAACTGTAAATGGCTACATTGGTTGAAAAATGCTTTCTGTCGAGGAATGTGCTCTGAATAAGCTTCTGAAATCCGGTGCTGACAGACACTGCTATGTAAGGAGGCCTTGTGACCCAGTCAAGTCTGGGACAAAAGTTGACAGTCATTTGAGATGCAAGGTTGTTTAAAAGTGTGTTTTTATCTATTGAAAATCACCAGTCTTACACCTGCCTATAGCTGTCAACATTGGGACGTAGTCCTGAACCCAGCACTGGAGACTGTTTATCACGTTACCATCTAAATACTTTTTATTTCTCAGCTGTTTTTAGGCTATTTTAAAAATGCTTCTGCTTTTGGTTTGTTTTTCCACTGCAAAACAACAGCTGAAAACTTCTCAGACACCATTATCATTAGGATTCGAGTTTGACAACTCCACTTAATCGAGTCATCTGTGCTAAAGAGAAAGTACCCCTCAAAATAATCAGTGAAGTGCTTGCTGCAGGTTTAATTGACCACGATCTGTTCTCCTGCTGTAAAAGCAATTGTCTCTTCCCCGCAGAGTCTCTGAGAAAAGCAAGCAAGTGCAATGCAATTTATTGTAATTTTTGAAGTGTTTGGCTTTCTCTTTTCACCCTCTGTGCAGTTTATGTTTCTGTCTCTCATAGTCATATCTGCTAGCTGTGAAATAACCTTTCTCGGGCTAGTTTACGGTGGCAGCTTGGGCAAGATTGTGAATAATGTTTCAGTTCCAGTTGGGAATATTGTTTGTCACAATTTAATTGTAAACATACTGTTAATCCATGTAAGATAGGTGTGAAGTCCATACATTAAGCACATAATGTAACTTTCTCAGTTTATACAAATGTTTGAGTGTACACAAATAGAACAACTGAAAAGAATCCTGATTTCAGGAATCAAAATGGTGTGCTTTTACATATTTGTAACACTAGGCCAAAGACTTCAGGTTATGTGTTTGTGTGATGTGGGCAAGAGGTTGTAATGAAGTTACAGCATAACATAGACATAGTCTCTGACTTGTGGTTGTATGCTTCCCTTACTAGCTTGCAGCCTTTTCAGGAGAGAGATACTGAAGTTGAATAGAGGATCTTATTAGTTGTTATGGGTGTGTTGTGACTGATTTAGACCAAGTCGGAAGATGAAGTGCTTTGGTTATCTATCGAAGGGTAGTAGGCATCCAGTATAATAATAGGTCTTTGTTTTCAAAGGTGTATTTTTGTGGGTTTTTTGTCGACTGGGTGTAAACATCCCATGAGTGTGTGTTGGTTGTGTTCTGTAGTGTCTCCCCAGTACTGCGATGGCATTACTGCGATTTATGCCATACGTGCTAGAAATGATGCGCTGGGGAGATATATGGGGCAATACAGCGCTGCTCCAATAATATCAATGTTTAATGTTACTGAAACTTTTGAAGTCGGTGAAGTGCAGGCTCAGCAGTTAAGTGCAACATGACAAGAATGAACAGGGAAACCATTATTACTGTCTTCTCTGGGGAGTTGAAAAGCTTTACCCTTTTAGAGAAGGTTCTGTCTGAACAGCAAACAGTACTGCACTCAAGGATGAAGTGGAGATGGATGCAGAAAGACTTTTTAAAATGAAAGGTGTACGTGCCTTTTCACTTCTGCAGTGGAGCCTCAGGCAAGGCAGAGGTGACACTAAGAGCTCTGCACGTGATGTACTGTTTCTCACCTCTAAAGATTTTCCTCTCCTGCGCGCTTGAGCTGGGTGTGAGCAGTAAGGTTTTGCCTTGTTCTGAGGCTCTGAGCCAGCCGATGTGGTCCAGGATAGAAGTGTGTTTGATGCACAGCAGGCCAGGTGAGTTGATTGTGAGGCCGAGTAGCAGCACAAGCGTAAACTTGGAAGCCTTTGTCAGGAAAAATTACGATCCGGACCTCAGCATTTAAAGCTTGCAGCTGCTAAGCTTGTATTAAGTGGCTGTAGAATGTGTGTTGTGTATGCTGCATGTTTTGGTCAAGGGAGGAACAGCAGCAAGTACATTTAACACTGCAATTAATAGGAGCAAGCAGCATATCACTATTGCAGTTGCTATAGAAGAATGTGAGTAGGCATTGTGTTGGTATTTTTAAAGTAAATCTTGCATGAAGAGCAGACTAACAATGCTGTATTTTTGTATGTCCGGAAGCAAGCAGTTGCAGTGATAAAACTTGATTAATGTTGTTCATCTAGTGGATTCCTCTAGGACCTGCTAAACTTCACGGTGGTACTATTGATGTCTAGTTGCACTTTCATACCTGTAAAATGAAGGAAGAGAATAATAAACACCATATTAAATAGTGGTGCAATAGCTTTTCTAACTTTGGATAGAAGTGGAATGGAATCCGATCTGGTTGCGCTCTTTCCTGTAATAAATTAAAAAAAAATTGATTTCTGTGTTGTCTCTTCAAGTCTCAGAAGTTTCTTCTGTATATAAAAAGCAGTAGGGAGAACAGCTAATACTGCTCTTTTGCTTTGGGACTCTGCCTATCTCTGGAGGGAGGCAGAATTTATTAGGATTCTGTAACTTGGTTTGAACACCATGTTGATTACTCAAGTCATGCCTTCTAGCAAAAAGGATAGCGTCAGCAATGAAAAAACCTGCAAGTTCTGTTGCAGCGCACAGTCTATAGCATTACCAGGTAGAACAGATTCATAGGATGCTACCTTGGAGTCCTTTGTCACCATTGAATAGTACCATTGACTTCAGGGAAGGAAAATGCGTGTTGAGAGCAAACATGCAAAAACTGTAGCAGAAACTTCCTCCCAAGACTGCTGGTGATGCTGATGGTCTGCATCTGATGCAGGAGGATGATGAAATGGTGGACAGTGCTGAAGTTTTACTTATTTAATGAATCAGAACTAGTTTTGTTGTTCAGTAGTTCTGGGAAAGATGGCTTTATGACTGTGGTGCTTTATTGCAAAAATTGTTTTACCTGCATCTCTTGTAGAATCTCTTACCTTGGTGCAATAAAATGTAGGAAAACACAAGGAAAAAATTACACTGGAAACATTCCTTGCTCCAGATATAAATGCAAAGGTTCACATGACATACTGATTAATGCACATATGTCTGGTGTGGCTGCTGTTGCTAAGGGAGCATAAGTATTTGTTTTTAATTGAATAATCTGCAGATGGCAACGCAGAGCTTCCAGAATGCAGGCTGTGACCTTGAAGAGCTGTGGAGAGGCTTGTTTTGCAGCTGACTGCCTTCTCTGCAGTTTTTGTGTTTTATGGATGCACAAGCCTCCAGAAATACCCCAAACGTGATGTTTAATGCCTTGCTTTGCATAGTGGATTTTGGTTCTTTTCTAATTCTTTCAGTAATTATGTAATGTTGCTGCCTTGTGGGTGGCTGAGGAGGGAAGAACAAAATGCAAATTAGCTGTCAAAACTGAGTCTGTCTAGAAGTTGAAAAATACAGCTAAATTTTCATACTTAGTAGCCTTTTCCCAAGAGACAGAATGTTCTGAGGTTGCTGTAACTTCTCATCCATTCATCAATGCAAGAAACTTCTCATCTCTCTTCCAGATTCCGTGATGGAACTGTGTTTTTCCAACTAAAAAGTGTCTATGTATGATACACCGGCAATCATGTAGCTAGATTCATGCTAGTGTCGGTAACTTCAGTGTTAATGAAGAGCTTTCCTCCATATTGGTGTTCTGCATCTTATATACCCCTCTAGAGTATTCAGTGTGCCTGTGATAATAATTTGGAATAAGTAACCTTGCTAACTGAAGGGAGTTGGGAGACAATTCCTTGCAGTTGCTTCTCAGGGCTTTGTGTTTGAGCTATGTAGAATAGCTGCAAAGTTTAATTAACTACAGAATGTATGTTGATCTACTTTGTGTTGCTGAATTAGGTTTATGGGTTTCTATTTACTTAATTTTTTTTTAATCTATACTAAACCAATACTTCCCTGTCTCTTTCTCTTTGTGACAGCTGCGGATAACTGTGTGGTCCTTGTGTACAAAATCTGTATCTTACATCAAGTATCCCAAAGCTTGTCAGCAGGGTAAGTGCCACAAATCTAACACTGGAATGGTATTTTTTAATATGGCAGAAAGGGAGAATGAATTTGGTGTGTAATGATGCAACACATGTTTCAGAACAGGCTCTGGCACCCTCCCTGCTGAGGGGTTAGCTTGCCCTCAGGGATGCAGGTCTGAGATCAGTCCCTGTGTGCCACCTGCTGCAATGCACTAAGATGTGCTCTGGGGTTGTCATATTCTCGCTGCGAATGAAGGATTACATCTGATCTGTGTGCCTGTTCTTCAAATGTGCAGCTTTGTTGTGTTTGCCTCTGAAGGATCCTTTAAGATGTTAAATTAAGCTGGATGCTTTGGTGATGAAAAACACTAATCCAAAGTGGCTTTTGTTGTCTTTTACACATGAAGAGACTTGAAAGGGAAGCTCATGTCAGGACTGTCTAGCTGCATGGCTGTGGTTAGCAGTTTCCTGCCTGAGGCTTGTATATAGTGATATCCCATACATGACAAAGACAATTAAGTATTGCATATAAAGTAAGAGTAGGTGGGGAACCAATGCCTGGAAGTTGGTGGAGTACCAATGGTTGTATAACTAAGCCATTTAGATGGACTAAATGAACTGTTTATTTGAAGTCTGTGGTTTTTATATAACCACTGTCTTGGTAATCAAATGTGGTTTTTTGAAGCATGCTGAAGTTCTGTGATAGCTGTGAAGCTGCATCCTTAGAAATAGTATATTCAAAGTTTAAGAACTGCTGGCACAAGCCAATTGGTAACACTATACATTGCCTCGATTAATATGACCTTGTGTGAAGATATTTTTCCTTGTCTTTTTATGTCTTTGAATTGGGAGTAACTGCTCTTCATTGAAGAATTGTCAGCTATTGTCTTGCTTCCTCTCTCTTTTTTTTATTAACTTTGTGTCGTGTGCAGGGATAGCTTTCACTAAGGATGGCCGCTATATGGCAGTAGCAGAAAGACGTGACTGCAAAGACTTCATTAGCATCTTTGTATGCAGCGACTGGCAGCTACTGAGAGTAAGATATGTCCTTGCATTCCACTGCTTCTGCATGGACTACAAGCATATGTTGCAGGCTGCTTTAGAATCGGTCACTTCCGTAGTCTGGTTTTAGACTTACTGATGCATTTTCTGTCCAGCATCTGGCTCTTCCACTGGCCTGCAGACATAATTCCGTAGCAGTATTCTGTTCAGGAGGCCAATATATACTATATGTGCATATAGGATTTCTGATGGAATGCAGAAGTTCGACCTTTAAATTCTTGCATGAGCTTCTTCACAATAAACTGTGCTACAGTTTACAATAAACTGTGAAGGATGCACACTAGCATGTCATAGAGGACTGGGTGGATCTGAGAAATTAAAACCCATTAAGAACTAGTCTGTACATAGCATCACTTCTGGTTCAGGAATTCAGAGTCTCATTAGAAGCTGATAGCCAAATTTGGGAAGTACCACTAAATGCTTGTCATGTTCCCAAGCTCTTCCCTAATGATCCTGTACCAGTCTTTCTGAGGCAAGGAATTAGGCTAGCTAGATTTCTTGACTGATTCAGTGTAACTACTTTTATTTTCTTATGAAATGCTGTTCATTTTAAGGTATAGCAACTTTTTGCCCTTTCTGTAAAGGGAAACCAAAGAAACAGTGAATGCAGCACACTAATACAAAAGAAAATATTTCTGTTTCTACGCTAGCATATAAAAGGCTCTTTTGCATTTGTGGTAGCACTTAAAAGGATAAAACTGAGGATTATGTTAGGTTAGATGCAACAGTATTTGTTAGTGTAGTATTTCAAATGGTTTTGTTTTTTCTCTTTTGGGGGCAGCATTTTGACACTGAAACGCAAGATCTGTTTGGGATTGAATGGGCTCCTAATGGCTGTGTTCTGGCAGTGTGGGATACGTGTCTGGAGGTATGAGGAAAAAGCAGATTATTTTCTTGGAGAGTTCAAGGTGGTTTTTAGCTGCCATGTGTAAAGCAGTAACTAAAATAACTAGTGTTACATTTTTTTCTTTTAAACCTAACAGCTGAACTCAAACCATTTTAAATATTATACTTGTATTGGTAATGGATATCCTTACAAGTGTATGCCAAACCGTTATGTAAAACTTTAATGGCAGCAAATTATCTTAGTAGCTTTCTTTCTAATTTATCTTGGGGAAAAAAAAAATTGTAAACATTGCGGAAGCCACTGTTGAAATAATGAAAGAATAATGAAAGAATTCTTCTGTAAGACTATTCTACCATTTTACTTTACATTGCATTGCACTGTAATTTTACAGTTAAGTAAAAGTACTTATCCAAAAAGTTAGCAAGGAATATATAAATTGCTGTCCTCTCTCATCTGAGTATGTGAACTTCTAGGTATGGAAAAGTGTCTTCCTGTGGCCATAAGGTTATGGGCAGCATGATCAAAACAGATAGCCCTGGGAATGGGCAGGGTTGTAACATCCCTAGTCAGATGGCTTGCAGAAGCTGAAGGAGCATGAGTCTTCTATAATGGCATCTGCTACTGATGTTGTTGAAGAGTGTTGGGCTGGATGGGCCATTGTTCAGGCCCAGTGGGGCATTTGTGCTCTTGGGGATGGGGTGGACGTGTTCTGTGAGTGCCAGAAGAGCCAAACTGGAAGCCTAGAGCCTCTTGTCTGTCTCAAGTCACAGATAAGAGACCACACCCTTTGTATTTAACTTGTTACATTTTAAGCAGGGAGAGTTTGGAAGGAATAATTTCGCCTGTCTGTGGCTTTTAGCAATATTGTTAGTCTTAAGAATGAATCTATTTATGTTTCAGTATAAAGTATTGCTGTATTCCCTCGATGGCAGACTGCTATCCACGTATCGGGCTTACGAATGGTCACTAGGCGTAAAATCAATCGCCTGGAGTCCCAGCAGTCAATTCTTGGCAATTGGCAGCTATGATGAAAAGGTCAGAAATAGGTTTATTTTCTCTCTTATCTAAACCATTTGTTGAACGTTGTCATAACAGTTTTGTCTTGCAATGCTTTCTTGAATTAGGTGCGTATCTTGAACCATGTAACTTGGAAGAAGATCACAGAGTTTGAGCATCCAGCAACCATTGCTAATACCAAGACTGTAAGTACGGATCCAAAATCCATTGAATCATTAGCAGCACTTTGATGCTGCTATTTGTATCCAAAAGATGCTAGTAAATACATCTCATTTTGGAGGCCTTGCTTTTTCCCCTCCTAATGTGTAAACGGAGCTTGCGAAATTGCAGGAAAAAATGGGGATGTAAGAAAAACAGAGGAATCCTTTCAAGTGCGATGGAATACGTGCGTATGATCCTCTCAGCTTTAGCACTAATAGATGCCCAGATGACTTCTGTCACATGCCAGTGTATTTTGATGTATGTGGTGATTGCATACAGATTTGGGTATGCGGGTGATGCGACCTGGGAGACTTAACAGGAGAGATTTGTCTCGGCTTTATACGATTTGTCACTCTAAACAGTGTTGGAACTGGATTGTGATTAGATTTACATCTTGTACATACAAGCTCATCCAGCTCACCTAAAGAGCATTTCCTGTAAACATCTGTCATCATTTATTTTTATCCTTGCGTACGTGTATATGCAAGGCCCAACAGATTCTGGGTAGCTGGCAGCAGGTGGAGAGCTGTAGCTTTTGTTCCAAAAATCACAAGCTGTTCTCATCCGTCAAGGTAAAAAGAACACACAGTGTTAGTAGTGCTGCATGCCACTGCAGAGGAAGGGCTAGTCTTGCATCTGCACAGACCCTGTAAGAGTTGACGTGTAGACTGCAAGTCTGCAATATTCACGTGACTCTGTTGATGTCTCTTAACCAGAAGCAAGGCATGATCCATTGAATGCACCTCAGCAAAACTCCTCACGACTGAAAAATGCCCTTACTTCCAGTTAGGTGTAAAATATGTAATGGAAATAGCTCTGTTAATCTCTCCTACAGAGAGAGGAAGTGCAGTTGGTGCATTTTATCCTGGTGCTTGCATTTGGGAATAATATGTTGTAGGCACACTATTAAAATATTTTTGCTATTTTCTTCTGCAGTGTTGCACTTTGCTTGCATTTATTTATGATAGTATTTGATTAAAGATTCTTTGTTGCAAAAATGAAATCTATGTTCCCATTGTAATGAAGATGATTTATTGTACTGCCAGATTTAGCTCTTGGGAATAATGAATGAGGTGTGCTCTGGCAGACTCGTTCTTTGTAGTCTTCAGTTTATTTGTCACAGGAGTGTTTTCTTGATCATGGTTCCAAACAGTAAATGATTCATTGAGAATGCTGGATTTGATATTTGCCTACTGAAGCCCTCTCCTCTGCTGATGAACTAGGGGATACTGAGATACAATACACTTGAAAATGAGTTAGTGGGATGTGGATGATTTGGTAAAAGCCCATGTTCAAATTCTCTCCGAGGCCCTTCTGTAGAACTCTCACTTGTTTCTTTGTAGATTGTGTATAAAGAAGTGGAGAAATCCCCATCTGTTGAAACAGAGAGACTTTCTTTCCCTCCAACAAGAGCATTGGCTAGTTCTCTCTTCAGCACAGAAAGTAAATGTAAGCCAAAGTTTACTAAAATGAGACACTTGAGTTTGCCATGTGAAGTCTTTCTATAAATAAACATTACAGGCGAACTCTGCCTCTTTGATATTGGAATGGATCCTCTGGATGCTCTGCTCAAGGCTCCCAAGTTAACTGAAGATCTCCAAAGGCAGTAAGCATCCTGCTAGGGGGGATGCTGTCTGCATGGTGGTTTGAAGGCAGGTTAAAGATTAGTGGGATATTGTAGAAAAGAACTGTAATTGCTTGGGCGTAGAAATAGCAGCCAGATCTCAGTCCTGGAGTCACTTGCAAAAGTTGTCTTAACCTTGTGTGGATTTTTTTCTGATTTGTTCAATCTATGCAATGTTATTTCATGACTTAGTTTAACTGTTGCAGATTACTAGAATCAGATGAATTATTGCAATTAAAAATCTTTATCCTAGTGTGTGGCAGCTCCAATAATTTAAAAAAAAAAACCAAAAACCTAATCAGAAGGTGTTACAGTCTTGGTGTCTGTTTTAGAATAGTAATTAATCCCTTAGGTATGAGGTTATCTAAAAAAGCAGACCATGAAAAAGGACATTTGGCTTTTGTCTAAGAAGCTGTAGGTTGTAGCAATGCTCTAAATTTGCCTCCAGACAACTGGCTTTGAAATACTAGAGATGGCAGACAAAGTATGATTGGGGTTTTTTCTTTTCTTTTTTTCCTTTTTTATTTTTTTTACTGTCTCATTGTGGTACTGTAAATCACCTTTGTTTTGCTCTGGTGTTTGTTTGAAATACTAGTTAAAAGGTAGCAAAAAGTTTGACCTCTTTTTTTTTTTTTTCATAGTTTAACCTCAGACTTGCCTGGATTTCCAGCCTTTCTTTTTTTGTAGAAGGGCAAGAATAGTAAGGTGTTTATATGAAGACAGAGTATCTTGAAACAGTTGAAGTTTTTGATTGGAACATCTTGGAGAAGAGTAAAATATGGTCCTATCACTTCAGAGATGAGGGGGTTTTTAACAGTTGGAATTTAAATATTTTGTCCATTCGGGCTTGCTTAGTAAAGTACTTTTATTTCAAATTCCAGATGACATTTCCCAGGTGCCAGTTTCTTTACAGTATATCAAACCAGTTGCTGACAGGGCCAATCCCAAAATGGGAATTGGGATGTTGGCATTCAGTCCAGATAACTGTTTCCTGGCAACCAAAAATGGTAAGTTTGTACCGCCCTATATAGAAGGGGAAACCTACTCATTGTATCTGGTGTGTTTTCATAAAAGAAATGAGGACAGTAATTGGGTCAGTTATCTGGCACTATGAGAAGACTCGTGGCCCTACTTAAAATCTGGTCTCTGTTGTGCAAACATGTAACTACAGAGGAAATTCAGCCTATGTCTTCTAGTGTATGTAAAGTATTGAGAGCTGCCAGAACTGCTTGTCAGTGCATTAACTCGGTCTTGGCTTTGTATTTAATGAAAATAGTATGCTTTTTGTATTTCTTCAAATGTATGTGAGCTCACTGTATTGGAAAAGGAAATAGACAAGTCTTTCCACCTCCATTTACAGCAAGTGTCTCTTGAAAGGCAGAATTCATCACAACCTGTAGTAGGGGGGCTTCTGATTACCTCAAATAGTGAAAGTCATGGAATTAACATTTAATCTTTCCCTTTGATGGTCCTGGAGGGCTGTTTATGTCTGGATGCAAAATCTGTGGTTCAGATGCAAAAGCTGTCAACAGCGGCGTAACGGTGAATAATTTGATAAAAGCCAGTGAAAGACTGGAAGACAAACTAAGTTGCTTTTATCCTTTTTGCAATATTTCCAGGGCAAAATTGAAGGCACTGCTAGGCAGCGCTCTAGTGATGTTAAACCTGTGGTGTACCTAAATGGATTGTGTTGTGTTAGACCTCAATTAATGCCATTTCTTTAAAAAAGAAAAAGTGTGATCTTTTTATCCTTCAGGTATTTACATGATTACCTCTTCCCTTTCTGACAGATAACATTCCTAACGCTGTCTGGATTTGGGACATTCAAAAGCTGAAACTGTTTGTAGTCTTAGAGCAGCTGTGTGCGATCCAATCTTTCCAGTGGGATCCACGACAACCTCGACTTGCTGTATGTACAGGAAACAGCAAAGTCTACTTATGGTCCCCAGCTGGCTGTGTGTCAGTGCAGGTTCCAATGGAAGGTAAGGCTGCCTGTGGTAGCTTCCACAGGCCATCATCAGCTTCTTATTTGCAAAATCGTTTTCCACTTACAAATGGGTCCAAGTGTTATCATGTGTCAATGGCTCAGATGTGGGTTTGGAGCTTTTTAGAAATGGGTATTTCTCTCTTCAAAAAAGAGGAGCTTGTAAGGAGACATAGCAAACTTGATAAAATACATTGACAGAGCAGAGGGGCTAATGATTTAATTGTTGCTTCAATTGTATGGTGTGTCAAATTCTTTCTCAAGATTTATATTTGTATCAGTTTGTTTACATAGAAACTGTAGTTGTGCAGAATGCCAAAGTGTTGAAATAGACTCTGAAATGCCAATAATGTTTTGGGGTATTCTGAAAACTACACTACAACAAAACACCAATGGGGAAAAACTTGCATGGTAAATTCGATGTGGAGAGATAGAAGAACATACGTGAACCTGAACTCTGAGTCGGCCCCAGTGATGATAAGTTTTATGGTTGGCAGTAAGTGATACAAGGCTGTTAGCTAGATCATGTAAATGCCATTCTGCATATTAAATGGAAAAGAAATCACAAAGATTCAACTTCTTCCTTTCTACACAAGGAGCGGCAATATCATGGGGGTACGCAGCTCTGCACCGGTGAGCAATCTTGTGGCATCTATTGGCACTAAAATGACGAGTCTACAAAATCTATGCTTGTACATGGGGTACAAAGTAACTGTAGGTTTGGGGGGAAGAGAGTCAGTAACACAGCTTATGTGTGCTGTTGTGTTGGAGAACGGATTGGCTCTGCTGCAGCAGTAACAAAATGGAACGCCCTGTTAAGGCTTGCAATGTGGGGAGGGTATTTTTTGCTATGTGTGTGACTTACCCCAGCTACCTTTTCCTAGAGTAAGAGTACGGACTGTCAGCTTCTTGCTGACAAACTCTGATCTGTTTCTGCAGGTGACTTCCAGATTGTGTCTCTCTCCTGGCATTCTAGTGGAGACTCTATGGCGCTTCTGAGCAAGGACAACTTTTGTTTGTGTTACTTAGAAAGAGAAGAGGTGAAATAACAATCATTTGCATTAAAAATGCTTGCAAGGTTGAGGAGGAATGAAGAAAGGGGTCAAACCCTGTTGCCCAATCTGAAGTTTATGTATTTATAAAATATTTATTTGAAGGAGTGTACCCAAACTCCAGTGTGTAAAGTACTGTGATTGCATTTGAATGAAGTGAGGTAGCAACTGAAATGTAGAGAACGAGGTCTGGATTTCAAGAAAACTTTAGTATTGATGTAGTTGAACTTTCTCTTCAACTTTGAACTATGAAATCTTACTCTCTAAAATTGTAGCTGTGTGTATATAATGTATAGCTATTATTTAAATTTTGTAATTTTCAATAAATATTTTGATAGTTACAAACTTGGTATGACTCTAACTATAAACCTGCCTGTCTCCATTCTGAAGTCTGTTTCTATATTATCAGTGATGCCATTATGTAGCTATTTATCCCAGCACAAGGAAACAGTTACCTGCCTGCAACAGTGTATGGTTTATATCTACTCTTGTAAGGCAACAGATTTTTCTGGTGTATTAGAATTAAATATTGTAGCTGAAGCAGATACATCAGTAAGATGCTTTCTAGCAAATCACTTACTGTTAAAGCAAACAATTTGCTTTCTGAACAAAGAACTTGAAGTCATCTGTAATAGTTTTTGCTTTTTCACCTGTTAACATCTTAGTCTCATGGTAATTGTGCCTGGTCTACTGTAGATTTATACTGAATCTTTACAAGAAGGATCATAACTGATACTTTAGAATCATGTATGACAGGCAACTGAAATGGGAGCTTTTAGTACTAGATAGTCGGGTCAAACTGGAGCAGACAGTTCAGCGGGGAAAGAGCAATTGGACTATCCTTTATCTTTAATTGGAGTAGCCAACCACTGTATTCTTCAAAGGAAGGGAGCCTGTTTAGGAATTTATTGGATGTTTTTTCTTGTGCTACTTAATTTCCCAGCCTCAGTCTCCACAAAATGAAGAACAAAGAACACAGTGAGTTGAAATTTCAACTTTACTGCTAAATTAATGAAAATGAAATAGATAGCTTAGGCAATGCATTGAGAGGGGCATGCAACTTGTTGCATTCCATCATGACTTCAGCCTTACATAAGTTTCATCAACACACATCTACTTTAAGTAAGTTCACGGCAGCACAGCATTTCTTCAGCATTGTAGTTGCACAGATAAATGCTCTGATAAAATAGCATGCATAGAAGGTCATACACAATGAAAAAGCTTGTTAGAGCAACCTCGTGGGCAGTTTCAGTTGTGGCATCTCTTATGCTGCTTCTGAATTTCATTTGTATGTGTAAATCAAGATTGATGGACAGTGCTTAAAGTTTTATCTGTCTCCATTAAGAAGTCCTGTACTGCTGCTGTCCCAAAGTAGAGTAGATTTAAAAAAAAAAAAGCTAAGAATATAAATCTAATGAAAATATAATTCCTTTTCAGTTTTATAAATTATAGCTTTGAAGGCAAATGTGTTTGTGAGGCTTTTGGCAATATTCTCTCAGAAGAGTCTTTATGCTGTGGCTGCAGCAAGAAAACATACATAAGAAACTAGGAAGTTAGACTCAGTTCTCAGAGGGAGGTATTTTTACGAAAAGCTAATAAACACATATTCAGCCATATACTTCAGTTGACAAAGTAATAGTTCACATACACTGCTTCTGAGCAGATGTAGCAGTACAGCTTTAACAAAATTTGCTGACTCTGTTTTGCAAAAGAATGACTGACACAGCTTTCAAAATTCTTAACAGGCATTAATCAAAATGCTAAGATTAGTGTAATTGTGACCACTAATGCCTCTTTAAACAATACAAATCAATCCCAAGCACACTACATGATTTGACACCATATGTAGGGACACAACTGTAATACGGCAGGAACATTTGACTGCACCTTGGCTATTTGTGTGGAGTGTTTGTGGCAGATATCAATCGCACTTAATTAACAGGGAAGAACATGTAGTTAGGAATGGAAAATACAAGAATGACACTACCTTGCATCTGTTTCAGATGAATCTGACCTGACCATAACAACCAGGGCCTCCTGTGAACAGTCAGATCCACAACCACTGCCTTTCGTTCCCCTAAACTTTTTCACTTTGATTATCGGGTATTCTGCCACACAGCGTGCTCTCCCCGGGAGACTACTATCAAATCGCTTTCCCTTGAAAAGATTAAATGCAATGAATTTTAAAAGGCAACGAATTTTAAAATCCAATTTTGCCTCTTGTCATAGAGTAGCCAAGTTTGGCCTCATTGTTGATGAAGGACATCAATCCCAGGTAAGTCTCGATCAGAAGAGGACGCTCCAGCACTAGCACGCCGTTAGCCCTTCCTGGCAATGGGCACTCCTTATGGGCTTTCTTCACAGCTTGAATAAGCTGAGCTTTAAAGTGTTCCAACTGAAAGAAAAAAAAACCAGCTTAATGGTTTTCTCTTATTTTAAAAATTGTTAGGCAAACCGCTGCTGATGTTGAATTGTAAAGGACTAACACGAAAGCTGTAGTTGTCGTGGATCTCGTGTGCCATGATAAACTTTACGTTCTGACATTTAACCTTAATGATAGAGGTAACACCATACCAGGATGCTATGTACAAGTAACTTAAACACATGGCCTGGATGCATAAAGATTCATCAGTGAGTAATATTGTTTATGTCTGATTGTAGTTCTGCTGCCTTTATCACTGATGTGTTGAACTTAAATTACCATAGTGTTCTATTTTTAAGGAAACCTTCAGAGGAAAATGACTTGCAAGAAAAACTGAGAACCACCTAAGTGAAGGTTTACAGTTACCAATTAAACTATTTGTTGAATTAGCTGACAGTCCTAGAGGAAAAGTCAGCTATTGGCCTGTCAAGTAAGCAAGAGCAGGAGTAGCACCAAGATCGATTTTCTTTTGGGTTTTACAGGACACTACACCTTTGAAAGTTTCAGCTTCCTTCTTGTATAAACCATTTGTGGGTAGCTGGCAAAAACTGGCAGTTGGGCTGCCCTGCAAGTCAAAATTTGGAGAATGGGGAAATGTAGCTTACAGCTCTAAGTTCTGTTTCTTTGATTTAACTACTCCTATTTGATTTAACTGCTATATCTTTTCAAAGCAATCCAAGTCGTATCCAGCCTATGAGATCAATAAGCCAACTAGAATAGGAGAGGTGACGTCCTTACTAGGCAAAGGGATGCAATCTTCTCATCAGCATCTGCCATGGGATGTTCGGTGAAGGTGACATATGGGATGTTTGTGGACCACGGGTTCCATCTGTTTATGAAGGAGGCACGACTTTGCTTGTCCCACTGAATTCGAATACCGACACCTTCTCGCCTGATTGAAGACGGCAGAATTTATATGGTAAGACTTTTGAGTCTCTGAGGCAAGTTTAATTAGAAAAGTACTGTCTGAAAGAGACCTGCTTAAAACTGGAAGCTGAAATACAGGTTTGACAGTAAGTTTTTCCTCTAGAACAGCAATAGAAGAATTCAGCCCCTAAAATATGCCAAGGTACATTCTTATAAGCTGAGTGCCAAAAGGTTAACCTCAGTAGACACCTAGGCTACAACGCGTGAACTGTATTGCCCGTGGTAGCCTGCGTTTATGTACGACCTGACACACGCGGCTTTCTAGTAATGCTGACGCGGCGCTACTTTGGCTGCTACTTACTGCATTACATAATGGTGATGACCTTCTGCTCCCAAATCTATTCATCTCATCTTGAAAGTCCTTCAGCAACTCGCTTTTAATGTAACTACTAACTGTCCCAGCAGAACAGCGGCTGCTCTGAGGTGGTCTCACGAAGCTTTGGTAATTGTTTACAAAGTCACGTGAGCAAAAGGAAGCATTCTCAAACCTGTCCGATGGTCAGTGACAAAGGCTGACAGCTCAAACTATTTACAGTAATGATACAAGAACTACAGTGATGTTACGGTATTACTATGTCAACTTACCTGTTCAGAGATTTGGGTGGGAACTCAAACTCTCCTACAGAGATGGTATCAACTGCACTGAGGCCTATCCTTGTCACGTGCTGGCACTGCAGGCTGATGAAGTTGTATTTGCAGATGAGGAGGGACCAATCCGTGATAAGAACGAGACGCTCCTTCTCGTTGTTCCAGTGATCAATTCTGGTAAGACAACACCGCTCAACTTTAGCAGTTTTAATTGCTGTCTAGAAACACTTAATGGCTTGACGGCTAGAACAGTTGCTAAGGACAACAAATTAGTAATGCTGTATTTTCCATTATGGCCTTTGCTTTGAATCAGCAAGGCTGATAAGAGGTTGGATGTCACAACATAGTCATGTTACAACATAGGAAAATACTGAGAAAATCAGAGGAAGCCTGAAGATCGTGAGAGCGCGCTCTAGTGCTATCTCTTGTTATGTGAGACCGCATGCTACTGAATGGGGCAGGCGAGTCTCCAACAACTCTTCCAGTAAGCGTTTAGTGCCGTGCTGTTAGCGTGTTGACACATTTGCTATATTAACTGCATTGGTACATGTTTGGGGAGAGAAATAGTTTTCTTTAACTGTGTGGTCTGACTTAGTCTCTTCCTCTGTAAGAACAGTCTGTACATTCAAAACTTGTCAGTTTCTTCAAATTTCATGAATAAGAGATCTGAGCTTTCCCTGAGCGTTTTGCCACACTACATTGTTGTATGACCATCACAGCTATACTGTTTCATCCTTAGGGCAACCTAAGAGTAGGTTGTGTTTTCACTCTAAGGTTAATGAGCTCAGCTTTGAAACTAGCACCTTTGAAATCTGCTACAGCTTGCTTTTAGTGTTACTGATTTAATTGTCTCTCCTTACAAGAATTAAAAGTCGTCTATTGTTTCAAGAGGAGCACGGCCGTAAAGCCGGCGAGACCAAAGCTATCCTCGTTGTGTAAAGGTAAACGCAAACAGTGGGACCAGGCAATAGGCCAGGGCGTTTCCACGTGCCGTGACCCTTTTTTCTCTGCCTCTCCCTGCAGCTCAGGCTTGTGCCGTGGTGAAAGGACCCGAAACCGCCCCTGCCTCTCCTGCTCGCCCCAAAGAGCGCTCGGGGCTCGCAAACCTGGCCAAGCGCTGTTCCGAAGAAGCAGGCATACCTGGCTCGCGCTTTGCTCCTCAGCCCTAGTCCAGGTACGCGGCCGACTCTCGGCCTCCGTTTATGTTTGCTGGCAAATTCGAGGGCTAACAGCCCGTAACGCGGTGCGCGGGGATGGCTTCCCATGCAGTAGCCGACCGGAGCCCCGTTATCGGTTTTAGCGGACGAGCGCATCCCGTGTTCGTACTGGCCCTCGTCGCGAGTACCGCCGCTTCGGGGCCTCGACGGCCGGTTGGTGAGCGCCGCGACGGCACCGAACGCCGCCGGGCCGGGCCGGGGGCCAGCCTCGAGCTTCCTCCACCCACCCCGGCGCGGCGGCCCGTTCCCGGCCGGCGGCACTTACTCGGTGAGCAGCCAGACGCTCTGCACCTCCCCGTCCTCGGCGGGCAGCGCGACGGCGCGCAGCTCGTTCACCGCCTGCTCTATCGTGCCGGGCTAAACCGGGAGGGGGGGGAGACACAAGGAAGAGGTTAAGGGGGGCTCGGGGGGGACGACGGAGACCCCCCCCAGCCCGGGGCCGTACCCGGAACACGAAGTACTCCCGCAGGCGGCCGGCGCGGCCGGCGGTTCGCACGCTGAGCGGCCGCAGCGTCTGGCGAGGCGGGGGCCCGGCGGCGGGGGAGCCGCGCCCGGCGGCCTTTTCCAAGGCCGGCTCGGTCTCTCTCGGCACTAGAAGCGTCGCCGTCCCTTCGGGGGAACCGGGGCTACCGGCCGGGCCGCCCTCCACCGCGTCCCGGAGCTGCAGCATCGCGGCGGGGCCGAGCCGGGCCGGGCCGGGCCGCTCCGCCGCCTTCCGGGGCGGGGGCAAGGCCGGCGGCCGAGCCCGCCCTCTCGGCGGCGGGAGGCGGGCAGCGCCGGGGCCGCACCTGGAGGGAGGGCCCGGCCGCGGGGCGGGGAAGGGGCGGCTGCGGGGGTCGGCACAAGTGAGCGGCTGCTCTGCCCCGGGGCGGGGGGGGGACGACGCGAAGTCCGGTGCAGCCGCAAAGCACTAAACCGTGTGCCGGAGCACCCCGTCTGCTCGCTTTTTGGGCACCCCCAGGGATGGGGACTCAACCGCTTCCCTGGGCAGCCTGGTCCGATGCCTGACAACCCTCTCAGTAAAGAAATTTTTCCTCATATCCAACCTAGATCTCCCCTGCTGCAACTTGAGGCCATTTCCTCTTGTCCCGTCTCCAGCCACCTGACAGGAGAGCCCAGCACCCACCTCGCTACAGCCCCCCTTCAGGTAGTTGTAGAGAGCGATCAGGTCTCCCCTCAGCCTCCTTTTCTCCAGGCTGAACAGCCCCAGCTCCCTCATCAGACTTGTGCTCCAGGCCCCTCACCAGCTCGGTTGCCCTTCTCTGGACACGCTCCAGCACCTCAATTTCTTTCCTGTAGTGAGGGGCCCAAAACCGAACCCAGGACTCGAGGTGTCACCTCACCGGTGCCGAGTACAGGGGAACAACCACCTCCCTGCTCCTGCTGGCCACACCATTTCTGATACAGGCCAGGATGCCGTTGGCCACCTTGGCCACCTGGGCACACTGCTGGCTCCTATTCAGCCGGCTGTCAACCAACACCCCCAGGTCCTTTTCCACCAGGCAGCTTTCCAGCCACTCCTCCCCAAGCCTGTAGCGTTGCATGGGGTTGTTGTGACCCAAGTGCAGGACTCAGCACTGAGCCTTGTTGAACCTCGTGGAGTTGGCCTCAGCCCATGGATCCAGCCTGTCCAGATCTCTCTGTAGAGCCTTCCTACCCTCAAGCAGATCGACCCTGCCTCCCAACTTGGTGTCATCTGCAAACTTGCTGAGGGTGCCCTCGATCCCCTCGTCCAAATCATCAATAACGATATTAAACCGAATGGGGCCCAACACCGAGCCCTGGGGAACACCACGTGTGACCATCCAACAACCGGATTTAACCTTCCAGTTCAGGGGGCGGAGTACCCTGAGGATAACTGGTCTCCCTATTAAAGACTGAGGCAAAGAAGGCATTAAGTGCCTCAGCCTTTTCCTCATCTCTGGTGGCTACGTTCCCTTCTGTATCCATTAAAGGATAGATATTCTCCTTGGGATTCTTTTTACTGTTAACATATTTGTAAAAACATTTTTGGTTGTCCCTTACAATAGTGGCCAGATTTAGTTCTAGCTGAGATTTTGCCTTTCTAATTTTCTCTCTGTATGATCTAACAAGATCCCTGTACTCCTCCCAAGTTGCCTGCCCTTTCCTCCAGAGATGATAAACTCTCCTTTTTTTTTTGACTCCTAGCAAAAGCTCCCTGTTCAGCCAGGCTGGTCATTTTCCTCGGCGGTTCAACTTGTGGCACATGGGAATAGCCTGGTCCTGAGCCATTAAGATTTCCTTCTTAAAGAATGTCCATCCCTCCTGGACCGTCTCCCAAGGGACTCTCTCAACCAGTGCCTTGAAGAGGCCAAAGTTTGCCCTCCAGAAGTCCATAGCGGTGGTTTTGCTAACCCCCTTCCTTGCCTCTCCAAGAATTGAGAATTCTATCATTTCACAGTCTCTAAGCCCAAGACGGCCTCCGACCATCACACCTCCCACCAGTCCTTCCCTGTTGGTAAACAACAGATCCAGCACGGCTCCTCCCCTGGTTGGCTCACCGGCCAGCTGTGTCAGGAAGTTCTCTTCCACACACTGCAGGAACCTCCTAGATTGTTTACTCTCTGCTGTGTTGTATTTCCAGCAGACGTCTGGAAAGTTGAAGTCCCCCCTGAGAACAAGGGCACATGATGCTGAGACTACTGCCAGCCGCTTGTAGAATGATTCATCTGTCTCTTCAACCTGGTCAGCTCATCTCTGGTGCACCTAGTTTTATCCCTTAACCCCTTCAAACCTAGTTTAGAGCCCTCTCTATGAGCCCCGCCATCTCACGAGGGAGGATTCTTTTACCCCTTTGAGATAGATGGGTACCATCTGTTGCCAGCAAGCCCAGTGCCGTATAAACCTCCCTGTGAACAAAAAAAACCCAAATTCCACTGATGGCACCAGCCTCTGAGCCATGTATTAACCAGGTGTGTTTTCCTGTTCCTTTCAGTATATTTCCCTGCCACTGACGGGATTGAGGATAACACTACCTGTGCTCCCGATCCTTCCACTAATCGTGCCCTGAAGTCCCTTTTGATTGCCTTTGGATTTCTCTCTGCAATCTCATCACTGCTGAGCTGCACAACCAGCAATGGGTAATAATCAGAGGTCCGAACCAGACCCGGGAGTTCCCTGGTAATGTCTTTTACCCAGACCCCAGGGAGGCAGCAGACTTCCCTGTGGGGTGGGTCAGGTCTGCGTATTGGGCCCTCTGTCCCCCTCAGAAGGGATTCGCCTACCACAATTACCCTCCTTTTTCTTTTTTCAGAGGCTGTGAGGATGAGTGGGGCTGCCCAACTGAGCCTAGGCACCTCTCTAGCTAGGGCTTCATCTACACTTTGATCTTCACTGGCCTGGTCCTCAAGTTCCAGAGCCCCAAACCTGTTGTGTAGGGGCAACTGGGAAGGTGAGGGAGACCGGGAGGGGACTCGCCTGCCTCCCCGAGCAGGGACCTGTATCCATTCCCCTCCATCTCTTAAGTCCCCTCCTGCCTGGTGGCAAGGGGGTATGGGAACCTCCGCTTCTTGTGGGAACTCCATCTGCCTCAGGGATGGTAGGGTGTGGGTCCACCGATCTCTCTCCCTCTCACGCTCCCTGATACTCCTCAACCTTTCCAGTTCTTCCTTCGGCTCTGCCACCAGGCTGAGCAGATCCTCCACCCGGTCACACCTCACACGAGAGGTGTCCCCGCTGCCCTCCATCATCAGTGACAGGCTCAGGCACTCCCCGCAGCCAGAGACCTGGACAGCCGCACGGTGCGTGGCCACGTTTTTCCTAACAATGGCCCCTGCCAACGCGCACGCCGCCTCCAGAGTCTCTCTCGCGAGAGCCGCCGGCCCCCACCGAGTCCCTCCGCTCTTCCCCAGGACTCGGGAAGCAAACAGCGGGTTTGTGTTTCTGTTTCTGTCATCTCTGGCGGTAGTGCAGGTATTATCATCGTGATTTATGGAACTGTATGGTACCTGGGACCGCTTTCCAGGGCCGTTTTACCCTGAGCCAGAGAACTACATTTTCAGCAGGTGGTCATGCTGGGAAATGGTGCAAGATTGAAAACTTATAAAATTGACTTCACAGGCGGTACTGGCTTTTCAGATACCCTTCTTTCCCACGTGTACTCTTTGCAACCCTTGCTCACATGAGCTGGTTTAAGCGGAAAGCCTCGTTGCTTCCTTTAAGGCGTCTTACAATAGAATTGCAGAGTTGGCTTTACGCCGGGGAACTTCGCGCGCCGCACTCAAAGCACATTTTTTTTCCGTCAGAGCTTCCTCTTCTCTCATCCGATGGCCTACCAGGGGTGGCCAGAGAGGCTGGCCACACTGCTGTCGCTGCCTCCCGCAGCCAGACCTGGATCCTTTTCGTAAGTGGTCTCATAGTAGCCGGCACCATCGCCCGAGATGCGGCTTGGGAGCTGTGGCTGGCCCAGGAGGAATCCCACTCCCTGGATGCGGAGCGGTGTCCTGGAGAGGGAGCCACACTCCAGTCCCTGCCCGCTCCCAGCCTGCTGGGCTGGAGAGCAGGATCCCTTTTACCTTTCCCACCGCCCTGCCAGCGGGCATTTGGCCAGGGCCGGGAGCGACTGGTGCCTCGCCAGGTCCCGAGGTTTCATCTGGATGTCTTGGAAGTCCAGGGACCGCATAGCCAGCACTGTGTCTGCCACAGCTGGACCCAAACAGAGGGTGAGCTAAGTGTAGAGAAAGCTTCTGGGTAGCGGTAGTAAGTTAGTGCCGAAAGACTTAACTGGAAGCAGTCTTAGGGTTTCCTACTGAAAGAAGAGTCCTAACTTTTGAACTCCTGACAGGAAAACGGAGGCCTGAATTTATCCTGGAGCTCGCTCCATCATTATAAAACATCTTTATGTAGTTGCCTTGCTTCTCTAGGAAGAATGAAAGATGTTGTCTTCCCACCTGTTAGGCTTGGCAGATATTTACTTCGAAGGGGAAACGTTAGCTCTTCTTACCTGCTCTTTTCGCTGACCTAAATGATTTATGCGATGGCTGTCACTTTGGAAGGGTTAAGGTGTGAAAAGCAGCTGCC
The DNA here is from genome assembly GCF_964188355.1 of Buteo buteo. Lineage (NCBI taxonomy): Eukaryota > Metazoa > Chordata > Aves > Accipitriformes > Accipitridae > Buteo > Buteo buteo. The sequence goes on from NC_134175.1 coordinate 1,352,153, forward strand.
TCAGTTTCTTCTAGAAGCTACCGACTTCTGGGCATGGCTCATTGCTGACTTTAGTCTCAATGCAATGGTTGTCTTCCAGGGGCAAAACATGTGCATGGCGTGGGTGCTGAGACCACCCAAACCTTCTTTACCTTGCTTCCCTCACAGAAATCAGTATTTGCCAAAGGTTGGGTCTGCCAGCTGTTGCTTTGATTCCTCCTCGCCCTTGGTGAGAGAGTTTGCCAGCAGGTTCTTGAGGCAAGAGAGTTTTGGTGCAGCATCCCTGCTCCGCTCTCCTCTTGCCCATCCTGCTGCGCCGGCTGCCCTGTGCCCATCCTTCCAGGAGGGGAGGCAGGAGACAGCTCAGCCCTCTGTAAGCCCCTCGGTCCTCACTGTTGCTGCTGTGATGGGTAATAACAACTGGTGATACTCGTGGCAGTTTTTTGGAAGAGGAAACTCAGCAGCGAACCATCTGAGAATTAGGCTTGGGCACTTCTCTCTCCATGTTCTCATTTCACAGGGGCTGGCGGGCTGTCACCCGGCTGCAGCAAAATTCTTGTCAACGGCTCTTTTTGTGCTGATGGCCTATATAGTGGGGAGTTTGGTGGGAAAAGGCAGATAGCAGTTTAATCTTGTTCCCCAACTCCCTCTTTGCCCAGTGTATTCCCCCGCCGCGCCGGGAACAGGTCATTTAACAGCGCTCTAGCAGCTGAGCGCAGGTCGGATGTGACCCTGTCTGTTTTACATCCACAGCAGAATTTCCTTGGGAAGTGATCAATTTTGTTATCTGTTAGAGGACGTAGGGAAGATTCAATCTCTGTGGGATATTTCTAGAGCTGCTGGGAAGGGGATTTTGAGTGGTGTGTACGGAGCTGGCCTTGGGTAGTGCAAAAGAGCTGTCTTTCGAGAAACAAACCCGAATCATTTCTGCTACTGTTCTGCAGGGTTTCCCCCCTCCTCTCGTCGGGGTTGGCCACAGCTGGTGGGAGGGATTTCTGACTGTCAGCAAGAAAAGAAACAAGAGAGCATGTGAGGGGAAGGAGCTAGACCTGGGAAAGGCAGGAGGAAAATTTTGTTGCTCCCTTGAAATGCAGGGGAGCTGCTCTTAGTGTGCGTGCGCACGCAGGAGTTACTGGAGCCCGACTCTGGAGGAAGGTGGGGAGCTGTAGCAGGAGGATGGCTTCACCTATGCAGATGGGGTAAACGAGCCCCATCTGCCTGCTTTTGGAAAAGCCCTCAGGGAGGTGGGCTTCTCGGAGCGCAGGAGAGCACCCCTTCTTTTTCCTTTCCCTTGCTGAGTGCTGGTTTTTATATTGCCTTGCGAAGCGGATCACAACTCCGAATCGGCTAAACCCACATGGGGCTTCATTGCTGGGCAGAACCCAGGTCTTGTGAGCCACCAGCTCTTTGGGCTTTGTCAAGAAGCAAATGCCAGAAGGAAAAATCACTTCAGTACGCTTCATTACGAGGAAATGAGCATAAGAAGCCAGGTTTGGTTTTGGGAAAAACCCAGCGACAATCTGCACTATAATCATTTTCCATGGACTGAAGAAACTTGCTGAACTGAACCCATATGGGAGGAAGCATCTAGGAATGATAAATCTGCTCTCCCTGTGCAAGAATTCCCGTGTGCTCCGATAGCATTGTCCTTTGCAAGAAAGAGAGACGCCGGCAAGAGGGGAGCAGAAGCCAGCCAGGAGTGTCCTCCTTTGAGGAACAGGGACTCGCAAGTCGTGCTTGAGAAGGCTGTGAGATTCTCCGGCACCACTGGAAGCGACTTGCGGGGGGAGAGAGGAGCTGTTGCGATGGAATTTCATGCGGTGGCACTGTCATTCATCCTGGCATTGCGAATATCTTCTCTTGCTTCTGGGAACAAACTTCAGCCCCATATGTAAGTAGCAAGAAAAGAATACCGGAGTGTTTTTTATAGGGGAGGGAACTGTACAGCAGAAGCTAAATACAGTATTTTAAAATCAAGGGTGAAGGGAGGAACAGAGAGAGTGAAGGGGAGGGAGGGCTGGTCTGTGTTTCTTTATCTAGTACCAGATGTATGTCAAGGGGAATAGAAATTTGAAAAACTGGATGGTCTTTGCTTGTAGGAGGTAACTCACTGTTTTTAACTGAAATGGTGCTATTGTGTGCGTGCAAGAGGCGATTGCTGTGTAAAGAGTTTGACCTTTCTTCGCAGACCTGCTATTTTTATTGCACTTCATGTATCTCTTACTGCATGTTTCATTCCCCCTTTGGCTGTTACTCTAGCAGCATGATGTAGTTCTTTCTTTTTAATTAAATTTTACAGTTACAGTTTGGTGTTAATCGTTTGGCTTCCTTGGGAAACTTCCTTGCAAATTTGGTCTCCTGCCAGAAGATGATCTCTCCATGCAGGGGATTGCTCTGATTCTTTTTTGTAAATGAGCCCAGTGTTGCATGGTGTGTGAACGCCAAGCTACTCTCCCCGATGTTTTTAACTTTTCGGTTGAAAAGGGGTCCTTTTCAGCAGACAAAGGTTTTGGAAGAAGATGCCTTTTCTCCCTGTGTCAGAGATTTTGTGCTCCTGCCTTGACAAGCACTTTTAGGACTTCTTGGATGAGACACTAGAGATGAGATGTGTGCCAAAGTGTCAGAGAAAAGAAGACGCCAGCGCCTGGGCAGTGCTGTCACTTCCCAGAGGGCATTGCTGACGGTGCCCGTTACACACACCACCGCTCTCTGGGGCACGCAAGAACCTTTCTTCGCTGTAATAAATGACACCAAAACGGTGCCGCTGCCAACCTCGTCCTCGGGGTTCCTTTCAGTTCTGTTTCTGGCCGCGCAGACAGCTCGGAGGTGAGGCGCCTGCAGGCTAAGAGCAGAGGAGGTCCGGGGGTAGGGAAACACCGCTCTCCGCATCAGCTTGCAGCTCGCTCTGTACGGAGACACTCACGGAATAAAAGAGCTGCTCTGGCAGTCTCCATTAGCGCCGGGGACTGTTGTATTGGTGAAGCGATGTGTGCGGAGCTTTGCAAGCCAAACAGCTCGGCGGTCGCCACATGTGGGGACGACGAGAGGGGATTTTAGAGCAAAGCTAGAGGGGGAAGGAAACAAGCCATTAATCCCAAAGGCATTGCCAGGCTTGCTGTAACAGCGGTGTAATTGAACGTCTTGGAGCAGTCAGATGCCAGCTGCGATCTCTATGCTTCACCACGTCCAAATGATTTAGTTTAACTTGTTTTATAGAAAGTACCTTTGTGAAAACTCTCGGTCCCTTTTGAAGAATTGCAAGCAACAGAAGCAGTTCCAAATAACAAATGGCTCATAACTTATTAAGTCAGGGCCAAATGTTTCCCTCTTCATTTTTAATTAAAACTACGTATTTGGTGAAGGAGAGGTAGGATTAGAAAAGAAAGTAAGTACAAATGGTATTTTCCTTATTTTCTGACTCACTGATTTATATGTTTTCACTTTACTTACTGGAATTAGTCTTGCAGCCCTTAGCTCTGAATGAGTGAGAAAGCATCTAAGACAGCAAATTGAATTCTGATTTAAAGCAGTATTAATAAAATGATGTATCATTTCTAGTAGCAGAATAATTTTTCTTCCCAAACGCTGTCAGAAGATGCAGCTATCATTGGTGCTTGCAATGACAATAGTCAGGAAAAATGGGCCCCTAGGTGCAAAGAAAGCATATGCTTCCTTTGTTAACTGAGAACAGACAGAATGGACAGACAGCAATTATTGTACTACCACGTCGTGTAGGCTGCTGCCTCTTTTCTGATCCATCCTCTCTGTTTTAAGGCTGAAACTTAGCCTAAACGTATCAGTGGAAAAGCACTGCTGCAATTTTCAAGTGGACTGTAGAGCGACCCAGGACCTAGAGGTACGAAATGTCAGCAGCTTCCCTATCTCGCTGAAGTTTGCTACGTTGCAATGTTATAAAACCATATCGCTGTAGATTTCTGCTACTGTTTCTGAGCCTCGTCGCCGGCCGCGGGTCTGGAAGTTTGTGAAGGGGGTTCAGAGTGGAGCAGGCTTCCCGTGTCTGCCACTGACTCATGGCGCGGGATTACTCAACGTGTCCCCTCTCTCTGTGGCAATTTTCCATCTATGAATATGGGTTTGTGATGGTCACCTTGTAGTTTCCAATGTTTAACTGATTCACGAAGACCTAATGACATGCTTCTGAGAAACACAGATGATACGATTATACTGTATGTTTTGTTGCTGCCAGTGCCACGCTGTTAACGTGCTATCTGCTCCCAAGAGCATCACATCCAAGAGTTTTTGGGGGAGGTGGATAGGCTGCACTTGACAACTGCTTGTGGCTGCCTGACCTGGCAGATTTCTTTTCCGTGTGCTGATTTCATTAAATGAGAGGCAAACGCTGTATATGCATAAGATCTTCCTGCTTTTTCAGTAAGGAAATGAAGTTGCCCGTAGCAGGCGCCCGTTTAAGCGGTGGAGGCGCTGCGCCCTTCTCGCAGCAGCGTGCAGACCCCTTTACACCTCTGTTTCTCTGTGCCAGGCCAAACGTCTGCGCGGAGCAGGAGCTGGCGATCGTGGGGCACCGGCAGCCATGCGCCCAGGCTTTTACCCGCACCGTCAAAGTGTGGAAGCAGGACTGCGGAGGACAGCGGTGGTGCACGGGCTACGAGCGGAGGTACGTCTTCTTCCTTCGAGCTTGCTTTGCTCCTTTGCGTGATGGAAGTTGATTCCTTCTCGCCAGCAGCAGCGGGGAAGGGAGCTTGTCGCTCACTTTTGCTTCTGCAAAGGGGAGACCCCACCGTGCCGGCGGTGGCCACGCAGCCGGCAGGGTCTGGGCACAGGAGGTGAGGGCTGGGAAGAGCCGCGCGTGTGTGCCCATCCTGCTGCCCGGGCTGTAGTCTGGCACGGGAAACGGGCTCGATAACTGCTTGGTACCCTCCGAGGAGTCCTGGTGACCAGACAACACGGCTGTGGATCTCCTCAATCCCCGGCAGCTCTCCAGGGAGAGAGGAGAAAGTACCCAGCACTTGGTACCTGGCCTTCAGTGGGTCTGGCGTTAGGGTAATAAAGCAGTTCGTTTAGGGGTCCATGTAACTGGAGAGCTGCGTGCAGAGAGAGACATGGCTCTGAACCCACAAATTAGCTGTAAATAATAGAGCTATTTTATTAGATATTTTTCTTGGCTAAAACCAGGAGACTACGAGAGATTTTGTAAACTCTATGTGCATCTAACTGGAGGGGTTTCTGACCCTACCTGGCATCTTTGTGACGCTAAGAGTTTTTCAGCTGTTAAGGAATTCCTGATGGGAAGATGTATTGCTTTTGTTCGAAAGAAGCTTTGTCATTGTGGTTAGATGTTTCTAGTCTTCTGACAATGTACTACATCTGTTTCCTATGATCGTGCCATGCTAATGAAATGACTTAATCACACCGCATGCATTATTCTTGTATCTTTAGATGTCCCGGCTTCAAAGCAGAGGTATCTCAATGCCTCTGTAGTCTTACACAGCTGAAGGCAGTAGCTGGGTCCAAGTGAGGTTTATTGTGCAAGGTCTAAAAAAAAATAATGAATGTGGCCACCGTGCAAACGATGCTCCGTGAGGATGGGTGACTGCTGACCTGGTGGTGTTTAGCTGGCTTTCCTGCGGGGTCATCGGCTTCCCTTCACACCGTGAGCAGGACAGTGCTCAGGTCCACCTCAGAAGAGCGTACAGCTCAGCAGAGTTAGGCTTGCATGGGCAAGAAAGGAGTTCGAATGTACTCCGAGCACAAAACTTGATGTGGTCGTTCAGCTAATCGTTGTATCCCTTGAGTCACCGACTGGCCTTTACTGGGAGCTGGGAGACCAAGCAAGGAGGGGTTGCAGAGGGCGGGCTATGAACATGTGCAGCAGTGCAAATAATGAATGCACTTTTCTTACCTACACAGCAGCCAAACTGCAACGTGCCCAGTCTTCTTCTGTACTCCACCTGCTTTTCCGGCCTCATTAGGCAGTTACAAGCCTTTACAAAATAATAATGATAGTAGTAGTTTCAAAGAAGCATCTTGGACTAGAGACAGCTTTTAAGTCTTGACTTTAGGAATTCCTCCTAACCTGTAATTGCCAGTAATTATCTTGGTGATGATATCTGTGTAGTGGTAATAAAGGAGCAAACAGAGTCCGTCTTATGACCATGTTTTAAGAGAGGACTTTGAAATGATAGGTGCCCTGTCTGCTTCTACTTCAAAGGCTGGGAACTCTTCAGACCCAGCTGTCCCTTTCGTTCTTTAATGTGTGTTTTTGACATTGTAAATCAAGGAACCGAAAAGAAAAAACTTACTGTCACACTTCGTTATAAATATTGGAACAGCCGAGTGCTAAAACTCCGTTCCTGATGAAAATACAGAGGTGAAGCCTAGAGGTCCTGCGAGGGATTTCACCCAAGGAATTTTAAAAGCTGGACAGTAAAAGGACTATCAGCAGAACTTTCCTCAGGCACGATTTTGTCCTGTAACCCCTCACTCTAAACTTCTTTTGGGAGTTCCCATCGCAGCAAGCTTATTCCGATAGATGGAAGATCTCCTGCCAAGCTCCCTTGTGCTGAGCAATTGAGGGCAGCGAAGCGTGCAGTTTCGGCATTCACGGGGATGCTACGCAGCCTCTGTCTCACCCGCTGGAGCTGCTCCAGTTGGACCCAGCTCCGGCAGCACGGGGCTCAGGAAGCATATGAACAGCTTCAGGATCTGGCACTCGCAGGGCTGGCCTGAAATTGGCCTTGGTGCCTTTGAGGTCATGGACGCAACTAGGAAAATCCAGCGTGTGCTCTTCCTTGCCCCGGTGCTCAGTGTTTGCTGCCTGGCGAGGAGCAGCGGTGTGCGGGGGCTGAAGCACGAGCCGCTGATGTGCGGGGTTCGTAAGCGTTAGAGCTATCTTCCTAACACTCCTGGGCACGCTTGGAGCACTGCGGGCACTGCTGCAGTCCTGTTGCTCTGCCTAAACTGTAAGCGGAGTTTAGGGGAGGTGGGCAGAGGAGGGAGGATGGCCTGGGGCAGGTAGGGTCGGGGGGCGGCCGAAGGGGGTGCCTGTCTGCTGAGTTTGTGCTTTCCAAAACCAGTAGCATTTGTTTTTGTAGGACTTGTATCTGCACCTAGAGTGCTGGATTGCAACGTTTCCTAAAAATAATAACAAACCTTGCTCCACACCCCCAGGACACGAGCGCTGCTCATTCAGGGAACCAGTGTCTGCTCCTCCGCGGAGGAGCTGAGTGTCCTCAGGGCTGCGCTTGTTGCTGTTCCTGGTAACGTGCTGGTTTTGCTACTGGTTGTGTAACTTTCCCGAATTAGGTAACGACAGAAGGTAGCTTTGCTCAGCCCTCAGTAACGACACTTGGAGGAGTGACGGCCCTGTCCCAGAGGGGCTGGCAGTAGATTTTCAGCAGCAGGACACAGCAGGATTGTAAAGCCTGGGTTCCATTAGTTCTGGCTTATTCAACATTTTCTGTGCCAGGGACTCCTTAAAACACAAAAGAAAACAGAAACGTTGAAGATAAAGTATCTCCTATGCGGTTCTTTCCAGTCTGCGGCATCCAGATATCCGCAGGCAACAGAGGCTGTCAAAATATTTGCATCTCCTTTAGACCCCACTTGGGCTGACTTAAGGGTGTGAAGTGTCCGGTCAAGCTCACCAAGGCTCGTGGAGATGAGGGTGTGCAGGGTTGGGGCTGTTGGGGGCAGAAAGGTGGCCAGGATTAGTCCTGAGCCCTCCTACATTACTATTTCCCAGAATACCTTTTCCTCCTCGTTCCTGAGCTTACGCAGGGCAGAAGGAGAAGGCTGCTTGCTGCCGTGCAGTCTTTCTCACTTTGGATGAAAAGGACGGTGTTTTCCAGACCGGCCCACGCAGCGAACGCTTGTTGCGTTAGCACCAGCCCGCACCCCTCGTGTCCTCTTGCGCTCCCTAATGCACCCTGCCCATCGCGTTAAAGCCCTGGGCTGGGCTGGGGGATAGCCCTTGGTACCAAGGGGATCCAGATGGATGTGTGCCTGATCGCTGGCTCTTCTGGTGCCTGAGAGACTGTAAATTGCTTTCTCAGCTGCTTCTGGAACACGAGTATTTCCTTCATCATTTGTTAACAGCTCGTACAAAAAAATTGGTATCTGCTTTTATTTTTCTCAGCTGTGCTTCCATATGCTGGTTGGCACCAAAAAGGAGCTGAAGGTTTCCTTCATGGGAATAAATGGTTCACCATTATTTAGGGTTTTTGTAGAAACACTCAGATGAAATCAAACAACTAGACTGAGTTAGGATAAATATTTTCGGTGGACATGTACAACACATCTGCTGTGCCAAATATTTGTTGTCATTTGTCTGATTTGCTTTGGTGGAGTAGTTTCATGTTCTGCCAAAGGAGCTTTTTAAAAATCGGCTTCAGAAGTTTTATCCGTGTTTCGATTTTCACATATACACAACATCACATTTCCAGGAAAGAAGTGTCGCTTTTATTTATTTATGCTTCAGATCAATCCCTGCTTTAGTACCCCAACTCCCACCCTGGAAGTAACAGGTAGGAGTTGTTAACGGGACCTTCAGCTTCTGCCTGAGCGCAGCATCGTCTGCCAAACCTGCACTGGCTCTGCCGAGCGTGGGGCTGCGGCCGCTGCTTCTGGCGAAGCGGCTGCGCCGTCGCATCCTGGTACCGTGCTGGGCTGGAGAGGGCTTCCAGCTTTTTCTGGAAGATGGGAGAGATGTGGTCACGCGTGTGGCGCGGCCGGTGTGGTGCTGGCTGCAGCGCTGGGCTCGTCGATGTTTAGCTGAGGGTTATTGCAGGGTGCAGTGGTAGGAGAACCGAGGAGGCGAAAGCCCTTTCCATCAGAGAGTCAGTTCTGTCAGCCTTAACCAGCCTTGCTACGTAAAACACAACTGCACGGAGAGCTTTTTGAGTAGCTTGATATTCCTGTTGGGATTCTGATGATTTTTTAGCTCACCAGCCCCTTGAAGAGACCTGCTCATGCTCACTAAAGCTGGACTGAAATACCTGTTGCTCTTAAAATTTTAATTTCCTTTGTTAACAAGTAGTTTAGGAGAGGAGCTCAGAGCTGTGAAATACTTTAGAAAAGGAGAAAGGAGCCAGTGGTGTTATGAGGACCTGGACACTCCAGTCTCTCGTGTTCCCGATTAAAGTAAATTAAGAAGCATTTGCTTAGCATCAGCGATCATTGCTAGCCCGGGTGGAAAAAAATGTCAGCAATTTTGAAAACCAAATTCCTCATTTTATTTACATCCACAGTTAGAGTTACAACTTCTTTCCAGTTTCCTCGTTCTGCAGGAATTAACGTTGCCTGGGTGGTGTCTCGTTTCGTTGTGTTTCAGAACTGCGTATTACACGGGCTACAGGCAGGTGTACAAGGTGAAATACCAGACCGCATACAGGTGTTGCCCAGGATGGTCCCAGCTCGGAGGGGATGCCGGCTGTCTCTACCGTAAGTATTGCGCTGTTCGGATGAGATTCTTTGTTTGCTGCTGTCAGTATTGGTTTGTTGGCTGAGGGTGCTCATTTCAAGTCCTGTGCCTGCAGTAAATGCTATAAATATGCCTTTAAAAAGAACTGGGGGTTTTTTTGTTGTTTGCTTCTGGGTTTTTATTTTTATTTATTTTAGCTGTGTGTCAGAAAGATTCTTCTCTGGCTTCCCAGGAAGCGCTGTGTGTTGCTTTCTGTCTTTGGAGAATTTCCTCATCACAGCATGAAAGGGTTTTCAGTCACATTCATTTATCTGGTTGCCAAATGCTACTAAACATTTAAAATCAAGCCCAAACTGGTGTTTCAGAGGGTGCCATTGGCAGAAGCTCTGGAGAGCTGTAATCCAAGCCCTGAGTGGACTTTTCATTCTAAAAGCCAGTAATTGCTGTCTGTGTGATTGAACGTGCCGGTGATGGCTAATTTGCCGGCTAGTTGGTCTTACTCAGCGTTCGTGAGAGCTGCTTCCTTGGAAGAGGCGGCCTTTGACTAATTGCACCCAGGCTGAGAAATTGGGCTTCGGTGCTGTGCTCCAGCAGGCAGTGAATTTTGCCTGGCAGCGCGCGGTCCCTGGTTGGAATGTGCTCCCTGGCCATTCCCTGCTCCTCACCCCGAACCGCAGCCGAGCGCGGGATTCCTTCAGCAGCTCACTTGTAAAGGGGCGCGACTCCTCAACTCCTTTGGAAAGGTGTGTGTGTCAGGTACTAGTTCTGTTATTTCTAAGACTCCCTGCACTTGAGATACCCCTGCCAGAGGTTAGAGATCTCTGCAGTCCTCCCCTTCGTCTGCTCCCTCGTTCAGCCAAAGGGTGAGCATTCGGGTTCAGGACCGGTGGGATCCCACAAGGGATGTCGCAGCATCAGCCTCAGAGGAGAAAGCAAAGTGCCAGCACAGGTAAAGTGATGGCACTTAGAAGGTTTGAAGCGGAGAGCCAGAACTTGAGACTTTCGGATTCTGTGGCTGGCTTTCCTCCTCTCTTGTGTTTGCTCTAGTGTAATTCTCTGCAAAACAGGCATGAGAGGATCTACTTCCCAGCTGTGCAGGGAAGCTGCAATATGTATTCAGATTTGCGCCTAAGTCAGGCTAGGGATGTGCAAATGTTAGTATATAAGATGATTTTATGCTCTTATTGCAGAAGACAGAGGCAGCATTATCCTCGTGGGCCCCATATTCCCACCTCCCCCTCCAGGCTGCACTGCTTGACATGGGAGGCGGATGCTGCGTAGCTCCCGGCTCCTTCCCCTAAACACAGCGGCCACATCCAGCTGGGGAAATATTTAACTTTAAACATTGCTTTTGACATGTTGAGACCAAAGTAGAATCTTCTCTTGAATCAAACAAAGGTTTATCTGAGCGTATGTGTAGAAATAAATGTCACCATCAAGGCAGAATCGCAGACGCTCCCCGTGATATATTATTAATTCTCGGCCCAGTTGCATAGAGGAGCTCTGATCTTTTCTGAATTAGGCTTTGGAGGTGCGCTCCTACCCTCACCATAGAAAAGCAGCTTTCGTTTTAAGTAATAGGCAGGCGAACCAGCAAAGCGTTTGGGGTCTGACCTGCCTTGCCGTCAAGGGAATGAAAGCTAGCCATGTCCAACTCCATTGTAAAGGCGCTTTTGATTGTAATTGACCTACAATATAGGAAAATGTCTCCCACAGCTAGTCATCTTTTGTTCTGTAAAGAGGCTGCGTATACCTTCCTTGCGCTTTGATGCTTGAAGCAAAGGTTTTTAAAAAAAAAAAAAAAGTGTGTCTACCAACCAATCTTTATTCTTCCTATTCAAAAGCCTGCAACACAGGAGAGCAACCCCACTGTGCCAGAGGAAACTCTGTGGATGCCTAATAACCCACTGTCAGCGAGCAGATAATAACCTCAGATGAACTCAGAAAAGTGCGTCCTGTAATGATTTTTCCTGCCGAGGAAGTGAGTAATTCCATCCAGGAAGGAAGCAGAGAAAAGGAAATAAGGCTGCTCAGGGCACGCTCTTAAATCATCATCCTCATCACCGGGACCAGCACTCAGAGGCTGGGCAATGGTCTTTGCCCAACTGCTCACTGCAGAGTCGGTCTGGAATAAAAAAGAGAGGGAGGTCCGGTGGCTTAAAACCTCTTCACTAGAAATTTTGGCATGGCAGGAGGGAGAAAGTAGAAAGTAAGAGCGTCACTGGTGTGATAGCGTGGAACTGGTGTTTATGGCAGAGAGGGTTCAGGTTCCAGGGTCAGAGGTTGCCTTGATCATACGTGGCATAAGCTCACAAGGAAAGCGTGTGTTGGATTTCCAAGTGCCTTTCTGGAGCTCGCGTTCTAACATCTTTATTTTGGTATTTAATTTCTTGTAAGTCTTTTTAATACTCTTGTGATGCTGAAAATATAAATGTTCCCCCTTCTGTGTTACACATTCACCAGGAGACACGTGTGTTTCTGATGCGTGGGGCTTTGTCTCCCTTCAGCCAGTCAGACCCGGTTGAATACCATTAACTTTAAAACCAGGACCGGGCTGTGACATTATGTTTCTGGGACGGAAAAAATGGGTATTCCTATAGCTCAAGTGCAACGTGCACGACAGGGACCTCATCTCTGTGGGCCCTCTGCACAGTCAGGGGCAATTCCCGAAGGTTGTTCAGGGCAGAAACTCGAGTTACATCGCTCTGTGAATCATCTTCTGCATCCCCTGAGAGCAGCAGAAGACCGGACACCCGGTTAGGTGGCTGAAGTGGGGCCGTGGGGCTCTTGCTCCCCGTTTCCAGACCCCCCCACGCAGCCGGTGCTGGTCTAGCAGCAGCTGGATGAGCATCCCGCAGGCTGGACTGAGGCAAATCCTGCGGGATGAGCCAGGAGTTTCTCCCCTGATCTGCAGGCTGTCCTGGGGAACGCTTCTGGTTTCTCTGTAACTCAATCCTCGTCCTGAGGGGCTCCCAGCTTTTGGTTTGCAGGGGTGTGATGACTTTTCCTGCTGGTGGCCTTGACCTTAGTACGAGCGTGTTCTTCTGGACCAGAAGAGAGTGTAGGAAGGGCTGGCAGGGGAAATGAGTCAGTAAATATTAGTGAACTGCTGAGGCAGGGAAACATAGCCAGGGCACTAAGTACCTTAGAGGATTTTCTATTTTGTGTATAGCAATCGCGAGTCAGCCTGCATTCACTGGCATAGCTCTGCTGAACGCAACAAAGCTGTGCCAAAATATGTCAACGGGATTTGTGGCCCTTCCTATCTGTCTTCAGAGATCACTGATCATGTTCCAGGAGTACAAAGGTGGGGAAGGCCATCGCTGTTGACAGCTTAATTAGAGCTGTTGGACACGGTGTGGTGGAATCTCTCCAGTAAGGACACCTTATCTCGCTTTCCCTTGGAGCCTGGCATCTCTTCACTGCAGGGCTCTCTTTGCTCCATATGCTGGACTGTTCATCACTTTTCCTTAAAAATGAAAAAACCCAACGCATATGATGTTTTAGTAGGGGAAATTTTCACCACCGTAGACTTGCATGTAATCAGCCAAAGCCTGCTGCTTTCTTCTTGTTTGAACGTGACGTACAGTCTGACACGTGATGGTGATGTTAAACAGCATTATGAACTGGGAGGTCCCAGCACTGTTGTGGGTAGCGGTTCAGTCGAGTTCTTTGGGCTCACAGAGCCTGCGCTGGTGCCTGGAAGGAGAGAGCTTGTCCCGTTGCAGCCACCGTGCCGAGCGTACTCATTGTTTGCCTGGGTTGGTGGCTGTCTGTAGCAAAAGAAGGGTTGTGCTCCTTTTCCCAAAACGCAGGTTTGTGTCTCTAAGCACTTACAGGTGAGAAAATGGCCAATATGGAGCTGCGAGGACAGTACGCAGTGACTTGGAGTGCGTGGGCTCTGCTGGGAGCAAATAAATTGGAAAGAGATGGAAAATTTCATAGAAACACCCTGTAAAATGGCGCCGAAGCCAAGCGATCTGAAGACTAATGGCTCCACACAGACCTCACGGGTCTCAGAGAATTTTTGATGTCTTTGTTCCTCTCCTACTGTGACATTTGAAATCATGACAGCTGTGCTTGCTCGTAACACCCCCTGAAACTGTCGGATCTCACCTTGTAAAGGCAGGGCGCCCGGTTCCCTTGCAGTCTGCCTGCTTTTTGTCCTGTCCCTTCTGCTGGTGGAGGAAGTGTGAGGGCTTATTGCGTTTCCATTGCCCTCTGTCTTGGAGCATTCATCCGCTCAGTCCCATTTGGGAAGGAAAAAGGTCAGAAGTCAAGACACCCTTTGCATTTTTAGCATGGCATCAGGTCCTTTCCCTGCCTGATTACTGATAGATTGACTTTCAGACTAAGCTTCTCCATTTCAAGTGGCCTCTGAGATGCTACTTAAATTCCACGTGGGTTCAATAACACAGTTAAAGCCCTCGCTGGTTGGGACGAGGAGCCTGCCTGTCTGGTAATGCCCATGATCTCTACTTCCAGTGGAAGATGTTGAAAAGCTGAGTCCCACCAAGTCCATAGCTCTGGATCTGCATGGAGGAGCTGGCATTTGGCCGCAGACAACAGACCTGTGCTCTTGGGCCAGCCCCTGCCACATCCAGAAATGACGCCGTGAGGCAGAAGCGCACTGAGCAGAGCGATAACTATGGCAGAGGCTAAAGAGGAGGCTGTTACTGATTTAGTACTGGTGACCTTGTCACAGTCGCAGTGTTGCCTGTGAACTGGGCAGGAGGTGCCAATGCCAGCTCTGCCTTAACCGCACGCTCCTGCGGAAAACACGGGCTCTTCGCTCGGGCTGGCACAGCGGCGAGACCAGGGAACCTGCGTCCCGGCTGGGACTGCTGCTGCGGAGAGAGCATGGCTCTGCTGCCGAGCGGGATGGAAATACCCGAGTCGAGTTTTCATGAGCTAGCTCAAGGAAATGGAATAGCCTAAGTGAGCGCAGCCTGGCCAAGAAGGGGTTTAGCCAGCTCTGGCCGTCATGCAGCCGGAGAGTTTTGGCTGCTGGGGCTCACGCGGCTCACGCTGCCTGGCACCCTGCACCACAGTGCGGTTTGCTGTTCGGATACCTCCGGGGAGCTACTGGGGGAGCTCGGCTTGAGCTGCTGGTCTAACGCTTCGGCTACCGTCCCGAGTTGTCTTTGTCTTGAGTTTTTATCCAGCCCTCGCTAGGATCACGCTTTGCTCTGATTTTTAGCTCAGGCAGAGGTAGAGCCTGGCCCTAGGTAAAGAGGGAGAATTAACGTTCATTTGGTGAGGAGGTGGGAGACACGCTGAAAACCCCTCCGAGCATTCCCAGGGGTTGAGTAGAAAGCAGTTGAATTTTAATCGCCTCATTAAAAGAGAAACTTTTATGAGTCGCAAATGGCCTATTAAAAGGCTCCAGAGCGAGTTACCCTGCGCTGAACCGCGTTTCTTCCTGCCAACTCCGCTTAGCTTTAGCCTATCATCCGGCGAGCAGGGAAAGAGCACTCCGCAGGCACGGCCGAGCCCGGCTCGCTGCAGAACCCCGGGAGCCCGGCCGCGCAGGCAAGCGTGCACAGGCACGCAGGAGCCGGCTGAGCCGGCGTCGGGGGGGGAGCAGCTCCATTATTTGCCGTACAGGTTGGAAGGCTCGGCAGGAAATGTGTTCGGTTAACAATTTAATTTCCCTATTAGGCTGGCTTTCCTTTGTACATCACCTCTTGGCTCCTGGAGGCCCATTGTTTTGTCAGCTGAAAGGCTTTGACTGAACTTCTGAACCTTTTGCCTGGGATCGAGCTCAGTACCGGTTAAACTTCTAACGTATGCTCCCCTGGGAGACCATCTTTGTCCACGCAGAGGATGGCCGTGTTGTACTTCGGTGAGCCCATCCCTTGTAGGAGAAATGTTCTTCTCCGCCACTCTTCCTTTTAAATCAGTCTCTTGTCTCTGACCTCCCGAGAATCCCGCCTTGCTAAATCCTCGCAAAAGCCATTGGTGGGCCTTTCAGGCAGAAGGAGGTGATGCTTTCCGTAATTTATCCTTTCTTTCCTGTTTCCCAGAACAGTGTTGTTACCCTTTTCCCAAATTTCATTGCATTAAATTCTGTCGCTCTGAATTAGGAGCTAGTTTGCAGAAGGCTTGGAAGGCGTAGGGGAGGGAGACCCGCGGGCCCCTCAGCCCCACTGGGCTGGGAAGTAGGTTATTATGATTTCCACTCTGTATGTGCCAGCCTGAAGCACAGAGCAGGGAATTGTCCAGCTCATTCAGAAATCTGGGGCACAGCCAAGAATAACACCCGTATCTTCTAATCCCCGATTTGTGTCGCTGCAATTGCTTCTAATATTTTCCATTGTTGTGCTTTGGGTCTCGCCAAACTGCCTCTGAGGGCTGAGCACTGCTGGCAAATAGGGCATCGTGGAGCCAGGCTGAGCTTTACTGCGACCCTGTCTAAAGTCTGTTTTTTAGGTGATTAAGGTGAAGGACTCAGGAAAAACCAAACCACCTTACTATGCAATTTGGCCACCCAGTCAATTCTATCTAACCGCGTTGAGGCCTGAAGGAAAGGAAAAAAGCAGAAGATGGCCCTTCTCGCAAGACCGGAGCTAGAAAAAATTAGGCTGCAGCCCTAGAAAATCTTGGCGCTTGCCTGGAGATGGGAAGTTGCAATGAAACGCTCCTTCTGCCTTGCCACGTGGGAGGATGCGCCCGGGGAATTGTTTGCCATCACAGGCGTCGCACGGCGTGGCTCAGCTGAGCGGGCTGCTGGTGAAAGAGTTTCCCAAGTTCCAGTGTTCTGCACCAGCAGGCCAGCACGGGATTGATACGGGATCGCCGTGGTCCCCCAGGATACGTGGCTATGAAAAGTGACTAAAACGTTAGATGAGAAGATAACTGGATTTCTGAAACTACATTTCATCACTGCTTCATTAGTTTGGGTAGATGAGAATTTGGACTTCAATGCTACCTTTGTATTACTAAATGCTCTTTTTTTTGGAGGGGGGATTTGAAAAATCATCAGGTCCTTCAAAGAGCCAACACTGAGGCTCAAGTATTTCAGCTCTAGTGCATTTAAGGTGCAATGCTGGGGGAGTTTGGATATCAGTGAGAATGAGACTTGGAACGAGCTGAAGTTACTGCTCAGGCTGGTGAGCTGGAGCTGGGTCAGCTGCAAGGGAGCGCCTGCGTCTAACAGCCGTGCCTAAACCCAGGGTGCTCTGGCAGTCGCATTGTAAGAGAAGTGACAGAGCAAACATCCTTAAAGTAGGTACGTAGCTTTGTCTAGTAAGAGTGTGTGTTTTGACAGCAAACGTGCACGTTTGTAGAATGTCATATTCACCTAAACCTGCACAAAACCTTCTTAATCACCGCAGACTAGGCGGAAAGCGTTGTGTAAGTCAGTATCGAGATCTAGCACAGAGGAGAAACTAGGTAGTAAGTTGTGATTCTGTAGGAAAAAACAGAGCCAGTATTTGATACGTGGAGGATTCAGTGGTAGGAAGAGAATAGCGGGCAACTTAGTAATGTGGTTATTAGATTTCCATGTAGAGTAGGTTGTAACTGATTGCGTTATGATAAGTTATGTAAATACCCGATGGAATAGCACCCAGGGGTTGGCCATCACCAGGGTTTGACCCAGTGATTTGACTTTCACTGAGCCCCAAAACAAAGTGCTGATTTGTCTCTCTCCCCACTATCGTCAGGAGGCAGAGTACTTCAGGCAGCTTCACGCGAGCCGTCGATGAGCTTTGCGCAGCTGATGAAACCTTTCAGCATTTAGGAGTTTTGAGGACGTGAATCTGCACTGCACTAACTACATCACCATCGTTATTTAGCGGAGAGGAGGCTGGAGGTGAGGGTGGGGAGAGAAAAGGGACCTGCCTTTACTGCCCGCATAATCTCTTTGTGTGACAGGGGATGCTAATACTGCCAAAACATGATTCCCACTTGTGCAACTGCTAGCGCACTGCTAATCAGGAGGGAAGGAGGTTTTTCAGATGTGGCAAACTGACACCCACAAGTTTTGTGTTTCTTTTGTGCTTGTAGTACCTGCTCTTTCCCATCTCTGATTTAATGTGTATGTCTTAAAGTTCCAAATGATCTTTGAAAATGCGTTGGTAAGGTTGCAAATGTATCTTCCTGTGTGCACAAAGCGTCCTGCCAACGTGCCCCAAAAATGCAAACACTTCCTTGCACTGTTTCCATCTGTGATTCCTTTTTCTTCTGAATCCACAATTGGTGTTTTGGAGCAGACACGGAATATTTTGTGCCAAGTATTTGGAGCCATTTTTGAAGGCTGCACGGGGTGCCTTTCCTCCCCAGTTATAATGACACAAAATGAAATGTGTAATCACAGACCTGTTCTTTCTGTTACTAATTAGTTACAGCTTTAGCTGGAATGGGAAGAGAAACCAGGGGGGCTCCCAACTTGCAAAGAAGAGGGAAAAGTTATGGACAGCCTGCGTGTGGAAACCTCAGTCCAGTGAGCACTGTTATAATTGTTTCCAGGTGGCCCCGTATCATACGTAGGTTTGTAATTTAATCGTGGGCTTTGTTCGTTCAGTCGGTAACTGCAAAGGTGCTGTTTCATTGCCGGCCTTGAGCAGGGTCCAGAGTTTTCTGGATGGGGACTTCTCCACCAGCCTGTGCCCAGCACCGCACTGCCCTCCACGCCGACCAGTTCTGCTGGTGGCTCTTGGGGAGCTCACTGAACACGCTTGAGGAGCTGACATTCAGTTCCCAGGCTGTACCTGCTGGAGGTGTATTTAATTCTCCAGCTTTTTCCTTAAGGCAGAAGGGACATGCAGAACTGGCAGCCTTGCAGCTTTAGAGAAGAAAAAATGGTTTTTCCAGGCTTTTTTTTTAATTGATTTATCCATTCATTCATTTATGTAGCCTGTCTGCACTCTTGAGCCCAGGTAACATTAACGCCGGAGATGCTGCTGTGTTGTTTTCCCATGTGATGTGAATTTAGCGTGAGGAGTGGCAGATGTGTCACGAGAGTGGCCAGGAGCACGCGGGACTCTGCAGTCGTTCTGAAGTGTCTCAGGCTCTTTCTTTACAAAGCAAAATCCTTGAAAACGCTCTTTACCCTGACCCCCGCAGTCCAGTTTTTTAAAAGGAAGCGTGACTGCTGAAGTTTTGAGGAGAGGCCAGTTCTGATATTATTCGGGAAGGTGTTTTTCTCAAGTCCGACGAATTGCTGCGTGTACGTGTGCTGCATCGGGAAAGCCAGCTGCACCTAGCTGGGGCAAATCCTGACCGTGGGTCTGGAGTGGGGGTCACTAGCTGCCTGTGACCACCTTACACTAACCAGCGACTCCGCTACCCCTGTGTGTGCCTTGGGATTGGAAGAACCCCTAACTCTCCTAGCAGGAGAAAAACATTGCACTCCTTTTTTCCCCCTATTGTTTCCACTAAAGCAAAGCCAAAGACAAATCTCTTCGTTGCTTCAGCAGAGGAGGCTTGGCATCTTCCTAGGATGCAGTATATGTCTGCAGGTTGATGGTTCACTTATTCTGTTGGCAAGTCGCTCCGGTCGGCGCCCGTGCCGGGCAGCAGCCTGTTTCAGCCAGCACACGGCCACAGTAAATCACAAGCATAAGCTGCGCTGGGGTCCGTCAGCGTTTGTCTGCTCGCCTGTGTTCCATGCTCTTTCTAGTAAGCGTGTGTTTCTGAGCCAACAGGTTTTGGATTGCCGGGTCCGTCTTTTTGTAATTTCAGCTACTTGAAATAATTACGTTCTCTGGATCCATCGACTGTATCAACAGGACATGAGGGGCCCTAACACAGGTGATTGTGCCACAGTTGGCAGTCGCAGTGCATTCCTTCCCGGGGTGCATAAGCTGTTACACGTGGGTCCCGTTGCTGCTCTTGGCCCAGGGCTGTCCACAATCCGGCCTGGGCTGAGCAGGATCTCGGGGTAGGCGAGTGGGAACTGCGGGACCGGGTGCTACCACGACATCTCTCGCACCATGGAGAGAGGTGAAGCTCTTTTGGCTCCCTTTACCTGGTTCCCCACGGCTTTTGTGAAGCGTATTCCTACCCAATCCCATTGTTCTTGGATTTTGTTACAGTTTGTTCGATGAAAGTGAAAAGGGAAAGAAAAAGAGGAGGTGCAGGAAAAAGAAAGGAGAAATTGGCCGTCAACACAGCTATGTCCAGATCAGTGAATAGAGAGAAAATTTCATTGTCTGAATCTTTAAATGGACTGAAAAAGGAAGATAGGCGCTTGTTCTGCGTCCTTACACTTTGACAAAGCACAGCACGCATGACAGCGTCACTCATTGACGTTTCTCCTTTTGAGATGAGCATTTTCTACTGGGAAATATAAAATATTGGCTGCATTTCATGAGTTACGAGAAATATACGTTTCACTTGAAAAACATACCCTTGTTTGTGGTTTTACGTAGATGATTTGAAAAGGTGAATTTCAGAAGCCTAATTGAGCATTTGCTGTCTCTGTGTACATTTTACACTTCACTTGGTGAGAACAGAGAAATGTGGCTGCTCAGGCTTACTTACAGTTTAGCTCTATTTCATCCTCTCGTCCATTCAGAAGGTGACGCCACATTTGGGTAGCCAGCTCACCCGGGAAGCTCAGCGCAGAGGTGGAAAGCAGCTCCTAGTGGTTTGTTCCTGAGAGGTGCCTCCAGCTGCAAAATAACTGACTTACCCTTGTTGCCACAAGGTCTGATATGATTCTGCACGAGTAATTTTCCACCTATTTTACCACTTATGGGCTGGAAAAGCATCATTTCGTCAACAACCCTGCAGCTCTGCTGCCATTTTCCTGTGAATTCTCACTTAGCCACACTTTAAGACAAGCCCTTAGACATTGCCTAAGGTACTTCACCTCCTGGCCTAAATTTTGAGAGACTTTGTGTACTGTTTGAGTATCGCGTTGTCAACCAAAAAAGAGTCGCCTTTCAAAAATGGTTCAACGATATTTTTTATAACTATTCACATTTGCTACAGGGCTGCAGGAACTTAATCGGTGAACGGGTATTTATTAGTGCATGTATGCTTCTGATTGTGATCTCAGGAATTATCCTCTCCCGCCTCCTTGCAGCTGTCTGCAGTTACGGGGTTTGTTTCAACGGTGGAAACTGCATCGAGGGATCTTCGCAGCTCTGTCACTGCTCCTCTGGTTTCCAAGGACCTCGCTGTCAGTACGGTAAGCAGGCTTTTCAAATTCTTCCTTTAATTTTGAGTCGGAAGTGGAGAGGATAAAGAGTGAGGGATGCCCCGATATTTTTTTTACCCTAGCCCCTGTTTTATCTGCAAAACTCCAATAATCTGCTCTCTACTTTTTTTGGCCACTGTTTGTAATGCTTGGGGAACTTGGACGTTGGGAAAGGAAATGCTTATCATGGCTTGCTGTGAAACACAGCTCCGTACTGTACAATAGCCTTTATTCCTGGCTGCCATCAGCAGAGGGATTTGCTGGAATTGGAGAAGGAAGCTGATTAAAGTTGGGTCAAACAAAGAAACCCTGGGGTCATGGCCTGTGGAGTGAAGCTCAGCCTGGGGGAGCGTGGCAATGGGCTGCCACATCAGAAAGGAAAATAGTTAAGCTCTGACTAGCTGGATCAGTTGTATCTTTGGCTCGGCTTTATTTTGGGGCTGCTAAGCTTTATTTAGTTAACCTTCGTGCAATATACAAATTCTCTCTTGAAGGTTATTGAGTTTCCCGTGTTTGGTAATTCAGAGATGTTCTGATTTGGTAACATGATAGTCTATGGCAAGCAACTGCTAAAAACTGGAATAGTTCTCCATGCCTCATATTTGGTAAGAGAAAATGTGCCTCGTACTGTTGTAGAGAGAAATGGCTCTCCCTTTCTTCCCTCTAACTGCCGAGTCTGCAAGGTACAGGGCAGTCACGGTTACTCAAACTGTCTTTAGACGATACTGATTTGTAACAGCAAATTAAATAATGAGACTTCTTTTTTTTTTTAACCATCTGTAAGTGTATAACTCTTCCTTCAAAGACATGTGGTTCCTTGCTCTCTCCGAAAAGGAGGTGGGTGTATGGAGGTAGGGGAGCTGACATTAGAATAGCCCTCAGCAGGAGCTGGTCTCTTCCCACCAAAAGGGCTGTTGACTTTAGGCTCTATTTGTTCCTTGCTCTTTCTTTAATATGTATTGATAACTGGAGTTAGAACTGTGTCCGTTACAGTCGGAGGCTTTCCTTGCACTCGGCTGGGACACTGCCTCGTGTGTGACAGTTACGAGTCCCCTGCCTCTGTTCCAGTGGTCCACAAGTTCTCAGTTAGGCAATGAAGCGATTTCCTTGGTGAGAAGAATTAAAAAGAAGCGCCCGGAGCCCGGGTGTACAGATCGTGAGCCTGGGTGCTGCTCTCTCGCTGCAGGGCACCCAAACCGGAGCTACTTGCAGAAACGCCGGCTCCGTTTGGCAGCAGCCGGCCCCTCGGCCAGGCTGGTGTGGTTTCGGTGCAGCCTGGGCTTTGTCAAGCACCGAGATGGCACGGACCTCTCTGACACAAATCACAAACCCCTCCTGGAGCATGTCTGAGACATGTCTGTCAGGGCGGTGGGTCTGCCGCATCTCTGCTCCAGCCTCCTGCTACCAGCAAGCTTTATCTCTGGGCACAGCGAGGTGGGACATCTCTCCCAGGCTGGCTGTCCTTTTCTCCACGGCATTTGCAACGGTGTCATCCGTTGTTAACACCACCCGCTAGAAATACAGGGCGCTCTGTCCCGTGTTAAAAGCGGACTGGTGCTGGGGGACGGTGTGACTTTCTGCTTCTCTTAAGCAACACGATGCGAGCAGTTTGCAGCCCGCCGCGGGGACTGCCGTGCCCTGCCCAGATGCAGCAGGGTGCGAGTTTCCCCGGGATGAGCTCCATGCTGCCGGAGTCAGGTCTAGCACTGTGGAGCCTTGCCTGGCCCCAGCTGCCGCGGGAAGCAGAGTGATGCCCAGAAAATGAAACAATCCGGCTTTAATCCACCGCTTGCTCAAAGCTCTGTGGCTGTTTTAAGGCTAACGGGTTACATCCTACATTTTAAGTAAGGTGAAGAGGATGCTGCTTAGTATAAATACAATTTGCAGCTTGTTTTGCTTTTTTGCTTCAGGTTTCTACAATAGTCACGCTGCAGACCCAACAGTAACGTGAGTCCAAATTATTTATCCTCCCAGTGACACTCTCCTAACTGCGGTCTAAACACGTTACCTAGAATACTGCTTCCCTCTCATCCTTTGATCCCCGAAGGATTGGAGCTTGGCTAGTTCTTGGAGGTGTACATGATCCTGCACTGCTGCATAGGTTCATGTTTGCACATCTTATGGGGTTTTCTAGGAAATAAGGAGTCCTTAAATTGTCCCTGCAATTTTTTCATCATAGCTTCTCTCGTACAAATTAATAAAATAAACATTGGGCTTTTTCCTGCACAGAACCTGAAAGGTAAGAAACATTTTCACATTTGGAAATGTTTAGCAATTCCCACAATTACAATTGGTTCCAGTTTTGAAGGTAAAGCACACGTTTCTGAGACCCCCACCAAGTATTTTTTTGAAAGGGAAATGACTGGCTTATTTTGGAGGGGAAGAAAATACATCTGTAGTTGCACTGACGTTACCCG
The DNA here is from genome assembly GCF_964188355.1 of Buteo buteo. Lineage (NCBI taxonomy): Eukaryota > Metazoa > Chordata > Aves > Accipitriformes > Accipitridae > Buteo > Buteo buteo. The sequence goes on from NC_134175.1 coordinate 1,375,098, forward strand.
CCTTGGTAATGAGGGACCCAAAGTTGGTGCTTTGGGTCTTCAGAGGTCAGCCCATGGAGGGCTGAGGATTAGCTTTTATTTTTCTGCCCTGCCAAGCTTTCTGCAGGACCAGCAAAGGAGGGCAACAGCACGGCGGTGTGCGAGCCCTCGGTGTGGTGTGCGAGCCCTCGGTGTGGTGTGCGAGCCCTCGGTGTGGTGTGCCGCCTTCGCACGCCGCCCCGGGGCTGCTCAGGAGAGGGGAGAAAGGTGGGGGGCAAATGGGGCAGGAGGGGATTGCTGCGACCACTGCTGTGGGTCACAGCTCACCCCCCCCCCCCCCATTAACAGGTCCTTGGTGCAAGAAGCCTTTCCCCTTTTCTGGGGAAAAGGATGCTCTGATCAGATGAGAGGTGGCTGTTAGCCAGAAAAATTGGAAAATTATAGTCCCTGGTTAAAAATCAGGTGTAGGGGAGCCTCCAATAGTTGCAGTTTGGGCAATCATGTAAAGTATGACGGTGTTTGTGCCTTTTGGAAGGGATAAATAGAGTTACAAAAAAAAATAAATCCAGGATTTTTCTGCCAATTAACAAAGCGTGAGTTGGCTACGCCGTGTTTTTCACTTGTATTTCTAAGCAATTCTGACTTTATTTTAATTCTTTTAAATTCCAAATCAGTTGGCTGTTGAACTGTTCTCTCAGGCTAGTTTGCCTTTATGCTGATGTTTTGGTACATGCCTCTATTTGGAACCTAGAAACAAAGAACCAAACTGTAAACCTAGATTAAAAAAATAGTAAGGAAGAGCTTTTGAAATGTACTGATTTTCTGACCTTTATTTTGAACCTTTAAAATGTCTTTCCTCAAAATACGTTTTAAGTGGCAGCTCAGAGAAACTCCTTATCTGATTCGCTCATCTCTAATATGCCTGTCAAATTCTAAATAATTGTCTGAAATTCTGAATACCTGTGGTCAGATCCTTACCTTCCGTATTTTGGCAGAGCAGTGGGGATGGGCTGCATTACAGCAAACGAGGGATGGCCAAGGGTATGCAAATTATGGCTCTGCTACCTGAACTTAAAGGAAGAAACCAAGCTGAACTCTTTATTTTGGAGCAAGCTGATTACAAGCAACAGGCGTGACTGTGAAATAGAGTGGATAAATCATTCTCCACGCTGCTTACCCTCAGTTTATAAAGTGTTAATTGTTCTATTGCCTTCTCCAACGGCAAAGCCCAGCTGTACTGGGAGCATTCCTTTGCATTCCCAACCTCAAATTATTTTCATTCCTGAGTGATTTATGTTTGGCGCTCAGGGCAAAAGTCACCCCCTGACATCCCCTTCTGCTGGGACAACGCTTTGCTCTTTCCGAGGCCTGTTGTTTGTAAACATTGCAAAGGCACCCTTGTCCTGCTTCCTTCAGCAAATCCGCCGAGATGGGACTACCTGGTCACTTAGAGGGCTGGAATGACGAGATGGCCCTTTGAAAGCTTACCCTCAGGTAGGATGTGCTGCCTGGCTCAGGAGTTCCACTGCTTCCCCTGGCTCCTGCTAAGTGGTGGAAAACATAGCGTGATAAATACCAATTCGTATCCTCAGTGAATTTTTTGGACAGGGCACATGGTGGACGTGGGAGACGCCAGCACGTTGGCAGGAAGAGTGGTTTATCTTCTTGGGGCACTGCTCCGTAAGCCTCGGTCACTCCTGAAGACAAACCCCAGGCCCACCAATGTAGACGCTGCAAATGATGGAGCATTTTCATCACCTGCAGACAAAGGCAACATAGATATAATAGCCTGGGGATAGTGTTCGTTTTGCAAGACAAGTTACTTTGCAAGCATCTTTCTAGCTTTCCTAGCTTTTGAGCGTCTTGTTAACCTTGTTGCCATCCTGCTTTTAGACATGTGGCTCCTGAAAAGCTCAGGAGGACCAATGAAAATGCTGTATTAGGCCTGGCTTGCAGAAAATGGACTTTTTTTGTCTGTTTCTTGATGCTTTTAATTACGTATAGCATTTTCCAAAAGCCACAATCCTTGCCACAGAGAATGTGCTGATTGAGGATATGGGAAGATCCCAGCCACAGACTCATCCTTCCCTTCATCTTAATTTCTTACTGACTACTGTAAACTATTTTTCTTGGTAAATACTTCTTTCGACAAATTTCTGGTGGAAACCTAGTTGTCTGGTTTCTCACCTTCTCTTTTGCCATTAAAAATACTCTGGGTGGTTAACTTCTGTGCTGGTCAGTCAACATTTGTGCTGGATTTTAATGATCGGATGGGAGGCTGGAGGCTGCTTCAGAGAAGACAGCTTTGGGGAAAGATGTGTCATGGTTAATCAATGAATCATTTTTTCTCGTCTGTCACCTATAAAAGAAGCTATCCTGGTATTGGAGATGATGATACCTTCTTGAGAAATAGTTCCTCAAAATGGAGCTGTGTAGCATGTGACTGGGATGAACCTGAATGCGCTTTGGAGGGCTTCTGACGAGGCTATTCAATGAAAACAATGGGAAAAACCCCAGAGGGAATGAAGTTGCTCCACAGCGATATTCCGTGGTGTCATTTGTCCTCCAGAAATCTCTGTGTCTGACCTTAATGGTATCACTTTTCTTTTCTGGAAAGAAATACAGACGTGTTTGTTTTAAAGGCAGGACATTCTCTGTCCTGGCCAGACTCTTATCATACCTTTCAGCATGGGATATTTTTACTGGCCAGCCTGGAGCAGCAGCAATCCTGTATTTACCCTGGCTGGAAAACAGGCGGTACCCAATCAGTCTGGCTTCCAGGGGCGAGATGCTGTCCTTCCTGGTCTCCTGAGCTGTTGAAAGTGATAATGTTTGAGCACTCTCCGGCCGTATTAAATCGCCTCACTTTGAAGGCAGCCCTCTCAATAGGGCTGCGCGAGCTCTTTCAGGAAGGTCTGCAGTACATCTTGTTTACCCGTCTGGATTTCAACGCCTTTTCTGTTGCCTCTTGCATTTCGGTGGCTTTTTGATCCTGTGAAGTGCTGTCAGTGTAGAGGTTTATCTTCTTTCCCCGCCGCTGCAACGTGGCATTGCCTACCTGCCATAAGCGGGGCTTTGCTATGCAGCAAACCAGAGGAAGAGCCTGAACCGAACAATATTACAGTGACTGCAGAGACTGTTTCTGAGCTGAGGAAGCAGCTGTGTTGTCCTGAACTCCTTCGTTATCTTCCCTGTCTGGTAGATGAAAGGGTTGTAAATGGAGTGTTTGAGGTTTGGTTTGGGCTGAGGCTTTCTTTAGGAGCTCCCTTCTTTGAGCTTGGACGTAAATGACCTTTATGTACGGGGCTCATTGCTGGGAGGGAGGGGGTGTCGGAGAACCTGGGCTCTGCTCCAAGCCTGCCCTGTCTTCCCAGGGATCCTCGGACCACCCGACTCTTTGGGGTCCGGTTTTGGTGAACTCGGTGTACCCGAGTGAACACGGCGGAGCGGCTCCCCGCGTGGCTCCGGCACCACCCGAGATCTCTGTGTGCCGGGGGGGTCGCACGGTTGTGGCAGGGACCGTCCGGCCGTGGGACGGGGAGCATAAAGGCTGTTGTTATTTGCATCTCATACTGTAAATCGGCTGCTGGGCTTCAACGTCTGCTTACTGAAAACTTCACGGCAGAGTGGATCGTTTCAGCAACACTCGGGCTTTGGGGGCTCTTGTGTGGGCACTTCGCTGTGCTGGAGGGATGGGACCCTTCCTAATTAGCCTGGCTGCATTTTGAAGGATTGGCCAGACCAAATCTTCTTTAGCTTTACACAAAGGAGAGGTCAACTGTAAGCAAGCAGGGCCGGTGATTAGCGTCTGCTTTTGCAAGGCCAGCTGAAATGGCTTTGTCGCAGCTTCAGGAGACCATTATTGTGTCTCTCTTTTATAGCACTGCCCTCATTTACACAAGCATTTGACATGCCCTCAGTGTTGTTTGACTGACTAATGACCCTATTTCTCCTGCTAATCTCTTCGAGCTGTTCAGTTGGAAGCCGTTGGGGTGTGTTAGGGCACGGGCTGCTTGGGCGGAGGGCTGGGAGAGAGGGGTTTGCTGCAGCCTCTCCAGGCTGGAGGTGATTTTCAAAGAGGAACACAGGACGGCAAAGCACTCGACGGCGTTGAAGTCAGAACGGGAAAGGTTTTGTCTTTGGAAGCAAAGGAAAGCATCTTGCAGACTCTTCTTGGATCCAGGAGCCAGATGCTTCTTTCCGCGATGGAAAGACACCGCCAGCGAGCGTGCACGTGCGATGACGCTTGTTTGGACTCGGGTGACTTCCCTGTCCAAGGGGACCCCAGTGCCGATTTCAGAATGACAGTAGCGAGATATTGTGTTCGATGTTTCACGGGTTTACAGTTCACGAGGCCGATTTAAAATCCGTCTGCGGGATTAAATAGCAGCAATTGTTCTTCAGCTGTCAGTTTATTGGAGAGAATCCACTGTTAATAATACCAGGGCTAAATTAAGCAGAGCACTTCTCCTCCAGCAGCCAAGAAGTCCGAATACTTTTATTTGCAAACGGCCTCCTGATTCAAAGGTTTTAGCCTTCTGCTGGGGAGGGGAGAAGAGCCTGAGCCCAGAGGAGATTTCTGCCAGTGCGCAGCATTGCCGTGCAGCTCTGCCGGCCGGGATTTTCTCTCTTCTTGGCTCAGGAAGGCAGCGGAACAAGGGTGGCTTGTGCAGAGCTCTGCTTCGTCCTGCGCTATCTGCTTGTCCATCAGCCAAACATTAGGTATTTAATAGCTGGCAAACAGGTAGCACTGAACTCTTTGAAAAAGTTAGTGAGAGGAAACAAGCCAAGGCTATGCGGGGGCTTATTCAGTTGAAAAAAAACAAAAATCTTTTGTGAAGTGAGTTTTGAAGAAATGAGAAAATGTGCCGAAGCTGGGGGAACAGCTGGGGTTGTACCTGCGAAACAAGTTTCCTCGTGCTTCTATCTGTTGGGTGTTCTGGGGTCCGGCATCCTTCACCGAGACGCACAGCGTGGCGTTCATCACGAGCTTCCTGGCACGGCCTCGATTTTCCAAATCTGGATCTAAATGCAGGGCAATTACTCTATGAATAACTTCATAGTTCATATGATTTGCGTTTCTAAAGGTTAACTGGAGTACGGCAAACAGCCTTTTGGATGTACGCTCTCACATTTAAAGTTGTCCAGCTTTGTCCAGCTCCGTCGCTGAGTGATGTAGCACCAGCATAGGCAAAAATATTACGGACACATTTGTTTAAAGAAATGTGATAGTGGGTGAAAAAGAGACTAAAATCTTAAGGGCTTTAGTGAATTGGAAATATGGCTTTCTGTGTTCTTTTCAAGCTTTCCTTGGGTTGAACTCAAGAATTAAGAATTTCGTTATCACTTGAGAGACATGATTATATTGGGTGAAAGAAAATATATGGCTCAAGTACTTCAGATGAGTTGTAGCCCTCTCCTTAGTTTTTAGCCGATAAATGAGAGAGGAATCCCATTGCTGACGTTGCAGCAGTTTGAGATTTTCATGCAGATCTTTACTGCTCCTCGCGTTAAGATCTGTCAGTGGTAAGAAAAGCTTGGAGGGAAACTGCTGGTTGTGCCACCTGGAGCAGATCAAATCTACGCTTTGTTTTGAGGGATTCGTACCTCGGGCCTAGTCATGTGAAGTACTGGGTGCCACCTTCAAAGCGATGCATGCTTTCCCCTTAGTGAGGACTGATGCTCCTCGGCACCTCCCGTGATCGCCTCCTTAATTATTACAGTGCCAGTACCACGGGGAAATGTCAGGCCCCGCTCTAATCTCCCTGCAAGGATTTCCGCGAATGTTTGCAGCCAGCTGTGACCAATTAGAAAGGGGGGATTGCGTTTGCAAAACCTCAGCGACTTGCAAAGTGGAGCTAGGGGTCCGAAGAGCTTTACATTTTTGAGAGCTATGTACTCTAGCCTAAGTATTTTCTTCTCATAAACCGCCTGTTGCAAGTCAGACTGTAAGCACGGAGGTGAGTCGAGGGGTATTTATATAGGGGAACAGATTATTTTCCAAGCAATGAAAAATACTGCAGTCTAAAAATGGTCCACTAGGATCCCATCGTGTAACTGGTAGTAAGAAGAATTCGATACATGAATGCCAAGTAGACTGAATTAATGCTGAATCCTTGGACCGTTACTGGAGAGGACGAGACCATCCCCCAAGTCAGGTAGCCAGGGTCCATCCCAAGCTTACAATTGCTCACCCAGCTAGTTGGTTTCTTGAAACGAGGGGAAACGATAACAAACCGTAGCCCAGTCCGCTCTGTGCAGAAGCACCGTTTCTGGAGGCACGTCCGAGATGCGCCTCACCTGTCTCCTGCTGCGGTCCTTAGCAACTCTCCCTTTTGCATTTGGCTGTTTTGAGTTATGGAAGAGAAATGACCCAAGGCAGCTTAGCTCTCAGGACCTGTCATCTTCCGTTGTTTTCTGGGGATCTCGCGAAAATTGGCAGTGCGGGGATCCACATTGGCCGTAGGCACAAGGGAACAGGTTCCAGCCAAAATAGGCGGCTTAGTGAGTGAAATCAGGAGTGACGGCCAAAGTAGAAAAGA